>NC_137188.1:2991200-3591200 GCF_951804945.1 Podarcis cretensis
GACAGGGAGCAGGGAGGTACCCGTCCTGTCACTGGGGCTGGGCGAGATCTGGTTTTCAACATTGTGATGTATCAGCAGTTAAACGTCACAATATACGGTGGTACCTTGGGTTACAGACGCTTCAGGTTACAGACTCCACTAACCCAGAAATAGTACCTCAGGTTAAGAACTTTGCTTCAGGATGAGAACAGAAATTGCGCAGTAGCGGCAGCAGGAGACCCCATTAACTAAAGTGGTGCCTCAGGTTAAGAACGGACCTCCAAAATGAATTAGGTTCTTAACCCAAGGTGCTACTGCATTGCTCTGGGAGCCAGTGTGGTGTAGTGGTTAAGAGCGGTAGTCTCGTAATCTGGGGAACCGGGTTCAATTCCCCGTTCCTCCACCTGCAGCTGCTGGGTGACCTTGGGCCAGTCACACTTCTCTGAAGTCTCTCAGCCCCACTCACCTCACAGAGTGTTTGTTGTGGGGGAGGAAGGGAAAGGAGAATGTGAGCCGCTTTGAGACTCCTTAAAGGTAAGGTAAAGGGACCCCTGAACATTAGGTCCAGTTGTGACTGACTCTGGGGTTGAGGCACTCATCTTGCTTTATTGGCCGAGGGAGCCGGTGTCCAGCTTCCGGGTTATGTGGAAAGCATGACTAAGCCGCTTCTGGAGAACCAGAGCAGCGCACGGAAACGCCGTTTACCTTCCCGCCGGAGTGGTACCTACTTATCTACTTGCCAGTGTGGTGTAGTGGTTAAGAGCGGTAGTCTCATAATCTGGTGAACCGGGTTCGCTTCCCTGCTCCTCCACCTGCAGCTCCTGGGTGACCTTGGGCCAGTCACACTTCTCTGAAGTCTCTCAGCCCCACTCACTTCACAGAGTGTTTGTTGTGGGGGAGGAAGGGAAAGGAGAATGTTAGCCGCTTTGAGACTCATTAAAGGGAGTGAAAGGCGGGATATCAAATCCAAACTCTTCTTCTTCACTTTGATGTGCTTTTGAACTGCTAGGTTGGCAGGAGCAGGGACCTGAGCAACGGGAGCTCACCCCGTCGCGGGGATTCGAACCGCTGACCTTCCAATCAGCAAGCCCTTGAGACTCCTTAGGGTAGTGATAAAGCGGGATATCAAATCCAAACTACTCCTCCTCCTCCTCCTCCTCCTCCTCTTCTTCTTCTTCTTCTTCTTCTTCTTCTTCTTCTTCTTCTTCTTCACGATGTCTGAAATAAGGATGGAGTCAGGTAGAGGCATTGGCTGGCTCCACGGTTTCTCCTGCTCCATCGTGATTTTGCACAACACACAAACACACCCATCGTGATATATTGCCAGGTCAAAAATTGTGAACCTGATATCATGATAAGGACTTCAAACCGGTTTTTGTGTGATGTATTGATATATTGCCCAGTCCTGTCATCTTCCTCCTCCTCCTCCTCAGTCTCCTTCCCCCTTGTAGAAGTCAGCAGGGAGGAGAAGGAACAGAAGGAGGAGGTTGGAACCCAAGTGGTTTGGCTCTGCCCATCACTTCCTCTGGCTCTGCCCAATTCTGGGTCTCCCCGCCTTCTGCCCCACCGGTCTCATTTGGCAGCAGAAATGGTTGGGAACCTGTGACCTGTGTTCAGAGTGCATCTATTTTGATTGCCTCTCAAATTATTCTTTTACTCAGAGTAGACCCTTTGATATCAGTGGGCCTAAATTAACCATGCCCCTTTTATTTCAATTAGTCTCCTCTGAGTATGACTAATAATGGATACAGTCCGCTCTAACCAGGCTGTCCTGGACAGATCGATCTGCTCACATCGATTTTGTCTAATCCCACCTCCTTCTAATAAGATCATTTTTAACAAGATCAAGTCTTTCTCAGTGGAGAGGAGATATATATAAAATATCAGTTGGTATCTGGATGAATTCAAAATTGTTTCTAATATGTGCGATTCTTACGTTCTACTGCAGAATACTTGGAGATGTAGGAAGAGTTTCGTAAATGAAATGGATAAAAATAAATAATGGTAATAAGCAATAATAATTGACAATTATACCTAGCTGAGCTAGGGCTTGTTTTCCACAACGAATCATTGAATTGTAGGCTCATCTAGTCCTACCCCCTTCAAGGCAGGAATCTCAAGGGAACCATCCACGACAGACTCCGTCTTTGGCGGGTCAATCCTCTTGCATCCATCTTGTCTCATCCCACCTCTTAAGATTTGAGGATTCTTCCCAAGCGAAAGAAAACAGCAGCATCTTCGGATGAACGGAGTGACCATCTCTCCTCCGTCAGCAAAACTTAGCCAAGCATCTTCACTTTGCACTTTTGGGTCAGCAGCGGATGATTGACGGGGCAGAAGGAGAATAAATAGGACAGGGGAAGGAAGCTTGGGTTCTTCCCCAACATTTAATTCCTGCCCAGGGACAGCATGACTGACAGTATGAGATCTGCCAGGGAGATCTCCCGCCAGGCGTGCAAACCGGAGAGGAGATGGCGTCTCTGCTTGGTTGCGCCGCAGAGATGGAAGTGCCCCTCCCTGCCGTGTGGTCAAGGGCACAGAAATGTGGGATGCTGCCGTTCTCCTCCAATCTTTCCAGAAGAGCTACTCGCCTGTGGTGAGCGGGTGAGCAGCTGAAGGCGCACTATTGCGTTATGAGAAAGAACACTGTTCCTTTCCCCTTATGGGGCACCCAAGAGCCCATATTGTAGATTCTCTTTCGGTAGGAGAAAATAATAGAGACCAACCAGAGAATATTGAGAAGCAAAGCAGCTAGTAAAGGTAAAGGGACCCCTGACCATTAGGTCCAGTTGTGGCCGACTCTGAGGTTGCTCATCTCGCTTTATTGGCCGAAGGAGCCGGCGCACAGCTTCCGGGTCATGTGGGCAGCATGACTAAGCCGCTTCTGGCGAACCAGAGCAGCACACGGAAACGCCGTTTACCTTCCCACCAGAGCCGTACCTATTTATCTACTTGCACTTTGACGTGCTTTCGAACTGCTAGGCTGGCAGGAGCTGGGACCGAGCAACGGGAGCTCACCCCGTCGCAGGGATTCGAACCGCCGACCTTCTGATCAGCAAGTCCTGGGCTCTGTGGTTTAACCCACAGCGCCACCCGTTTCCCTAAGCAACCAGTAAGCCTGATTAAAGCTGTTGCAATGGGGGATGACGACCCCGAGACATGCGTGCAAACCCTTATATAGACATTTTAAATTGCCCACCCTGGAGTCCAAGACCATATATACATCACAGAAGGGGTGTGGCCCAAGACCACACAGTTAATACATCAGAAAAGGGGCAGAAATCGGGGTCTGTTGTTTCTTCCTGTCTGCCAGGTTACCTATTTGGATTACCTGGCCACTCTCTTGTTATGATAACTACGCAATTCCTGAATCCAGGTCACAGGTCACAGGCTCACACCCTATGCATATCTTAAATGTGCCCTTAAGACAGGATTTGTGAAAGAGACAATGGGGAGAGTTCCCATTTCCTTCGACCTTGCAGAGAAATATTTGAGGTCATTTTGGGAGAGAGAAAATGGTTTCAGGACTTTTCTGTGGGTTTCAGACATGTGGTTTACATACTTGTATGTACAGATAGGTAGCCGTGTTGGACTGCCATAGTCAAAACAAAATAAAAAAATTCCTTCCAGTAGCACCTTAAAGACCAACTAAGTTAGTTCTTGGTATGAGCTTTCGTGTGCATGCACACTTGTATGTGTTTGCTTGGTACATTTATGAACATCTATTTTATATCTGGGATGTGGGTGGCGCTGTGGGTTAAACCACAGAGCCTAGGACTTGCCGCTCAGTCCTTGCTCCTGCCCACCTAGCAGTTCGAAAGCACAAAGTGCAAGTAGATAAATAGGTACCGGACACTGACAAACTGGAACGTGTCCAGAGGAGGGCAACCAAAATGGTCAAAGGCCTGGAAACGATGCCTTATGAGGAACGGCTAAGGGAGCTGGGCATGTTTAGCCTGGAGAAGAGGAGGTTAAGGGGTGATATGATAGCCATGTTCAAATATATAAAAGGATGTCACATAGAGGAGGGAGAAAGGTTGTTTTCTGCTGCTCCAGAGAAGTGGACACGGAGCAATGGTTCCAAACTACAAGAAAGAAGATTCCACCTAAACATTAGGAAGAACTTCCTGACAGTAAGAGCTGTTCGACAGTGGAATTTGCTGCCCAGGAGTGTGGTGGAGTCTCCTTCTTTGGAGGTCTTGAAGCAGAGGCTTGACAACCATATGTCAGGAGTGCTCTGATGGTGTTTCCTGCTTGGCAGGGGGTTGGACTCGATGGCCCTTGTGGTCTCTTCCAACTCTAGGATTCTATGATTCTACCGCTCTTGCGGGAAGGTAAACGGCGTTTCCGTGCGCTGCTCTGGTTCTCCAGAAGTGGCTTAGTCATGCTGGCCACATGACCCGGAAGCTGTACGCCGGCTCCCTCGGCCAATAAAGCGAGATGAGCGCCACAACTCCAAAATCGGCCACAACTGGACCTAATGGTCAGGGGTCCCTTTACCTTTACCTATTATATACTGTATATATAAGACCTTTATAAAACCCAAGGGGTGCCCTCCTGTTCTCAGTGTGGCCCCCAAATGCCCCTAAAGAGCAGCTGGCAAGCAGGACCTCGTTGCAGATATTAAATACTGCGAAGCTTGAAGAAACTGGAAGCATAAGAACTGGCTCCTTTGGAAATGAAGCCTTGTCCAGACCCCTGAAAATATTATTCAAACTTTTACGGGCGGAACTTTCTTCAAAACATCGGAAATGTCCATACAAAATCTTGTGCTGTGCAGCACAGGCTGAGCATCTTACAAAATATGAAATAATCCAAACAGACCTATAAGCAAAGGTCTCTTTTTCTCTCTCCAGGCTGTTTTCCTTCCAGAGAGCCATTTCCATGCCTTGTTCTCCCTGTGGCTTTCAGAGAGACATCTCCCCTTGCATCTTCAACCCATTCATTTTGGGAGGCCAAGAGGACTCAAAAGCAACTCCTTTCAAAATAAGAGATGGCGACCCAATACCTCTTGAATGATCCCAGCTTTGCAAACCCTCACATGTTAGCTACCTGTTAGTTAATCATTAATAATAATAATAAATTTTTATTTATATCCTGCCCTTCCTGGTTCAGAAAACCGGGCTCAGGGCAGCTAACAACAAATTCAAAACACTTAACTGATGCAACAGAAAAGAGCATAAAATGCAGTATTGTTACCGGAAAAATCCGAGAGCTCCCTTGGACAAAAAGTAAAGACACCAACCAGAGTAAATTGGAGCAAATCAGCAGCCTGTAGGCTTGGCCTTTATTGACTGTTGCAACAGGGTGCTCCCCTCACTTGCAGGTGAGAGGAAAGACACAGAAAAATGGTGCGCAAGACCTTATGAAAACTTTTGAAATTCCCATCCTCTAGGTCAAGCCCACCCCCAGAAACATCATGCATACATTACAGAAAGGAGGGGTTGAGGGAGGAGTTGCAGTGGTAACCTGAGTGTCCTGTCACCTGGCTGGTTCCCTTCTCTCCCCCTCCCCAGGAGTCACTTCCAGGAGACAAAGGGGAGTTTGCAGTTTCCTGCCCCCTGAGGGAAGAGCTGATCATTGTCCTTTATTTCAGTCCATGCTGAATCCACTCCCATATGCAAGTTCTTTGTGACCTTGATGGTCTTCTGTCTAGGACCATCAGGGTTGGCATAGCAACTGGGCAGGGTTCCTGTGGATGTGCTGGTATGCTGAAGGGATTATGGCTGGCCTGTATCAAACCTTCCCCATTTTGTAGTCCTTCCTTCATGGAGAAAAATAAAAGTGGAACAGTGCAAAACCGATGTATGGTTGATTTTCTATGAATTTATAACAGAAGCGTAGCGTATGTAGTGTGTGAGTGTGAGTGTGTATGTGTGTGAAGTTTGTACAAACTGAATGATTGGGGGGGGGGTGTTCCTGCTACAGTATAAAACGTGAATAACAATAAATTCAGAATTCAGAAATCAATTTAGGGGGGAAATCCATCCAATAAGCATTAGATGATCACCAGGGCTAGCTGGCTGAATTAGTCCTATTTGGGCCAGCAAGGAGGCCAGGGAGAATTAGCTGTGGGATCCCAGAGTGGGTAATCTTCATAAAAAGGGGAGGGGGAGGGAAGGAAGGGGCATAAAAGATCAGGCTAAGTTCAGATTGAAAGCCAGGTGGAATAGCTCTGTCTTACAGGTTTGTTAACTTAAGTTAATCTTTGTTGCTGACCTTTAAAGCCCTAAACGGCCTCGGTCCTGTATATCTCAAGGAGTGGCTCCACCCCGATCGTTCTGCCCGGACACTGAGGTCCAGCACCGAGGGCCTTCTGCAGTTCCCTCGCTGCGAGAAGCCAAGTTACAGGGAACCAGGCAGAGGGCCTTCTCGGTGGTGGCACCCGCCCTGTGGAATGCCCTCCCACCAGATGTCAAGGCAATAAACTTTTACTTTTAAAAGACACCTGAAGGCGGCCCTGTTTAGGGAAGTTTTTAATGTCTGACGCTGCATTGTTTTTGATATTTGGTTGGAAGCTGCCAAGAGTGGCTGGGGAGATCCCGTCAGATGGGCGGGGTATAAATAATATATTATTATTATATTATTATTATATTATATTATTATTAATATATTATTATTATTATTATTATTACAGTTAACTTAAGAGTCGGACACGACTAAACGACTAAACAACAACAACAAGTTACATCTTAGAGTTAACTCAGCAAGAGCTCAGAGTCCTTTAGGAAAACTCTTGTGGACCCCTCCCCCCCCCCTGGTGTGAGCAACACACATGGAGCCATTTTCCATTTTGAACCTTTGTTAATACATTCCTCATTTCTGTGCAAATTAAACCATTATGCTGAACAGACCTGAGCACACCAGTCTGTGCTGATCCTGAACTTGTACGGAAGGAAGTGTACTGGATAGCTCAGTGGGTTAGAGCCGGGTGCAGGTAACGCCAAGGTTACGGGTTGGATCCCCAGGTGGAAGAGCGGCATATTCCTGCTTTGCAGCGGGTTGGACTAGATGATCCTCAGGGTCCCTTCCAAGTCTATGATTCTATGAGTCCAGGTCAAGTAGGGTTGCCATATTTGACAAAGGAAAAGCCAGGATCCCACAAAAATTGCTGAGCTTTTTTTAGAACACCAAAAAAGTGATTTTTTGATTGACTTGCCTAAGATCTAGGACAAAATGATACCTTTTATAAATCCCCCCTGGACGTCAATTCCACCTTTGAAATCCCAGTAAAGTCAGGGAAAATCCAGACATATGGCAGCCCTAAAGTCAAGGGAAGTCTAATCCCACTCCCTTCTGCCTCAGTCAGACCACATCTGGAGTCCTGTTTCCAATTCTGGGCACCACAATTTAAGAAGGATGTTCTTAAATGCTGGAAGGTGTGCAGAGGAGGGAAACCAAGATGATCCAGGGTCTGGAAACCAAGCCTGATGAGGAACAGTTGAAGGAGCTGGGGAAGTGTAGCCTGGGAAAGAGGAGATATGAGAGCCATCTTGAAATAGCTCAAGGGCTGCCACATGAAAGAGGGAGCCAGCTTGTTTTCTCCTGCTCCGGAGGGCAGGACTTGAACCCATGACTTCAAGTTACAGGAAAGGAGATTCCTACTAAACATCAGGAAGAGCTTTCGGAGAGTGAGAGCTGTTCAGCAGTGGAATGGTCTCCTTCGGGAGGTGGTAGCCTCTCCCTCCATGGAGATTTTATTTTTATTTTTTTAAAAAAAATAATATTTATTAAAGTTTCAAAAAAGTTACAAGAATAAAAAGAGAAAAAAAGAAACAAAAAATACAAAATACAAAAAAAAACAATTAAAAACAAATCAATCTTTCCATATCTTAACTTTCATTTACTTGTTTTCCTGACCTCCTCACACCTCCCTTTTTGTATTCTAGTTCAGTTAGTTATTTCAGCAAATCCTTTCCATTTTTGCTTTTATCTTAATAATTTATCTTAATATATTATAACTTTACATTCTCACCTGTTAATAATCCATCTTTAAATACTCCTTTATAACATTTACTGCTAAAACCACATAACTTCATTCCAACATCCTTCTAACATTCCTTAATTTTACAATATTTCTGTAGATAGTCTTTAAATTTCTTCCAATCTTCTTCCACCGACTCTTCTCCCTGGTCTCGGATTCTGCCAGTCATTTCCGCCAGCTCCATATACTCCATCACCTTCATCTGCCATTCTTCCTGGGTGGGTAGTTCTTGTGTCTTCCAATACTTTGCGATGAGTATTCTTGCTGCTGTTGTGGCGTACATAAAAAAAGTTCTATCCTTCTTTAACACCAATTGGCCGACCATGCCCAGGAGAAAGGCCCCTGGTTTTTTCAGGAAAGTATATTTAAATACCTTTTTCATTTCATTATAAATCATTTCCCAGAAAGCCTTAATCCTTGGGCACGTCCACCAGAGGTGAAAGAATGTACCTTCAGTCTCTTTACATTTCCAACATTTATTATCGGGCAAAAGATATATTTTTGCGAGCTTGACTGGAGTCATGTACCACCTGTATATCATTTTCATAATATTCTCTCTTAAGGCATTGCATGCCGTGAACTTCATACCTGTGGTCCATAACTGTTCCCAGTCAGCCAGCATAATGTTGTGTCCTACATCTTGTGCCCATTTTATCATAGCAGATTTCACCATTTCGTCCTGAGTGTTCCATTTCAACAGCAAGTTATACATTCTCGACAGAGTCTTAGTTTTGGGTTCTAACAGTTCTGTTTCCAATTTTTATTTTTCCACCTGGAAGCCCTCCATGGAGATTTTATTTTATTTTTTCTCTTTTTTTTTTTTTTTTTTAGCCTTACCTCCTTTGTTTTTTTTTTTTTTTAAATAATTTTTATTGCATTTTTCACAAAAAAGAACAAAAAAGCAAATTTTCACAAACATTACAAAAAGAAAAATTTTCACAAACATTACAAAAGAAAAGAAAACATAGACAAAAAAAAAAAAAGAAGAAGAGAAAAAAAGAGATTTTAACATATAAAAACATAAAAAAATCCCTCACTTTCCAATTATAACCTTCAAAACCTTATTTTCCTTACTTCCACCCGCCTCCCGATCTTGTATTCTATGTAATAATTAGTTCAGCAAGCTCAATCTTTGTTCATTTTGATTCTTGATCCCTCCCTTTGTGCTCTTATTTAACTCAGTCACTAGAACCCCTTCTTTCCTTTTCAATGTCCTCAACATTCAAAGATTTTACAGTGTTTTTGTAGATAGACTTTAAACTTCTTCCAGTCCTCTTCCACCTGCTCTTCTCCTTGATCTCGAATTCTGCCGGTCATTTCAGCCAGTTCCATATAGTCTATTACTTGCATCTGCCATTCTTCCAGAGTGGGTAGATCTTGTGTCTTCCAATACTTTGCGATGAGTATTCTTGCTGCTGCTGTAGCGTACATAAAGAAAGTTCTATCCTTCTTTGGCACCAATTGGCCGACCATGCCCAGAAGAAAGGCCTCTGGTTTCTTCAAGAAGGTATACTTAAATACCTTTTTCAGTTCATTATATATCATCTCCCAGAAAGCCTTGATCCTTGGGCACGTCCACCAAAGGTGAAAGAATGTCCCTTCAGTTTCTTTGCATTTCCAACATTTATTATCGGGCAAATGGTAGATTTTTGCAAGTTTGACTGGGGTCATGTACCACCTATATATCATTTTCATAATATTCTCTCTTAAGGCATTACATGCCGTGAATTTCATACCGGTGGTCCACAACTGTTCCCAGTCAACAAACATAATGTTATGACCAACGTCTTGTGCCCATTTTATCATAGCAGATTTTACCGTTTCATCCTCAGTATTCCACTTCAACAGCAAGTTATACATTCTCGACAATATCTTAGCATTGGGTTCTAACAATTCTGTTTCCAACTTTGATTTTTCCACCTGGAAACCAATTTTCCTGTCCAAATGATCCATGGAGATTTTAAAGCAGAAGTTGGTTGCACATGGATGCTTGAGTTGCAGTTCCTGCTTGGCAGCGGGTTGGACTAGATGACCCCTGGGGTCACTTCCAACTCTACCATTCTACTGTGATAAGAATTTTAAAGTCTTAAATATATTGTAAATGTTCATAAATGTACCAACCAAGCATGTACATAGAGATCAGCACAGGAAGACCGGCCTGAAACCATTTTTGATTCCCAAACTGACCAAATGTTTTCTCTGCAAAGGAAAATGGAAAAGCCTCCCCATTGTCTTTTCCTTCACAAATCCTGTATTAAGGGTATGTCTGTGTTTGAATAGGGCGATCCTATGACCTGGCTCAGGAAATAAGTATTTGTCATTACAAAAGACTGGCCAGGCTTCCCAGGGTATCCAGTCAAGTGAGCATTGACAGGTAACCTGTCAGACAGGAGATAAACAATGCACTCAGATTTCTGTTGTAGACCGCCTTTTCTGTGATGTACATATGATGTATGGGGTGGTGGTCTTGGGTTACACCCCTTCTGTGATGTATGTATGATATATGGAGGGGTGGTCTGGAGCTCCAGGGCAGGGAATTTAAAATTTCTATATTTTGTTCTGGATTCCTCCTCCTTTCCTGTGTGTGAAGGGTGCACCCTGTTGCAACAGATCCATAAAGATCAGGATTCCTAGCTGCTTTGCTTCTCAGTATTTTCTGGTTGGCCTCTGTTATTTTCTCCTACCAATAGGGAACCTACGTAAGGACTCTATATGGGCTCTTGGATACCCCATAAGGGGGAAAAAGGGAGATTTTTGTTTACAAAAGTGCAGGTTGATCCAGATGGCCTACCCAAAAGGTATCTGCAGACTTTGCACATTGGCAGCAAGTCAGCCTTGGGTGACAACTTTGAGATCCCTCCCAACTCTTAGGTTTCTATGAGCACATACAACCTTGGCTGTGGGATCCTCTTGCCCCGCCGCTCCCCACATCCAAGAGAATTGCCGAAAGGTCTTCTGCTTATGTAAACAAATCAATGCAAGGAGCAGAAATCGACTGCCGTTTGGAGAATTAACGTGCCCGGCGAGACGATGAGCTTCTTTCAATTTAGCCTTTTATCTGTAAAGCGCTCCCCAGACGCCAAGGTGGGAATGGATGTGTCTTAGCTGGAAAGAGAGATGTGGGAGCCAGTGGCCCTCTCTGGATGTTCTCAGACTCCACTTCCAGCAGCCCTGGCCAGCCAGCAGGACCAATGGTTAGGGTTGGGAGATGGAATCTAGCAGCATCTTTAAGAGGGCTTGTTCCTCATCCCTGATCAGAGGAGAAACTTTCCAGAGGTGGAGTCATGCCTCTGTTCAGAAAAGGCTTCCCTCCTGAAAGCAAAGAAGGTCTCTTCTCAGATCAGGGGAGCTAGAATCATAGAATGGTAAGAGTTGGAATGGGGCACCCAAGGGTCATCCAGTCCAACCCCCTGCAATGCAGGGATCTCAGCTAAAGCTCTTACTGCCAGAAAGATTTTTCCTGAAGTTTAGTTGGAATCTCCTTTCTTGTAACTTGAAGCCATGGGTTCGAATCCTGCCCTCCACGGCAGGAGAAAACAAGCGCTGGCTCCCTCTTCCGTGTGACAGCCCTTGAGATATTTGAAGATGGCTATTGGTCTCTTCTATTCCAGGCTAAACATCCCCGGCTCCTTCAAGCGTTCCTCATCAGGCTTGGTTTCCAGACCCTTGGTCACCTTGGTCACCCTCCTGGGCCCACATCCCAGCTTGTCAACATCCTTCTTAAAGTATTGAACCTGCAGCCTTTGGCACGATCAACACCATGCTGTAACCAACTGAGCTATTCAAGAAGGACGAAGAACCAGCCTCTTTTCAAGGCTGAGAAGGCAGCAGTTTTGGCGACCGAATCCAGTGGGAGGGGAAAGGAGGAAGATCGTCTTCCTGGAAGAATAGCACAGAGGGAGAGTTTTCCTTAACACACACAAAAAACCATATATTAGCAACAAGGCCAAATAAGCAATTAAGCAAATTCCCAGGATGGATAGTTTATCTGCTCAACGGCCGACAGTTAATTAACTAGATCGATGGCCAAGGCAGGTGCACGAGATACAAGGCAGGCAGGCCTGTTCCCCAAACCCCCATTTGAAAGGCCGTTGGGGGTTGTGGGGAGATGGTGTCCCAGAGGCCAGGTTTTATCTAGAATCAGAGGGGGGGATGGAAGACCCACAAGTGACCTGGCAGGACACCCCCACCGTTGGCAAGGACCATTCCAACCCCACTGCTGGCAAGCCAATTTTTCATTTCTGGTGCCCTGACAGGCTAAAGTGAGATAGATGAGGCACCTTATTCCCGAGAAGAGAAAAGGATGGAGATTGCCAGTTTGGGGTGTGGGCGGCAGCAATTGGCCAGCCACCCTGATCTAATAGTGCTGCTGCCTCCTGCCCCTCAAACGCTCAAGCAGAGGCTTGGGAGACAGCGTGGCACAGTGGTTAGAGTATTTGGCTCGGGGGAGAGACCAGGGTTCAAATTCTCCCACTTGTCCAGGAAGCTCCCTAGGCGTGGCCTTGGGCCAGTCACCACCTCTTGGCATAACCGACCTCACAGGGTTGTTGTGGGGATCAAAAGAAGGAGGGAGAAGCATGTACACCACCTTGAGCTCCCTGGATAAAAAGGGGGTATATGAACGCAATAAATGAACTGTAGGAGATATTCAAATATTCAGATATTCTTCATAATAATAATAATAAAATTTTATTTACGTATATCCTGCTCTTCCCAGCCAAAGCTGGGCTCAGAGTGGCTAAAACAGTAAAAATAGCAGTTTACATAAAATCACAGTCAATTACAGTGGTACCTCGGGATCGAACAGGATCCGTTCCAGAGCCCCATTTGCATCCTGAATAGAATGTAAGACGCAACTGCGCATCTGCGCATGCGCGGGTCGCGTTTCGCCACTTCCGCACATGCGCGTAATGTCATTTTGACCGTCTGCACATGTCCAAGCGGCGAAACCCGGAGGTAACAAACTCCGTTACTTCCGGGTCGCTGCGAAGCGCAACCCGAAAATACTTACCCTGAAGCGTATTTATCCCGAGGTATGACTGTAATTGAAATACATTCTAAAATCAGTTCAGATTCAAATTAATGACAACCATTGGGCTAGAGTTCTGTGAGGATTACCAAAGGAGGGGGTCAGACTGTGCCCTGTCTTGCAGGCCCTGTGGAAAGATGTCAAGTCCTGCAGGGCCCTAGTCTCTTGTGACAGAGCGTTCCACCAAGTCGGGGCCAGTACTGAAAAGGCCCTGGCTCTGGTTGAGGCCAGCCTAACCTCTCTGTGGCCTGGGACCTCCAAGATGTTTTTGTTTGAAGACCGTAAGGTCCTCTGTGGGACATACCAGGAGAGGCGCTCCCGTGGGTACCTACATCAGCTGCAGTTGCAGGGCTCAGGAGTCAGTATCTGAGATCCTTCAAGTGTCCCTGTTTTCCAGGTACAGATCCGGATTTACAGAAGCCGTCCCGGTTTCTGATTTGACTCCAGTAATGTCCCGCTTTCCCTTAGGACGTTCCTATTTTCATTGGAGAAATGTTGGAGGGTGTGGCATCGCTGCCTCCGACCGTGGAGGCAAAAGCATCACCGTCATGGCTAGTGGCCAATAATAGTCTTACCAGACACAAATTTGTCCATCAGGATGTCAGAAGTGGCTGGATCAGACCTCCAAGGGGGCCCACCCTGCACCTTGTCTTTGCAGTGGCCAAGCAACAGCATTATCTCCTTTCCTGCAATTTCCAGCAACTGCTATTTGAAAGCATTACTGCCTCCGTAGCTTGAATAGTTCGCTTGTTGTTGTTTTTTTTTAAAAAAGATCAGTCCGGGGTGCTCTGGGGACAGTGGAAGAAACCCATCTGGCTGACGGGCCCCGTTAAAAACTCTTTAATTTGCGAGGTCGGGAACAGATCAAAATATGCATTCCTCCTGAAAACATAAAACAACCCTCAGCTCCTTGTTGGAACGAGGGGAGCAGGCATTGATTAAGCTAAAAGCACTATTATCTAAGCCTACTGGCATGTGAGATGGGCAGTCGGTCCAGACACTCTGGGTTATTAAGCCACACTTTAAATCAAAATGGGTTCCCCCCACTTTTGGGAATAGCCTGCTGGGTCTCCCGCTCCTGCTTCAAGAGGGAAAATACTTTAAAAAGAGAAGAAAGAACTTAAGGAGAGCCAACAGCCCATCCTGTTCCTACAGTGGCAAAATACCAGGAAGGTAGGAATCCAGATAGACTGCCTCTGACCTGGAGGTTCCACAAGGACAGAAGAAGAACCCGATAGCTGAATCAGGCTAACAGCCCATCTAGTCCAGCATCGTCTTCTCACACTGGTCAACCAGGGGCCACGGAGATATTCCCGCAAGCAGCATTCAAGCCCTCTCCCCTTTTCTGGTTTCCAGAAACTGGTATTCAGAAGCTCTGCGTGTGGATTGACTGATGAATTCAGACTCTTGCAAAAGATGCTCTTCATCTCAGGGTCGTGGGTTCGAGCCCCAAGTTGGGCAAAAGATACCTGCATTGCAGGGGGTTGGACTAGATGACCCCCATGGCCCCTTCCGACATTACAGTTCTATAAAAAGGTAAAGGGACCCCTGACCATGATGTGGTTAGGGCTGGGCAATAGATCGTCCAAAACCATTTTGAAGTCCATATCATGATATTGGTTTCATAATTTTTGACCTGGTAATTTATGGCAAATCATGGTGTGTGTGTGTGTGTGTGTGTGTAAGAGAGAGATACAAAAATCTCAATGCAGGGAAAACTGTGAAGCCAGCCAGTGCCTCTGCATAGCTACATCCTTATTTCAGACATTGTGACATATTGCTATGTCGTGATATTAAAAAGGTAAAGGGACCCTTGACCATTAGGTCTAGTCGCAGACGACTCTGGGGTTGCAGAGCTCATCTCACTTTATTGGCCAAGGGAGCCGGCGTCCAGCTTCCGGGTCATGTGGCCAGCATGACTGAGCCGCTTCTGGCGAACCAGAGCAGCGCACGGAAACGCCATTTACCTTCCCACCGGAGCGGTACCTATTTATCTACTTGCACTTTGACGTGCTTTTGAACTGCTAGGTTGGCAGGAGCTGGGACTGAGGAACGGGAACTCACCCCGTCGCGGGGATTTGAACCGCCGACCTTCTGATCGGCAAGCCCTAGGCTCAGTGGTTTAACCCACAGCTCCACCTGCGTCCCTACAGTTCTATAATTCTATTTTAAACCCATCCACATTAGTGGCCACCCCTGCCCCTTGTAATGGCTGTTCCTCCTTCTGGGGTAGACTGCGTTGGGACATGGAGGCTCCATTAAAAACACAATTATGGGTTATAGCAGGCAATATTATCATTATTGATTAAATTTGTATACCACCCTATAACCATAGACCTGAGGGTGGTTCACAACATAAAATCATGATATAAAAAACAGAAAATACACACACACAAAAATGAGAGCAGAAAGGAACAAGCAATCTCCCCTTCCGTAACACATTTAAATCAGTCAAAGGCCTGGCTAAAAAGGAACATTTTTGCCTGGCGCCTAAAGGTGCATAATGAAGGCTCCAGGTGAACCTCCCTGGGGAGAACATTCCATAGACAGGGAGCCACTGCAGAGGAGGCCCTGCTCTTGTCTTGCCACCCTCCATACCTCTCACGGAAGCAGCACACGGAAAAGAGCCTCAGAGGATGATAAACTGTTTCTTCCTCCTCCCATAAAATCGTTGGAAGGGATTTCAGGGTCATCTAGTCCAACCCACTGCAATGCAAATCTTTTACCCCATGAACCCATGATTAATAGCATCTTTTGCTCTTAATGTGTATCCCCCATGTTAAAGTTGCCTTAAGCAAGTAGCAATCCCACCCCCTGGCAGCGAGTTCCACAGAGTAACGGTTTGTGAATAGGTCTTTTGCCTTCACCCCCCACCATTTCCTCTAGGGGTGCACTGGAGTTGCAAATGACTGGGCCGCCACTTAATCAATTTCGTCCCTTCCATAGTATTAGCTTCAACTGGATTTTGTATTGTGTGCCATTAATCGCTGGCGCTTTGAATTTCATTGCGCTGTTCTCTTAGTGTGCCATGCAAACTGCGGTTGCATTTTCCAGGGCAGGGGGCACTGGGGATGAGCTTATGGAACCAAGGGGGATGGCGGCTACCCGGAGAAAAGTCCAGGAACAGCTGGCTTAGAGGCTGAACAGCCGGATATAAAAATGGCAGCCTCTGCCTGGCGCTGCTGCAGAAACAACGGGGTCTTCAGGGAGGGATGACAACCAGAAAGTGATCTCTGCATCCCAAGGCGCCTATTTGCTCGAGGAGGAAGCTGCTGGTCCCACCCTGCACTCAGAGAAGCAAAGGCCCCTCCAGGAAGCCAGGATGAGAGCACTCAGCTCCAGGGGCCGAGAGACGAGATCGAATGGGACGTGCACAAGCCGCTCCCGTTGTGCAGCAGGGAAAGAGGCACCCAAGATCTGCAGATCAGCTTGCGAAGCCACATCTTCCTTGGAGGTTTCCAAGCAGAGGTTGGGTGGCCCTCGGTCATGGATGCCTTAGCTGAGATCCCTGCACTGCAGATGAGACTGCTGGGGCCCCTTTCAATCTACAATTCTAGGATTCTGTGTACGCCCCTTGCAAAGACCTGGAGGCAAGCGGGGAATTCTCTCTGCAGAGAAGTGCCAACGGCCACCAACCATGGCTGTTTGCCCTCTGCCGAAGGAGGAAGCAAATGCCTCCAAAGGCCAGTTGGGTCTGCTGGTGGGCTCCACAGAAGAGGTATCAGGGCAACAGATGCATTCAGGGATAGGCTGCCCCTGAATCTGGAGGTTCCATTTAGCTGTGATGACTAAGGGCAAGGGGAGCCTTCAGCATTCGGCTTTTTTGAATGTCCTCAAGTCCTAGTGTTGTGAGGGGGGAAAACCCTTTCTCTAGTCAACTTTCTCCATGCGAAATTTTATATGCTACAATCCCATTGCCTCTTAAGTCGCCTTCTCTCTAAACACTCCACCAAAATGCAATTTCAGTAAACAGTCCTTTATTTTAAAAAAGTACAAAACAAAAACAAAACAAGAAATAAAAGGAAAAGGATTTGTCAGAGGTATTTCTTTTAAAGGAAGTAAAATTAAGAAAGACAAGGGTTGTAGGGGGAGAGAGAGGACAGGAAGGAGAAGCAGATTCACCAGAGTACAAAAAAACGCAGCTTGGGATATGGAGCTGCGTGTCCTGACCAACAAGAGGAGGGTTAAGGATACGATCTGGCGCACCGTGCATGACGGAGCTGCGTGAATTTTAGTGGTTCAGTTCAATGGCAGGAAGGTCTAATTTATGCAGGCTCAATAGAATATAAATAAATAAATCTCTCCCTACATGTAAAAAAGGCATGGGGGGGTGCATAACCCCTGAATGGCTAGCTTTCATAAAGCAGGGAGCGCTTGGGAGATTTGTGCAAGTTTTTAATGAGGGGAGAGAACCGTTGGGAAGCACAACTCACCCGGAGAGGTTTACCCAGCCCAGAATCCAATGCCTCATTTCTGCAGCCTGCGGAACGATGAAACACAAGACTCTCCCCTCTCCCCCACTCTGTCGCTCTCAAAAACACAGTGTTAAAAGGAATTGAGGCCTCTTTGCTGATAACGGCTTTGGACCGTTCTCCTCCTGGACTGACAGCGACCAGGAGATGTGCCTGCCGGAACAGCTGGTGAACCCCCAAAAGCCGCCTGCATGCCCCCTCCCCAAAGGCAGCAGGCGTACTACTGATCATCAATCCCTGGTGGCAAAGGCAGCGGTGGAGCAGCAACAGGTCATATGGCGCGGCCCATTATCCTTTGCAAAACGAGAGGGATGTGGAATGGGAAGGGGGAACAGCCATGTCTCCTTGCAACGTCCTGTAGGAACCATCCTGACTTACACCATATCTGCCCCCCCCCCCTAATTTCTGGGTGTGTGAAGTCCGGTCCTGCCAGGGGGCAAGGGTATGAACAGCGCTCCTGCCCCTCTGACCAGGGAAGACGTTTTGGCACCCAGGCGCTGTGTGTGGCTGCCGCCAGATTCTTGTCCCAAGGGGGGCAAGCACTCTGCTGCCACCAGGCTGGGCTCGGAGGAAGGAGCAAGTCTCTCCCCCACCCCCCGCTATTTGCCCTGCTTCATGATGAGGCGGCTGGAGAAGTCGAAGAGGCCTTTGTTGATCTTGCGCAAGGTGCCCACCTCTTCCTCCAGTTGAGTCACTTGGATCTTCAGCTGCTCCTGGTCGCCCATCAAGTTCTGCAAGGGGAAAAGAGGGTTAAAAACTAAATGGGGAGTGGAACCAGGGCGGGAGGAGAAGCGGAGGAAGGATCAGAGTATTGGCTCAGGGCGCTGCCTTTGCCCGTCCTGGGACCCTGAACTCAGTGGCAAAGAAGACGGATGGTGTGAGGGCCACAGTGACCTCCATCCCTGGTAAAAGGTGGAGAAAACCTGTCTCCCACCAGGCAGAATCTGAGGAATGGTTCTATTCAGAAGAGGCACTCCATCCTGGGATGGCGAAACCCACATTCATCCAGAGGGCATTGCAATTCCACGAGCTTCTGCCCACACAGCTTTTGCCCATGCAAACCCTTAAGATAGCTGCATCCAATATGGAAGTGGTGACTCTCTTCCCCTGCCAGAGGCTTGCCTGACCCTTTCCCCGCTCCCGGTTTTTAAGATGAGAGAGATGAAGTCGCTTTGGAGAGTTGCTTTGGGGTCGACACAACCAGTTTGACAGTGGAACCGTCTCCCTCGGGAGGCTGTGGCCTCTCCTTTCTTGGAGGTTTAAAGCAGAGGGATGCTTTAGCTGAGGTTCCAGCATTGCAGGGGGTTGGACTAGATGACCCTCAGGGGTCCCTTCCAACTCTTAAGATTCGATGGTTCCCCTCACTGCTTCCACCAGAGGCCCAATCTGATTTTTCACGGTTCTTTTTTCAAAAAGCACGTCTTGCCGCCTGGCATTAGGCTTTTATTTCTCAAGGTTTTTATTTTTCAATTTCAGCTTTTCAAGGGGAGCAAAGTGAAGGATTACTTGCCGCAGTGCACAGTGTAGGAATCGCTGGCCTACTGTTAAAAAACAATACCAAAACTTTACTGCAAAGCAAAATGTTAATGGTATTTTAGTGCGCCTTATACACCTGCTTTGTTTTTATTGTCTGTGCACGCAAATGGCACGGTGGTTGACTTAGCTAGCAATAAATCTGATTTGGTCAAGAGAAAATAAAGTCTGCAATGTGTCAAGATCAAGCCTCTCAAAACTCAAAATTTGCCTGTTGTAGGGATAGAGAGCCTCACCTTTTCTCTTGTCGCACACATCTGCGAGTACAGACGCTCTTTTTTCTCCAGGTTGCTCTCTCCGGATCCCTGTGGGAGACAGAAGAACAGAGGGCTCAAGATACAAGCCAAGGATATTTTTGAAAATGCCATTGTGTAGACATATTGTCAAAAGAACCAGTCTTATAGATGGTCTGAGCAGCTCAAACAGTAATTGCAACCCAACTGGAAACAGCTGACAAATCATACATAGGGCGTTGGGCACCCACCGCTCTGGAAAATGGGAGGAAATTGTGCGTAATTTGAGATTTTGACCAGAACTCCTGCGCACTTTTTGTATGATTTGGCATTCCTTTATTACATACACAGAGAGAAGGACCATCATTTTCGAGACCCTTGCTACAAGCCTGGCAAATCTGGCATGGAATTGCAGAGTTGGAAGGGACCCTGAGGATCATCTAGTCCAGCCCCCTGCAATGCAGGAATTTGCAGCTGTCCCTTGCGGGGATTGAACCTGCAACCCTGGCCTTGTCAGCACCATGCTCCAACCAACAGAGCTACCCAGGCTGTCCCCACTAGACTTGATAACCAGGTAATGCCTATATCCTATACGGTGGATGCTCAGGTTGCGAACATGATCCGTGCGGGAGGCACGTTTGCAACCCTTGTCCGCGCACGCGCAGGCTGCGATTCACACTTCTGCGCATGTGGCAAAACCCAGAGGTAACCCGTTCCGGTACTTCTGAGTTCGGCGCGGTGTGCAACCCAAAAAACACACAAGCTGAAGCGTCTGTAACCCGAGGTATGACTGTAGTCATAGACTTCTGTTATTTCAACCAATGTGCAACTGTACCCGTTCTATAGCTTTGTTTTCCATGTTTAATTTTTTATCTGTTGTTATGTTCTTTTTGCTATATCAAACACACACACGCACACACACACACTACAGCATGAAATAAAAAAATCCTTAACCCCCACCCAGAGGATACAAGAAACTGCTTTACACAAAACTAAGCATATAGCCCTCATGGTTCCTACACAGCTATTTTAAATACATACGAGTCAGACTGTTGGGGCCACCTAGCTCAATATTCCCAGCACGGGCTGGCAGTAGCTCTCCAGGGAGATGCTGGGGATTGAGCCTAGAACTGAGGTATGTCCCAGGTTTCTGCTTCGGTTGAGCCAAAGGCAAACTGTCGGCTTAAGAGCCACACCCTAGGAGCATAAGCTGTATTCCAGCATAATGGCGGGGACGGGAAGCCAAAGAATTTCAAGTGCTCCCCGATAAAGAGTTTCCGCAGCGCTTAAGGAAGAAGCTAAAGGGATAATCTCTCACAAAGAGATCTGGAGAAGCTCTGCCAGCCTTGGAATTCTTTTAAAGGAAGAGGATCACACCGCACCAACAGTGATAACAGGGGACAAAACGATTGCTTGAGAGGCTTTATTTTTTTGAGAAGGCATCCATCAGAGAGAGAGAGAGGACTGATACGATCAGCTGGCCGGCCATGAGAGAGGAGTGACAAGGCAGGCCACTGGAGGGAGCAAGGTTTGAACATGCCTTTCGACAGGAGAGAGCAGCAGTAAATCACACTGAGCGACTGGCAGATCCTGTTATTAGCAAAAACAGGATCTGCACAGGCGTGCCAGGTCCAATGAACACAGCAAAGAATCCCTGGTAGGTGTTGCCCCCATGACGCAGTTGATGAGATTGAAAGTCCTTGCCTCCCCACAGCTGTCTAAGTCCCCTCCTCTCCAGGGTTTTCCCCAAGCAATCGGAGACTGGGCCTGCATGCAGCCAATCTCTCCTCCGCCCTTTTCATGCCTCTCCTGGTTCTGGGAGACCAGCAGGGAGGGGAGCTTTTTGCAGCAGGAGGGGGGGACAACTGTGACTCTTTACCAGCCAGACTTCCCCTCTGCCTCCTGGCTTCCCTCTTCTCCTGCTTCAGTTTCTGCCTCCAATTCTTGACTTCCCTCTGCCACAGACTCTCCCTGCATGCTAAGCCCTGTTACCTCTCCAGCTTCTGACACCTCCTCCCCCCAGGCTTCTCCCTCTGACCACTCACTCTTGTCCCACCACCACTGCCTGGGCTCTGAGCCTTCCTTCCTTGGGGTTCCCCCAGTTGGGACCCCCTCATTCCTCTGCCTCCAACCAGTCCCAGACACCTTTGTGGTTCGAGGCAGCTTTGCCATTTGGCGTGCCAAAACTCAGCACTCTGTGCCCAGAGAGCGATTTTGGGACTCTGTGCTGCTGCACGTTGAAAGAGAAGCATCAGAGTTGGGGGGCAGGGACCCCAGGGTGCAGGGACCAAGGAGCGTCGCCCTCTGGCTCACAGGAGCATCCCCAAGCAACGAAGAGAAGAAGAAATCACTAGCTACGCAAGGCCTTTCACTACCCAGCCTGACCACACCTCAACAACCTCAGTATTGTCCACACAGGCTGGCAGCGGCTCACCAAGGTTTCAGGCCCCACCTGGCCATGACATTAGTGGGGAACTGGACCAGGGACCTTCTGAAGGCCAAGCAGGTGGTCTGTCAGCGAGCCGTGGTCCTTTCCTTCCAAATACAGTGGTGCCCCGCAAGACGAACGCCTCGCAGGACGGAAAACCCGCTAGACGAAAGGGTTTTCCGTTTTGGAGGCGCTTCACAAAACGAATTTCCCTATGGGCTTGCTTCGCAAGACGAAAATGTCTTGCGAGTTCCTGCGGGGTTTTTTCCCTCCCCCCCCCTTTTCCTAAGCCCTAAGCCGCTTATCGGCTGATCCGCTAAAAGCCGCTAAACCGCTAATAGCGCTAATCTGCTAAGCTGTCAATGGGCTTGCTTCGCAAGACGAAGAAACCGCTATACGAAGAGCCTCACGGAATGGATAAATTTCGTCTTGCGAGGCACCACTGTAATGCAAGATTCTGGTCCTCATAATTCCAAGCAAAGAGCTGATCTAACTAGGAAGGTGCCTTATACGGAGCTAAACCATCAAGCTGTCTAGCTCAGCCGTCTCTGGAGATTCAAACTTGGGACCTTCAGCGTGCAAGGCAGCTGCTCTGCCGCCTTGCAGAAGTGCCTGAAAACCTGCCTCCCGTCAAAAGTGGGAAAGGGAAAACCTCCCCCCCCCACCACCACCTCGAGCCTCAGCAGCAGCTCATCGTGAACTCCAGACACGCAGCCCGAGACTCTCTGTTCCAATTTCGGAGCAGACACGCAGCCGATAATGGGAGATAGAGGAGATCTTTATCCTGCGTGCAGGACGGAGGGGATCCGCAGAGCCCAGCTCTGGCACTCTCATTCCAGCCTCCCCCCTATCATCTCTAGATTATTACTGTCTGCAAAAGGAAGACATTATGTTATTGGGGTTTCTCTCCCTCTCTCAACGCACACAAAACACACAGCGAGAGGACCTTCACAGCAATCTCTCTATTTTATTTTATAGCAAGGGAGCAGCTTCCTTTTTCAAAGGTTACAGAAACTCTTTTGCTTCTCTCTCTCTGCCCCTCTAGGTCCTTCTTCACCTTCAAGGACATAATAAAGGTCAGGCCAGTGGCCCATCTAGTCACAGAATCATAGAGTTGTAGAGTTGTAAGGGACTGTGAGGGTCATCCAGCCCAACCCCCTGCAAGGCAGGAATCTCTGCTCAAGCGTCCATGACAGATGACCATCCAACCTCTGCTTAAAGACCTCCAAGGAAGGAGAGTCCACCATCTCCCAAGGGAGACCCTTCCCCTGCTGAACAGCTCTTCCATGTGCCAGTCCTTTAGATATGTGAAGCTGGCTCTCATATCTCCTCTGTCTCCTCTTTTCCAGACTAAACATACCTACCTCCTTCAACCATTCCTCACAAAGTTTGCTTCAGCAGCCTGTTCTCACAGCGGCCGACCAGATGACCCAGTGGGAAGCCTAGTGAAAGATCCTTCTGTGGCCTGGGGGTAGGCAACTTCAGCCCCTGGAAATCTGAAGTCCCCCAGACCTCAAGATGATGTGGCTATCAGTCACTCCCCCCCCCACCTGCCCCAGACACCTGCCCATGTTGTCTTGAGATTTTCATTAAAGCTTTCCATACTGCAACAAGATAGGCGCTTCAAAAATACAGTTCAAGAAGGACACTGACAAACTGGAACGTGTCCAGAGGAGGGCAACCAAAATGGTCAAAGGCCTGGAAACGATGCCTTATGAGGAACGGCTAAGGGAGCTGGGCATGTTTAGCCTGGAGAAGAGGAGGTTAAGGGGTGATATGATAGCCATGTTCAAATAGATAAAAGGATGTCACATAGAGGAGGGAGAAAGGTTGTTTTCTGCTGCTCCAGAGAAGCGGACACGGAGCAATGGCTCCAAACTACAAGAAAGAAGATTCCACCTAAACATTAGGAAGAACTTCCTGACAGTAAGAGCTGTTTGACAGTGGAGTGTGGTGGAGTCTCCTTCTTTGGAGGTCTTTAAGCAGAGGCTTGACAACCATATGTCAGGAGTGCTCTGATGGTGTTTCCTGCTTGGCAGGGGGTTGGACTCGATGGCCCTTGTGGTCTCTTCCAACTCTATGATTCTATGATTCTATGATTCTAAATGGAATCCATAGAACGTGGAGTCCTTTCTTAAGTCCACCTGCCCAGGCTGCCTTGGATGAGGTGAGTGGCAAACATGGGAGGGTCTTTTCAGCTGTTCCCCCTACTTGTGGGGGACATGATCTCTCTCTCTCTCTCTCTCTCTCTCTCTCTCTCTCTCGCCTGGTCTGACACCAAATGGTAATAGTGATTTCATTAATTATACCCCACCCATCTGGCTGGGTTGCCCCAACCACTCTGAGCGGCTCTCAACAAAATATTAAAAACACAACAAAACATCATCCGTTTAAAACTTCCCTGCCTTCGTGTCTTTCTGATGCCAAGCAGATACGTTTCTCATTTTCCCAGGTTTTCAACCTCTGATTTATTTATTTTCTGTCAACGCTGGGTTCTGCTTTTTATTGAACTGCCCTGCTTTTTTTATTGCTGTTTTACGGTCTGTGGTAAAACCGCCCTGGAAAATGTTTCCGTCAGAGGATGGTATTAAAAAAAAAGCAGCTATGTTTTAAAACAAACCGGGGACAAAAACACAGCCTCAAAAACGAGCGAAAGAACCCTCAATCCAGGAGCGACAAGCGAGATGGTTCTGCACAACCATGCCAATGGCTTTTCAGAATGCAACCAACGGCTCAAAAAATGCTGCATCAGAAGCAGTTAGCCCCACGAGCAGAAGCAGTGATGCTTCTGAACTCCAGGAGCTTGTGTCCTGCTTTCTGGTTTCCCATAAGCACCTGGTCGGCCACTGTGAGAAAAGGATGCTGGAATTAAGGGCTCTCCTTTGGCCCCTTCATGGGTTCTTACGGATGGCTCTGAAAAGAGACCTGACCAAAATTAATCCTACTAGCTACAATGGCTATGTTCTCCCTCCACTATCACACTCAGGTCCTCTTCCCAGAAGGATATGGTCTGCAGTGTTAGAAACTCAGATACACAAGCCAGGCACTAAATGGCTCCTTGAACCAAGGTTGCAGTTGCCAAAACAGAATGTCTAGATGCCATTTGGGGGCAAGGCGGTTCTTAAGTCTTATTTTTCAAATGAGGGACTGACTCTGATTGATTCTCAGTAAAACATCTGGCTAGTTCAGGGGCAACCTTGGGTTCAGTGGCAGAGCTAGCCATTCCGGCACCTGGAGCGGTGCACATGTCGTGATCCTTCGGCGGGAGGCCCATCGTGGTGCGGTGGCGCAATCCACCCAGGGGGGATTTTGTCACCTGCCTCTGGGATCACACCCGGGGCAGACCACCCCCACCACACACCCCTTCCTACGCCCCTGGCTGGGTTAAGAGCTTTGAGAAAGCAAAGAAGAAAAGTCACTTGATCCAGGGACAGTCCACATATGTATCGGCCCATTCCGACCTCTTTTTCTTCCTAGTGACACAGACCATTCATAACATAGGCATTCACAACCAGGGCAGTGGGGGGAGCGAAGACAAGTGACAACAATTCACTATAACGTTGCTCACTGCTCCTGCTCAGGCTGCACTGAAAAAGCATTTTGGCTGCTGAAATTCATCCTGATTATGCAGATAAAATACAACAGACAGAATTCTACAGGATGGCGTATTAGTGTGTGAAAACAGTCGAGGTCCAAGGATGCCCAGGCACCCACCTCCAGATGGTGGAGGTGTCAGGCGACACCCAGGAATCTTCACTTGGTCGCAAGTGGCCGATAGCCAGGTGCAAAATACACCTGGAGCCGGACTAATTTTAAAGACTGCTGGTTGGATACTGTGAGAAACAGAATGCTGGACTAGATGGGCCCTGACTGGCCTGACCCTGCAGGACTCTTCTTATGTGTTCTCACAAGTTTTCAGTCTCCCACCCTCCCCCAAGCAGTCATGAGGGCTAGAATCTTGTTCTGCTGTCAGGATTCTGCCAGACTCCCCAAGGGAGCTGAAGTTTCTCAAACCAATCCAACCTGAACAACCCCCTTTCCTGGTTCGGAAACATCCTTCCTTTTGCTGGGTGAACAAGAGACATCGCACCTTGGAGGTTTGGGGCCGCTGTCAACGTTGCAGAGGAAAGGAGTAGGGCTGACAGTGGACGCTCCTGGGAATCTGTTACAGGAACGCTAGATGAGATACCTGGCGAGAGCCTTGGGGTGGGCGGCCGGACACTTTGCCCGCCGCAGCTCAAGGAAACTCAGAAGAAGAAAAGGACAAGCTGTGTGGTGCCAGGGGAGAGGAGCGGGCACAAAACCTCCCTTTGCAAGGAGCTAATCCATCAAAGAAGATGGCCCCATCAGTCTCGCGGGTGGAGAGAGGAAAATGACAGGCAGGAGAGATAACACATCAAAGCACCCTTTGTGTTTTGGGGGGAGAGGAGACAGGCAGGAGAGGAGAAAATGCCTCCGCAGTGAGCGATGGTTAACAGGCAAGGCGGATGAAATGCCGGCTTCCCTCGTTCTCCCTCTCCTTGGAGCGGCTGCGAGGGGGCATCGGACGCAACCCCTTGCTGGGAAAACGAAATGCATTCCTGGTAAAGGGGCGCTGGCGGGTTTGAGTGGGGAGGCTGAGATTTCATGACGTTGTGGGGGACATGAGAGCAAAGCCACCTCCCGTTTCCCTGCAGTCAGGCAGCCAGGTGTCCCCGGAAAGTTCGCCAGCAGGTAGCGGGACCCTCACCCTCTAGTGTCCCTGAAGTCACGTGGTCTCCACTCAAAACCACCTGCATGAACCCAAGAATAGAGTCCCAGGCAGAAAGGATCGGAGCAGAGGCCCAGCTCTTGTGAAACCCAAGTCTCAAAGAGGGAAGGAGGGATGCTCAGTTGACTCTGCTCAGAGACCAGCTGCCCTTTGCTTGTCCTCAGCTGTCATTCTACCGGACGGCAGTCAAGGGAGAGAAAGGAGGCAGGGCCTGTCCGACAGCACCAAGAGAGCCCCACCGGAAGGTCTCTGTGATCAAGGCACGGCAGAAGGAATCGGGCAGTCCTTGAGGCACTTCAGATCTAAGCTGCTGACACAAGGAAGGCCTGGTTGGAAGATTCAAGACAGATAAAACAAAACCCTTCGTTAAGCTGCAGAAGTCCTTCCCACAGGAAGCGGTGATGGCCAGCAAGCCAGATGGCTTAAAAGTGAATTGGACAAATGCATGGTGGAGGAATGGGGCTACCAAGGGGTACGAGCCAGGATGGTTACGCTCAGCCTCCACGGTCAGAGGTAGCAATGCTTCTGAATCTCAGATGCTGGAAACGACAGGAAGGAAGAGGGCTCTTGTGCTCGGATCTTGCTGGTGGGCTTCCCTTTGGCGCAACTGTTTGGCCACTGTGGGGACAGGAGGCTGAGCTGGCCGGGATCTTGCTGGCCTCCCCAACAGTGGAAGTTAATTTATGCGTTACGGCCGACCTCATCCCTCGAGATGCCAAGGTGTGGTGGAGACGTTCCAGCCTATTACTGCCTCAGTGCCCAACAACGGGATTATAATACACTCCCTCTCTCTCTCCTGCCAACCTGTTCCTTTCCCTGAGGGATAATTGTACCAGAACATTCAGGCCTGCCTCTCTCAGATCTGCATCGCCTCTTCCAGCAGGGAACAGCCACCTGCTTCTGCTTGCAGCGGAAGGGGAAGGAGGCTTGGCACACAGGCATGCAGAGCTCAGAGGTGTGTTCCCTTCGCCCACCACGCCTGGGTCCCACTTCCGTCCCTTCTCTCTCCCCCTCTCCTGCTATAAAACATGTCTTTATTTGGTTTGCTGTGTAATCAGAGAAAGCAATTACAAACCGCAAGAAAAAGACAAACTCAGCCCGGTAGACCTGAAGGAGCGTCTCCACCCCCATCGTTCAGCCCAGACACAGAGGTCCAGCTCTGAGGGCAGTTACTACGAGAAGTGAGGTGAGAGGGAGCCAGGCAGAGGGCCTTCTCGGTGGTGGCGCCCTCCCTGTGGAATGACCTCCCAGCAGCTGTCAAGGAGACAAATAACTACAGTGGTATCTCGGGTTAAGAACTTAATTCGTTCTGGAGGTCCGTTCTTAACCTGAAACTGTTCTTAACCTGAAGCACCATTTTAGCTAATGGGGCCTCCTCCTGCTGCCACGCGATTTGTGTTCTCATCCTGAAGCAAAGTTCTTAACCCGAGGTACTATTTCTGGGTTAGCGGAGTCTGTAACCTGAAGCGTCTGTAACCTGAAGCGTCTGTAACCCAAGGTACGACTGTATACAACTTTTAGAAGACATCTGAGGGCAACCCTATTATGTGGAAGTTTTTAATGTTTGGTGTTCTATTATGTTTTTATATGTGTTGGAAGCCGCTGAGAGTGGCTGGGGCAACCCAGCCAGATGGGCTGCATATTATTATTATTATTATTATTATTATTATTATTATTATTACTACTATTATTACTATTATTATTAAATGCAAGCAAGACAGAAGTCCTTTTAAGCCCCCTGCCTTGCTGGGGGTGGGGGACAAGGTGCCAGTTCCACGTGCCAGTTCTGGCATGGGCTTGCGAGATCTCCCAGGACTGTCTGAGTTCCTGCAAGATCTCCCGCGAGCATCTCTAGCCAAGAATCATGGGCAATCGCCATCTCTGAAGATTGAGCTGTGAGAGTGGAAGAGCAATGAATCTTCTTTTTGTTTCATTTTCCCCCCTTCGTACATTCTTCTAGTTCAGACACGTCCCGCTCTCTATTCTCCACCTGGGCAGCCAAAAGGCCTTATTCTTAACTTTGACCCGTGCATCGCAGAGGACTGGACTAGACGACCCCTTGGGTCCCTTCCAACTCTACGATTCTGCAACTGTGCCTTTCCAACTGAGGATCGAACCCCCCAGAAGTAGCCTCAGATCTATTGGTCTTAGTGAGACCTTTATACCAGTGGACCTGGGGCGTTAAGCATTCTGCCATCCTTTTGCCCACCATCCTCAAGAGCGAAGGGGGATTTCTAGCTTGGTGGTCACTTGGTCCATG
Source organism: Podarcis cretensis (assembly GCF_951804945.1). Classification (NCBI taxonomy): domain Eukaryota; kingdom Metazoa; phylum Chordata; class Lepidosauria; order Squamata; family Lacertidae; genus Podarcis; species Podarcis cretensis. The sequence goes on from NC_137188.1 coordinate 3,019,869, forward strand.
TTTGTTGGGGAAGCAGCCGAACACCCCCCTACCTTCTGATGCATTCCCAGGCACAGCATCATCTCCTCGCTGGCAGGGCTCCCCGCGTTCTCCATGGTGTAGAGGTGGCGGCTGAACTTGGGCAGGGGGACGCGGGGCTTGCTCTCCGGGTTTAGCATGTTGGCTGGGGCCAGGGCGATGAAGGCGTTGGTGATGGGACCTGCAGGAGCAAATTGGAGAGAGAGATTGAGCGGCAAGGTATGCTTATGGCAGGGCTAAGAGGCATGTGGGATGCCGTTTGAGGGGCTAATCGTAGAAATTGGAGAGTTTGGAAGAGGCCCCCAAGGGCCTCTCGAGCACGGAGCTTGTGGACCCTCCCCTGAAAACGAAGCAAGACGCTAGTCCTCATGGTTCTTGATAAGTCAAAAGCAGCCTTATACTGAGTCAGGACACCAAGCCATCCATCTCAGGACTGTGACTGCCAGCAGCTCTTTGGACTTTCCAGTCCCAGCCTTTCTGCACACAGAGCATGCACCTTTCTATTTAGGAGACAGGCCCCACAGATCAGTAAGGTTTCTAGTCCTCATAGTGATTTAAAGGGGTAATTCAACAGAGGCACAGGAAGACTGCCTTAGACGAAGCCAGACTTTGGGTTCATTTCGCCCAAGATTATCTGCCACACTGGTTCTCAAACCTTTTCCAGCTTGGCTCATCAACTCGCCCCGTGTACACACTACTCTGCACCACAAAAAGCACATTCAGAGCAGTGGCTTGCAGGGCGCACTAAGGGAGATGATGACACGATAAAATTCAAAACAGCGGCAATTAATTGCCCGTTCACTCAAAGCCCAATTAAAAATTGTTCAATTAATTCAACAAAGCCGACAAACTTGATCCAGGGAGATGCCAGCTTTCCAGAGCCTGTCATTTACAGGGGGGTCCTGCTGCCCCCTAGCAGCCCCCACTTAGGTATTCGCCCCACCCAGGGGGCAATACTATTCTCTTTGGGAACCACTGGTCTACACTGGCTGGCAGAAGCTCTCAAGGGCCTCAGGCAGGGTGTATTTTCCAAGCCCTGCCTGGGGGAATAATGGACGGGACCCCTGGGGGTCCTCTAGTCCAACCCCTTGCAGTGCAAGCATCACAGCTGAAGCATCCATGATGGGTGGCCATCCAACCTCTGCTTAAAAACCTCCGAGGAATCACATCTCCTCTCCACCATCTTTTGGTGGTTCTGCTCTACAGAATCCAAGGCATGTGTGTGTCTGCGTTCCTCCTCGCTGTCGGCTCCCCTGCCACCTCTCCAACCTTCTCCTCCAATTAGCTAGGAAGGCATCTGGAGGCGACCGGAGGGAACTGTTTGGAGACCTCCCCAGGGGCGGCCAGGCGCAGCCCCAAGCATCGCGGCCTCTCCGTCCTCTGCCGAGCGAGCCATCCATCACCCAGGCCCCGGTGCGCTCGCAAGTTGTCTCGCGGTAATGATCTATCGCACACATCCACTCAGCAGAGTTAATGAGCGCTTTAATTACCGCATTTACCCACACGGGCTGCCATCAGGCTCCCGACGCCTCCCTGCCACAACCTCAGCTCACCCCTCTGCACTCACAAATTGTTGCATCCATCGCCCTGGCAAACTAAGTGGAGGAAGAAGACTTCGGAAGCAAGAGGAGAGGGCCAGGAATGGCCTGCTGGGTGGGTCAGACAGGGTCCTCAGCTCATTGCTCATCAAGCCAGGCGTTACTCAGTATATATACACACAGCACATCCAGCAAGTCCTTCCCAACCCATTTGAGAGCAACACCCGTTGGAAACAGCAGCCGGAATAACAAAATTCGAATCCCTTGCTTGCAGCTGCCGAAGGCTCAAGGCTGGTCTTTTGACTCTTCAGATCTATTTCCAGCATGTCCCTGTGAGCTTTCTCTGCATCCACCCCCCCCACCAAACCTGGTTTTGCCTTAGAGTTTGCATGCAAAACCAGTCAGACCTCCGCAACTGGAGCTCTCAGGAGCTTTTGGTTAAGTGTGCCCCCCGCCACCCCCCCCATCTGCAAGGCGCTGGGACAGAACAGGGTGCCACACCCATCCATTTCCCAGCGGCAGGGAGGCAGGTCAAAGAGGATTCGTCCATAAATAACTTCTTAAGAGCTCAGATGAGCCTCTGGTTCTATTTATTGATTGCACTTCTGCCCTGTGCGTGGTTCTCCCCCCCCCCCATTTTATCCTCGCAACAGCCCTGTGAGGTAGGTTGGCCTGAGAGAGGCTAGCTTCCAAGGCCACCCAAGCAAGCTTCATGGCTCAGTGGGGGGATTCGAACCCTGGCCTTTCTCCCAGGTCTTAGTCCTGATGCTCTAACCACACTGGCTCCCCCCACTGAGTGTCAGAAAGATAGTAAGTTCTGCCTCGGACTGGCCTGCGGCCCACTGGTACTGATGGAGGAGAAGGCATCGAATCACGCATTTCTTGGAGAGAGCAGAGAGCAGCTTTCCTCCTGCTGCCATAACATTATTGCTTGTAGAAATCAAATGAAGCCTGAAGATCCAGCGCAGGTAAAAGAAAATCCTTCTTCATCAAGGGAAGTTATGGTACCACTCTCTTCTGCCTTGGTCAGACCACACCTGGAGTACTGTGTCTGATTCTGGGCACCACAATTTAAGAAGGATGTTGACAAGCTGGAATGTGGGCAGAGGAGGAAGACCAAGATGATGAAGGGTATGGAAACCAAGCCTTGTGAAGAACAGTTGAAGGAGTTAGGTATGTTTCGTCTGGAGAAGGGGAGACTGAGAGAAGATAGGAGAACCATTTTTAAATATCTCAAGGGCTGTCCCATGGAAGAGGGAGCCAGCTTGTTTTCTCTTGCTCTGGAGGGCAGGACTCGAACCCATGGCTTCAAGTTACAAGAAAGGAGATTCCAACTAAACACCAGGAAGAACTTTCTGACAGTAAGAGCTGTTTGACAGTGGAATGAAATCCTTCAGGAGGTTGTGGTCTGGATGGCCGAAGGGTCTGATCTGAAACAGTGCTGATGGGAAATCTCTCTCTGCGGAGAGAGGACGGGCTGTTGTGAAGTGTCCGCTTCTGGCACTCCTGTTGAATCTCTGCATGAGTCACTGCCTTGGGCTTGCATCCTAGGGAGTGGAACGGCACCTCGCACAGGAAACGGATTGCGGGTTCATTCTCTGCCCATGTTCCCTGTGCAAATCACTACTGCACTCCCAAGGCAGCAAATCCAAGGCAACAACTCATTCAGAGGGGCAACAGGAGCGCCCTGCTTTCACTACTACTACGTTCGCGTGACCAAAGAATCCTATGGCAAACCGTGCCATTATGTGGCAGGATTAATTGGGTCCTGCCAAGGTGAGGCTGGAGCAGAGACTCACGCAGAGAAGCGGCAGGCATGCTCACGGGAGACTGTCGCTATTTCACTTGCTCATTTCTCATGGCACAGCTCCCGGCTCAGCCATTATTGACCCAAGTGCCGCTCCTAAAGCTGGCGAGTGCTTAAAACCAGCTGCAGCTCGTTACAAAACGAAGGATGGCCTCTCTCTCTCTCTCCTCCCGCCGCCCTGGAGCTCAGTGGAAGTGCCGGACACGGAATGTTATTAAATTACCCGAGTTTGAGCGGTGCTCCAAAGCCTCGTTATTAGGGCTGTCTCGCCGCTTGCACCACACAGAGGATTTACTGGCTTCTGCGCCCTGAAAAGAGATCAGTTTTGAAGGGATGGAGCAGATGCGAAGAGAGGCAGGCGGCGCTGTGAAGCAGAGCAGACACCCTGGCTCAGGGTTTAGCGGGTGGGGAGGAGGGAAGCTCCGAGGACGATGTTGAAAGGGGAGGGTTTAGAAGAAAAGAGAGAGGTGTCGGGAACTGAGCTGCCAGCGGCAGCGCCTTATCAAGTGTTCTGCGCAGCCGAGATAAAGGATGTTAATGCCTCCCCCGGGGCACCGATAACGGCAGAGAGAGCTGCCAGCATCTGGACAGGATTCTTTTCGGAGAAGGGAGAAAAGTAATTAGATATCTGGAGGGGAGGAGGGAGGGACGAACAACGCCGTTATATAAAGGACACGGAGAAAGGGGCTCTTTGCCCTGTTGCGAAGGGGGGAAGCAGTTCAAAACTAGTTTGGGGACATTCTCTGTCCTACCTGGAGACTGGACCTGGGACCTCGTGCATGCAGAGCAGGGCTAGGGCCCTTCCGCTAAAAGTAAGATTCTAGTCCTCATGTTTCTGAATAATGGGCTGGCTGAATAACAACGGAAGAAGCTGCCTTATGCAGAGCCAGGCCGTTGGGCCTATTCAACCTCAGCATTCATAGAATTGTAGAGTTGGAAGGGACCCTGAGTGTCATATAGTCCAACCCCCTGCAAGGCAGGAATTCCAGGCCAAGGATCCATGGGCAGATGGCTATCCAACCTCTGCTTAAAAACCGCCCAGGAAGGAGACTCCACCACCTTCCGAGGGAGACTGTCAAGCAGCTCTCACCGTCATAAAGTTTTTCCTGATGTTTAGACAGAATCTCCTTTCTTGTAACTTGAAGCCATGGGTTCGAGTCCTACCCTCTGGAGCAGGAGAAAACCAGCTTGTTCCCTCTTCCATGGGACAGCCCTTGAGATATTTGAACATGATTACAGTGGTACCTCGGGTTACATATGCTTCAGGTTGTATACGCTTCAGGTTACAGACTCCGCAAACCCAGAAATAGTGCTTCAGGTTAAGAACTTTGCTTCAGGATGAGAACAGAAATCGTGCTCCGGCGGCACAGCAGCAGCAGCAGGCCCCATTAGCTAAAGTGGTGCTTCAGGTTAAGAACAGTTTCAGGTTAAGAACGGACCTCCGGAATGAATTAAGTACTTAACCCGAGGTATCACTGTATCACCCACGGGACGCGGGTGGCGCTGTGGGTAAAACCTCAGCGCCTAGGACTTGCCGATTGCATGGTCGGCGGTTTGAATCCCTGCGGCGGGGTGCGCTCCCGTCGTTCGGTCCCAGCTCCTGCCCACCTAGCAGTTCGAAAGCACCCCTAAGTGCAAGTAGATAAATAGGGACCGCTTACCAGTGGGAAGGTAAACGGCGTTCCGTGTGCTGCGCTGGCTCGCCAGATGCAGCTTGTTACGCTGGCCACGTGACCCGGAAGTGTCTGCGGACAGCGCTGGCCCCCGGCCTATAGAGTGAGATGAGCGCACAACCCTAGAGTCTGGCAAGACTGGCCCGTACGGGCAGGGGTACCTTTACCTTTACCTTACCACTGTATCATATCTTCTCTCAGCTCCTTCAAGCGCTCCTCCTAAGGCTTAGTTTCCAGACCCTTCATCAGTCTACACACAGACTGGATAGCAGTGGCTCTCCAGGGGTCCAGGCAGAGGATGCTACCAGTCCTGCCTGCAAACTGGACCTGGGACCTTCTGCGTGCCCAGCAGAGGCTCTGCCACAGAGCTATGGCCCTGGTTAGCACCCAACTGCATCATGCCAGGCACAATCAGTAGCAGGTCTCTGAGCTCCAGTCCACTGCACTGCAGCCACAGCATGGACGTGCAGCCCTGGAGTCAGGGCACACAGAGTGGCCAGATGGGCAGGGTATAAATAACAAATTATTATTATTATTATTATTATTATTATTATTATTATTATTATTACCACCACCACCTGCCCACACTGGCTGACACATGGGCATCGGCCGGTGCCTGGAATCCTAACCACCCACGCCAGTTTTCCAAATGTTGCTGCACCACAAAAGGTCTTGCAAAACCCGGCAGTTTTATCTCCCAATCCCCTTTCCTAATAAAACTTGTGTGAAAATAATTTGCCTCTCCTCTCCAGGAAGGAGTGGGTGGACAAGGGCTGCCTCCCCGTTGGCCGACGCCGAACCAACACTCCCCATGCCAGCTGCATTGTTATAGCCTGGCACTTTTTTCTACCCAGGATTAGGGGGAAGAGGGCGCAGGAACCAAGCACATTGAGAAATTTACGATCCTCAAGTCAGATCGTGAGGTTTTTAAGATTCAGCCATGCAGGCTTTATGGCTCCTTTTCTCTTTGCCAACGCAAGGCTTTGAACATCATTTCAAAACAAAGCAGGGCACATGCCAAACACACGCACACAACCAGCCAGGGCTAAGAGGATTTTGCAAATTGTGCTGTGTTCTTGGGGGTGGGGAAGAGAAGAGTTTTGCCCCTAGACAAAGAGAAATAGCTAAAATGACGATTACGCAAAGATGACTCGATATGAGGAAATGGTGGCTCGGATAACAACACGGACACCACTTCTCCTATTCAGGGAAAAGAATTCCAGAAGAAAGGAACCCATAACGGTTTGCTGAGAATGCCTAAAAACTCTGCTCTGGAGTAGAATGTTCAGCAGCCTGGTATAAACAAAATATTTTGGGTATCTGAGCTGGGAAAGGCACCTCCCAGGAAAGGGACTCTGATCCTGAAACTCCAGGAGAGATTCTGCTAGATGGACCACAGGTCTGATTTGGCATAAGGCAAAGTCGTCCATTCCGATTTCAGCTATTTGCTTGGAAGCATGAGGACTAGCAGGGTGGCTCACTTTTACTTCCAGCATCTCCAGGCAGGGCTGGGGAAAGAAACTTGAGTTTTTAGTGTGGCCACTGCAGCCCTCTGGAATCCTGGTTACTAGCTGAAATCAGAGCATCTTAACATTCAGCTAGATAGCAGAAGAGGATGCAGGTGGCGCTGTGGTCTAAACCACTGAGCCTCTTGGGCTTGCCGATCAGAAGGTTGGTGGTTCAAATCCCCATGACAGGGTGAGCTCCTGTTGCTCGGTCTCAGCTCCTGCCAATCTAACAGTTCGAAAGCATGTCAAAGTGCAAGTAGATAAATAGGTACTGCTCTGGCGGGAAGGTAAATGGCGTTTCCATGCGCTGCTCTGGTTTCGCCAGAAGCGGCTTAGTCATGCTGGCCACATGACCTGGAAAAAACTGTCTGCGGACAAACGCCGGCTCCCTCGGCCAGTAAAGCGAGATGAGCGCCGCAACCCCAGAGTCATTTGCAACTGGACTTAACTGTCAGGGGTCCTTTACCTTTACCTTTTTTACTCTGGGTAAAACTTGAGCTGGACGCAAGCTATTGTGCTTTGCTTAACTGAGCTTGCAATTCCCTGCCTTTTCTGCATTTCATCTGATCTTACGTACTGCACTGGTAGCTTTTCGCCAAAGAGAGTTTGATAAACCTGCAAAACAAATATGCAGAACTGGCAAAACTAACAGGAAAATCAAGAGACTCTAACCGTGTGTGTTTTATGGAAGAATGGATGCCTTTTTCAGACTATTTTAAGAAATATTATAGCATGATGAACTTGCGCACAGGATTTGAGCTATGAGCAATAGAAGGATTTGGACTATAATACTGTGGTTGTGATTCGATAGGCAGAAGAGAAGGAGCAGCAGAAAGGGAGATGCAACAACTCCGTGGAAAATGGGGCAGGAAGTCGAGAAAAGACGAAACTGTGCTTTGATTGTATATGTTGAAGATGTTGAAACTTAAAAAATATAATTATAAAAAACAAATGAACGAATGGACTGTAGGGAACCTGCCTCACACAGAGACTCACCTTGGTCCACTTAGCTCAGGGCTGCCTGTGCTACTTGGGAGCAAGGTCTGTCCCGGGCCCCAGGTGGGAGTTCTGCTCAGGAGAGGGTTCAAACCTGGGACCTTCTGCATGCAAGGCAGGGGCTGCGCTGCAACCCTTTGCGGAGGTGCATATAGGCCCACAGCACTTGCGTACCTTTGTAATTCACCGTGCGCAGACACTGCTTGCTCTGGATGTCCCACAGCCGGACGGTTTCGTCATGCGAGCCGGACAGGAGCAGGCTTCCGTCGGTGGAGACGGAGAGACACGTCACCTGGTTCCTGGAGGGAAGACAAAGGGCCTCCAGGTTGTGTCTTGAGCGTAACTGAAGTCATCCCCATTGATAGAGAAAGGGGCTGAGCATGATGCAGGGTGCACCCGCAACCCAAATGTCTGCCCCTCCCCGCCAAAGCCCCTCAGAATCTAAGGTTTATGTTGGGACGGGCAGCCCTCAGACCTGTGTGTTTCGCGCACCTTCTCCTGAGTGCTGGGGCCTGGCTGGAATTCCGCCCACCCGATCAAATGAAAGAATTGTGGATTTGGAAGGGACCCAGAGGGTAATCCAATCAAACCAAAAATCACCGCATGTAGGTAAAAAAAAAATGACCCTTTGTTGTTCTACCCCACCTTTGCCGCAGCACTCACCGATGCCCTTTGAAGATCTTGGCAGACTCTCTTTCTGTCTGGAAGCCCCTCTCCCTTTGCACGGGCTGAGAGAAAGAGGAGGGGGAAGTTACAAACTATATTTTGAAGCATTGCCAGGAAAAGTGGGTAGGTGGGAACCAGGAAGCTGCCTTAGGTACTTGGTTGGGGCTGCTGGTTCACACAGCCAGGAACTCAGTTCCGGCCCCTCTCAGGTGGGCGACATGGCCATTCTAAGAGAACAAGGGAGGCGTTGGTGGTCAGTTCCAGCTCCTCTTTTTCTCAAAAAACAGCACTGCATACAGCCCAGATTTGTCTGCTCCAGAAGTGGCAAATCTCCAACCCGCCCCACCATTAGACAAGTGTTTTTTAGTGATGTTCAATGACTGGCAGGTGGGCAGACCCACCCACCTGTCAATCACTGAACGTCACTAAAAAACACTAAGAGTGGACTGTCCGCACCCTTACCGTGGCAAAAAGACTGGTACTGATGAACTGGAAAAATAACACTGCAGCTCGCTTTAATGATTGAAGGTATGTACAACTTTGCTACACATGAACAAGTTGTGTACAAACGTTAGATTAAGGTCTAATTAACTACAGTATCAAATTTTCCCGCTTTTTTTTTTTTTTTTTGGTGATGTACACAATATCCCCCCCCCCCCGTTTTGTTTTCTACATTGGTACTATTTGTTTCTTCTCTTTTTTGTGTGTCTTATCTTACTCAGTGCGCTTGTAATTTTGTACTGTTTTAAAATAAATAATACAAACAAAATCTCTTAACCTGCCCAACACCTCACTTCCCATGTAGCTCATTGGCACTTCAAGGTAGGGCTGGGAGAAACACCTGCATGTCCCGGAGAGCTGCTGCCAGTCAGTCTTGACAGTATGAAGCAACACAGAACATACATACTTTGGTTCAGTGTGTAAGGCAGGTGGGTTCCTTTGTTAAGTGCTACATTTCACTTTTAATTTGTATACTGCCTTTCCATATTACAGTGCACAAGGCGGTCTATAGCAACACAAAAACACCCCCACAAAAAAACCCCCACACCTTATATTAATCTGATCCAATACAGAAAATTGTAATAAAACATAACTTAAAAACGGAACGACTTATTTCGAATAAAGTAACATTCAGTAATGTATTAGAATATAATAAATAGTTCACAATAACATTAACATGCAAAACATCAGCAAATAATTATTAAACAGAAATTTGCTCTTAACAGTTACAATAAATAATTACTAAACTGCGATCAATAAAAATAACTGCAAAGTCACAATGCATAAAATGCCATGTGTGGAAGTGGACCTACCCAGGCGCAGAGGTCGACTTGGAAGATGGAGCCGTCCATGCCACCACAGAACATGTGGTATTCTGTGAGGTCGAGGGTCACTGACAGGATGCCCACATCGAAGACGACAGAGAGCAGGAGGTCACCAGAGGAGATCTCCCAAAGCTGGAAGAGAGGAGAAGAGGAGCCATACAATTGGTACAGCATGAGACCCCTTAATCTCCTTGTCGTGGGTTCGAGCCCCATGTTGGGCAAAAGACTCCTACATTGCAGGGGGTTGGGCTAGATGACCCTTGTGGCCCCTTCCAACTCTACAATTCTATGGATTTATTTAGGACCAATCAGCCAAGGGTGTACAAAGGTGGGCCAGGAATCCCTGCAGCTCAAGAAGGAACGGCAGTGGAACACGACAGAGGGGCTTGGGAATGGATGGGCAAACTCTTGCAAGTGAACATGAGATAAAACCAGGGGAGGGGATAACATTTGTTGTCCCATCCTTCCTGACCCTATGACAGAGGGCAGGAAGCTTCTATCTAGAAGAGACATTCCCTCCTGAGAGATCAGATCAGGGATGGAGAAGATCTGTGGCCCCCGCAAAAGTTGCTGGGCTCCAACTCCCATCTTTCTGAGAAGGAGGGGCAGGTGTCAGGCAGGAGGGGAAGCTGCAGGGGTCCCCCGCAGGATCAAACCCCTCCTGCCCTCTCCTCCCATGCTCCCCAGTATGTTTAATTTTAAAGGAACCTGTTATTTATTTGTTGCAATTCTATCCCTCCTCTCTCTCCAAGGATCCCAAGGTGGTGTGCCTGGTTCTTCCGTTCCCCATATAATCCCCACAACAAACTAGCAAGGCTGAGAGGCCGTGGCTGTCACAAGGCCACTGACGGCCGTCGCCATGAACTTTTGGGCTGACTTGGCTGAATAATGTTCAGGCCACAAGAGATGAGTAGCAAAGAATGATGTTGCCAGTATATGAATTATTATAGCTGATGCAGGCAAAACGCACAAGAGGGAGGTGTCAGCAGTCTTGGAGGAAGCCCTAATGTTCGAAGACATACACACACACACGCACACAAATCTTTATAGAAAAAAGTCCCGGAAAACAGAAGAATACCAAGCGCTCCATACTACATTTTCTTGCTGCTCCCATTTGCATCTGTACAAAATGTAGCCATGTGCATGTTTGTTTGTGTGTGTGTGTATGAGGCTGTGTACAGCACCCCACAACCTGAGAACCACCTGCCCTGAATCAATTTGGAGGTGGGAGTTTAACACCCAATTAGAGAGTCAGTGCGGGGCGCAGTGGTTAAGAGTGTCTGACTAGGACCTGGGAGGTCAGGGTTCAAATCCCCACTCAGTCATGAAACTCCCTGGATGCCCTTGTGAGTCAGTCACAGCCTCTTAACCTACCTCACAGGGTTGTTGCAGGGGTTAACCGAGAAGGGGTGGTGGTGAACAATGGACTCCTTGGATAAAAAAGCGGGAGATAAATGCAATAAATAAGCTCTTCTGCTGACCTGCTGGGGAAAGCTGGAGGGGCCAGCCAGAGACAGATGTCAGTCGCCAAACTGGCATCCAGAGATCTCCATGTGGTTACAATTGGACCCATGCAAGTCACAAAACGCACCTGGCTAATTTCTATCATTGGGGCTTCCCATTGGGCCATCTGGCTGGCCACTGGGGGAAAGACGCTGGACTAGAGGGGCTTGATCCAGCTGCCGCAGGGCTTCCTTGCGACGCTTCTGCCCTGCTGTCAGGACTGGAGTCAGATGCAGGTCAGCATGAAAAGCGCAGGGCTCCGTGGTCAGTGAAGTTAACTTTTTATTCAAGGAAACGGCATACAACTTAGCAACCCTTCCCAGGTGGTCTTGCCCCCATGGAGCCGTTGCCAGGACTGAAGGTCCACCTTAAGGCTCCTCCTCTCCCAGATGTTTCCCAAGCAGTCTCAAGCTGTATCTGCCACACCCCTAGCCTCTGTTTTGCCTTCCTTGTTATTCCGCGTGTTCTTGGAGAGAGCTTGTTGCAGCCAGAGAGGGAGACCCCCTGGTTCTTCTGCGGCCACTTGACTCCCCTCCTCTGCTTCAGCCGGGAGTCTGAACTGCTCCCTGTCACAGACTCCTCCTGCTCACGAAACCCTGTTGCCTTTTCAGTATCCAACACCACCTCCTAATCTTCCACCTCTTCAGTGTCCCACTACCAATCCCTGAGCTTTCCTCCTCCAGGATTTCCCTTGGGGGTTTCCTGGCTGGCACCTCCCCCCACGCCACCCCGTGCAGCCAGTCCCTGTTACCTGAGGAGTGGCACTCCGCTCCCCTGGCCTGCTGGCCTCCCTTACCTTGGCCGTCTGATCTAGGGAGGCTGTGGCAGCACGGGCCATGGGACCACCCATGCCGCAGCAGAGGTCCGTGATGGGAAGGCTGTGTCTTGACCACACATGGCGGGGCTCTGGGCTCTGGGAGTTCTCGGCCTGCAGCACGCTGGGGAAAGGGGGAAGGAGGAGGCCTCAGCACACAGCAAGCGGGGCAAGGAAAGCGGGGGTCCCAGGAAACGCGCATGGCGGGTGTGAGGGAATGTGGCTCAGTTCCGGATGCATTTGTCCAAATAAAAGCAATGGAGTGTCTGGAGTTGGCTCTCTTCAAGCTTTTCAAGGGAGACAGTGTTGATTTTCTTATAGTCTGGACTCCCTGACGTTTGTATATCTAATGTATCTCTTTGTTTGAGATATAATACGTACAATGCTTCTTTGAAACATGCTTCTGCTATGTCGCACACCTACTAAGTTTTGGGAGAAAGTGCTGGACTATATAAACAACACCATACGGAAAAACTCAAGATTTTCAGAGGTGAATATGCTCTTGAACCCATTGTATGGAAACTGACAACAGGACAGCGAAAATGGATTCTACGCGCCCTAATGTTGGCCAAGAGATTGATATTGATGAATTGGAAGAATGGAGGTACGATTCCCCTTAATCAATGGCTTGACAACATAGGAACAGCTTATAGACGCAGACTTTCTTTGCATAAATACAATGATATTCGGAACTTGCACAGAATCTATTAGGTTATTGAGAATTAAACGTGCATTAGGATAATAAGAATAAACACAGCCATATATTAAGGTATGGTAATGTATATTTTTCCTTTTTTCTTTTTCATTCACATCCACTTTTTCTTTCTTTCTTTTCGCCGTTGCCCCACCCATTTTCGCCTCTGGCCCCCAGAGTGCTGCCTGGAAGACAACGCGGCCCCTTCCCCAACATGATGATGTTTTGTAGCTCCTGAAACTGAAGAGGTTAAGGGCTGTGAGATGGGGGGACGGACGGACTGCTGTCCTCAGAGCACCCTCTGCCATTGGATGGCAGTTGACAAACAGTGGAGAGCAAAGGAGGCTGGGAACAGCGGCTGCAGGATCCAACCATGGGAGCCTCCCCTCCGGCTGGCTGCCCTTGCAGCCTCAATGGCCAAAGCAGTTAAGGAAGAGATGCCGCCTGTCAAAAGCTCTGCTGGCCCAGGGGGTCAGGGACGTGCTGGCATCTCCATGCCAACTGCTGCTTCGGTGTGGAGGGAGCCAGCAAACAACGTTGGCACAGTGTGCAAAGTTGGGGGGGGGAGAGTCAGAGGCTTCCTTAGTGCCATTATTTCTGTCAAAGGGGGCCCAAAGCAGCCTGGTTAACGTGAATTGAGTGCCTGCTTGCAATGGGAGGCAAACAGAAGGCGGCTTGGCATCCTGGCAGCTCCTGTGCTACAAAACCTAAATTGTTTCAGGAGGAGGAGGCTGCCCACAGGGTCCCTGCATGAGTTGCTGTTCCACCCTCACCTCCTTCTGATCAACCACTGGTCTGTGTGATGGGCTCGACTGCCAGCATCCCTGCCGTGACTCTGCAAGACCTGCGGCTCTGGGGCTGCATCAAAGCCAGCCATGGTGGGAAGCTCTGGAAAACGAGCCTTCATGTTAAGAAGAGACTCAGCCAGAGACAGACACGAGTGGGCCAAAAGGTTGTGGAAGAGGAAACATCTGCAAACGGAACAAGCAAGGTCAGTGAAGACTTTTGCCTCTTAGAATCGTCTGATCACAGAGCTGGGAGGGAGCCCAAGGGTCAACTAGTCCAACCTCTAGGTTAGAAGGGATATAAAAGGAAAAGGAAAGCAACCTTGGAGAGCTGCTGCCAGTTTGTGTATGCAACACTGAACTTAATAATAATAATGATAATAATGATAATTAATAATAATAATTTATTATTTATACCCCACCCATCGGGCTGGGTTTCCCCATCCACTCTGGGCGGCTGCCAACAAAACACTGAGATACAATAGCAATAATAAGATGGATCATAGAATCGTAGAGTTGGAAGATGGCTATTGTATCAGACCCCCACAGCCTGAGGAGGAACGGTTGAAGGAGCTGGGAATGCTGAGCCTGGAAAAGAGGGGACTGAGAGCAGACGGGAGAGCCATCTTCCAATATCTCAAGCAAAGGCTGTCCCGTGGAAGAGGGAACAAGCTTGTTTTCTCCTGCTCTGGAAAGTAGGACTTGAACCCATGGCTTCAGGTTACAAGAAAGGAGATTCCGACAGCATCAGGAAGATGCTGACACTAAGAGCTATTCGACAGAATGGCCTCCCTCGGGAGGTTGTGGACTCTCCTTCTTTGGAGTTTTAAAGCAGAGGTTGGAGGGTCATCTGTCATGGATGTTTGAGCTGAGATTCCTGCAATGCAGGGGGTTGGACTAGATGACCCTTGGGGTTCCTTCCAACTCCACCATTCTGTGGTCTCTCACTCGCCTCCTTCCCAGGCTAAACATACCAAGCTCCTTCAACAGTTCCTCATCAGGCTTTGCTTCCAGACTCAGGATCATCTCAGTCACCCTCCTCGGCACACCTTTGTCCATCCCTTACCTGTACAGGTTCCACACTATCACAAGGCTGTCCTTTGCTCCGGAGAGGAAGTGGCTGCTGTCGTCTGTGAAGGCCACGCAGGAAAGATCCTGGTAGTGTCGGTTCAGAATGGCAAGCAGGTTCCCGCTAGACACCTGGGGCAGAGAAGTGACCCCAACATATTTGGGAGGTGGGGAAGAGAAGAGAAAATCAGGAGAGATTAGGAATCGAATGACACCCTGGACCTGATTTACCAAGGGAGACTGTAAATGAAATATCAGAGTTCAACACCTAATACCCACTTCTGACACCGGGTAGATATTGTACCCCAATATTTCCCTAACAAGACCACCTGCAAGCTCAGGACTAGCAGTTTCCCAAAGCTCAGTTTCCAGCTGTTTTTTTGACTATAATTTCCATCATCCCTCACCACTGGTCCTGCTAGCTCGGGATGATGGGAGTTGTAGTCCAAAAACAGCTGGAGACTAGAGTTTGGAAAACCCTGATCTGCAGTGATTCAAAATGCCTCTCCAGGGATGCAGGTGGGGGATATTCCAGCTCTGCCTGGATACAGCACTGATGATTAAGCCTGGGACCTTCTGAATGGGAAAAGCAGGTACTCTGCTGCTGAGCTATGCCCCTTCCTCTAAAAAGAAAGCAAGACTCCGGTCCGTGTGAAGGCTCATTTCATAGGAACGCAGGAAACAGACTTTTTAGAGAATCAGATGCTGGTTCACCTAGCTGGTACTGTCAGCACTGGCTGGCAGCGGTTCTCCAGGGTTTCAGACTCAGGGTTCTTTCACAGCCCAACAGAGAAAGACCCTGGGAGCTTCTGCATGCAAAGCAGTCACACCTCTGCTGAGTTAAAGTCCTTCCCCTAAACTCTAGAAATTAATAAATGGTAGGGTTTTTATTAATTGGGATGTGGAGGGAGAAATACAAGCTGCAGTGGAATTCCTGGACTAGCCTACGCAAAAGGACCTGGCCACGCTAGGGCCACTTAGGAACAAATAGAGGGCCATTGAGGATAACTGTCCTCCCTCCTTGCCCCGAGACTGGGGGTTTGGAAGGCTGCAGGATAACTGGGTGTGAAGTGGCAGGAAAAGAGAGGGGTTTTAAGCAAGGTGTGCTGGGAAGAAGAAAGGGAGAGAAGGATGGGATCCATCTTGGGCAGGCTGGCTGAAGGCTGGCTGGGAGAGATGCCTTGGAGTCCAGGGCTGCACAAGCCCCTCTTGAAACGACCGCGCTGTAAGATCGGGACTCCCTCCAGGCAGACTGAAGGTGTAAATAGGGGAATAAACCATATTTCTTAAAGCTATGATGGTCTCCGCCGTGTCTCAATTCTCCAAAGGACCACAGGCCCTGCATGGGTGCCTGGAACTCCCAGAGTCTTACAGTGGGTGGGGGTGGCACCTGACTTTTGTAACAATAGGATTCTGGTCCTCATTGTTCTGATTTAGATAGGAACCCACGAAGCTATACCAAATTACATTGTCAGACCTTCATGCTTAGGATGATCTACAGTGAATCTCTGGCGTTTCAGGCTGGGGCTTGTGTGTATGATATTCCAAGCCCTACCTGGAGATGCTCAACAGCTAATCTAGGCACAAAGGCAGGAAGCAGCAAAATGTTAAATGATTCTAGTCCTCATGACTAGACTGACATTCAAAGGACTGATTTAAACAGGAAACCCAGGAAGCTGCCTAATGCTGAGTCAGGCTGCTGGCCCAGATCATAAGAAAGGTGTTTCCAGATGAAGGACTGCAAGGGAAGAGAGACTGTGTTGGCCAACAGGCAATGGCTTTTCCACCTGCCTTGACCTCCAGCCCTGCGAGCCTTTCCCAGAACATGACTTTGAGAACAGTAGAAGCATCCAGGAAGAGAGGAGTTCCTATATTTAAACCAATTTTATACGTTGTGTGTCCTTGTTTTTCAACTTGATCCTTTTACATGGCTTTGTATGTTTTGTTTTGTTTTATGCACTGTGACTTGCCATTATTTACTGGTATATTGATTATAGTTGAGTAATTCTTTATTGCAAACTCCTTAGAGCCTAGATAGCTCAATTGGTTATGATAACGCCAAGGTCGCAGTTTCGATCCCTGTATGGGACAGCTGCATTTTTCTGCATTGCAGGGGGCTGGACTAATGAAGAGCCCCTACGATGCTATGATTATTTGCTATTTTAATTTTACTGCTTACTATTTTATTCTAATGGATTACTGAATATTGCTTTATTTGATAGAAGTTGTTTATTGTGACTTATTTTTGTCTTGGATCAGATTCTTATTAGAATCTGTGCGATCTTTGCTGTGTATCTTGTTGTCCCTTCAGCTCATAAACTGCCCTGTGTACAGTAATACAGAAAAGCGGTATACAAAAAGTGAAATGAAACCGTCCATCTAGCTTAATATTGTGTGCACTGACTGGCAGAGGCTCTGCAGGGCTTCAGGCAGGGAGTCTTCTGCAGCGCTACCTGAAGATGCCCCATGGGAACGAACCTGGATCTTTTTGCATGCAAAGCAGGTGCCTAGCATGTTATTCCCAGGCACGCGTATTCAAGGCTGCAGCCCAGTTGTCTACCTCTATATCCTCCTGTCTGATGACACAGTGACAAGGCAGGAGGCGTCAAGACCAAGACAGAGACAGGAGCCTCGTAGCCTCGGGGCTGCTGCTTGGGTGAACCTGTAAGGAAGTCACAAGCCACCGCCGCCTGGCGTATTATTAGCCGCATCGTGGAATGATTTGCATTACAATAAGCGGACAGTTATCAGCCCTCTGGGAGTATCGCTTGAGCTGCTGATCTGGTTGGAGCGATGCCAAGGCCACTCTCCTCTTCCAGAACCAGCACCCAAGGGATACCTGTCTGACCCCCTCCACGGGCAGCTTCTCAAAAGCAGGGCTGGAGAAAGTCATTTATCTCCAGCTGCCTTTAACTAAGAGGCCAAACTTTTAAGCTCTGTATTGTTACTGGGTTCAAATCCTCGGTTTTTGATTCCTTGCAATGCGGTTCAGTTAAACACAGATGTGATGCTGGCCTTTTGACTGCTGTTTCCACTTGCTTTGATTCTTAAAAATTTGAATCCTGATCTGTGTCTTAAAGGAAGCTACTTTGTGAAGGGTTTGAGTTTAAAGGCACACCAGAAATCTTTAAAAGAAATGTATTTTGATAACCGCCCCTGCCCCAAATTGGTTACTGGACATGGGGCAGGGTTTGTTGTGTGCCATGGGGAAGGCGATTTGTCTGCCCTGAACTTTTGTGCACCCCTATTTGAATTCAAAGCCGGATAGACAGCATAATAACTATAAGGCTGGAAAATAAGGTTACAGAAAAACAGGATTTGGTTCCTGGGAGTTCAAGGAAGGAGTTCTGTATACAGCTTGTGAGCACTTCATCTCAGGAGCCAAGAGGAGGGCCTGAGAGATCTATTTTTTTGTTTCTCTATGTGCTGGAAGCTGCCTAGAGTGGATGGGGTGTAAGTAATAAAATTATTAATTATTCCTCCCTCCAGCTGCCCAATTGCTCACCTGCATAGACACTGCTGCTTACCCTAGGCTACCAGGGTGCAAATCCTTCCACGCTCAGCCTTGAAGCTCAGTGGGTGTGACCTCGCGAGCCAGGTGCAGTTCCTCAGACTAACGCCACCTTGCAGGATTGTGGCAAGGAAGAAATGGCAGGAGGCAGAGTACCAGGTAGGCTCCTCAGGAAGAAAGCTTCATGCCATTGCCTTTCCTCTCAATGGTCACCTGGGGAGAAGCCGTTCCACTAGACTACTTCAGAGGGAGAGAGATGGGAAGCACCAGGCACTTCCTGCCCCTGAATTGTGCTGGCTGATAGCTACAGAAACCAGTGCCTGAGTTTCGATTTTCCTCTTCCCTCCCCATTCCTTTCCCCTTGTGTGCTATGCCTTTGTAGACTGTAAGCCTGCAAGCACCAGCGGCTGTACTGTATGAAAGCCATTCTGGGAGCATTTTGGGGTACAGTCTTAGCCAGGCTGATTATCAGCACCTGCCAATAATGACGCACCAAGCAGATGAGTCAGTTGATGCGAGGCTGTTCTGGGAGGGGCTCACTGGCAGATGGTCTTAGCCAGGCTGGAGAAGCCAGGGGGCGTTTTGATATCTTGCCAGCCAGGTGGAAAGGCTCTGCTGACGGAGGCAGAGGTGGGAAGGAGGAGCTGATCCAGACTTGTTACAACTCGTGGAAGAGGAGGGGGCTGCCATGCTTCCCTGCTCTGATGCAGCCGGGCGGAAGGGCTGCTGACGGAGGCAGTTCTGAGGAACGCGGCAGATTTCGGAGACCACAGATCATGGTTGCTGGGGTGCCGACAGCAGGTGAAGGGTCACTGGCTGCCCCTGGGCCCTGCTTGCACAGAAGCATCTAGCTGGCCATGGAGGAAAAAGGGAATGCAACAGCAGGTTGGGGGTGTGGAAGGAGAAAGGCAGGCAGGCTCCTTGCGTCCACACACCCACTAGCAAAGTTTGTATAAAGATAAAAGAAACGACTTCTTCACGCAGCACAGAGTATGGAACCCCCTCCCACAGAAAGCAGTGCTGACCACCAACTTGAGACGAGGGCAGGGCGATATATCGTCCAAAACCATTTTGAAGTCCATATCATGATATTGGTTTCATAATTTTTGACCTGGTAATTTATGGCGAAGCATGGTGTGTGTGTGTGTGTGTGTAATAGAGAGATACAAAAATCTCAATGCAGGGAAAACTGTGAAGCCAACCAGTGCCTCTGCATAGCTACATCCTTATTTCAGACATTGTGACATATTGCTATGTCGTGATATTAAAAAGGTAAAGGGACCCCTGACCATTAGGTCTAGTCGCGGACGACTCTGGGGTTGCAGCACTCATCTCACTTTATTGGCCGAGGGAGCCGGCGTACAGCTTCTGGGTCATGTGGCCAGCAGGACTAAGCCGCTTCTGGCGAACCAGAGCAGCGCACGGAAACGCCGTTTACCTTCCCGCTGGAGCGGTACCTATTTATCTACTTGCACTTTGACGTGCTTTCAAACTGCTAGGTTGGCAGGAGCAGGGACCGAGCAACGGGAGCTCACCCTGTCGCAGGGATTCGAACCGCCGACCTTCTGATCGGCAAGTCCTAGGCACTGTGGTTTAACCCACAGCTCCACCCGCATTCCTTATCATGATATTATCTGGTTACAAATAGCGATGTTCAAAACTAGGTATCGCCCAGCCCTAACTTGAACTCGACAATTTTAAGGAGGGGAAGGCTATCAGCGGCTACTAGCCATGATGGCTCTGCCTTCGCAGTTGGAGGCAGCAATGCATCTGAATCCCAGTTGCTGGAAACCGCAAGAGGGCACAGGGCTCCTGCACTTGCATCCAGCTTGCAGGTTTCCCCACTGAGGCCTCTGTTTGGCCGCTGTGAGAACAGGATGTTGGTCTAGATGTGACAATGGCCTGATCCAGCAAGCAAGCATGTATTTGAAGTCACCAAAAAAGGAAACTCAAATTTGATTCCATTACGGCTTTAAACTGTCCAAGACGGATCTAATTATTTTACAGAGCTGCCAATATGGCTATTAAGCCACCCACCACTTTCCCTCCCCGCCGCCACCAAAAAGCATAAATGTGACACCTTCTGGGCTTGATGGGTGCGTGTCCTTTTGCTTTTGGTTACTGCCAGCAAGCGTCTTGGGCTGCTGCGGACAACTTCAAAAGGAGAAAGTTTTAAGGGGGAAAAGAGACTCCGTCAGCAGTTCCACAAGGCTCATCTTTTGCAATATTCATCCTGCTCCTTACCACCTTGCTCAAACGTGCAGAAGAAATTGGGGCAGGGACAGGATACTGGGTTGTGAGGCAAGGAAGGAGAAGAAACTGCAGCTAAGTGGAGCATAAGGACCCGAAGGTTGTATTTTTGGGAGCAGCGCTGGAGGGCAGCCAGGAGAAATGGGTATGCTGCCAGATATCTGCTCAGGCTATATGTGCTCTACCTAGTGCAGCTACCTGCCGCTTCTTCTCCCTCTCTCGTGGCCGTAGGATGAAGCTGAATGTTGGAAGCAGAGCTCCCTCCATAGGCTCTGCTGTGACAGGCCAGCTCCATCAGGTCCCCTCTCCATATCCCCTCAGCCTCTTTATTATTACTGTTAATAGACTGGAGAAGCCAGTACAGTAATACTTCGGGTTACAGGCGCTTCAGGTGGCATTTTTTCGGGTTACGGACAGCCGAAACCTGGAAGTACCGGATAGGTTACTTCCGGGTTTCAGTGGTCGCACATGCGCAGAAGCGCTGAATCGCAACCCGCACGTGCGCAGATGCGCCACTGCGGGTTGCGAACGTGCATCCCGCACAGATCACGTTTGCAACCCGAGCGGCCACTGTATAAGTTGCATTTTCAGCTGAATCTGGGGAAACCACTCAAAGCATCCATTGTGTTGAGCTATTTAAATTGCTTTTGTTTGACATGTTCAATGGAAACAGCTAAAAGTCTGTAAATTTTGATAATAAACCTGATTTGCAATGGGGGTTGAATAATTTCAATGGCAACTGTAGGAAGAAGAGCTCCCTCCATCAGATCTGCTGCGACAGAGAGGCCAGCTCCTCTCCCCTCAACCGTCATCTGGGGGCAGCCTCAGTGGGAAAGATAGAAAGCAGGGCTCCCTCCATCAGCTTTGCTGGAAGCTCAGCTCCAACAGGCACCTCCTGCCCCTGAACTGTGCCAGCTGATCGTTACAGGAACAACTCTTTAGAAACTGGTGCCTGAGTTTCTGTTTTCCTCTTCCCTTCCAGTCCCTTTTCCCTTGTGTGTCGTGTTTTCTTTAAGACTGTAAGTCTGTAGGGAAGGTCTGTTTCATTTTGGCTGTATGCAAGCTGCTCTGGGAGACCTTTTGGTTGAAGAGCAGGGTAAAGCTGCTCTAACTAAATAAAACAATTATTTACACGGGGAGGTTCAGGCAGAAGGAAGGACTTCTTGGCACGGTGCATTTTTAAACTGTGGAATTCGCTCCAGTAAGAGGGTGTGACGGCCATCGATTCTACGACTGCTTTAGAAGAGGATTAGAGGTGGCTATCGCTGGCCACTTGCCACAACGGTTATATTTTACATTGTGATTTTATAATGTGAACCACCCCGAGACCTGCAGGTATAGGGCGGTATACTAATTTATTTATTCTTCTTCTTCTTCATCATCATCATCATCATGGTCTGCTGTTAGAGGCAGTAAATGCCTCTGAACGCCAGTTTCTTGGAATTGCAGGAGGGAAGAGATCCTGCTGCATTCAAGACCTGCTTGAGGGCTTCCCTTTGGGGCATCTTTTTGGCACTGGACGGGGGGAGGGGGCGCTCCCTTGGACTGACCCAGCCCAAGGGCCCTCCTGATGGTCTCTTCTTGCATAACACCTGGCTGGAGATCTTTAAAAGAAAAGGAACAAAGCTAACTAATTCGGGCCAGATTGAAGAACTCACTTTCCCAGCCTTGCTCCTTGCCTAGGAAACAGGATTAGCATCATGGACAGGTGAGGAGAAAGTCAGCTCCTGCCCCCTTGTGGCAAGGTCTCATTCTGCACATCAATAATGCTTCCAAATATCTTTTCTTTCAGGTATGGCGGCAAAACTTGAACAGCTTATACTATTAATTTTATTATTTGCAGCCCACCCATTGGGATTGGGATGCCCCAGCCATTCTAGGTGGTATCCAACATATATAAAAACCTAATAAAATACTACACGTTTCCCGATACAGGGGTGCCTTCATATGTCTTCTAAAGGTTATCTACCGTATTTTTCGCTCTATTGGACGCAGTTTTTCCCCTCCAAAAATTGAGGGGAAATGTGTGTGCGTCCTATGGAGCGAATGCAGGCTTCTGCCATAGCCGCGCACAACCCCTCCGGCAGGGAGAGGCTGCACGGGGCTATGGATCCTTTAGCCCTGCGCAGCGTCTCCCGGCAAGGAGAGGCTGCACGGGGCTAAAGGGGAAGCCAGAACAGCGAGCGGGATCCATCCCGCTCGCTGCCTTGCCTTCTTCCATAGCTGCGCGCAACCCCTCTGGCAGGGAGAGGTTGTGTGCAGCCTCTTTGGGGCTGGGGGGGGGGAATATTTTTTTCCTTGATTCCCCCCCCCCCCTAAAAACTGGGTGCGCCCTATGGTCCGGTGCGCCCTATGGTGCGAAAAATACGGTAGTTACTCCTCTCCCTGACATCTGATGGGAGGTCATTCCACAGGGTGGGTGCCACTACCAAGAAGGCCCTCTGCCTGCACCTAGTTTGCTATTTGGATTGAGGAGGAAGGAATACAGTAGCCCATCTCCCACTGCTGCGTTCTGCCTCTTTGCTAATGGCTCTGTATCCGTAAAGTGACCTCCCTACTGGAGGTTTTTAAGCAGAGGTTGCGTGGCCATCTGTCATGGATGCTTGAGCTGAGGTTCCTGCACTGCAGGGGGTTGGACTAGATGACCCTTGGCGTCCCTTCCAACTCCACCATTCTATGATTCTATACTGAAGTGGCTTCTACAAGGGCTGAAGCATTAAGGACCAAGCATGCAGAAGGTCTCAGGATCAATCCCTGACATCCCCAGGTAGGGTTGGGAAAAACTCATTACTTAAAACCCAAAATAAGCCAGGCATCAGGCACATTTTGCACCTGGATATTGACCACTTGCAACCAAGTGAAGATGCATGGGTGGCAAGATGGCACCTGACATCTCCACCATCTGGAGGCCTTGGCCTGGAGATCCTTGGACCTGGACTGTTTTCACACACCAACACCCCATCCTGTAGAATTCTATCCGCTATATTTTGTCTGCACAATCGGAATGAATTTCAGGAACCAAAATGCTTTTTCTGTGCAGCCTGAGCAGGAGTGGTGAACAGCGTTATAGTGAATTGTTGTTGCTTGCCTTCGCTCCCCCCCCCCCCCGCCCCCAGCCCTGCTCCTACGTTATGAATGGTCTGAGTCACCATTAAGAAAATGAGTTCCGAATAGGCCAGTATATATGTGGACTGTCCCTGGGTCAAGTGACTTTCCTTCTTTCAAGTTCTCAAAGCTCTTAACCTGGCTTAAGGTTGTCATCTGAACTAATGTTTAATTAAGGGGAGAGTGCTTTTGTGACCTGGTTCTACCTGCGTTACCGCCTCTCCTGGCATGCCCCACGGAAGACCTTAAGGTCCACAAATGACAACACTTTGGAGGTCCCAAGCTCAATGAGGTTAGATTGGTCTCAACTAGGGCCAGGGCCTTTTCAGTACTGGCCCCACCATGGTGGAACGCTCTGTCACAAGAGACTAGGGCCCTGCGGGACTTGACATCTTTCCACAGGGCCTGCAAGACAGAGCTGTTCCACCTGGCCTTTGGTTTGGACTCAGTCTGACCCATGTTTCCCTCCCCTTATGATTTATCAGCTACTTCAAAATGAGGCTGCATTTTAAATTGCATTTTAACCTGTATTTTAAATTGGTTTTTTTCTTCTTTTTCTTTTCCCCCTCTCTTTCCCCCCTATTATATTTTTATTGTGATTTTATTGGTGTTAGCCGCCCTGAGCCCGGCTCTGGTGGGGTATAAATAAAATTATTATTATTATTATTATTATTATTATTATTATTATTGGTTTTCCTGCTGCCACCTGGGGAGCCACTGTGAGGACAAGATGCAGGACCAGATGGGCCATTGTCCTGATTGCACAGGCTCTCCTTGTGTTCTTATGAGGTTCTCCAATCTTGCTGAAGGCCACCAGTTCCTCCCACCCCACCCCTGAGTGGCCAAGAGAGATCACCCACCCACCCACTTTTGCCACCTTCCTTACCTCCCAGAGGTAGATGCTTTCAGCGATACCTGCCAAGATGTAGAGACCGTTGGGAGCTGCAGCCAAGCAAGACACCAAGCCTGGGCAGATTATCTTCTGCTGGAGCTGATCCTACGCAAAACAACAACAACAAACCTCTGGTTACGTGAACCATATTCAATAAACACATATTCAATAAATACTATTCATTGTACAGAATTGTAGATTTCAACAGAAGTAGCTCATAAAGTTCAACGAAAAAAGTAGAAGACCCAGTGGATCAGTTCATTCTCTAATCAGTTTATGCATAAGGTCCATATATATGAAAGTGTTTATTCCACCTGTCTGTTCAGAGTCCAACAATCCACATTCGTGGACCTTATGCATAAACTGAAATCTACAATTCTATACAACGAATAGCATATATTACTTTTTCAAATGTTCAGCCGGTTATGTCTTGTGTGTTTATTGGAGCTCATCCTAGGGACAAATAGGGGCAGTGGAGGGAAAGAGTATTATTTATTTGTTACTTATTAAAATATTTCTGTACTGCCCCACACATCAATCTCTGGGCAGTGTACCACAATAAAAACACACACACACCCTAATACCACAATAAAAGCATGGGGAAATTCAGGACAGATAAAACAAAGTGCTTCTTCAATGCAGCACATAGTTGAACTGTGGAACTCGCTCCCACAAGAGGGTGGGACAGCCACCAACTTGGTTGGTTTTAAGGGACAAATGAACAAATTCATGGTGGAGAGGTCTATCAATGGCTACTCACTGTGACAATATGCTCTGCCTCCACAGCCAGGGGCAGCAGCAATGGTTCTGAATACCAGTTGCT
Organism: Podarcis cretensis; assembly: GCF_951804945.1. Taxonomy (NCBI): domain Eukaryota; kingdom Metazoa; phylum Chordata; class Lepidosauria; order Squamata; family Lacertidae; genus Podarcis; species Podarcis cretensis. The sequence goes on from NC_137188.1 coordinate 3,044,845, forward strand.
GGAAACCACAGGAGGGGAGAGGGCTCTTGCGCTCAAGTCCTACTTCATAAGATCACAGAACCATAGAGTTGGAAGGAACCCCAAGGATCCTCTAGTCCAGTGTTTCCCAACCTTGGGTCCCCAGCTGTTTTTGGACTACAACTCCCATCATCCCTTGCTAGCAAGACCAATGGTCAGGGATGATGGGAATTGTAGTCCTACAGCAGCTGGAGACCCAAGGTTGGGAAACACTGCTCTAGTCCAACCCCAGGCAATGCAGGAATATGCAGCTGCCCCACTGAACCTGCAACCTTGGCGTTATCAGCACCATGCTCTAACCAACTGAGCTATCCAGTTGGATTTTCTTGTTTTCCACAGGCATCTGATTGGATACAGTGAGAATGCTGGATGCTAGACAAGATTGGCCTGATTCTCCAGGCTTCTTATGTCAGTGAGTAGATTAATCATTAAAAAATTTAAAAACCCATTTTGGAATGGAAAGCTGATCAGATGCTGAAAATGGATGCACCAAAAGAGTACAGTGGTACCTCGGGTTACATACGCTTCAGGTTACAGACTCCGCTAACCCAGAAATAGTACCTCAGGTTAAGAACTTTGCTTCAGGGTGAGAACAGAAACCCTGTGGTGGTGGTGGTGCAGCGATAGGCCCCATTATCTAAAGTGGTACCTCAGGTTAAGAACAATTTCAGGTTAAGAACGGACCTCTGGAACGAATTAAGTTCTTAACCCAAGGTACCACTGTACCCACTTGTGGATAGCTCAGTCAGTAGAGCATGAGGCTCTTAATCTCAGGGTCGTGGGTTTGAGCTCCATGTTGGGCAAGAGATTCCTGCACTGAAGAAGAAGAAGAAGAAGAAGAAGAGTTTGGATTTGATATCCCGCCTTTCACTCCCTTTCAGGAGTCTCAAAGCGGCTAACATTCTCCTTTCCCTTCCTCCCCCACAACAAACAGTCTGTGAGGTGAGTGGGGCTGAGAGACTTCAGAGAAGTGTGACTAGCCCAAGGTCACCCAGCAGCTGCATGTGGAGGAGCGGAGACGCGAACCCGGTTCCCCAGGATTACGAGACTACCGCTCTTAACCACTACACCACACTGGCTCTCTGCAGTGGGTTGGACTGGGTGAGCCTGGTGGCCACTTCCAACTTTACAAATCTAGGATTCTACCCTACATAGTAGAGCAGGGGGCTGCAAAATGTGGTCTGCAAGCTTCATTTGGATGGTCTGCAGCATTTCTGCGAAGACTTGATCTGGTGGAAGTCTCTTGTGTGACTGCGGGAGATACCTCTCCCTACCTGTTCCCCAGTGTGGGGCTGCATACACGTTACAGTTTACTACAGAGCAGGTGCCACTCTTAAAACAACCTAGATCTGAGTCTGATTGCTGAAATAAGATGCCTTTGTGTGCGCCCCCAGTCAGGAGCTACTGGGAGATGTGGCTGAACACTTCTTTTTTTAAAGTGAGTTGGGATTTCAGTTCTAATCCATTACAGTATTTGGGGAAATGCTTAAAAACTCTGGCAGAGCACAGTTGAGAGAGGAGGAGGAGGCTTAAGACGATAAGAGGGCTGGAAAGAAAGCAAATGAACCGTGTTGTAGCAGAGAGGGATATCAAGCTATCCAGGACAGAAGGGCTAGAGAGGAACTGCAACCCAGACAGGCATAATAGGCTTGGCTTTTATCTTTCAGCTGGAGTGACATAATGCGAGTGGAAAGATGGTTGGAAATTCTGCAGCAGCTAGAGTGAAAGATTACCTGGTTCTGAGGGTCTAACGGTTTAAAGCCCTAGCACACAGAAGAACCACAGCCAAGCTATGCTCTGTGTTACTTCTGCATGCAGATTACAATTAACTTGGGTGGCTTTAAAAGTAGACTGGGCAAACTGGCACCAGCCAGAATGGCCAATCTCTGCTTCCCTGATCGGAGGCAGTAATGTTTCGGAATACCAGCTGCTGTAAACCACAGGAGGGGAGAGTTGCTACTCTTGCACTGGGGTCCAGCTTTCAGGCTTCCCATTGGGGCATCTGGTTGGCCACTGTGAGACCAGAATGATGGACTAGCTGGACCCCGCTTTGGCCTGTTCTGGCAGGCTCTTCTTACATTCTCTCTCAGCTCCCCTCCATCTGCAATGCTGGGTTAACAGTACAGGGAGACCTTGCAGGGCTGTTGTAAGCCTTATAATGCAATGCACGCAAAGCCCAAGATAAACAAACTGTATCATTATCAAAAGTTTTCTATTTACAGTGGTGCCTCGCAAGACAAAATTAATCCGTTCCGCGAGTCTCTTCGTCTAGCGGTTTTTTCGTCTTGCGAAACAAGCCCATTGACGGATTAGCGGATTAGCGCTATTAGCGGCTTTTAGCAGCTTAGCGGATCAGCTGATAAGCAGCTTAGCGGCTTAGAAAAAGGGGGGGAGAAAAAAAAAACGCAGGAACTCGCAAGACATTTTCGTCTTGCAAAGCAAGCCCATAGGAAATTCGTTTTGCGAAGCGCCTCCAAAACGGAAAACCCTTTCGTCTAGCGGGTTTTCCGTCTTGCGAGGCGTTCGTCTTGCGGGGCACCATTGTATTATGAGGAGGGGGTGATGTTTCTGAAGGGTGCTGGTCTCCCACAGCTTTTCAGGCTGTTGTGGAGGAGAGCCTTGTTTCCCCACCCAGAATGTATTGGAGTACAACTCCCAGCATTCCTGAACATGGGCCATGCTGGATACTGGAGCAGGCGAGAGCTGGAGGTCCGAAAAGCAGCTGGCTATCGGCCACTTGCGATCAAGTGAAGATGTCTGGGTGCTGAACATCTCTTCCATCTGGGGATCGTTGCATTTGGACTGTTTTCACACACTAATATCCCATCCTGTCAAATTCTATCCATTATATTTTATCTGCACAATAAGGGTGAATTTCAGGAATGTGTTGTCAGTGGTGCCTGAGCAGTAGCAGTGAACATCGTTATAGTGAATGGTTGTCACTTGTCAGTTACCCTACTGCCCTGCTCAGTTGAGAAGAATATTCCTACGTTATGAATAGCCCATGTCACTACAGTGGTACCTCACAAGACGAATGCCTCATAAGACGAAAAACTCGCAAGACGAAAGAGTTTTTCGTTTTTTGAGTTGCTTCGCAAGGCGAATTTCCCTATGGGCTTGCTTTGCAAGACGAAAACGTCTTGCAAGTTTGTTTCCTTTTTCTTAAAACCGTAAATACCCAGGGTGCATTCAGGGGGTGCAGTTGCGACTTGACTTCGAGGAGCAACTCATAGCATGCGGTGTGGTAGCCTTTTTTGAGGTTTCTGAAGACTTTGGTGATTTTTGAAGCTTTTCCAAAATCCGTGCTTCGCAAGACGAAAAATTCGCAGGACGAAAAAACTCGCAGAATGAATTATTTTCGTCTTGCGAGGCACCACTGTATTAAGAAAAAGGGGTCGGAATAGGTCAATATACAGTGGTACCTCGGGTTACATATGCTTCAGGTTACATATGCTTCAGGTTACAGATTCCGCTAACCCAGAAATAGTGCTTCAGGTTAAGAACTTTGCTTCAGGATGAGAACAGAAATCGTGCTCTGGTGGCGCGGCGGCAGCAGGAGGCCCCATTAGCTAAAGTGGTGCTTCAGGTTAAGAACAGTTTCAGGTTAAGTATGGACCTCCGGAACGACTTAAGTACTTAACCGGAGGTACCACTGTATATGCAGACTGCCCCTTGGTCAAGTGACTTTTCTTCTTCATGTTCTCAAAGCTCTTAACCTGGCTCAAGGTTGTCCTCTGACCTAGCCAGATGTTTAACTGAGAATCAATCACAGTCAGTCCATCCTTTGGAAAAGAAGACTCAGTCTAGAGCAGGGGTGCCCATACTTTTTTCAAAGAGGGCCAGATTTGATGAAGTGAACATGTGTGAGGGCCGACCAAAGTTACTGAGCTTTTTTTTTTTTACAATTTTACCCCAAAGTTGTTGAGCTTTCTTTAGGATTGAAGCTGATGAGCTTTCTTTAGGATTTTACCAGGACATATACAGTGGTACCTCGGGTTAAGTACTTAATTCGTCCTGGAGATCCATACTTAACCTGAAACTGTTCTTAACCTGAAGCACCACTTTAGCTAATGGGGCCTCCTGCTGTCGCTGGAGCACGATTCCTGTTCTCATCCTGAGGCAAAGTTCTTAACCTGAAGCACTATTTCTGGGTTAGCGGAGTGTGTAACCTGAAGCGTCTGTAACCTGAAGCGTCTGTAACTCGAGGTACCACTGTACTACCACGTGGGGGGGGCGGATTAGGCCCCCGAAACAGACTTTAGACATGCCTGGTCTAGCGGGAATCTGGGGGGGTTTGATGTCTAGAGTTGGGGTTTCCATGGGAACCCCATGGGGGTCACTTCGGGGGGCGGGGCTTCCTGAGGATGCGCGCGCACGCGCAGCCCCCTTCCCCCCCGCCCCCCGTGGTCCTCCTACCTTCCTCTGGAGCTCCCAGGCGCCCACACAGGCCTTGCCCAGCTGCGCCCCGAGCAGGTGCTCCCCGCCCAGCAGCGCCATCCCTCGAGCCGCGCAGCTAAACCCGCGGTATCCGGCCACCGAGGCCCCGGAGCCCACTTCCCACACCGAGCAGCCGCCTCCGGACGACGAGGCCGCCTCAGCCGCCGACACCAGCGCCACCTCCACGGGGCCGCCGGCAGCCGCCATCTTGCGCCGTCACGCCTCCTCCTCCTCACGCGCATGCGCGTCCGCAGGAGGGACTCTTCGCCTACTAAAGACACGCCTCCTCCGGCTCCAGGCGCCGCCCCTTGATTGCCGGAAGTGACGTACAAAACAATAGAGGCGGAGAACCATAGAGTTTGCCCTTTGGACTACAGCTCCCAGAAGCCCTCAGCCCCCAATGGTCAGGGATGGGAGCCGTACAGCGTTTCCCAACCTTGGGCCCCCAAGCTCTTTTTTTTTGGACTACAACTCCCCTCATTCCTAGCTACCAAGGGGTGATAGGAATTGTGGTCTGGAAGCAGCTGGAGACCCCTGGCCTAATGGAGCTGGGTGGGTCTCTGGAACTCCCTGCCTCTTGAGATCAAGCAGGCACCTTCACAAAATCAAAAAATTTGAACGGACCTCCCACATTATTCTGGCTGAGTTGTTATTAATAAAAATGCTATCATCGTCTTGGTTATGGCAGTATCGTTGTATTTTGTATTAAGCATATGAATATGCGTACTACTGTTTTTTAAGCATCAAGTGGCACTTCCCACAAGCTTGTTCTAGTTTTCGGAAGGATGCCATTAATTCCTAAAAGGCAGGTCGGGAAGATGTTGGCTGAACTCCCAGCTCAGCTCCAGCAGCCAGCATGGTCAGCAGTCGGATACGATGATTTCTGGAAGCCCAGTATCATCTGAAAGACCAACGTCTCCCATCCTTGCTCTAAGAAGTAGGATTCCCTTATGCCATGTGAGAGATTGAGGGATGCCTCTGTTTAGAGATGAGGAATGGTGAAAGGCGGTATCCCTCCAGATATCATCGAAGGAATGCCTCTGTTTTCTCAGGAAGGAATGCCTCTCTCTTCTCAGACCAGGGATGGGGATCCAAATATTGTTGGAAATCAAATTCCCACAAGCAACCGAGCACAGCCAGGGGGTCACAAATCCTTCATTCGTGTGCTAGAACCCTATTATTGTGGTGATCTTGTAGTTGTCTGTCTCAAGAGGCAATGGAGTGTGCCTCTGGGGGCAAAGTCAAATCGCTGCGTGAGCAGCACCAAAATGACCTCCCTGGCTGAAAAAGCTTCCGTGTCCCATGAAAGCCAATCAATAAAAACAACAAATACAGCTCACAAACACCAGATCTATCAATTAATGCAACTCTTTTATTGGTTATTACCTCATTAATCTCTGTAAACTTGTAGCAGTACAAAAATATTATTCTTTGAATTACAATGCATTTCAGGAGTTTTTATTATTATTTATGGTGGAGAAAGGAAGCAGCTTGCCCCAACCTTTACTCAACAAATCTAGCCATGACCCGAGTTCCGGCGAAGGGAACCATAATACAGACCGTTGTGTGGGATGGGCGCTTAAAAACTGAACACTAGAGACACAGACACTTGTCAGTAAAACAGTAACTGAAGGTGTCATGGAAGGGGGGGGGCAGGGATCAGGGTTAAACCCAACAAAATTCTACTCAAGAATAGACCCACTGAAATCAATGGATGTGACTACCGATTTCAGTGGGTCAGTGCTGAGTAGGTCGAATGTTGAGCACAACCCAGTACTGGGATGCAACTGAACACTTAGGGGAGCTCAACAGCTTTTAACTTTTCTGCCCTCTTCTAAATTTGTTTTTGGGATTCCTCCCAACCCACTCGATTTGGGGGGCAGGCAGGCAATTAGAGGAGGTGGGGAAGTTTCGCTGGACAGGTAAAAGCTGTTGTGCTGGCGTTAACTGTTTACACTGGATACCTCTAGGAAAAAGTACCTAACAGGATGATTATAACAGATGTTAAGAAGAGGGTGGAAGCAGTGGGCAACTTCTGCTTAAGATGGGCAGCACATAGTGGGCTAGGAGAGCTGAAACTAATGCCAATATATTTTGTACTTGGCAACCAACGCGCCCATTGGGCTTCGGATGGAACATGGGTAGACAAGTCTGAAAACCCTTGGATGCAAATTTCCATACCCCCTAGCAGCTGTGGTGACTCATTTACCAGAAGAAATGTAATCAGTCTCAACTCTGGAAGTGTACACTCAATTCTGACCAAACTAAGAGTCCTGATGTATATTTTGCTCCAGGGAGACTTTTTTTGATCAGAATCAAGTCTACACTTCTAGAGTTAATGCTAAAGACGTTACTTCTGGTCAATGAGCCACCACAGCAGTTGTAAATCTGAAACCCAAGGAGCGCTTTGGTTGCCAGGCGCAAAAAAAATTCCAGCTCTTCTTCGCCACTAACAAGGCAAGCACATACACTCTCTTGTGTCAGATATAAGGTGCATCATTGGATGATAGAAAAAGTAGCGCAGGACATACTTTTAAAGGGGAGTTAAGAGGAAGCTGCGATGGAGGCTGCTGTGTGCTCCAACCCTCACTGAGTCAGCAAGAGAACCAGGAGAGGGGAGCAGATCTGAACTGCTTTGGAACAGGGCACAATGCAGCTATCACCACAGGCCCGTGCATGAACAGAGTAGAGTGCGTGCAGGAAAACACGGCTCAAGGAACGAGGAGCGCCCCGAGTGGTGGAGGAACTGAGCTCCGCTATCGACACTTGTGCCCGGCAAAATAGAATCGGAGATGAACCCCAAATTGTTTCTTCTCACTAGGAACGCTACCACCACCACTGTAAAAAATGTCCTTGTGTGGATTCAGGGTATATAGGCTGCATTGAAGAAAGCTCCTCTTGGGGCAGACCCCTTGAAATTCATGGCCCCACGTTCATGTTGATTCATTTCAAGCAGTTCTCTGAAGAAGTTTGGATAGAACCGAGTGCTTCTTGCATGTTATTCTGTTTACAGGGTAGCAAATGAACCAGCTGGCAGCCGTTGCAGGGACAAACGGCTGGTCATTTCCCCGAAAGCTGCACATTTGGGGCTGATAGCATCCCTGTTAGAGAACAATCTTTTGAGCACATGCAAGTTTGTGTGTGTCTTAAGCATGGTTATACTGTTGGCTGGGAGGCTGGAGGTAGCCCTCAGTGAACACACCCAATCGTGCAATTGGGCAGACACACCCCCCGGTGCAGTGTGTTCCCCACCCCCAAAAAATGTGAACTAGCTGCTCACTGTTTTGCATATTTGGCATAAAAATCACAGATCAGTACCGCGGGGGAAGACGGCGGTTCATGCAAGGAAAGCCACTTTTGCCCAGGCTCGCCCCTCTCTCCCCGATGCAAAGAAACAGCTGGCCAAGACAACACAGAAAATACAGGTTGGTTGGTGTGTTTTTGTTTTTTTAAAAAAGAAGGGGGTCGCCAGTTTGCAAGTCCAGAAGCAAGCAAGGGTCGAGACGGCACATCAGCTCGCCCCACGCGAGAGCTTCACTGCAGAGACTAGTCTGTCTCGTTGTCGTCGTCTGTGATGCTCTGCCCATTCACCGCCGGCGAGTCGTACGGCCCCTGGGAAAGGTCCTCAAAGTCGTGACTGGTGGCAGGGGAGATGATGTCCGGGCTGGTGTCACAGGACTCCGTGCTCTGCTCCGAGGTAGCAATGGTGGTGGCGGTGCTTTTGGGGATCGGGTCAAAGTCGTCGTCTTCCAGGATGGGAGATTCGTGGATATCTAGGGATCAGAACGGTAATGAGGCAGACTGACAGACGGAACGGGTAAGAGGGTGGCTAAAAAGCACATGCTGCCTTCGCCAACGGAACGAAGCATTAGGCGTGTTATGTGGAAGGCAGAAAGGTGGTCTAGCCCATGGGACCATTGTGAAGACTGTTACAGTTAATGCAGGTGAAAAGGGTTTTGAGTGCACAGGAAAATAATCGTCGCTGGGCTTGGGGGTTTTGAAACATGTGCAAAGTGAACTTTTAGGAGAGGCTTACAAGAGTTGTAAAGACAATAAAACATGCTGCGTTCAGTTCTGGACACCAAAATTTGAGAAGGATGCTGACAAGCTGGTAGGTATGCAGAGGAGGGTGACAGAGATGATGACGGGTCTGGAAAGCAAGCCTGGTTAGGAGCGCTTGAAGGAGCTGAGGGTGTTTAGCCTGGGAAAGAGGAGACTGAGAGGAGATAGGAGAGCCATCTTCAAACATCTTAAGGGCTGTCACATGGAACAAGCTTGTTTTCCCCTGTTCTGGAGGGTAGGACTCGAACCCATGGTTTCAAGTTACAACAAAGGAGATTCTGACTAAACATCAGAAAAAACCTCATGATAGTAAGAGCTGTTCGACAGTGGAACAGTCTCCCTTGGCAGGTTGTGGACAGAGGTTTGTAAGCAGAGGCTGGGTGGCATCTGTCATGGATGCCTGAACTGAGATTCCTGTATTGGACTACATGACCCTAGGGGTCCCTTCCAACTCTACAATTCTATGATTCTATACATTTACCTTACACTTGTTTACACAGCATTGCATTTGTTGTTTTACTGCTCACTCACACAGCCTGGAGAGCAAAATGCACACTATTTCCTAGGAAATATTACTGGTTGGGGTTTTTTTTTTTTTAAGGAAATGGCTTTTAAAAAGTGCTGTGCTGTTTTACAATATGTATTTTTAAAGGTCTGTTTCTATAGTGTTTATAGTTTAATTTCTATGCTTTTTTAACCTTCTGCATTCGTGTCACTGGTGTAAGCTGCCTTGTCTCACTCTGGGGAAAAGGTGGGATATAAATATAATGACAATTATTATTATTATTATTAATAATAATAATACTCACTACTAAATGCCTCTGGATACTGTTTTGCGAGCTTCCCTTTAAGCGTCCTGTATGAGACACAAACATGATAATCTGTCAGTTATTATTTAGCTAGGATTCCTCTATTGTATGGGGTTGGACTAGATGATTGGGTATCTTCCAACTCCACAATTCTACAGTTCATTGAACTAAAGCATATCATTCATGCCACAAAAGTAGAATAAAATGAGCAGCCAAAAATAAAAGGGTGTGTGTGTGTGTGTGTGAATAATTTCCAGACCTTCCCCCCCTCTGTTTTATCCCCCCAAAATCCTGTGAGGAAGGCTCGGCTAAAAAACAGGCTGCCCAGTGAGCCTTGTGGCCGAGGCAGGATCTGAACCCTGATCTCCCACATCTTACAGTCTGACACCAAGCGTGGCTAACCTGTAAACCTGCAGGTGTTACTGAGCCACACCTCCAATCACCAATTGGTGCTGTAGCCAATAGCAAGGAATGATGGGAGTTGTAGTTTAGTAAGATCTGGAAGGCCGCAGATTCTATACAACAGCATTACCTGCCCCGTGGACAAGATGGGAAGAATGCCCTAGTGGTCGGCCAGCCTCACCTGATTCTCCGGAAGATGCTGTCCAGATCTTTCTTCATCTCCACTAAGGTCCGGGTGTGGTGCAGGAACTGCTCGCTCATCTGTTGCATGCGGACGCCAGACAGGTTATTGAAGTTGAGCAGCATCTCGTTGGTTTTCTCAAATCGGTCCAGCCTGGGCAACAAAGACAAGCTGTTGGCTTGGGTTGGCTCAAGAGGCAGGTTTAAGATTACCAGGATTAAGGAATGTTTTGGGAGCTGCAAGCAAGCATGAAGAACGTGCAGTGTTCTAGACTTACCAAGTTTTGGGAGAAAGTGCTGGATCGTATAACTGACTGCAGAAAAAGTTAAATCTTTCAGCAGAGAATATTGTTTTGATTTATATACCTATTGTATGGAAATGGAATTCTACACACCCAAGAGACTGATACTGATGAACTGGAAGAATAAAGATATGATAACCTTTAATCAATGGATTATGACAACACTTGTAATGAGTTTATTAACATATATACAGTGGTACCTCGGGTTAAGTACTTAATTTGTTCCGGAGGTCCGTTCTTAACCTGAAAATGTTCTTAAACTGAAGCACCACTTTAGCTAATGGGGCCTCCTGCTGCTGCTGCGCCGCCGGAGCACAATTTCTGTTCTTATCCTGAAGCAAAGTTCTTAACCCGAGGTACTATTTCTGGGTTAGCGGAGTCTGTAACCTGAAGTGTATGTAACCTGAGGCACCACTGTATAGGTATTAAGATAACACTATATCAGTTTATGTATGGGAGTACATTACTTTGCATTTTCTTTCTTTATTATATAAATCTTTGTTTCCCCCCTCGCTTCCCCCTTTTTTCCTTTGTATCTTTATAATTGTAATTTATTTCTATTTCTATTTTATTTTGTTGTATTATATTTGCTAATTCTTTCAATAAAAAATATTAATGGAAAAACATGATAATAAAAAGCATGAAGAACGTAAGGGGAGCCTGGCCAAAGGGGGCCCACTGAGCCCAGCCCACTGGCCAACAGATGTCCCAGAGGGGAAGCCTGCACTCAGGACCCGAGGGCAACACTAACTCTCCCCACTGGCAATCGCCAGTAAATGCATTCCAGGGGCATTTACTGTCTCCAACGTTGGAGGGAAAGCACAGCCAGAGTGGTGGCCTTATCCTCCTTCAGTTTGGACCAGTCTTCTTAATAATAATAATAATAATAATAATAATAAATTTTATTTATACCCCGCCCTCCCCAGCCAAGACCAGACTCAGGGCGGCTAACACCAGGTATAAAAACAATCGATTAAAATACAACTTATAAACAAGATTAAAATACAACATTAAAATGCAGCCTCATTTCAGTAGAAACTCAAAGCAAAAACTTTTTGGGGGATGAAAACGCCAAATCTTCACCAAGGCCAACTATCCAGACTGGTCCGACGTGGGCCAGAAAAAAGCCAGGGAAGTCCCCAAATAGGAGTTCCATCAGAGAAGGAGAAAGGAAAAAGGAAAAAGGAAAGAGGGGGAGGGGATCGAGTTGATTCCAAGCCAAAGGCCAGGCGGAACAACTCTGTCTTACAGGCCCTGCGGAAAGAAATCAGATCCCGCAGGGCCCTGGTCTCATGAGGCAGAGCGTTCCACCAGCCAGGGCCAGTGTTGAAATGGCCCTGGTTCTGACTGAGGCTAATCTGACTTCCTTAGGGCCTGGGACCTCTAGGGCATTGCTATTTATGGACCTTAAAGTCCTCCGCGGGGCCTTCCAAATAGGTGACCACCACTGCCTGCTGCGGGAGTGACTTCCAAAGTTCAGTGCTCCTCTCCAGTGAATGCTGAGAGCCATGGAAGGGTAAGGCAAGAAGATGGAGACATGGAGCAGGAGTTTTGAAGGAGAGCACCCTACCCCCCATGTTTTTAGCTTGGAAATGGAGAAAGAAGGTGAATGAAGTGAAAGAAATGGGAATGTTTAGCTTGGAAAAGAAGAGACTGAGAGGAGATACAGCAGCCACCTTCAAATATCTGAAGGGTTGTCACATGGAAGATGGAGCAAGCTTTTATTCTAGTGCTCTAGAGGGTGAGGAACAAACTCCCTTGTTGGTGGTGAACTCTTCTTCCTTGGAGGTTTTCAAACAGAGATTCCTGTCCAGGTTTCTTTAGCTGTGACCCTTAGGGGACCCTTTCAACTCTACAATTCCATGATTCTATGAAGAGAAAGAAACACTACCAAGGTGGGAAAGTCCAGTGCTGCAAAATAAGAACAGGGGCCACTCACATGTTCTTTTGAGCCAGGATGATGGCGTTCACATCCTCCGAGTTGACCATGCCAAGGACCCGGCTGCAGAAGACGGCTGAGGCCGTGGGCTCCATCTTAACGTGGGGCTTGTACCTGAGGAGAAGAAGGAAGAGGTCAGGGTGGAAAGAAGGAAGAGGGAGAACATTGAGGAAGTGATTCAGGGAAGCTACAAGGATCTAGCAGGCAAGGCGCAGACCAGAAGAACATCTGCACGAGAGGTAAGGTAAAGGGTGCTCATCCCGAGGGAGCCAGCGTACAGCTTCCGGGTCATGTGGCCAGCAGGACTAAGCCGCTTCCAGCGAACCAGAGCAGCGCACGGAAACGCCGTTTACCTTCCCGCTGGAGTGGTACCTATTTATCTATTTGCACTTTGTTGTGCTTTCAAACTGCTAGGTTGGCAGGAGCAGGGACTGAGCAACGGGAGCTCACCCCGTCGCGGGGATTGGAACCACTTAACCTTCTGATCGGCAAGCCCTAGGCTCTGTGGTTTAACCTACAGTGCCACCTACAGAGTGTGTAACCTACAGAGAGGAGACAGGCGCTAATCTACAAGGAATGGGGATATTATCTGAAGTAAGTGAGCCAAGCTGCGAGCAGAAGCAGAAGAGACCAAGCAGCCCTGACCTTCCTGGGTGGCAAGATCAAAAAAAGGAAGTGTGAACTGTCTTTTTTCTTGTTGAAAAGTAAGCAAGTCCCTTCCCCCCAATTAAAAGTCCCTTGTTACCTGAGAAGCACTTTTGCCACGACAGGCAAAGCCCCTTGGAAGCTTCCCCACTGACCACTTCCTCCTCCTCCTTCAAAGCCCCTGAAACAAGACAACTCCCCCAAAACAGAAAAGCCCCGCCCACTCCAACCAGAAGGCCCACCCACAAGACCCTCCCATGCAAAACCACGCCCACCAATGCAATAATTCCCCGCCCACAAGCTTCCAACAGCAGAGCCCCGCCCACCAAAGACCCCCAAACAAACTCCTCCCCAATAAGCCCCACCCATTGAAAGCAGAAGCCCCGCCCACAACAAACCTCCAATAGCAGAGAAGGCCCCGCCCACCAAAGACAAAGGCTCCACCCACCTAATGCAGAAGGCCCCGCCCACAAGCCCCCCCCAGCTTAGTCCCCCCTCACAAGGCGCCCCCCCCTCCCAGGAGGCCCCGCCCCCGGCCTACCTGAGGGGCCTCGCCAGTTCCGGGCTCACCTGCCCGTGGCTGGGGCGGGGCAGCCTGGAGGGCCCGTCGAGGCGCCGGAGGTGAGGGCGGGGGCCCCTCGCCCCTCGCCCCGCGCCGCCGCCGCCGCTGCCCCCGCCGAGGGCCGCCTCCTGCCCCGGACAGGCGCGTGCACGGAGCCCCGCTTGCTCGCCCGCTGGCTCACTTCCGGGTTGGGGCGTGGCCCCACGCACGGCGCGACCTCGCCGTCCCCTTGCGCGGCGGGCGTGCGTGCGTGCGTGCGTATGGAACCCGGCCCGTTTCCTTGGCAACGCGGGGCCTACTTCCGCGCTTAGCCCCGCGCGGCTCGTCCTCCGTCTCGATTGGGGAACTCCGCTGGCCACGCCCCCTCGCCCGCCCCAGGCCACGCCCCTAAGCGTCTGGCTAGGAGCGCGGAGGAGACGCCAAGCGGGTGCCCCTGAGCATGGGCAGAGTGCATCTCCACAGACAGCAAAGTAGGCTCTAGATTTACGATATATAACGAAGTAAATGTAATAAATTATAATTTAAGGGAGGGGGAGAACCCCGGGGTTCTGGGCATGTGCAGAGTTTATCTCTTATTAAGAAAATATAAATTAAAAATTCACATTCACATCCTGCCCATCTGGCTGGGTTGCGCCAGGCACTCTGGGCAACTTCCAACACATATATTAACAACATGGAAAACGAATTAGGTAAAGCTTGACACCCTTCTCCGAGTTTCTGAGCATGTGCAGAGTGTGTTTCTCCCTACACAGCAAGATGGGAATATGCTGGCCCCCCAGGGTTTCTGGGTATGTGCAGAGTGCATCCCCGGACACCTGGTTAGTTACAATCTGCTCCCAGTTGGGTTTATGGGCGTGTGCAGAGGTTTCATTTCTCCTTAAACAAGATGATCGGTCGCACCTTCCCCCCTGGGGTTTCTGGCCACATGTAGAGGGTGTTACTCCAGAGGCAACAAAGGTAGGCATATGTTGGCTCACCAGGGTTTCTGGGCACGTGCAGAGCGTAGATCTTGATAGACTACAAGGTAAGCACAGGTTGGCTTAGCCTACCTGGCAGTGGCGCTTGGCCTGAGGCTGAAATGTGTTTTTGGGGTGCAGTTTTCATTCTACTGCCTGTTTCACGCTGCCTTGTGGCAGCATCATAGATTTGTAGAACAGCAGCTTTATTCTCAATTTATTTCCTAATGATCCCTAGCATGGAATTTGCCTCTTTCATGGCTGCCACATACTGGGTTTAACATCTTCATGTGAGCGAACTACTATGAACCCAGTGTTACATTCCTGGTCAGTTATTGCCAGTTAAGACCCAAGGAGCATATATGTAAAATTCAATTTTTTTTGGCTCCAACATGCATCCCTTTACATTTGCATTGCACCCCTAACAATTTAGTTTAATTTGCAAACTTGGCCACATCAGAGCTCATTCTGTGACTGCGAAACTTGGCAAAAGCTGATTTATTGCACACTTAATGCAATTAAATGCCAGCTATTGCAATTCCCCCTCTCCTTGGCTCTTTTATTTTTGAGAAATCAAAGGTGGAGGGGTGCGTGGGACAAATACTTGGCTGAGAGACAAATACTTGGCTGAATGGTTAATATATAACCTGACTCTTGTGTTAGGCAATCCAGGCAAGGAGTGTGCACTCTGCTTTTAAGGACACTGGAAGTTAATCCTCTTCCCCATCCAGTATTTTCCCACAAGGTGTGGGAAGTTAAGAGAGTTGCCTGCTGAGGTTTACTCTGCAGGCAGGTAGACTGCCGCTGGATGTGGAGCTTCTGTTGAGTGTGGAGGGGATCTAAAACAAGAATTTCCTTGGTTATAAGCTGTTTTGAGCCAGTTAAATGTTTTCAGGAAGCTCCTGTACCTGGGACAAGAACCTGCCTGCTGTTTATCCCACATCCAGTAGTCAAAGATAGACTTCCTTTGTATAGGGAGGTTCCCTCTCTCTCTCATGGGTAGGTGCAAATGAAATGAAACAGATACGGAACCTGTAGCCATCCTCATTGTTGCTGGATTCTGGACCCCCATCACTGGTGATGACAAAGACATGGCATTGCAGGGGCTGGACTAGATGATGCTTAGGGTGCCCTCTGATTACATTTCCATGAATCTGGAGGACCTCAGTTTCCTCATCCCCTGATAAACACCTTAATACTCCTATTAGATTATTAAACATTCCTATGAGTTGCTAGGGACATGGGTGGCGCTGTGGTCTAAACCACAGAGCCTAGGGCTTGCTGATCGGAAGGTCGCCGGTTCAAATCCCCGTGACGGAGTGAGCTCCCGTCGCTCAGTCCCTTCTCCTGCCAACCTAGCAGTTCGAAAGCACGTCAAAGTGCAAGTACAGTCATATGCTTCGGGTTGCGCACCACGTCAAACCCAGAAGTACCGGAACTGGTTTCGGCGCTTGCGTGTGTACAGAAGCACTAAATCGCACTTTGCGCATGTGCAGAAGCGCCGAATCGCGACCCGTGCGTGCACACACACAACTCTACGTGTTGTGAACGCTACGGGTTGCAAACGTGCTTCCAGCACGGATCACGTTTGCAACCCGAGTGTCCACTGTAGATAAATAGGTACCATTCTGGCGGGAAGGTAAATGGCGTTTCCGTGTGCTGCTCTTGTTTGACCCGGAAGCTGTATGCCGGCTCCCTCGGCCAGTAAAGCGAGATGAGCGCACAACCCCAGAGTCGTCTGCGACTGGACCTAATGGTCAGGGATCCCTTTACCTTTACCTTTTTATGAGTTGCTGGACTGTGTATCTATAACATATGTAACGGAGAGAGAAGAATAATGAATAGTGTCCTATTTTAATAGCTAAATGTTGGGACAGATCTTATTCTTAATATGCCCTGGGGACCCCCCCCCCGGGCTTGGACCCTGTGCCTATTGGCCAGCTGCTGGTTACACAGGAGCAAGCTGAATTATGACTGTGATCCTTACCTGGGAGTAAGTTCTATTGGATGCAATAGGACTTATTTATTATCTTCACAATGTCCCTATGAGGTACGTTGGGCTGAGAGGCAATGACTGGCCCCGGGTCACACAATGACCTTCATGGCCAAGTGGGGGGTTCAACCCTGGCCTCCTAGTGCTCTAATCACTACACCACATTACCCGTCAGAAGAGCCCATGTAGCCTATTAGCCCAGGATCCTGTTCTCACAGCGGCCAGCCAATGGGAAGCCCACAAACAGGACTCACAGATTCACAGAACTGTAGAGTTGGAAGGGACCACGAGGGTCATCCAGTCCAACCCCCTACAATGCAGGAATCCTTTTGCCCAACGTGGGGCTCGAACCCACAACCCTGGGATTGAGCCTCATGCTCTACCAACTGAGCTATCCCAGGTTCCAAGAGGAATCCAAGCACAAAAGCTTCCAGCAAGCAGCATTCAGAAGCATTGCTGTCATGAGGACTAGAAACCTGAGTAAACGTACACAGAATTACTCAGACAGTTGAATGTGCTTGCTGGACTGCTATAGGTGGCTATAGCGGTGTAATTTGAACTGAAGGCCAATGCCTTTATTTTGATATTAATCTGTACCCAGAGACCTTAAATTTATTTATTTATTTTTGTCCTTTGCATCCTAATCCTCATTTTATTATCACACTTCAATAGTCTGTCCTCTCTTCAGAAGCAGCCCAAGGGGGCATGCAGACGTCTCTCCCTCCCTGTTTCCCCCCTAACAACGACCCTGCGAGGTTGGGTTCTGGACACCCTTTTGCTAGGGAGCAAGCCCTGCACAAAAACATGGAAAAGGACGAAACTGAGAAACAAGGACACACAACTTCTAAAATTATTTTAGAAAATAAATTCATTTTTTAAAAAACTAAATAATGCAATACAATAAAATTTAAAAACAATTTTGCAGTCAGGCTGTTTACGAATTTTAGGAAGCAAAGTACAGTAAATCAGATCTGTGTGGGAAATATTTTTCCTCCCTTTCCCTTTAAGAGGGAGGGGGCAGGCTTTGACTGGCAGCCCCATTAGCCAGTAGCGTTGACTTCCTGTTGTCAGCTGAGCCAGTGGTGGGGGAATTGAGGTGGGGGTTGGTGGGAGAGGAATCATTCCTGGACTAGGTGAGTGCCTTGCAAGCAATACATTTGGGGGGCGGGGAGAAGAGGGGAGGGCAGGAATGTGGGGGGAGTTCTTAACAGTGGGGAAGGCAGAGATTGCACCCATGCAATGGGGAAAGGGGGTGGTGGTGGTCCAGAGAAGGCAGTTGCCTGGACTTTGCAACCTGGGCGGGGGGTGTTTGTGTGTTTGCAATCCTTTCTGCATTAGCTGCCTTCCTCTCTCTCTCCCCCACCCCCCTAAAATTTTATCTTGTTTTGCAGGTCGTGCATGTGGCGCCTTTCGAATCCGGGACTCGAGGGCTCGAACTCCATAGCGGTAAGCCCAGGACCCCGGATTTGCCATTTGCTCCTCTGCCTGGCTGCCAAATTTTAGGCAGGGTGGGGGAGGGGATTAAGGCCTAAACCTTGGAGCCCGGCCAGGGGGAGCCTGGGCCCATGTGGGGTGGGTGGTGTTTCAGAGGCTAGGCCACATCACGTAGCCCTGCTTTGAAATCCAACACAAATCTTCTCTCCGTTTCCCCCGTGTTGCTGTGATAAGCTTCCTAGTCCTCAAGATCTCGTGCGTTGGGTGTGGGCGTGCGCCCTCGACTCACTTTTGTGGCCTAGAAATACACATTATTATTATTTTTAGTACTATTACTAATTTCATTTATCCCGGCCTCACCAGCCCTTGCCACCTCTCTGCGTGTGGGTTGAGGCGAGGCACGAAAATATGTCCTGGGTTGCAGCCGTCTTTGCCTGCCTGCCAGCCTGCTTGCATGTGTCGGGGCAGAACCTGGTTTTTGGATCAGGCTGCTGGGTCTGAGCTTTGCTGTCCTTTTGTGCCTGCCTGTATCAGAATGCTTTAATTTTAATTATAATCCTGAGATGTCATGCTAAAATGGAATTGTGGTTGTTATTATTATTATAATTATTAGATAGATAATTTATGACGGTCAAAGACCAGCTCGCATAACACAATAAAAACAGCGTTCATAAAGAGAAAATATACAATCGGAGCAGATTGCAGCAATAGCTCATGAGTTAAAATTGAGATATATACATATACCTGTACAACTGAGATTTGGACTTCCATAAAAATTGACCCTAAGGCACCCGAAAGGGCAACTTCAGCATTTCCCTAGTAAGCTATTTTATTCTAGAGGATGATCTGTGCCTACAAATCTGGGTGCAGAATCTGACTACCAGGTAGGTCGTCTTACTATTATTATTACATTTGCCCGAATGGTCAGATCAGAGCACAAATAAATTACAACAACCCTTCAAAGTGTTGCAGCAGGTGGGGCCCAGGGAAGGGTGCCAGGGGTTTGGCTCAGAAAGAAACAGAGGGCGTCTTGGATAAGGATATCTGCTTAGGGAGTTCAGCAGAGGCGAAATTCGAATCTGCCCTGGCTTCCTGCTTTTCCCCTTGCATGCACACAGAATCATAGAGTTGGAAGCGATCGCTAGGGCCGTCTAGTCCAACTCCCTGCCATGCAGGGATCTTTTGCCCAAGATGGGTCTCGAACCCACAACCCTAAGATGAAGGGTCCTGTGCATAATATTACTCTGATATTGTTCTGTACCATCTCTTGAGCCACGAACATTCCTTCTGCAAAGGGCAAAATTGCAGGCAGACTTGCTCGAAGGTGGGAGGCTTTATCTTCTTATAAACCTTTTAGCAAAGGAATGCAGAAAGCTGCCTTGACACTGTGTCCCTGGAGCTCAGCATTGCCTGCACTGGCTGGCAGTGGCTCTCCAGGGCTTCTGGCAGGGCACATTCCCAGATCTTCCTGGGGATCCCATTAGGGATTGAACCAGCAGCCTTTTGCATGTGACGCAGGCATTTCGCAACCAAGCCCTTTCCTCGGGGAGTTCCACAGGTTAATGACATGTTGCGCAGACACTGGCTGCTTCCTGTTGTTTGTGCTGCGAATCTGCTGACCGTGAGTTGTTTGTTCCCTTCCCTGTCCTGGTGGAGCCTGAGAAAGGGGTCAGCCTGGGGTGCCCCGGGGTCTGTCTGCTGAGGAGAGGATGGGTGCTTGTGAGTGTAGAAGGCATGTGAATTTCTGAAGGTTCAGGGAGACTTAGCTCCCAAATTAGGCTCCTCTAGGAACAGAACCGATGAACAAACTCATCATTACTTAGATTTAGAAGACATCTAGATTTGTTTTATTATGTTTTTGCGTATGTTGGAAGCCACCCAGAGTGCCCGGGGCAACCTAGTCAAATTGGCAGGGTACAAATAATGAAATTATTCCCGTTATTATCATTATTAGGAAGGCATGTGAATTTCTGAAGGTTTGGGGAGTTTTGTCCATGAAAAGCTTCCTCCAGCAACAAAGTCTATGAATAACCAAATTTACTTACTATTATTTATTGTTGTTGTTATGGGAAAGTGGGATTGATTTGTTTGTTATTGATTGATTTGTTTGTCTATTTCTCTGAGGAGCTCAAGGTATTGTATGTGGTTCCCCTGCTCCTCATTTCATCAACACAACAGCCCTACAAAGTAGGTTGGCTTGAGAGACAGTGACTGCACCCCCCCCAAGGTCACCCAAGGTTCATGGCTGGGTTGGGGGATTTGAACCCTGGCCCCGGTCTAGCACTCTATCCGCTACACTTCCCAGTGTTAGCATTAATATTATTACTTTTCTGCAGAGAGAGAGAAAGGAAATAATAGAAAAGTGAATACAGTGGTGCCCCGCAAGACGAATGCCTCGCAAGACGGAAAACCCGCTAGACGAAAGGGTTTTCCGTTTTGGAGGCGCTTCGCAAAACGAATTTCCTATGGGCTTGCTTCGCAAGACGAAAATGTCTTGCGAGTTCCTGCGGTTTCCCCCCCTTTCCCCCCCCTTTTTCTAAGCCGCTAAGCCGCTTATCAGCTGATCCGCTAAGCCACTAATAGCGCTAATCCGCTAATCCGCTAATAGGGTTGCTTCGCAAGACGAAAAAACCACAAGACGAAGAGACTCGCGGAACGGACTCTTTTTGTCTTGCGATGCACCACTGTATTATATAATATATGTCTCCAGCTAAGGGAGCTATTCAAGCCTATTGGTCTGGGTTAGTCACACCCAGCAATTGGTTTACTCCGATTGCTATGACTAACATTGAATACAGCTCATCACCACTGTTTTAAAAAAGGACATTTCCAATGTAGGTCATATTCTGAGCAGATCCATTATTGAGATCCATGGGCATAGCTAGCGCAGGTCCGTTAATTTCCAAGGGGTCTACTCCTGAAAAACTCAGCTGGGAACGACCCATTCTGTTTATTCTTAAGGTAATGTTTTCTGACCCTGCAGAGAGGCAAGTGCCATATTGGCGGTGATTGATCCCTGCATTGCTGAGGGTTGGGATACATGACCCTTGGGGTCCCTTCCAGCCCTGCAGTTCTGTGATGAACCCGCAGTAAAAATTTGGCAGCTGTCTGCCTGCAGACCCTCAGCTTGGTCCCCAAACTGGCTTAGGGGACCTTCGCCCTGGTGGGTTTCTCTCTTGTGGCCTAGCCTACCTCGCAGGGATCGGCGCAAGAATGAAAATTCTGATGATTCTGATGATGTGTTATGGGCATGAAGATGGGGAGTGCAGGGATTATTGGTTTTTTTTGGTGACCATCTGTCCTGGACGCTTTAGTTGCGATTCCTGTATTGCAGGGGTTGGAGTGGGTGACCCTCGGGGGACCCCCTTCCAGCTCTTCAGTTTCTGTGATTCTCTGATTCTTGGAGGGATACAGGGAGAAAGGTGGACTGAGACCTGTGGGTATAGGGTGGTGTACAAATTAAGTAAGTAAGTAAATAAATAAGTTAATGCCGTACCTGAAAAAATAAGAGACCCAAACCTTTCTTCATAGGGGTTTCACATCATTCCCTTCCCTTGATTCCCTCTCCCCATTTTATTTTATTTTTAAGAATTTTTTAAAATAAAATTTCTGTTTTAAAAAAGGTAAAGGTAAAGGTAAAGGTACCCCTGCCCGTACGGGCCAGTCTTGACAGACTCTGGGGTTGTGCGCCCATCTCACTTAAGAGGCCAGGGGCCAGCGCTGTCCGGAGACACTTCCGGGTCACATGGCCAGCGTGACATCGCTGCTCTGGCGAGCCAGAGCCGCACACGGAAACGCCGTTTACCTTCCCGCTGGTAACCGGTCCCTATTTATCTACTTGCACCCGGAGGTGCTTTCGAACTGCTAGGTGGGCAGGCGCTGGGACCGAGCAACGGGAGCGCACCCCGCCGCAGGGATTCGAACCGCCGACCTTTCGATCGGCAAGTCCTAGGCGCTGAGGCTTTAACCCACAGCGCCACCTGCGTCCCAAAAATTTCTGATTTACATTTTAATAATAATAAATTTTATTTATACCCTGCCCTCCCCGGCCAGAGCCGGGCTCAGGGCGGCTAACACCAGTAAAATTACAGTGAAATCACAATAGAAAAAAAAAAACAACCCAATTTAAAATACAGGTTAAAATGCAATTTAAAATGCAGCCTCATTTTAAAAATAGCTGATAAATCAAGGCCATAAGGGGAGGGAAACATAAGGGTCAGACTGAGTCCAAACCAAAGGCCAGGCAGAACAGCTCTGTCTTGCAGGCCCTGCGGAAAGATGTCAAGTTCCACAGGGCCCTAGTCTCTTGGGACAGAGCGTTCCACCAAGTCGGGGCCAGTGCTAAAAAGGCCCTGGCCCTAGTTGAGACCAGTCTAATCACCTTGTGACTTGGGACCTCCAGAATGTTGTCATCTGTGGACATTAAGGTCCTCTGCGGGGCATACCAGGAGAGGCAGTCCCGTAGGTACGTGGGTCCTAATATTCATTTAAAGGTAAAGGTAAAGGTACCCCTGCCCATACGGGCCAGTCTTGACAGACTCTGGGGTTGTGCGCCCATCTCACTTAAGAGGCCAGGGGCCAGCGCTGTCCGGAGACACTTCCGGGTCACGTGGCCAGCGTGACATCGCTGCTCTGGCGAGCCAGAGCCGCACACGGAAACGCCGTTTACCTTCCCGCTGGTAAGCGGTCCCTATTTATCTACTTGCACCCGGAGGTGCTTTCGAACTGCTAGGTTGGCAGGCGCTGGGACCGAGCAGCGGGAGCGCACCCCGCCGCAGGGATTCGAACCGCCGACCTTTCGATCGGCAAGCCCTAGGCGCTGAGGCTTTAACCCACAGCGCCACCTGCGTCCCATAATATTCACTTAACCATCCTTAAAATATCAGTGACTTCCCTTCCTCTCTTTCCACGGTTCATTTTGCACAACATAAATACCTGCATATTTTATATAAACTAAACCCTTCAGTATTCCGTTATTACATCCATCAAAACTTATTTACACTGTTGAGTTTGTCTTAATGCTGCCCACGTTTTCAAATAAACACAATTTCCCTCCATATATTCAATAAACATTCCCCAATCTTCTTTAAACGTAAGTTCTCCTTCCCTCCTCTTTTTCGTTTTCCAGCTGCCCTGATCTGCCGCCGCCATGGCTTCCGGGGGAGAAGGTCTGGACGACATTTCTCCGGACTGGGCGGGGGCCAGCCTGGTGGACCTGACCTCTCCCGAACTGGCGAAATCCAACACTTCCACGCTGGACAGCGGGGAGGATTTTGAAGTCCTGGATAACGACGAGGAGGAAGAGGAAGGGCGAGACGAGGACCTGAGCGGCCTCCCTCCGCTGGAGGACGTGCCCAGAAACGACGGCCGAGAGACGGCCGCCTCGCAGCCCCCTGCTCCAGAAGACGCGGAGGAGACCCCCGAGTGGGTGGATGTGTTAGGTGAGGGCACCTTGCCTTTGGACAGCGCCTTCAGCAAAAGCTGTGGCAGGCAGAAGTTCCGCCGGTGCAGCTGGGATTGGCTTCTCCTCAGGCCCACCTCTATTTCTCAATTCTGGATAAATTCTATGATTCTCCCACTTCTCCTTTCACTTCTACTTTTGCCTCGTTGTCCCCTTCCCCCCATGTCAAAATTCATTGCAAAGGATGCAGGTGTCAGGACGGTTCACAAGATAAAATACAAAATACATGAGAAAAAAAAAATAGGAACAACTCAAAAATCCCCCTCTCTGCCTTTATATGTGTGATTAAAGGACACAATATATGACAGACATGTGATAAAGGGTCTTTTTAGTTTTTCTCTGCTCTTTTTCCCCTCTTTTGTAAGGATCATGAGTATTTTGTTTTATATTTTATTTTTCTTTATTATGCTTCTCTCTTAATATATTGATTTTTATTACAAATGAGTTTGGAATTTAGGGCTTCATATGTTAAAAATCTTCCATAAAGTTGTTGAAAAGAATCAGGAAGAGCAAAACTTGCTTCTCTGATAAAAAATACAGATTTCTGGTACCTATCTGTTTCACATTCAGTTAGACATCTGGAAAAAAATATACACAGAAGGTCCCCTCAATTGCCATTTCCCCTCATTCATAAACCCAACGCCTTGTTGCTGACCCAGTGAGGAACACCAAATATCATCCCAATTATTTAAAGTGGATACAAACTTCTTTCTGCTCTCCTTCATGTTTCTCTCGGTTCTTCCCCGCAGGGAGCGGTTTGCTGAAAAAGAAAGTCATCGTCGCAGGTCAGGGACCGGAGACCCGGCCGGTTAAGAGCCAGGATGTCACCGTCCGCCTGAAGACCATGCTGCAGGGCGGCACGGTGGTCGAGGAGAACCCCAGCCTCACCTTCACACTGGGCGACTGCGATGTCATCCAGGTGCGTCAAACTCTCTTTTGGGTGGTGAATACCAGTTGTGAGGGAACCAGCTTCTGAATACCTGTGATGGCCTGGGAATCTGATTCAAAGGCTGAACCGGAGGAATCCCAGCCTGCACAGGAGTCCCCGCCTCCAGGGCCGGCTGAGCTGGGGCAGGGGCTTGAACCTGAAGGGCCCTCACCTGTGCCGGATCCTCAGGAGCAGACACCAGCTGAATCCGCTCTGGCTCCGGAGGTGATGGAGGACCCATTGCCTGCAGGTGCGCCTCTCCCAGCCCTGTCAGGGGAAGGTGAGCCTCCCCCTGGGTCCAGGAACCCTCCAGCCTCTCCTGAGCTGCAGAGACTCAGGGCAGAGAGGCGGAGGGAACTGGGTTCTCTCAGGAGGAGTGCTCGCCTCAAGGCCAGGAGAGGCGGGTCACCTGTGGGCCGGGACCGCCCCTGGCCTCAGATGTCTTTCCGGAGTTCCCGACCACACCCAGCTTTTGCTTCGAATCCAGCTTCCCCCTTGGTGGACAGTGTCCAGACCCTCGGCCCAGGACCGGACTTTGACCATGCCTCACGGTAAACCCCCCGGGACCAGCACAATGCCAGTTGTGAGGGAAGTGCACCTGGTTGGTCTCAGCTTGAACCAGTTTGGTTCCAGAGCAGGAGAAAACAAGCTTGCTCCCTCTTCCATGGGACAGCCCTTGAGATGTTGGAAGATGGCTCTCGTATCTCCTCTTCTCCAGGCTAAACATCCCCAGCTCCCTCAACCATTCCTCATCAGGCTTGGTCTCCAGGCCCTTGGTCATCTCATTCTCCCTCCTCTGCACATACTTCAGGCATCTCAATGTCCTCCTTAAATTGTGGCTCCCAGAACTGGACACGGTGTTCCAGGTGGGGTCTGACCAAGGCAGAACAGACCCGGATTGTGCCTTCCCTTGACCTTGACCCTGGACTTGTGTGGATGCAGCCTAGAATAACATGAGACTTTTTTTGGTGCTGCATCACATGGTTGATTCATGTTACGCTAGGGGTCTACTTAGAGCCCTTGTATTTACGGGACCGCCTCTCCTGGTCTGCCCCGCAGAGGACCTTAAGGTCCATGAATAAGCATAGTTTAGAGGTCCCGGGCCCTAAGGAAGCCAGACTGTCCTCCACCAGGGCCAGGGCCTTCTCAGTGGTGGCTCCGACCTGGTGGAATGCTCTGTCCCATGAGACCAGGGCCCTGCAGGATTTAACTTCCTTCTGCAGGGCCCGTAAGACAGCGCTATTCTGCCTGGCTTTCAATTTGAACTTAGCCTGATCTTTTATTCCCCTTCCTTCCCTCCCCCTCCCCTTTTTATGAAGATTACCCACGCTGGGATCCCACAGCTAATTCTCCCCTGGTCTCCTCGCTGGCCCAAACAGGACTAATTTAGCCAGCTAGCCCTGGTTATCATCTAATGTTTATTGGATGGATTTCCCCCTTAAATTAATTTTTTAATTCTGAATTTATTGTTATTCACGCTTTATACTGTATTTTATGCTGTTTTTTGTTGCATCAATTAAGTGTTTAAAATTTGTTGTTAGCCGCCCTGAGCCCAGTTTTCTGAACCTGGAAGGGTGGGGTATAAATAAAATTTTACTATTATTATTTATTATTGATCTTTTTCACATGTACAACTTACTGACAAGCCAGGTGTGCCCCATCCTGTGTTAGTGCAGCTCTAAGATGTTCTCACAACTCTTCTTATGACAGCTGAATGGAGCCCCTACCTCCGGGTGACAGATCCTGGGGAGCCACAGGCAGAGAGGGCTATTGCCCTCCGATCCTGTCCTCAGGCTGCCTTATAATAATAATAATAATTTATTATTTGTACCCCGCCCATCTGGCTGGGTTTCCCCAGCCACTCTGGGCGGCTTCCACAGACCAAAAATACACTAATGTGTCATACATTAAAAACTTCCCTGAACAGGGCTGCCTTAAGATGTCTTCTGAATGTCAGGTAGTTGTTCATCTCTTTGACATCTGATGGGAGGGCGTTGTTCCACAGGGCGGGTGCCACTACCGAGAAGGCCTTCTGCCTGGTTCCCTGTAGCTTTGCTTCTCGCAATGAGGTCAGCACCAACACTTTGAATTGTTCTGTCCTCTTGGCCACAGTGAGAACCAGATGTTGGACTAGATGACCCCCCCCCTTTTCCTGCTAGCTGAAATGGCTGTGTTCTCCCTCAGAGTACCAGCTGCCAGGAATCTTACTTCTGGCCCGGGAGGGGTCTCCTTCCGTCCCAACAGTTGCTGGAGTCATTTTCTCCCCCTGCAGGCCCTGGACCTCTGCATACAGCTGATGGAAATGGGAGAGACGGCACTCATCATCTCAGACGCAAAGTACTGCTTCGGCCGGCAAGGGAGGTAGGTGAGGGGAGGGGCCGAGGGATCCCTTCCCCCCGAGGGCTGACGGCAGATTCAGTCCCCGAGGAAAGAGGATCCGCTGAAAGCTGAAACCTAGGGAAATCCTCTTGCTTGTCCAGAATCTCCCACTCCTCCCCTTCCTAGGATGACCCTGTAGGATTCAAGTGTCATGAGTGTCCTGTGTAAACCGGATAAGAATAATAATTTTATTATTTGTAGTCCTCCCATCTGACTGGGTTGCCCCAGCCACTCCGGGTAGCTTCTAGCATATACAGAAACATAATAAAACACCAAACATTAAAAACTTCCCAATACCGGGCTGCCTTCAAATGTCTTCTAAAAGTCAGATAGCTGTTTATCTCCTTGACATCTGCAGGGAGGGCATTCCGCAGGGCAGGCACCACCACCAAGAAGGCCCTCTGCCCAATTCTCTGTAGCCTCACTTTTCACAGTTGGGGAACCACCAGAAGGCCCTCATAGCTGGACCTCAGTGTCTGGGCTGGACGATGGGGGTGATACCCACGCTCTTTCAGGATCTTTGGGGTGCCTCACCTGCAGTCTTGCTGTCCTCTGTCGGAGTCAGGGTCCTGGGCTGGGTGGACTTTGGCTCTGATCCCGTAGGGCAATGCCCATGCTTTTTATGAATGGGGTATTTTTTCCTCGGCCTTTCCAACCAGGAGTCCGGACATCCCCCCTGACTCATCTCTGGAACTTGAAGTGGAGCTTCTATCGGCCCAGGATGCCCCCGACCTGGAACTCCTAAGTGGGAAGGAGAAGATTGAGCTGGCAAACCGGAAGAGGGAGCGTGGGAACTTCCACTACCAGCGGGCAGACTACGTTCTGGCTATCAACTCCTACGACATTGCGCTGAAGATTATCGGCTCCAGTTCAAAAGGTGCCTGGTCCTCCATGGCGGATGG
Source organism: Podarcis cretensis (assembly GCF_951804945.1). Lineage (NCBI taxonomy): Eukaryota > Metazoa > Chordata > Lepidosauria > Squamata > Lacertidae > Podarcis > Podarcis cretensis. The sequence goes on from NC_137188.1 coordinate 3,072,254, forward strand.
AGGTGGGGTGGGGCTAACAGGCACTCTTGCTAAATATAGGAGGACACGAGCAGCTTTGATCCCCAGTTTTCAAAAGAGTTTATTAACTTCTTGAGCTGCCTTGTACCCTGAAAGTTCAGTATCAAAAGCAACAACAATCTGATAAAAGATATCTCCCTATACACATAAAAACGCAAGGCTGTCGTCACGCAGCACTCATGGCAGGATTTGTAGTGACTCATCACAGTCCTGGACTTGCGTGGAGGCAGGGTGCAGTCGGCGAGCATCATTCAGCCCAGACACAGAGATCCAGCTCCGAGGGCCTGTGGAGCGCCCTCCCGTCAGATGTCATGGCGGTCGCATATGCGCAGAAGCGCTAAATCACACTTTGCGCATGCGCAGAAGTGCTGATTCGCAACCCACTCGTGCGCAGAAGCGCCGCTGCGGGTTGCGGACGTGCATCCCACACAGATCACGTTTGCAACCCGAGTGTCTACTGTACATGACTTTTAGAAGACCTCTGAAGGCAGCCCTGTATCAGGAAGTTTTTGATGTTTGATGTTTGACTGTGTTTTAATTTGTTGGAAGACGCCTGAGTGACTGGAGAAACCCAGTCAGATGGGCCGCATAATAATAATAATAATAATAATAATAATAATAATAATACAGTCATACCTCGGGTTAAATATGCTTCAGGTTGAGCATTTTCAGGTTGTGCTCCACGGTGACCCGGAAGTAACGGAATGGGTTACTTCCGGGTTTCGCCGCTTGCGCAGACGCTCAAAATGACGTCGCGCACATGCGCAGAAGCGGTGAATCACGACCCGCACAGACGCGGGTTGCGTTCTACTCAGGATGCGAATGGGGCTCCGGAATGGATCCCGTTCGCATCCAGAGGTACCACTGTAGTAATAACAATAATAATAATAAAAATAATAATAAATAAGGAATGGAGAGACATAGAGACAGCGCAAAGTGAGCAGGGGCAGCAGATCCTACACTACTTATTCCATCTTCTGCTCTCTTCCTAGACACTTTGGATGAGTAGGGTTTTATTTTATACTTTTACAGCTGGGGCGGCAGAGGGGGAGATTTAGGTTGCGGGGGGGGGGTCTGCATGCCCTTGCAAGACAGAAGCCGGGGAATGATGCTTAATGGCAGAATGTGCTCCCTTGAGAGGTGGTGGTCTCCCCTTCCTTGGAGATTTTTCCGCAGAGGTTGGAGAGCCACCTGCCAGGGGGTTGAGCTGGGTGACCCTCAAGGTCCCTTCCAGCTCTATAGGTTCTTTGGAGGTCCACAGGTCTCCCATTCCCAGGAAGAGCCCTCGTTTTGCCATTTCGAACCCGCACCCCTGTCCAAGCCGCAACCCCGCCCCCTTTCTAGTAACCCCCCCTCCCCCCTGCAGTGGACTTTACCCAGGAGGAGGAGGAGGAGTTAGTGGACGTCAAGATGAAGTGCCTGAACAATTTAGCCGCCTCTCAGCTCAAGTTGGACCACTACGATGCGGCCCTGCGATCCTGCAACCAAGTCCTGGAACAGCAGCCGGACAACATCAAAGCCCTTTTTCGGAAGGGGAAGGTAGGGGCTGTCTTTCAGGGGGTGGGGAAGGGGAAGGGTAGAGGGTCCAGGTGGCTCCTTGTTTCACCCTCGCAACAGCCCTAGGTGTGGCCGAGACACAGGGAGTGGTCCAGGGGCACCTGGTGGACTTGCATAGGTATGACAAAATAAAAAAATTCCTTCCAGTAGCACCTTAAAGACCAACTAAGTTAGTTCTTGGTATGAGCTTTCGTGTGCATGCACACTTCTTCAGATACACTGAAACAGAAGTCACCAGACCCTTCTATATAGTGAGAAGGTGGGGAGGGGTATTACTCAGAAGGGTGGTGGGATTGGGTGATTGGCAGATAGCTGTGATGAGCCTGTTGACGACTCTTAACGACTGCAATAGGTCTTACAGGAAAAAGCAAGGGGTGAGAAGGTGAAAAATGGCTTTGTCATGTATAATGAGATAAGAATCCAATGTCTTTGTTCAGACCAGGTCTCTCCATGGTTTTAAGTTTGGTAATAAGTTGCAATTCAGCAGCTTCTCTTTCCAGTCTATTTCTGAAATTCCTTTGTAATAGAACAGCTACTTTGAGATCTTGTATAGAATGTCCTGGGAGATTGAAGTGTTCTCCTACTGGTTTCTCTGTCTTGTGATTCCTGATGTCAGATTTATGTCCGTTTATTCTTTGGCGTAAGGTTTGGCCTGTTTGTCCAATATAGAGAGCTGAAGGACACTGTTGGCATTTGATGGCATACACAAAGTTAGACGATGAGCAATTAAATAGTCCCGAGATGGTATGTGTGATGTTGTTGGGGCCAGTAATGGTGTTGTCCGGGTGTATGTGGCAGCAAAGTTGGCATCTGGGTTTATTGCAGGCTCTGGTGCCAGTGTCCGTGTTAAGTCTGGTTGTAGTATTATTGTGGGTTAGGAGTTGTTTAAGATTGGGTGGCTGTCTGTAGGCAATGAAAGGTCTTCCTCCCAGAGCTTGAGAAAGAGAACTGTCATTGTCCAGGAGAGGTTGTAGATCTCTGCATAGGTATGGTTGGATTTGAACCCAGGCCTCCGGAAGGTGCATGGATGCCCCCCCCGCCCGGGATGCTGGCAGTGTGGTGCAGTGGTTAGAGTGCCTGGAAGCCTGGGTTTCAATTCCTCCACTCAGCCATGGAAGGGTTGCAGCGTATGGGGCCTTTTTCTTCAGCTGTTTTTGGACTACAACTCCCATCTTTCATAGCCAGCAGGACCAGTGGCCAGGAATGATGGGAATTGTAGTCCAGAAACAGTTGGCTTTTCTTATGTCCTTGAAAATGGCGGAGTTTAGAAACCTGCAAAACGATCCACTGTAAACACTGGTTTCGTCTATGCTCTCCTAGGTCCTGGCACAGCAAGGCGAATACAGGGAAGCCATCCCCATATTGAAAGCTGCCTTGAAGCTGGAGCCATCGAATAAGGTAAGGCCCAGAGCATCGTAGGTCTGGAAGGGGCCAGAGGGTCATCTAGCCCAACCCCCTGCAATGCGGAAATTGGTCAGAATCTGACCCTCTGCAGGATCTTGAACTGGGTGGTGGTCAACGGCTGGTAGCCAGAGGCGTATGTCGCCGCTGCCCCCAGATGCGGCTTTCTTCTGGCTTAAATGGCTGATAGAATCCTGGTACCCTTTGAGGGCATCCAGTCCAACCCGGCGCCTGAAGCTGGTTGCCCAGATCCCTGCCCAGCAAGGGAGAGAGTCCACCAGCACGTTAGGTCATTGCAAACACTCTGTTGCCCTGCATTAAATTAAGCTGAGAGCCAGGTACGGTGGGGTTGAGGGCCACAGGTTCCCCCAGGAAGCGTGGCAAAGCCCAACCGGGGTTTAGGCTCAGGTGAGGAAACTCTGAGGTTGCTCTAGCAAAGGGCGGGTGGCAGCTGAGTCCTTATATATAATAGATGCAACAGGTGTAACCCAAGTTTTAGGACTCACCTGTCCTGCAAGAGTCTGCAAGAATCTCCAGCAGAATCCAGCATTTGTGATGCTCTTATTATGTTCTGTCATGTTCTTATAATTTCTTGCACGGTTTCCAGCTGTTTTTGGACTACAGTGCCCATCATCCCAGAGCACTGGTCCTGGTAGCTATGGATGATGGGACTTGTAGTCCAAAAAAACAAAACTGGAGACCCAAATATATCCATGGCTAGTAAAACTTTCCTCTTCAACCAGGCCTTGGGCTGATTAACATCCTATACCCTTTTAAATGTTTGTGGGAGGGGAGTTAATGGGTCCCCCCCCCCCTGTTCTTATTTTTATTATGCATTTTGTGTTTTTAGCTGGTGTTTTTATGCTGTGAATTGCCCTGACATCTATGGATGAAGGGTGGTATACAAATTACATTACTTTTTAAAATTAGTTTTCAATGTCTTATTGATATTCTTCAAATTTTTTATTTTTTGGGGGGTGTAGATTGGTCTATGTATTTTAGTCATTTCCCCCCAAAAAAACACTTAATTGAACCGCTCAACTTTCGAGTGTGGTATAGTTTTTCTATAAGCCAAACATTGGCCAAGGCATCTGAATGGAGCCTCCACATTCCACAACAGTCTATCCCTTGAAACAACATATAAACCCAGAGAGGCTCGTCTACAGACCCTTTTGGTCTGATCCAGGAAGGCTCCCTCTCCTGCTTCCTCAAAAATACGTCTTCCTTCTTTCCCTGCGCCCCCCACCAGACCATCCACACGGAGCTCTCAAAGCTGGCGAAGAAGCACGCCGACCAGAAGTGCGTGGAGACAGAGATGTACCGCAAGATGCTGGGCAACCCCAGCGGACCCACCGCCAAGTGCAAAGACAAGTCATCGCGGGTAGGTCACACGACCACTGAGCTGGATGGGTTCCCGTGGGTCATCTAGTCCAACCCCCTGCAAGTGCAGGAATCTGTGTGTGCGTGCAGGCCGGCATCCGTCTGTCTTGGGAGACAACGGAGAGGTGCGCCTTTGGGGGTGAGGGAGGTCAAGCCGCTGGACGGTTGAGGTCCAGCTCCGAGGGCCTTCTGGCTGTTCCCTCGCTGCGAGAAGCCGAGTTACAGGGAACCAGGCAGAGGGCCTTCTCGGTAGTGGCACCCGCTCTGTGGAACGCCCTCCCAGCAGATGTCAAAGAGAAAAACAACTACCAGACTTTTAGAAGACATCTGAAGGCAGTCCTGTTTAGGGAAGCTTTTAATGTTTAATAGGTTATTGTATGTTAATACAGTAGTGCCTCGGAAGACGAAAAGAATCCGTTCCGCGAGTCTCTTCGTCTTGCGGTTTTTTCGTCTTGCGAAGCAAGCCCATTAGCGGCTTAGCGGATTAGCGCTATTAGAAGCTTAGCGGATCAGCTGATAAGCGGATCAGCTGATAAGTGGCTTAGCGGATCAGCTGTTAAGCGGCTTAGCGGATCAGCTATTAAGCGGTTTAGCGGCTTAGCGGATCAGCTGATAAGCGGCTTAGAAAAAGGGGGGGAAAGGGAAAAAACCCGCAGGAACTCGCAAGACATTTTCGTCTTGCGAAGCAAGCCCATAGGAAATTCGTTTTGCGAAGCACCTCCAAAACGGAAAACCCTTTCGTCTAGCGGGTTTTCCGTCTTGCGAGGCATTCGTCTTGCGGGGCACCACTGTATTCCATTGGAAGCAGCCCAGAGTGGCTGGAGAAACCCAGCCAGATGGGCAGGGTATAAATAATAAATTATTATTATTATTATTATTATGCTGCGGCTGCAGAGACCCAGGTGGGAGAGACGTGTTTTCTTGCAGGCAGGGCAGAGGAAGATGCCTGGTTGTGCAGCTGTAGATGCAGCAGGGAGTTCCTTCTCTCTTCGCTCCTCCCAGCGGTCATTCCTTCTCTGGTCAGGAGAAAACTGTTGGCAAGAGCTGTTCAACAGCAGAACAGTCTCCCTCTGGAACTTGCGAAGTCTCCTTCCTTGGAGGTTTTTAAGCAGAACTGGGATGGCCGTCTGCCAGAGATACTCTAGCTGCGTGACACTCCAGCAATGCAAGGGGTTGGATCTGGTCTTCATTTTAGAATTGCTAACACCTTACCTTGGTGGCATTTTTTGGGTTTTTTACCATTTTAACATAATTCTTTGACATCTCTCATTTTTAACATTGCTTTTAACTTCATGTTGAATAGTATGCTTTTCTTTTTTTTCTCTACTAGTCGTTGACTGAAATATTTATATAAGAAATAGAATATAATAATAGCAATAATAATAGCCGTAATAACGACAATAATAGTACAGTGGGCACTCGGGTTGCGAACGTGATCTGTGCGGGAGGCACATTCGCAACCCACAGCGCCACGTCTGCGCATGCGCAGGTTGCAATTCGGCGCTTCTGCACATGTGCAAAGCACGACTTAGTGCTTCTGCGCATGCGCGAGCTCCGAAACCTGGAAGTAACCTGTTCCAGTACTTCTGGGTTTGGCACAGTGCACAACCTGAAAACGCACAACCCGAAGCGCCTGTAAGCCGAGGTATGACTGTATAATAATAGTAATAATAATAGCAGTAATAACGATCAGTATTAATACGATAATTGTAATGCAATAACAGTAATTGTAATGACAATACAATCTCTCTTTCCCAGTCCATTCCCTGGAAGTGGCTCTTTGGCGCAACAGCCGTGGCGCTGGGGGGCGTGGCCTTGTCGGTTGTCATCGCAGCCAGGAACTAGCGCCATCTGCTGGCAGGGACGGCGAGGAGCCCAAGCGGAAAACCAGCCCCTCTTTCCTCCATCCCTTCTCCCCACCACGGCACCCCCATCCCACCCCCACTCCTGCTCTCCGCGACAGACGCATACGCAGCTCTGGACTGTAGGGTGGCAGCTGGGGTGGGCGGGCGGGGCTTAGCTCCTCCCCTCCCCAGAGGCTCCGCCCACCTTCCTCTTAGTTGCGAGATGCAACAGACCCCTTTGCAGTGGGGCCGGCGGGGGAACCGGAGAGATCCCTGGGGGGCAGGGTGGTGGTGGTGGGGTGATTCGGCGCCATCTCTCTGACTGCAGAGACTGGAATTCGCAGGATCTCAAAGGGACCCGGACTTGTGGGTATCTTTTTGCGGTGGGGGGGCGGGACACACGGATTTCACTGGAAGTTCTGCTCAATTCTTTTTCTTTTTCGAGTGCCCCTTCGCCCCCCCCCTTTCGGTGGTTCTTGGTTTCTGTCGGGAGGCGTGTGGCGGGCAGAGCTTGTGCAGCCAAGTGTTTATGCAGGGGGTCTTTTAGGGTCCTGTGCAGAAGAGGGGGAGCTGGTGGGTTTCTGCGGAGGGGGGGGGGTACAGAAACGGACCTCCGCAGCGAGACAGGGTCAGGTGGGTTGCCTCTTCGCTTTGGTCCGGCCACGAGGAACCGTGGGGACTGTTTAGGGCTGTGCAGGGAACCGTGGGAGCTGTAGCCGTACTGATTCCGACCCACAAAGTGAGCACCATGGAAACTCAGCACACTTCTGGGTGGCCGTGCGGCAGGTTGAGGGGGGAGAAGAGAGTGGAGATGAGGACGGGTGGGTGTTTCCCCCCAAATCCCCCCCTCCGGAGGCCGAACAAAGGGGCAGAGGCCCCCTTTTGAATCCCCCCTTCTGAATTCGCGCCATGTCTCCTTTCCCCCCATCCCTGAGCCTTTCTGGCACCAGCCTTCGGACGGCATTCTTGGGTCGTTCCCCCCCCCCAGCACCCACTGGTCTGGCCTTCCCCACGACATGTCCCGCCCCTGGCCCAGGCAGGATGCTCTCGTTTATTAATTATTATCATTATTTTGACCGCTGTCAGGTTTTAAACTGTGAATACCACCACTGCCCCACAAATTATCTAATAAAGAAAATCTGTCAGCAGCGGACCACAAGATTCTGATGCAGTTTTTATTTTGTTTTTTTTGAGGGGAGGGCATTAGGTAAAAGCTTTGGGTTAGCGAAGAATAAATATGGAGCCTGATGGAGGAGGGCAGCTGTGTATTAAAACTGGGGGAGCACAACCTGCTGGGAAAGTGGCCCCCGAGGACTGTCTGTGTGGCCCCCAGAAACCTTCCCCGGTAATGTAGTTTCAACTACATTTTGTTTCTGGATGTGTCGCCTCTGTAACAAAGGCTGCTGCACCAACAGGCAAGCATTGATGTGTTTTCAAATGGTTCAGTTTAAGGGTGCTGCCGTGGCTTGAAAATTCTGAGTTCTAGCTGTTCAGGTAGACTGTTCCTGGCTCCTGCTCTTTGCAGTAAATCAGCTCAGAAGCTCTAAAAAAACCACAACATTTTTAAAGCAACACGTGCACATCATTGTTCAGATCTGTTGCCAACAATTCCTAAGTGCATGCAATGTATTAGTGCAACCATCTAAAAAAAAGAAAGTCCTTTTTGGGAAAATTTGGGGGCTCCCAGAGGTCTGCTTGCTTCAGCTTTCACCCTCCCACTAGGGCTGCCCAGATGTAGCCTCTGTAGCCTGCCCCAGGCCTTCCTTCCTTTTTGCCTCCCAGCAATCTGGCATTTGTAGGTAGACTGTTGCTAAAGATGGAGGCTCTCCTTCATGATAGCTAATGGCTATCTCTCGGCCTGTTTTGCATTCTGATTCCCACTGTGATGATGAATATATACGGTATATATATAATTTGTCCCCAGCCACTCTGGGCAGCTTCCAACGATTAAAAATACATTAAAACATCAGTCATTAAAAACTTCCCTAAACAGGGCTGCCTTCAGATGTCTTCTGAACGTCAGATGGTTGTTTTTATTAAATGATTATTCACAATTCTGTAATCAAACAATTGCAAATATTCTTTACATCAAATTGCAAATATTCTTTACACACATACAACTACCTATGATTCTAAGAAATTGATTCTCTGAAACATTTTAACATTTAACATTAAGGTATCTGAAGCATCTAATATTTGGGCTCCTACTGCCAGGCCAGGGTGATTTTACAGACAGGATCTATTCTGTAAAACTACAAGTAGAAGGTGCAGGGTTTGGTCTGACTTTGGAAAGTAAAACTAGGCTGTTTAATGATGATCCAGTAAACCCACAAATAAGATTGTTCCCTTCTGTCCTAAAAAAATTGGCTGGAGGCTCAACCACGCATGGTTACAAATCACCGATGAGGCCGTAAATCCGTCTCATCCAACCACGAAACTGTTAGCTAAATGTGCTTGGCTGTGGTTGGCTGCAACTGCAGGGCCACAGAACCGCTGCAGGGGGAACTCCAAAATTTGCCTGGCCGTCTGCCCTTACTAAGCCTCCCAGCAAACCAATAACTTCGGTTTCCATCTTGAAATCCTGCCAAATTGAATCCTGCCTTCAGGGTACTGGCGGAGGAGGAGCATGCCATTGGAAGAGTTGTGCCTCCTACGTTAGTCATGCTCAAAGCAGACCCACCGAATAGAGCACAAGAACTCTTAGTCTCAGGGTCTTGGGTTCGAGCCCCACATGGGGCAAAATATTAATTCATTGCAGGGGGTTGGACTAGATGACCCTCATGGTCCCTTCCAACTACAATTCTATGAAAGCATGCAAAAACACAACCAATGTGCAAAAATAAAACACCATTTTTATTGTGGATGAGGAACAGAAGCTTAAATCAGTGTGGCGATTAACATGGAAAAATAAGACTCACAATTTTTAATTGCACACAAGGAAAAGAAGCGTACATCGCTTTCGAAGGCGATGAATAAATTGGAAATATTAGTCAAGGCAGTCAAAAGGTTAGCTGGAATTCCGGCAGGCGCTCTTTTGAATGGGGAGCCGAACTAAGATGTCGCACTAATTCCCGCAGCAGCCGCTGCGTGCCCAAAACGTCCACACTTTTCAAGCTTCCTGCGGCTTCTCTGGGTCCTTCTCTGCGCTGGCTCCCGGAACCTGCTGGTCGGCCGCCTTCACGTCGATGGGGATGGCTTTTGCCTCAGCCAGGCGGGGGGCCTCGATGCACAGCTGCCCGTCGGATGCCAGGGAGCAAGTCACGGCCTGGAGGTCCACGTCGGCGGGGAGGAGAGTCTCGCGGTGGACCTCGTGGTGTTCCCTCACGCAGCCGCCCTCCTCGCTTGTGTTCTCACGCAGCCGCTTGGCGGTCACCGTCAGCTTCCTGCCGTCCAGCTGCACAGCCACGTCCTCTGGCGCAAAGCCAGCCACGTCCACCGAGAGGCGAAACTTTCCGCCCGCCTCGCCGTCCCGAGCCACGCTCTCCTCCGGCGACGCTTCCCGCAGGAACTTCTGCAGCGGTGAGGCTTGGAAGAAGGCCCTGCTCATCGCCTCCATTTCCACAAACTGCCTCTCCATGTCGGCTGCGACCCGGTCGACGAGGCTTTGCCCGGCTGCCGGCCAGAGGGCCTCGCCAGCCGATTGCGGCCCACTGAGCCAGACGGGGCCAAAGCCATGCAGTGGCCAGCGGCGCACGGGGAGCATGCGGAGCAGGTAGCGGGAATAGCTCGCCATGGTGGTGCCGCAGTCAAACTGCCGGGGAAGAGATGATCTTGCAAGCTGGGCTCCTTCGGTTCCGTCTGGCCAAAGAGCCGGGGAAGAGATGATCTAGCAAGCAGAGCTCCTTCAGATGTGCTTCCTTTCTGTCTGGCCGAACAGCCGGGGAAGAGATGATCTTGCAAGCTGCGCTCCTTCGGCTGATGATCTAGCAAGCAGACCTGCTTCGACTGTGGTTCCTTTCCGTCTGGCTGACTCCAAGTGCGCTCGGGCTTTTTATCTGCCGGCCAGCCCCTTGGCACGAGTCCAGAGACTGACGCAACGTGTTGTAAGAGGCCTTTCCAGGCGGACCTGGAATCGAGGAGGCCCTTCCAGAGACGTCGAGACTCAGCTGAGAGGACGGCTTTGGCAGCAGTCCAGAAATGACGCCACAGTTTGCAAGAGGATTTGCTAGCCGGTGTTGTGCCGAGAAGCCCCAGGGAAGGCACAGAACTGGCAAAATTAGCAGCAAAACTCGGATGATGAGTGTTTTTATGGAAGAATGGATGCCTTTTTCGGACCGTTTAAAGAAATATTACAGTACAATGAAGAATGAGCAACAGGGGGAATTGGATTGTAATATTGTGGTTGTGATTTTATAGAACAGAGCGTTTGCAGAAGGATAGAAGCAACAATTCAGTGGAAAACAGGGTGGGAAGTCGAGAAAAAGAAGAGAAATTGTGTTTTGACTGTACAGTATATGTTAAAAAATGTTGAAAGTTGGTAAAATATAATTGAAAGAGAGAGAGAAAGGTGCAGGGCTCAGCTAGGCTCCCCCACCCTGCAAAAAAAGTGCCCTGGGGTGTTGGAAGGGTGCCAGAAGCAGGCCCCCCCCAAGCTGCTGCATGGAAAACAGGAAATCAACAGATCCTTCTGGAAGACTCTAGACTCTAGCAGAGAAATCCCCCCCTCCCCCCCCCCCCGTCACAGTAATCTGAGAAGAAAAGGCTGCCTGTTCTTGTGAAGGGGGGTGCCAGACTGGATACTGCTGGCAAGACCTGCTTTCCAAACCTGAGCGCTGCCTTTGTCATAGAATCATCTAGTCCAGTGTTTCCCAACCTTGCGCCTCCAGCTGTTTTTGAACTACAACTCCCATCATCCCTGACTAGCAAGACCAGTGGCAAGGGATGATGGGAATTGTAGTCCAAAAACAGCTGGAGGCACAAGGTTGGGAAACACTGATCTAGTCCAACCCCCTGCAGTGCAGGAATAGGCAGGGGTCACACACAGCCCCCTCCCAGGTGCCAACCACGTTTTCTTCCTACCAGCCCTGCGAGGGTGGCCAGGCTGAGAAGCAGCACCGAGTTAAGTTCTCTCACCTAGATTCCCACATCCATCCGTCCCTCCTTTACTGTCTCCTGAAGGAACAGCACAGTCCTGCTTGGGCTAGGCAAAGGGAAGTTCTGGGAGAGCTAAGAAAGGGAATTTATATTGAAAAAGCTCATCCACTTCCTCACTTCCTGCCTCAACCCCTTCTGCTTCAAGTCTCACAATTTGGGTGAAAGCTGTTGAGAGAGGGACGGCACCATCGGTTTCTTGCAACTCCTTGCATCAGCTCCCAGTCCAGGCTCAAGGTAGAAAAAGGAAGAAGCAAGGATATTTTTTTTCTGCCACTCAAAATTCCCCCAGGTGTTGGCGCTCCTAAAACATTTCAAGCCCATGAAAACCGGGGAATGGAATTTAATGCACACACTTGGAATTGCTAAGGGGCAGTGTCGATGTGGGTGTATCTTTAATTTCTACCTCTCACAAGTCAGACCCTGGGACACTGACCAGTCTGGACAGGTCCAAATCTACATCTGAACCACCTCAGAGTAATAAAAGTAACAATAACAATAATAACAGTTGTTGTTGTTGTTGTTGTTGTTGTTGTTGTTGTTGTTGTTGTTGTTATTATTATTATTATTATTATTATTATTATTATTATTATTATACTGGTTTGCCCCAGCCATTCTGGGTGGCTTCCAACACTTATAAAAACATAATCAAACATTAAAAACTTCCAGGGCTGCCTTCAGATGTCTTCTAAAAGTCAAATAGTTCTTTATCTCCTTGACATCTGATGGGAGGAAGGGCGCCACCACCGAGAAGGCCCTCTGCATAAATGCACAATACCAAATTCTGCAGTTGTAAGAAATTTTCACTCCCTGCCTCTTGACGTTGGGCAGGTGCCGTCACAATATTATTTTCGGCGACTGCTAAAAGCATTTTTGTTTAGGGCAAAGCCTGTCTAGACAAATAGAATATGGACCTGGGCCTTACGATGGTCAATTGTAATCGTATTTCAGATGATTTTAAATAAGCACCCCATAATGCATAAATAGTATTGCGTATAAATATTTATTATTATTATTATTACTGAATAGGACATCTCTATTTTCATTGGAGAAATGTTCGAGGGTATGAGATCTGAACATAAAACACAGCATTGAAACATGAGTTATGAACAAGGACAAAAAACCAAAAAAATCCTCCACCCTGACCTGCAGGCTTCTGCTTTCGTTCATAGAGATGCCTGTTTTCCAGTGTTATAGCTGCAAATTGACTGACCACCACAAAGGGAAACGTTATACTGAAAAGCATTCATAGGCAGAAAAGCCCTGCTCCAGACTCCCAAGTCCACCCAGAGCCTCTGCTGCGCCTCGGTTTCCCCTCAGCCTTTGGTCCGGCGGCCTTCCGTGGTGGAGGCGGCTTCCTGGCCGCTGCCCGGCGCTCGGCCGACCTCGATGGGCACCGTCCTGGCGGGTGGCCCGGTGGCCTCGATGCGCAGCTGGCCCTCTCTGGAGATGGAGCAGCTGAGCTGCTGGCGGTCCACGCTGCCCGGGACGTCCCACTCGCGACGGAAGAGCTCGTAGCGGAAAGGTCCTCCGGGGGTCTGCGTGGCCTTCCTGCCGGTCAGCACCAGCTTCTGGCCCACCAGCTTGACCACCAGCTCCCGGGGGTCAAAGCCCGCCATGTCTTGGGTCACTGCAAAGGGGGCCTCTTCCGGCCCCCGGGACGCTTCCTCGTGGCCCCGGAGCGGCCAGTTGCTGCAGTTGCCCAGCAGCTCCCACAGCGAATCCATCTCCCGTTCCAGGTCCTCAAAGAGCGAGCGGGTGGGGGGCCACAGAGCCCGGCTGAGCAAGGGGCTCCGGGGGGCCGCCAGGTGCAGTCGGCACAGCATCTTCGCCTCAGGGATGCTTCGAGGGTCTTCTCGCTTTTCGGCTGTGGTCCTACAGAAGCGGCTCTGTTCTGCTCTCTCTTCGAGAGCCGGAGACCTTTTATTGGGGTCCCAGGCATCCGGCGCTCTCCTCGCCCCCAAAAAGGACTTGGTGCAAAGGGAGGGGGTTGTTAGTCAGACCCCAAAAGGGCTCAGTGAGGCAAGGGACCTGCTGCTGCCATCCCTCTGCTCTCAGTGCTGAGGAGAGTTTATAATTAGGGACCAGCTTCCATGCGCAGCTAGGCCAAAATAGAAATCGACAACCATCTGAGTCACTGGGAAGACAGCTGTGACTTAAACCCTGAAGGACACGTCAGTCAAGATCCGAGGCCTGGAAACCCCCCAACATTCAGATGCTTTGTGGATGTGTGCACGCTTAATCCGTACCCTCCGACACCTCTCCAATGAAAATATGGATGTCCCATTCCATCACAACAATAATTTTATTATTTATACCCCACCCATCTGACGGTTGCTGAACGTCTGTCAGTTTTGATAATAAACCTGATTTGCAATAGGGGCTGAATAATTTTGATTGCATCTGTATAAAACCTTAATAAAACATGAAACATTAAAAAATAAATTCCCTATTCAGGGGTGCCTTCAGATGTCTTCTAAAGGTTGTATATAGTCACTTATCTCCTCGGCTTGGGGGTTGCATAACTCCAGACCATGGCTGTCAACGTTTTCCCTTTTTAAAGGGAAATTCCCTTATTCTGAATAGGATTCCTCACAAGAAAAGGGAAATGTTGACAGCTATGCTCCAGACCCTCTAACATTTCTCCAGTGAAAATAAGGATGTCCTAAGCAAAAGCAGGACATTCTGGGATCAAATCAGAAACTGTCCTGCTTTATTTCTCTCCCCGCATTTCTGAAGTACCACATAGAATCATAGAATTGTTGAGTTGGAAGGGGCTCCAAGGGTCATCCAGCCCAACCCCAAATGAGGGGCTCGAACCCACAACCCTGACATTTAAGGCTCCCATGCTCTACCGACTGAGCCGTCCTAGACGTGTTATGCCACTCTAGAGCATCAGACCAGGACCAGGGTGACCCAAGTTCAAATCCTGCGGTCAGTTTCTGCCTCCCAGCCTGGCCTACTTCACAGGCTTCTTTTGAGGATCACCACAAATGGCGGCTGCTGCTGGAGTTAGCAAAATTGAAGATTTAATAAGGCATAAGTCAAAAATTTTAATTCAGAAACAATGGAAATGTTTAAATGATTATTTATACAAGCAGGGCTCAAATACGAATGTTTGGTTGTGTCTAGAGTAACCTTGCGAAGAATACAGAGAATATAAAGTTTTGATGGATTATGAAAGAATCTGAGGAAGGGAAATGACTGAAGAACAGATGTAAATGCAAGACAACTAAGAGAAATGTGGCGAATGCGGTGGAAGTCTTTTATAATATTTTAACTATATTGCAGCATTTGAAGCAGGAATTTGGTAATATTCCAGGTTATGAAAAGTTTTTTTTTCTTTTTTCTTTATATCTTTTCTTTTTCCTTTTATTTCTTTTTATTTTTATTAGTTTTCATTTTGGAAAATATGTATATAAGTGTGTTTACAGTGTTATGTAAACACTTTTTCTTTGTTTAATTTCTATTTTTTGAAAAAAATAATTTAAAAAAAAATTAAAAATGGCGGGTGCTGCCAAATTGCAACGATGAACCGAGATGGGAGGATGGATCTGTGACCTGGAACCAGAGCTATGGGAACACACTGCGCACATAGTTTATCCCGTTAGGAGGTTTCTATTTATATGCATCCGTAGTAAACATCGCAAGGATGCCAAGCCCCCAGGCCTCTTGAAATAGACACTGACCCCTCATGAGTCACCCAGATTCCTCCTTTCCACCCACCAACTAGCAAGAAATATTTCCTGCAGCAGGTGTCAGGTCCATTCCTTCCACATCATATGAAAACATCACTTTAAAAATGCCGAACAGGCCAGAACGTTGCAGAAGCTGAGAAAAGTCTGGGTGCAGGATGAAGTCAATGGGGGCCCATTTAGGAGCACCCATTCCTTATTTATTTACATTATTATTCTCCTTCCTGGGACGCGGGTGGTGCTGTGGGTTAAAACCACAGAGCCTAGGACTTGCCGATCAGAAGCTCGGCGGTTCGAACCCCCACAATGGGGTGAGCTCCCATTGCTCGGTCCCTGTTCCTGCCAACCTGGCAGTCTGAAAGCACATCAAAGTGCAAGTAGATAAATAGGTCCCGCTCTGGCGGGAAGGTAAACGGCGTTTCCGTGCGCTGCTGTGGTTCGCCAGAAGCGACTTAGTCCTGCTGGCCACATGACCCGAAAGCTGTACGCCGGCTCCCTTGGCCAGTAAAGCGAGATGAGCGCCACAATCCCAGAGTTGGTCATGACTGGACCTAATGGTCAGGGGTCCATTTACCTTTACCTGTTCTCCTTCCACATGGAAAAGGTTCAGAACAGGGCAACCCAAAATGACCAAGGGGGTGAAGAGGCTTCCCTATGGGGAAAGGGTGCAGATTTTTTTTAGTTTAGAGAGAAGGAGAGGAAGAGGCCACACAATCAGTTTATAAAAATTATGCCTGGGTTGGAGAAAGTGGAGGGCAAGAAGTCTCTCTCATAACACTAGAATGTTGGGAGAGTAAAGGCAGAAAAAAAAAGTACGTTTCTGGTTGAACTTTGGAACTCCTTGCCACAGGAGACAGTGATCTAGGTCACCAACCTAGTAAAGGTAAAAGGACCCCTGACCACTAGGTCCAGTCGCGGATGACTCTGGGGTTGCGGCGCTCATCTCGCTTTATTGGCCAAGGGAGCCAAGCTACTGCTGTACTTGGATTCAAAAGAAAGTAAGTTAAAACAACTGCTAAAATCTGCTGGATGGAGCCAGACAGGGAATGAGGGCAGGTGAGTCCAAAATAAAATCCTGGCTCTGCCCAGGCCTGGAAAGCATGGAGGACAGGTAGGCATGGACAAGGTCCTGAGAAGGTCCTGTGTTGGATGCCCAATGGCTTGTCCAGGCAGGGATGGGAGAGACCCATCTCTGAAATGCTGGAGTGCTGCTGCCAGCCAGTGTAGACAATATTGAACTCTTTAGAAGGCATCTTCCTCTGTTCCAGAAAGTGGTGGTGGGGATGAGTGTTCAGACACCTGGGCTCTCACTTGTGGGGTGCCTCAGGGTACAGTCCTCTCCCCCATGCTTTTTAATATCTATATGAAGCCGCTGAGAGAAATGATCAGGGGGTTTGGGCTGGGTGTCCATCAATATGCAGATGACACCCAGCTCTGCCTCTCATTCAAATCAGAACCAGTGAAGGCGGTGAAGGTCCTGTGTGAGTGCCTGGAGACAGTTGGAGGATGGATTGTGGCTAATGGATTGAGGTTGAATCCTGACAAGACAGAAGTACTGTTTCTGGGGGACAGGGGGTGGGCAGGTGTGGGGGACTCCCTGGTCCTGAATGGGGTAACTGTGCCCCTGAAGGACCAGGTGCGCAGCCTGGGAGTCATTTTGGACTCACAGCTGTCCATGGAGGTGCAGGTCAATTCTGTGTCCAGGGCAGCTGTTTATCAGCTCCATCTGGTACGCAGGATGAGACCCTCCCTGCCCTCAGACTGCCTTGCCAGAGTGGTGCATGCTCTAGTTATCTCCCGCTTGGATCACTGCCATGCGCTCTATGTGGGGCTACCTTTGAAGGTGACCCGGAAACTACAACTAATCCAGAATGCGGCAGCTAGACTGGTGACCGGGAGTGGCTGCCAAGACCATAACACCGGTCCTGAAAGACCTACATTGGCTCCCAGTACGTTTCCTAGCACAATTCAAAGTGTTGGTGCTGACCTTCAAAGCCCTAAACAGCCTCGGCCCAGTATACCTGAAGGAGCGTCTTCACCTCCATCGTTCTGCCTGGACACTGAGGTCCAGCTCTGAGGGCCTTCTGCCGGTTCCCTCATTGCGAGAAGCCAAGTTACAGGGAACCAGGCAGAGGGCCTTCTCAGTGGTGGCTCCCGCCCTGTGGAACGCCCTCCCACCAGATGTCAAAGAGAAAAACAACTACCAGACTTTTAGAAGACGTCTGAAGGCAGCCCTGTTCAGGGAAGTTTTTCATGTGTGACATTTTGATGTATTTTAATCCTTGTTGCAAGCCGCCCAGAGTGCCAGATGGGTGGGGTACAAATAATAAATTATTATTACTATTCCTACAGAAAGCCAGAGTCGGTCAGACAGAAGCCGTCAAACACCTCAGTGTGAAAAATTAAGGCTTTATTGCAAATTCCAAAAAGAGAGAAGACGTTTCCGTATCAAAAAGAGGGCACGCGGTTTCTGGAATGCGGCAAACAGTCAGAAAGGTTCACCTTGCTATGTTGCAGTGCCAATCTCAGCCAGGAAAGGAGACAGTTGCCGTTATTCTAGGGAAGGGGAAAAGTCACATAGGTAAGTTCTCAATTCCAGGGTCAGGGTGTGTGTGTGTGTGGGGGGGAATTAGTTGTCAATTCCAGGGGGTAAACTAATCAGAGGTGAGCACAACACACACACAAGGAAAACAAGCTGCAGTATTCCAAATTTTTAAAAAGGCATTTCGGTTGCGCAGCGATAGGGCATGCAGAATTAAATTTATATACCTCCTTTCTTCCGACCACAGAGGCGTTTTACAACATAAAACGCCAAAAAAATACATAATGTAGTAAGAAACGAAACAATACCAACACCCCCCTCCACGATTAAAAAGGCCATAGATTGTTAAATGAGCCAAAAGTTCAACCCCTGGCATCTGCAGAAGGGATGGGAATATCCCATGCCAGAACCCCCCCCCCCCCAAAGAGAGTCTGCCAGTCAGAGTTGACAACACTTACCGTATTTTTCTGTTTATAAGACGAGGTTTTTTATTATTATAAATTACTGTTAAAAATTGGGGGTCATCTTATACATAGAAAGTGCAGGGGGGGACGTGTGATTGGCGGCAGTCACGAGCAGTGGATTGTAATTGGCGATTGGGCAGGTAATTGGCGGCTGCGGCAAGGCCTGCTGGCGATTGGCAGCTGCTGGGGGCGAGTGGGCAGACGATTGGTGGTTTCGTTGAGGCGTGTGGTTGTCAGCGGTGGTCAGGTGGGTGAGCGATTGGCGGCAAACCCCCCCCCCAAAAAAGCTCAACAACTCTGGGCAATCTCCCCCCATTTCCTAAATTTGGAGTCCCAAAAAAGAGGGGTCATCTTATACACGGGGGCATGTTATACACGCAAAAATAGGGTAGCTAGATACATCAATGGACCAGCTCTGTATAAAGGCAGCTTCCGAGGTCTCCTATTGAAATCAGCCGTCCATTCAGAACCTTAAGGACTGGCACCTTCTACAATTTTTGTATTTTTATGAGTGGTTTGTAGTTTCATTGTTAAGACAAGAGGGATGTAACAAACCTGATTCAATTTCTTTTTATGCTTTTCAACTCTTTCATCTTTAAAAATTCTTTTTAAATCCTCATTTTCTCTTCATTTTTCCTCATCCCCCCTATTTTTCCCCGGTAGCCAGTCAGATGTCCCAAACGGGGAAGACCCCACAAGCAGGATGTGGAGAGCAGTAGCCCCTCCCACGCTTGTTCTCCATCCTAAGGTAGACTGGTTTTGTCCATGGAGGTTCCATGGAGGGGTCATAAGGAACTAAGAGGAGCCTGGCTGCAGGATCCGACTCAGAGGGGGCCCATCTCATCCAGCATCCTGTCTTTACAGATTTTGGGGGGGGGGGACAAGGAGGGGATTGTGATGAGTGATACCACACACAAACTTCTGATGCCAACTTTCTAGATCAGGGTTTCCCAAACGTGAGTCTCCAGCTGTTTTTGGACTACAGTTCCCATCATCCCCACCACTGGTCCTGCTAGAAAGGGATGATGGGAGTTGCAGTCCAAAACAGCTGCTTTTTTTAAGGGCAAAGTTGAAAAGTCAACCTTTGGAATATTTCAAATACATAGAATCATAGAGTTGGAAGAGACCCCAAGGGCCATCGAGTCCAACCCCCTGCCAAGCAGGAAACACCATCAGAGCACTCCTGACATATGGTTGTCAAGCCTCTGCTTCAAGACCTCCAAAGAAGGAGACTCCACCACACTCCTTGGCAGCAAATTCCACTGTCAAACAGCTCTTACTGTCAGGAAGTTCTTCCTAATGTTTAGGTGGAATCTTCTTTCTTGTAGTTTGGATCCATTGCTCCGTGTCCGCTTCTCTGGAGCAGCAGAAAACAACCTTTCTCCCTCCTCTATGTGACCTCCTTTTATATATTTGAACATGGCTATCATATCACCCCTTAACCTCCTCTTCTCCAGGCTAAACATGCCCAGCTCCCTTAGCCGTTCCTCATAAGGCATCGTTTCCAGGCCTTTGACCATTTTGGTTGCCCTCCTCTGGACACGTTCCAGTTTGTCAGTGTCCTTCTTGAACTGTGGTGCCCAGAACTGGACACAGTACTCCACAGTACCTGTTTTTATAACTTTTAAAAACCCCTAATTATTTTGTTTCTGCAAACAGCTCAGAAGGTTCTCTTGCAATGTAGTGGGGTATAAATTTGGTCAAATGAACGGCACCCCTGCTGTGCACCCCCCACCCATGACATTCCTCCAGAATCCGACCTCTCTTTCTCCCCCCACACCCAAGAAAATGTGCAGTATCCCCTCCAGGTCAGCAAGTTGTAGTATTGCTGTTCTGCCACTAGAGGGAGCGCCTGGGCCACAATTTCATTTTGCGGATTCTTTGCTTCCCGGAGACTCAGCCTGTCGAGTTCATTAAGCCCCTAGCATAACCCATTTTTATTATTAAATATCCTTACTAATAAGAAGAGTAGCAGCTGCAAGACCTAGTAAGTATTATTAATTATTATTAGTTGCTATATAAATGCAGGCCTTTTGCCCTAAGGTTCCAGGACAGGCTACAACAATGAAAAAGTATTTGAAAAACCAACTTGCAAATCATGGAAATTCCTAGGCAGAATGTTGGATCAGGACCTCTGCAGGAGCCCCTTAGAAAGGAAATTGCAACTAAACATCAGGAATAATTTTCTGACTACGTGAATGGATTCTCCATGGCCTTACTCGTATTTATTGGACCGCCCCTCCTGGTCTGCCCCACAGAGGACCTTAAGGTCCATGAATAACCATAGTTTAGAGGTCCCGGGCCCTAAGGAAGTCAGATTACCCTCCACCAGGGCCAGGGCCTTCTCAGTGGTGGCTCCGACCTGGTAGAATGCTCCGTCCTGTGAGACCAGGGCCCTGCACAATTTAACTTCCTTCCACAGTAAGACAGAGCTATTCCACCTGGCTTTCAATTTGAACTTAGCCTGATATTTTATTCCCCTTCCTTCCCTCCCCCTCCCCTTTTTATGAAGATTACCCGTTCTCGGATCCCACAGCTAATTCTCCCCTGGTCTCCTCGCTGGCCCAAATAGGACTAACTTAGCCACCTAGCCCTGGTGATCATCTAATGTTTTTTGGTCGGATTTCCCCCCTAAATTGATTTTTTGAATTCTGAATTTATTGTTATTCACGTTTTATACTGTATTTTATGCTATTTTTTGTTGCATCAATTAAGTGCTTTAAATTTGTTGTTAGCCGCCCTGAGCCCGGTTTTCTGAACCGGGAAGGGCAGGGTATAAGTTAAAAAATTATTTCTGACCTTGCTGCGTTGGAACGACAAATGTATTTATTTCACTCCATTGATTCAATGGACTGAAATCCCAACTGAACTTGCCGCCTCTAAGCGGATTGCTGATAGACGCAGACAAGTCTAACGGAAGTTGGACTTCATTTATACAAAACGCAGCAGGTGAAAAAACAACAGTTTTGCAACTGTGTTAGAAATAAGTATTTGGAAAATGTCTACTATTATCCAAACAGATGTAGAGTTATGGAACTGGATTTGCCAGCTGTTCTAGTGATGTCCTATGCCCTCAAATAAATAAGAGCTTTCTGTTCTCAAGAGCTGCCCACTCAAATACAGCCACAACACATGGCAAATAAGTATGGCAAATGTATTATTATTAGTAGTAGTTAGAATATAATCTAACATTTACAAATCATAAACATCTATAATGTATGTATAAGTACAAGAAATAATTCTGCCTGCGTTGTGGTGTTCCCTGACAGCAATTTATTACGTTGACTATTTCTTGTTTATGGACTTATACATACATTATAGATGAAGCTTATGATTTGTAAATTTTGGATTGTATTCTAACTACTACTAATAATACAGGTGAAACTCGGAAAATTAGAATATCGTGGAAAAGTTCATTTGTTTCAGTAATTCAACTTAAAAGGTGAAACTAATATAGGAGATAGACTCATGACATGCAAAGCGAGATATGTCAAGCCTTTATTTGTTATAATTGTGGTGATTATGGCGTACAACTGATGAAAACCCCAAATTAACCATCTCAGAAAGTTAGAATATTGTGAAGAGGTGCAGTGGCTATTCAATCCGTAACACCTGCAATGGGTTCCTGAGCCTTTAAATGGTCTCTCAGTCTGGTTCAGTAGGAAGCACAATCATGGGGAAGTTGAATTACTGAAATAAATGAACTTTTCCACGATATTCTGATTTTTCGAGTTTCACGTGTACAATTACCATACTTATTAGCCATGTGTTGCGGCTGCATTTGAGCAGATTATTCTGTATTGCAACACAGTGGAACATCCCCTTCCTTGGAGGTTTCTAAACAGGTTGGGTGGCCGTCTGTTAGCCGCCATTCCTGCACTTCAGGGGGTTGGGCTAGATGACCCTCGAGGGTCCCTTCCCTCTCTGCAATCCCATGATTCTGTGACGCTCACCTCCGCTCACATTCACCCATTGGTCTTGGGAGTTGTCACTGGAGGTCATCTCAGCACTGGGGTCGCGGGACGGCAGGGGCATTGTGCTCTCTGGTGGAGCAGGGCTGGTGGGATTCGCACCCGGGTTGTCCCCACCGCTGTCAGGCACCTCCTCGTCTGGCTGCTCACTCCCGTCCCCGGAGCAGCGGGGGTCCAGAGCCTCCTCCCCAGCCTCATTTTCCTTCCTTGTCTCCTCCTACAAACACAGTGAAAGAGAGAGAAGCTGGACTGCGAAGGAAGTTGCGCTCTGCGAGCAGGACTTGAACTCTGAGCAACAGAAGGAATCAGAGATCATTGTATGATGGTTAAGTTAGGAGAAAGAGAAGACAGGGTGCAGCAAGGGGGAGAAATTAAAAAACACCGTGGAAAATGGAGTGGGAAACTAGGAAAGCAAAACAAAAAAATCTGTTATGTATTGGAACATTGAGTTCCACATGTTAACGCTGTGCTGTGTACAGCCTCCTTGGCACATCCAGAAAAGCAGAATGTGGCCCCCACCCGTCTTTAAGTCTAAGCCAGTAAGAAGAAACATGTCTTCTTTCTGCATTGGCAAGATGTCAAGAGCACCTCTGAGGACGTGAAGAGGGCCCTTTCCCCCTCACTGCCTCCCCCGGGGCAAATCATCTTTCGTAACCTGCTGAGCTGGGGCTTCCTTCAACATCAAGAATCCATCTTTCTCCTCCACCTCCAAATTGACATCGGTGTCGTTCTGAGATTTGTATTCTTCGCTGTCCGTCTCAGAGACGGTAAACTGGGAAGGAGACACAGAGAAGGGGCTGATCAATGGCTGTTCAGTCAATCAATCCATCACTCTCTGCGCCAAACTCTGGGGACTGTAGGCCCATTTTAAGTCCCATTGAAAAAACAATAATTTCATAGACTTGTTTCTCAGTTTGACCCTTTTACCGTATTTTTCGCCCTATAGGACGCACCGTCCCATAAGGCGCACCTAGTTTTTTTGGGGGGAAATAAAGGGAAAAAAAGTATTTCCCCCCCAGGTGCGGGGCTGGGGCGGGGGAGGCCTGAGCTTCCCCTGCCCCAGCCCCCAAACAGGCAGCTCTCCGCAAGCGGCGGCAGCCCAGTGCCAGGCTCCCGCTGCTTGCAGAGAGGTGCATGAAGCCTGGAGAGCGAGAGGGGTCGGTGCGCACCGACCCCCTCGCTCTCCAGGCTTCAGCGAAAGCCTGCATTCGCCCCATAGGACGCACACACATTTCCCCTTCATTTTTGGAGGGGAAAAAGTGCGTCCTATAGGGTGAAAAATACGGTACATGGTTTTGTATGCATGGTTAGGAATTGGGGCCTGCTGTTTTATATTGTTCCTAGTTTACTTTTTTAATTTTTTTGTAACAGTTTAGTTTTTTTATTGTAATTGTTAAGAGTGAATTTCCATTTAATTATTGTTTGCTGATATTTAACTTCATTGTGTACCATTACACAATGATGGAGTGTTGCTTCATTTGAATTAAGTTGTTTATTTTAAAGTTATGTTTTTATTACGGCTTTTTTTGTTTTGTTTCGAATCAGATTATTATGGCGTGTGTGATCTTTGTTGTTTCCTCAGCTTGTAAACTACTTGTGTATACAGAAGGACAGTATGCAAATTAAAATTTGAATTGAATTGTAGCTCTGTGAGGGGAATGAGAGCCCCCTAACAACTCTCAACACCCTTAAACTACAACTCCCACAATTCTTTGTGAGGGGGAACCTCAGCTGTTTTAAATGGTATCACAGAACTCAAAGAACTCGTAAAATCATAGGGTTGGAAGGGACCCTGACGATCAGGATTCGCATGGTGTGAGCACGGCCTTAAGTAATGATTGGATGCTTTTTAACATCTATATGAAGCCGCTGGGAGAGATCACGAGGGGGTTTGGGCTGGGTGTCCATCAATATGCAGATGACACCCAGCTCTACCTCTCATTCAAATCAGAACCAGTGAAGGCGGTGAAGGTCCTGTGTGAGTGTCTGGAGACAGTTGGAGGATGGATTGTGGCTAATGGATTAAGGTTTAATCCTGACAAAATAGAAGTACTGTTTTGGGGGGACAGGAGGCGGGCAGGTGTGGGGGACTCCCTGGTCCTGAATGGGGCAACTGTGTCCCTGAAGGACCAGGTGAACAGCCTGGGAGTCATTTTGGACTCACAGCTGTCCATGGAGGCGCAGGTTAATTCTGTGTCCAGGGCAGCTGTCTGCCAGCTCCATCTGGTATGCAGGATGAGACCCTCCCTGCCTGCAGACTGTTTCGCCAGAGTGGTGTATGCTCTGGTTATCTCCCGTTTGGATTACTGCAATGCGCTCTATGTGGGGCTACCTTTGAAGGTGACCCGGAAACTACAACTAATCCAGAATGTGGCAGCTAGACTGGGGGCGGCCACCGAGACCACATAACACCGGTCTTGAAAGACCTTCACTGGCTCCCAGTACGTTTCCGAGCACAATTCAAAGTGTTGGTGCTGACCTTTGAAGCCCTAAACGGCCTCGGCCCAGTATATCTGAAGGAGCGTCTCCACCCCCATTGTTCTGCCCGGACACTGAGGTCCAGCTCTGAGGGCCTTCTGGCGGTTCCCTCCCTGCGAGAAGCAAAGCTACAGGGAACCAGGCAGAGGGCCTTCTCGGTGGTGGCGCCCGCCCTGTGGAACGCCCTCCCACCAGATGTCAAAGAGATAAACAACTACCTGACATTTAGAAGACATCTGAAGGCAGCCCTGCTCAGGGAAGCTTTTAATGCTTAACAGACCACTGTATTTTAATACTTTGTTGGAAGCCGCCCTGAGTGGCTGGGGAAACCCAGCCAAATGGGCGGGGTACAAATAATAAATTATTATCATTGGAAAGAAGTGCATTGCAGGGGGTTGGACTAGATGATCCCTGGGGCTCCCTTCCAAACTTTACAATTCTATGATTATATGTCTTAAAGATAAAATAAAGCAAGGAGCAACTTATGGGATTTATCTGTGGTAAGGGGTGATCCGGATGAAATCCAAAATAAGTCAAGGGCTGACATTGCGATGGCTGTGTCAAGCGGTTGTGGGGAAAACAACTTGCTTGCGTTAACAATGTGCTCCCAAGTCCCAGAGGTACCTCATAAGTCGGGTCCTCAGGATCATCTTCATCTGGTAATTCTTTCTGGAGAAGCTCAGCCCAGCAGAGTTCCTCCTCTAGAGTAACATCGTCCTTTTTCCTTTTGTTCCCTTTGCCTGATGGGTGGACGGGGGCATCCAATGTCTCTGCAGGAGGAGCAGCAAGATTAAAAACAAACAAAAACAAAACAACCTGCAGATGTCTTGGCAAGGTTGCAGGTTCGGTCCCCGGGTGGGGCAGCTGCCTCTTCCTGCATTGCAGGGGGTTCGACCACTAGGTAATCCACAGGGTCCCTTCCAACAGTAAGAGGAGATCCAGAAAAGCAGGCGTGAGCCAGGGTGGTGCCCTGGTTTGAGTGCTGACCCTGGGAGACCTCTCACTTGGCTATGAAGCTCACTGGGACTGGGTGACCTCTCAGTCTAACCTACCTCTCAGGTTTGTTGTGGGGATTAAATGAGGAGGTGGGGGGGGGGAAGCTGCTTGAAGGAACGGTGGGAGAGAAATGCAACAAAATGGGGGGGGGGAGTGTAAAAAAATGCACATGAAATTAATTAAATAATAATAATAACAACAACAATAACAATAATAATAAATTATACCCCACCCTTCCCGGTTCAAAAACCGGGCTCAGGGCAGCTAACAACAAATTTACATAACAGCAGCAGCATAAAATACAGTATAAAAACATGAATAACAATTTTTAAAAAATCAAAAATCAATCAGATAATCCCCAGGGCTAGCTGGCTGAATTGGTCCTACTTGGGCCAGCGAGGAGGCCAGGGGAGAATTAGTTGTGGGGTCTCAGAGCGGGGAATCTTCATAAAAGGGGGAGGGGGAGGGAAGAAAGGGAAATAAAAGATCAGGCTGAATTCAAATTAAAAGCCAGGTGGAATAGCTCTGTCTTACAGGCCCTGTGGAAGGAGGTTAAATCCTGCAGGGCCCTGGTGTCATGGGACAGCACATTCTACCAGGTTGGAGCCACCACTGAGAAGGCCCTGGCCCTGGTGGAGGATAGTCTGACTTCCTTAGGGCCTGGGACCTCTAAACCATGGTTGTTCATGGACCTGAAGGTCCTCTGCCGGGCAGACCAGGAGAGGCGGTCCCATAAATATGTGCCCTATGTAGCGACGCCTGCCCCTTTCCTTTGCCCCTGCCCCCGGGTCTCACCTTTGGGGACTAAATCCCGTTCCATGACGGTCAGATATCCGAAAGCACGCTGGAACCTCAGAGGGGCAAAGGCAAGGATGACATGCGCTACGGTTCCCAGCCGCTTCTTGGCGTGACGC
Source organism: Podarcis cretensis (assembly GCF_951804945.1). Taxonomy (NCBI): domain Eukaryota; kingdom Metazoa; phylum Chordata; class Lepidosauria; order Squamata; family Lacertidae; genus Podarcis; species Podarcis cretensis. The sequence continues at coordinate 3,098,605 of NC_137188.1, forward strand.
ACGGGTCGGTCCGGAGACTGTGCCAGAGATCCTTTGGCCGTGGGGGTCCCTGCAGGGATGGCGAGGCGAGCCCAGGGGAGGAACTTGCGAAGGAACTGGAACTGAGCAGCCAAGAGCAAAGGAAAGCGATTTAGAGACGTACACCAGCCGCAGGCTTTCGTAGCCAACACAGACATGTAGAATGGGATATATAGGGAGAATAAAACATAAATCTGAACCTCAGCAGCGGATCCTAAGAGGTGAAAGGAATAAACACTGGGAGATTTGGCTGTTGAGGTTTCACCAGTGCTGCGTATTATTATTATTTCCATTTCTATACCACTTTACATTTTAAAGAACAAATGTCAAAGCAGTTTAAGGGACCCCTGACCATTAGGTCCAGTCGCGAACGACTCTGGGGTTGCGGCGCTCATCTCGCTTTATTGGCCGAGGGAGCCAGCGTACAGCTTCTGGGTCATGTGGCCAGCAGGACCAAGCCGCTTCTGGCGAACCAGAGCAGCGCACGGAAACGCCGTTTACCTTCCCGCCAGAGCGGTACCTATTTATCTACTTGTACTTTGATGTGCTTTCGAACTGCTAGGTGGGCAGGAGCAGGGACCGAGCAACGGGAGCTCATCCCATCATTGCGGGGATTCGAACCACCGATCTTCTGATCGGCAAGTCCTGGGCTCCGTGGTTTAACCCACAGTGTTTACAACACATTAAAACATCAAATAAGACAACCCAGAATAAAAACAAATTCAAGCTTAAAGGGATATATTTCAGATCTATCGAGCCACCTTTGGGATTCCTCTGGGAAGCCCACAGAAATGTCCTTCGCGTCCCCCTTCACATTCAGCAGGTCGACTGCCCCTGACTAGACAGGTTCTATTCCCTAAGCAAGCTTAGAGGACTATTTCAAGGCCTCCTCTGTCAGGCAGTCTACTAGCACCCCAGAAGCTAAAGTGGCCCCCGCCTCCTGGAAAAGCTTGTCATCTAGGGCTGGCGAACCGAAGATGTAAAGACTCTGTGAAAAACAACTTGCCATGTCCTGGTGCGGCAAGAGAACGAGTGGAAAAGTTCCCTTTCTGCACCTCTCTAATTCATTTTGCCAATTCGCAATACCTAAAAGATGCTCTCTTTTATTCTGCCCCAATTTGACGAATTCCTAACCGCCTCAAACCCTGCGGAGTAATATTAAGAGCATCTCAATAGTTTTTCATCTTCTAGCCTAGCATCCTGCCTCCAACAGGGGACAGCCAGGTAAAGCCAGGAAGCCTGCAAGCAGCCCTTCCCTGCTGCCGGGTTCCTCGCCACCCCCAGGGACCAGATTCGGGGAGACCGGCAAGCACCCCAACACCCTAAAAAGGCCCAATCCACAACCCCACCCCGACTGTGACTTACCAGATACGCCAGCAGACGACAAGGGCTTCTTTCAAACCAGACTGTCCGTGGCACGGAAATCTATAGGAAGAGAGCCCAATTTGCCAAGTTAGTAGGAGGGAGGGGAAGCACATACTGTCCCACGAGATTTTTAATCAGAGTGCAAGAAACCCAATGCCCTTTCAAAATGTGTTGGAGAGGATTATTGGGTTGTTTTTGTTTTATGTATTTTGTGTTTTTATATTGCAAAGTGCCCTGAGACCTGCAGGTATAGGGTGGTATACAAATTTTAATCATCATCATCTCCTGCACCTGCCCTTGTTGCATCAGTGAATACACAACTATTAAAAAAAGAAGAAAAAGTTTCTTTTGCACCTCACAGGTGTGCTGTTGAAGGAACAGCCTCTAAGCCCAAGCCCTGAGCCCTTGCTTCCAGGAAACGTTGCTTCCAGGGAGACCGGGGGGGGGGGGGGGGGAGAGAGGGTGTTGGAAATGCCCTCAGTACCAACCCACCAAAATTTCCCCGTAGAGACAGGCAGGTTAGCATGCGCAGATATTGGCCACAAGACTTCAGGCCCTCCAAAATAAAACCCTTTGAAGTAACTTGCTGTAAAACTCGTGGTTGCTGAACCCAAGTAGTGCTCTGTCTAACAAAAAAACTATTTTTTTTAAAAAAATTTATTTTATTTTATTTATTTACCAACAACCAAAACACAAACAGTGAAACCTCCCAGGCGGCTGATACATTGGGTATACATAATCATTAACAACATGTTCAAATCAACCATATGTACAATTTTATATACGTAAACACTCCTCCCTCCACAAGGTTTATTTAACTTTTAACATTTTAATTGCCCCTAATTGTTCAAACTTACCCAAATAATTCAGTACCTTCACCAATCCTCTTCCTCACTGACCTTAAACCCTTTCATTTTGTGTATCTCCACAGTTATATTATAATATTTTTCAGTTTTTTCCTCCGTTGGTTCACCCCTAGCTCTTCTGCATTTTTCCAGTTACTCGCTATAACCCGTCTGGCTGCAATTACCATCAATTTTACCCATTTACATTCCCCGTTTGTTTCTAACTCGGTGCTACTCAGGCTAATAAGAACCATTAATTTAGAGCTACAAAAAACTAGATCAAAACACAAAGGTTCGCGGTTCGTGTGTCAGGCCAGGTCCTGAGTTCAAATCCACTCTGCCACAAAGCTCACTGGTTGACCTTGGATCAATCATGGCCTCTCGGTCTCTCTTTCTCTCTCTGCCTCGCCTACTTCTCAGGGTTGTTGGGGCAGGGATATACGCTTCCTCATTATATCCTCACACTGAGCTTTTCTCAGGTGCACAGGTGAGAATAGTAACAGATTACCTCCCAGGTTTGCTGCAAGGAGGTAATCAGCTGGCTTCCTCAACCTCGGCCCTCCAGATGTTTTGAGACTACAGTTCCCAGCATCCCTGACCACTGGTCCTGCTAGCTAGGGATCATGGGAGTTGTAGGCCAAAAGCATCTGGAGGGCTGAGGTTGAGGCAGCCAATGCAAAACACACGATTCAAGCAATTTACAGGAACCACAGAGGCCTAAAGGTGGAAGGGACCCCCAGGGTCAGTGTGTGCCATCTTTTGCCCAACATGGGGCTCAAACCCACAGCCCTGAAATGAAGAGTCTCGTGCTCCACTGACTGAGCCATCTTGGTTCTCGGGAGAAAGAGTCGAATGGCTTGCAGAATGATACAACCATTCTCCCAAGGAAGTCTTTGAAAGAAAAGTCAAAAAAGCCCCCAAAATCAACGCAGTACGAAATAAATGCAAATATAAATTAAAATAAATGCTAAATAAATTGAGAAACTCCCCCACCCCCAGACCCTGCTGCTCCAAGCCTTCCCCCTGGAAGCCAAAAAATGATGAATTCAGAAAGTCTTAAGAGCTGAACAATTTCCCTTCCTTTAATGGAACACTCAGTTTGATACAGGTAGACCTACCTTTGCCGGACTCCTTGGTTCCTTCTGCTCCATTGCATGGAAAGCAATGGGGACAAACTCTGACTCAATTAAGCAGCACACCCCACCCCACCCTTTAAATAGACCCTGACTCAGCTGCCCTTCCAACCCCCAACAGATGCTGCCTTAGGTCCCGATCCTCAAATCACTTAGCCAGGGATTGACCTGAGACACGTTGGACCACATATCCAACTCAAATTGCACTGGAAGGGAGAGCTCAGCTGGTAAAGGAAGAGACTCTTAATCTCAGGGTTGTGGGTTCAAGCCCCACACTGGGCAAAAGATTCCTGCATTGCAGGGGTTGGGCTAGATGACCGTCGGGATCCCTTCCAACTCTATGATTTGGCTTAATTCAGACCCTGTGATTTCCTCTACATTAGAGGCTGCATCCAACTCCAGCTGCCTTTACATCGAGTCAGACCATACGCTCATTTGGCTTGGGAATGCCTACACTGTCTGGCAACGTCTCTCTGTTAGAATTCCTGCTCTGTGATTGCAGTCATGGGATTGTTGTCTATCACATGACGGTGTATGTTTTGACTCCACAGAGTGGGAAGTGATGGAGACAGGATGTTTGTGTTACTGTGTTCCGTGAAGTGGGACTATTGTCCTTTGTTCTTTTTCTCTTTGCTGTCTGATGCTAGAGAGAGAGGGAGCCATGTTGCCGTGCTCCGTGTGTGTTTATATGTAAATAAAGTAGATTAGCCAAACTGCTGAGGTCTGTCACGCATGATGCGCAAACTCTGCGGATCCCTGAGTGTGCCGGTGTCTGTTGGCATCGGTCGCTGTGATGTTCGGGCTGAGGAAAGCTTTTGAAGCTCCCAAACGATTGACCAGGAGGGAGAGAACATGCCAGTTGGGCATGTGTCTCTACCAGGGTCCTACGTGAGTGTAGGATGAGCTCCTGACACTCTCCAGGTCTTTTCAGGCAGGTGATTATTCCTGGAGACAGCAGCAAAGTGTGGGGTTGCCACATAAAACAGGGAATAAGCCCCATTGACCTCAGCAGGGTTTACTTCTTCGTAGGCATTGCACGAGACTGCATGGGCACTCTGAGAGTGGGCCTACCTGACAAGGTAAGGCGGAAATGCGAGCATGAGAAAGCCGGAACGCAACCTTGAGCTTATTGGAGGAACGGCTGGGTAGAAATCCAATCAGCCAGTCTTTCAAAGGTTAAACTAAGAGCTAAGGAGAGCCTCGCAGGATCAGGCCCATTTAGCCCATGGTCTACCGGCCAACCAGCTCTTGCAAAGCTAGCAAGCTGGAACATGGTAATTTGCCTTACTAGAGCTGGAAGGGGCCTCATCCATCCATACCCTCCAACATTTCTCGCTAGGGTGGTCCATGCTCTGGTTTTCTCCTGCTTGGTCTACTGCAATGCGCTCTACATGGGGCTGCCTTGGAAGGTGACTCGGAAACGACAACTAATCCAGAACGTGGCAGCTAGACTGGTGACTGGGAGCGGCTGCCAGGACCACATAACACAGGTTCTGTTGAATTTGTATCAAAACAGGAGGCCTTCAGAACATATCTTAAACAAAATTATACCATGTTAAAATCTGTAGCAGCTTTTGAGTGATCCCAGCAGTTTTTTTATTAATTGCTTATATAAATAGAAACATTTATAAATTGTGAAAATATTAACGTAAAAAATAGTATTTTGATATGGCAGTAAATTTATGTAAAAAGAATTAAGGAGTAAACGGGAAGTCGGGTATAAAAGATAATGAGATTTTTTACTTTTATTGTAACATGAAATTGTAATCACAAATTTTTGTCATAATTTTTAGCTTAATAACAGATTGTGTAAATTTTATTTTCTTTCCTTTCCCCTCCCCTCTTAAGTTGTACCCCCTTTTCAGTATTGTTCCCTCTTTTTTTGTCTGCAATAATCATGGAAATAAGCATGGGAAAAACAAACAAACAAACAAATAATAACACAGGTTCTAAAGGATCTACATTTGCTCCCAGTGTGTTTCCAAGCACAATTCAAAGTGTTGGTGTTGAGCTTTAAAGCCCTAAACTGCCTCGGCCCTGTATACCCGAAGGACCATCTCCACCCCCATCATCCAGCCCAGAGACTGAGGTCCAGCTCCGAGGATCTTATGGCGGTTCCCTCCCTGTGAGAAGTGAAGTTACAGGGAACCAGGCAGAGGGCCTTTTCAGTGGTGGCGCCCACCCTTTGGAATGCCCTCCCATCAGATTTCAAGGGGAAAAAAGAACTATATGACTTTCAGAAGACACCTGAAGACAGCCCTGTATAGGGAAGTTTTTAATGTTAGGTGTTTAATTGTGTTTTTATACATGTTGGAAGCTGCTATCATTATTGTTCCACGGCTTCTCACGGGGTTTTCCTGGTTCAACCTGGACCTCTGCCCGCAGGCTGTTTTTGGGACCTCCGCTGAACTCCTTGGTAGGTCCCAAAGGCAACAAAGGCAGAGAGCAACCTTGCACAGTATGTGAGGAAAGCCACCTCTGACCCAGACCTCCCCTTTGTCTGCTGGGCTTCTGGCTAGACAGGCCGAGATGCCTCAAGACAGCTAATGACAGGTTGCCACCATGCCGTTGATGGATGGGCTGGTTCTTTTGAGAAGGCCAGGGTGCTGGAGTCGTAGTGAGGCATCTAATCATAGCCTGCATTTTTATTGAGGCTTGATCAGGGCCTGTATTTTAAAATGAGCTTAAAGATCTTCAAATGTTTCATGCCAGGCAGAAGAGCAGCTGCCTAAGAACCTTGGCAAGATGTTTATCCTCCTGGATAAGGGCGCCCCCTGATTTATAGCAGAAAACAATTCTCAAAGTCGTAAAAAGGGAATTACAGGCTGACAGCCAAGGTTACACTGACCCTACATATTACAGAAGATAAAAAAGCAGAGAAAAACATAATTAAGAGTGGGTAAATAGTAAAATAAAACCATGTGCCTCCCATTAAACTTGAGCCATATTTTCCTAAGGTTCAAAGGTCAAGAGCAATGGAAAAGCATCTAGCTGGCAGAAAGGAAGAGAGTATTTTGGGAAGTCTATTTCTAAAGTTGTTTCTTTCTTAAACTGAGATCCTTTTAAGATTTCTTTTCCTTTTAAAAAGCTATCTATGTTATGTATTAAATATATTGGCTTAAATGTAATTATGCAAAGGAATTAGAAGCTAAGAAATGTTAAATCCTTATGCTAGATTCTTATTTCATATAGTTGGAAGAGATCACAGGGGCCATCAGCCACCAGCCTAGCCCCCCCTGCCAAGCAGGAAACATCATTAGAGCATACATATGGTTGTCAAGCTTTTGTTTAGAGACCTCCAAAGGAAGGAGATCTTTCAATGATGATCCTTGACATCTGTTTAAGATAAAAATTTAAGATTAACCATCTGTTTTAGGGACGCGGGTGGCGCTGTGGGTTAAAGCCTCAGCGCCTAGGGCTTGCCGATCGAAAGGTCGGCGGTTCAAATCCCTGCTGCGGGGTGCGCTCCCGCTGCTCGGTCCCAGCGCCTGCCAACCTAGCAGTTCGAAAGCACCTCCGGGTGCAAGTAGATAAATAGGGACCGCTTACCAGCGGGAAGGTAAACGGCGTTTCCGTGTGCGGCTCTGGCTTGCCAGAGCAGCGATGTCACGCTGGCCACGTGACCCGGAAGTGTCTCCGGACAGCGCTGGCCCCCGGCCTCTTAAGTGAGATGGGCGCACAACCCCAGAGTCTGTCAAGACTGGCCCGTACGGGCAGGGGTACCTTTACCTTTACCTTAACCATCTGTTTTGGAGGGCAATAGGGCGAGGTGAGCTGGTAATTAAGGTTCCTTGTTGAGACTCATGTAAGATATATTACTACTTATTTGTCATTTATAGATAGAAGAATATATATCTTTTTGTTTCCCATAAAAGGGCAGAAGGAAATGGGTGTATCTTTTGTGATTGGTTCTAGCAAACAGCCAATAGGAATTTCAACCAGGCTGATTGGACAGAGGCAGCCACAGGAGGAGCAAGGGGGCTGGATTAAGGAAATATAAGTGCTGGCCAGAATGGCAGGAGGGCAGGCCAGAGCTTGGTAACCATATACCACTGTGCCTCTCATTTATTTGTCTGACAAATAAATTATTATTTTAATTTCTCTATTGCTGCGTTGAATATTTCGTTCCAGCTAAGCGTTAACCACAAGCAGGGTGCTACAGTAGGGCAGGGACGCGTGCTTTGCAGAGAATGGCATTTTGGAGATTAGGGTCGGGGAAGAAACTCTGCAACTCCGCAGATGTCTCCAGACTCCAAAACCCAGAGGCCAGCAGGTTTATTTCCCCATCCCTGATCTAAGAAAACACCATTCTCTGCTGAATTTAGGAGGTGGAAGGAGATCTCTGTTTATAAGAAGCATTCTCTTCTAAGCAAAAGATGAACTGGTTAAATCAGCATACCCTCCAACACTGATGAAAATAGGGACGTCCTATTTAATAATAATAATAATAATAATAATAATAATAATAATAAACAACAGCAGCAGCAGCAGCAGCAATAATAATATACCACCTCACCCATCTGACTGGGTTACCCCAGCCTCTCTGGGTGACTTCCAACATGCATAAAAACATAATATAACATTAATTTTTTTTAAAAAATACCTCCCTATACAGGGCTGCCTTAAGACGTCTTCTAAAGGTTGTAATTTACTTATCTCCTTGGCGCTCGCATAATAATAATAATAATAATAATAATAATAATTTGTTTATACCCCACCCATCTGGCTGGGCTTCCCCAGCCACTCTGGGCGGCTTCCAAGAAAATATTAAAATACAGTAATGACTCCCTACATACATAACTCCCTACTCTGATGAAAATAGGGACATCCTAAGGAAAAGTGGGACGTGGGTGGTGCTGTGGGTAAAACCTCAGTGCCTAGGACTTGCCGATCGAAAGGTCGGCGGTTCGAATCCCTGCGGCGGGGTGCGCTCCCGCTGCTCGGTCCCAGCGCCTGCCCACCTAGCAGTTCGAAAGCACCCCCGGGTGCAAGTAGATAAATACGGACCGCTTACCAGCGGGAAGGTAAACGGTGTTTCCGTGTGCTGCTCTGGTGCCAGTTCGCCAGAGCAGCTTCCTCACGCTGGCCACGTGACCCGGAAGTGTCTGTGGACAGCGCTGGCCCCCGGCCTCTTAAGTGAGATGGGCAGACAACCCTAGAGTCTGTCAAGTACGGGCAGGGGTACCTTTACCTTTTACCTTTAAGGAAAAGCGAGATTCCGGAATCAACTCAGAAACCAGGACAGATTCTGTAAATCCAGGACCATTCTTCAAAAATAGGGGCACTGGGAAGGTCTTAATCAGTCACGACACAAACGGAGGCCTTTATTTTAGGGATGATAATAGGGTCATATCCCCCCCCCCAAAAAAAGATGATTAGCTTATTTATGAATGCAACAACAGCCGCCAGAATCTTGTATGTGCAGAACTGGGATGAAGAGAAAACACCAACAAAAGAAGAATGGATTTTAAAGCTTATGGAGCTGGCGAAACTAGCAGCAAAAATAAAAAACGAACCAAACCATTCATGGACGAATTGAAGCCCTGGAATATATGAAAAAAATCATAAAGAGATGAAATCATGACTTTTTTTAAAAAAGAGACTTTTAATCTCAGGGTTGTGGGTTCGAGCCCCACCATGGGCAAAAGATTCCTGCATTGCCTGGGGTTGTGCTAGATGACCTTTGGAGTCCCTGCCAACTCTGTGCTTCTGTGATCTATGATCCAGTCCTCTCCAGAGGCCTCAGGGCTTAGCAGAAAGAATGCCGTGAGCCAGGATAGAGCCCGAGGCCCCAGGCAGGGGCAGGCTGGCTCCAGGCCCGTTTGCAGCCGGTTGGGCAACCCCCGTGGAGAGATCCATCAAGGTGTTTGCTTTCGAAAAGCTGCCTGAGAAATAACAACAGAGCAAAACAGTTTCCCCAAGCCGGGGGCTGTTTTGTGCAGTGATACCAGGTTGCTTAAGCAAACTTCCTAACCCCGGGGAGAAACTTCTCTGCACATGGCAAGCATCCACATTTACAGAGCAAGTGTGATGGGTGATTTCGCCCCAAAGGGAGAGGCGCTGACAGGCTGTTTAAGTCTGCTCTGCCCCACCCTCTCCCCTCTTCGTAATTTGGCTCCCATCCCATCTTTTTTCCTGGGGCTGAGTAGAATCCTTTTTGGTAGACTCTAATTGACCATGGTCTTCTTTTTTACCTGCTCCATACTGCATGCCCTCCAACATTTCTTCGATGAAAATAGGAAAGATGGAGGGCACAAGGAGAAGGGGACGATGGAGGACGAGATGGTTGGACAGTGTTCTCGAAGCTACCAGCATGAGTTTGACCAAACTGCGGGAGGCAGTGGAAGACAGGAGTGCCTGGTGTGCTCTGGTCCAGGGGGTCACAAAGAGTCGGTCACGACTAAACGACAACAACAAAAGGGAAAGCGGGACATTCCGGGATCAAATCAGAAACCGGGACGGCTTCTGTAAATCCAGGACTGTGTCTGGAAAATAGGGGCACTGGGAGGGTCTGCGTAATGTTTGTTGGAGTGTTATTCCTTCAGTTTGGCTAATTGGCACGTGGTCCTGGCATGTGGTCCTGGCAGGGATGCAGGTGGTGCTGTGGGTTAAACCACAGAACCCAGGACTTGCCAATCAGAAGGTCGGTGGTTCGAATCCCCGCCGCGGGGTGAGCTCCTGTTGCTCGGTCCCTGCTCCTGCCAACCTAGCAGTTCGAAAGCATATCAAAGTGCAAGTAGATAAATAGGTACCGCTCTGGCAGGGAGGTAAACGGTGTTTCCGTGTGCTGCTCTGGTACGCCAGAAGTGGCTTAGTCCTGCTGGCCACATGACCCGGAAGCTGTACGCCAGCTCCCTTGGCCAATAAAGCGAGATGAGCGCCACAACCCCAGAGTCGGCCACGACTGGACCTGATGGTCAGGGGTCCCTTTATCCTTACCTGGCAGATTTCAGAGATTTCAGATTTCCAGAAGATTTCAGAGACAATGGAACGCTCACCTGAGGCAGTGTTGTGTTGTGGGCATCCCATAGGGACCTGCGGGTGCCGGTGTGCCCTTTGGCCTGACGGACACATCAGGGTAACGTTGGCTAATGGGGCCACGGATGGAGGATCTCGGGAGACCTTGCTGTGGGCACACAGAGTGCAGCTGTTACCTTGCCCAGGTGATCGGGGCAGAAATTACCCCCATGTATTAATGAACACCTGCCCACATTTAAGTTGATTTGGTTACATTGGTTGAATCTGGCTAGTTCATTGTTTTTGCAGATCCTCAAGTGGTTAAAGTTAATAAATAAAACCTATTCATCCACGTTGGGTTTTCTGGACTCTTCTTCCTGGTATGTTGGCAATGGAGGGATGCCTTTAAATTTCATCCTCACAACAACCCTGTGAGGTAGGTTAGGCTAAGAATCACGGAATTATAGAGTTGTAAGGGACCCTGAGGGTCATCTAGTCCAACCCCCTGCAATGCAGAAATCATCCAATCTCTGCTTAAAAACCCCCAAGGAAGGAGAGATCACAACCTCCTGAGGGAGACTGTCGAACAGCTCTTACTATCAGAAAGTTTTTCCTGATGTTTAACCAGAATCCCTTTCCCTGTAACTTGAAGCCGTTGGTTCAAGTCCTACCCTCTAGAGCAGGAGAAAACAAGCTGGCTCCCTCTTCCATGTGACAGCCCTTGAGATATTTGAAGATGGCTCTCAAATCTCCTCTCAGTCTCTTCTTTTCCAGCTCCTTCAACCATTCCTCATCAGGTCTCGTTTCCAGGCCCTTGATCATCTTGGTCTCCTTCCTTTGCACACGTTCCTGCTTGTCAACATCCTTCTTAAATTGTGGTGCCCAGAACTGTACGCAGTACTCCAGTTGTGGTCTGCCCAAGGCAGAAGAGATCAGTACTTCCCTTGACCCGGACACTAGACTTCTGTTGATGCTGCCTAGAGTAGCATTAAACTTTTTTGCTGCTGCATCACACTGTTGACTCATGTTAAGCTGGTGGTCCACCAAGACCTGTTTAAAAGAGGTATCCCCCCTCCAAGAGATTGAGGAATGGCTATATTTGAAAGAGGCATGCCCTATGACAGATGCACAGACATCTCTGTTTAGAAGAGGCATTCCCACCTGGGAAAAAGGGACGGCCTTTCAGAACATGTGGCAAATTAGGTGAGTCCCAGGCAGTGCAAACTTCAGGGACCTGCAGATCTCAGCTGGTATCTATCAACCTTTGGGGGTGCACAGCTGCCCCTCGTCCCTATATGATTGCAATGTTGGCCTACGCGGAAGACCAAGAGGTTGCACCCGGTCTACGGGAGAAGCTGCAGAAGGCTCGGGGAGAAGATAAATCCATCAAGTGACCACAAAGTGGCCTGTTTGGTCTGGCAGAGGGTGCGTCGCGTCCAGCAATGCTGTCTTGCCGGATCTCCCAGCAGCTTACAAGGTCTGGATGGAGACACTTGACCTCCCATAAAGGGGGCCTCATACATTCAATACGTCAGAGACTGCATTTCATAGAATCATAGAATCATAGAGTTGGAAGAGACCACAAGGGCCATCGAGTCCAACCCCCTGCCAAGCAGGAAACACCATCAGAGCATTTGTCTGCCCCATAAGCCCATACCCTCCAACATTTCTCTGGGTGTCTTATTCTATAATTATTCTCACTGGGGAACAATTTTTTTGTTGCATTGACACAACAACTGTGTTTTGTTGCATTGACACAACAATTGTGGGGTGCCACAGGGTTCTGTCTTGGGCCCGGTCTTATTCAACATCTTTATCAACGACTTGGATGATGGACCCAAGGGCATCCTGATCAAATTTGCAGATGACACCAAACTGGGAGGGGTGGCTAACACCCCAGAGGACAGGATCACACTTCAAAACGACCTTGACAGTTTAGAGAACTGGGCCAAAACAAACAAAATGAATTTTAACAGGGAGAAATGTAAAGTATTGCACTTGGGCAAAAAAAATGAGAGGCACAAATACAAGATGGGTGACACCTGGCTTGAGAGCAGTACATGTGAAAAGGATCTAGGAGTCTTGGTTGACCACAAACTTGACATGAGCCAACAGTGTGACGCGGCAGCTAAAAAAGCCAATGCAATTCTGGGCTGCATCAATAGGAGTATAGCATCTAGATCAAGGGGAGTAATAGTGCCACTGTATTCTGCTCTGGTCAGACCTCACCTGGAGTACTGTGTCCAGTTCTGGGCACCACAGTTCAAGAAGGACACTGACAAACTGGAACGTGTCCAGAGGAGGGCAACCAAAATGGTAAAAGGCCTGGAAACGATGCCTTATGAGGAACGGCTAAGGGAGCTGGGCATGTTTAGCCTGGAGAAGAGGAGGTTAAGGGGTGATATGATAGCCATGTTCAAATATATAAAAGGATGTCACATAGAGGAGGGAGAAAGGTTGTTTTCTGCTGCTCCAGAGAAGCGGACACGGAGCAATGGCTCCAAACTACAAGAAAGAAGATTCCACCTAAACATTAGGAAGAACTTCCTGACAGTAAGAGCTGTTTGACAGTGGAATTTGCTGCCAAGGAGTGTGGTGGAGTCTCCTTCTTTGGAGGTCTTTAAGCAGAGGCTTGACAACCATATGTCAGGAGTGCTCTGATGGTGTTTCCTGCTTGGCAGGGGGTTGGACTCGATGGCCCTTGGGGTCTCTTCCAACTCTATGATTCTATGATTCTATGAATTTCTTTGATGGAAATAGGGCCATTATTATTATTACTCCCCACCCATCTGACAGGGTTGCCCCAGCCACTCTAGGTGGCTTCCAAAACATATAAAAGCATGAAACATTAGAAAACTTCCCTATACAGGTAAAGGGAAGCTTTTAATGTTAGGGAAGCTTTTAATGTTTGATGCATTACTGAATTTTAATATTGTGTTGGAAGCCGCCCAGAGTGGCTGGGGAAGTCCAGCCAGATGGGCGGGGTATAAAATTATTATTATTGCTATATTATTATTATTATTATTATTATTATTATTATTAAAGGTAAAGGACCCCTGGACGTAACTTATCTTCTTGGCTTGAAGGTCACATAACTCCCTCCCTCCCACATTTCTCTGATGAAAACAGGGACGTCCTAAAGGAAAGCGGGACATTTCAGGATCAAATCAGATACCAGAATGTCTGCTGTGAATTCAGGACTGTCCCTGCAAAATAGGGTCACCTGGAGGTCTGCATGTGTCTGCAACAAGTTCCAAGGCTCTGGAAACAAGCAGTTTTATGTCCTTGTAGCCGAGAAGCCCCACTTCTGAACATTGTTATCTGCAGGGCTTTTTTCTAACTATCTTTCCCCTTCTCCTCCATGAATTTGCCCAAACTTCTCTCAAAGCCATTAAGGTCAGTGGCCGCTGCTATCTGGAGTGGCAAGGAGTTCCATAGCTCAGCTATGCGCTCCTGAATTACAGCCATGCAAACAATGGCCCTTTTGTTCTTATTTTCACTTTCTCCTCCAAGAGAGACCTTTTCATCTGCCTGATGAGTCATTTGTTCTGCAAATGATATTTTTTAAAACACCCCAAGACACACACCCACTGAAACACACCTTTATTGCTCCCCCCCCCCCTTTTCAGTGGGGCTATTCCAAAACCTGGCACGGCTTGGAGAGTTTGCTTGCCAAGGGTAATCCTCTCAGTTTAAGCAAGGGGAGCCTCATTGTTCTATCACTTCATGTTGCCCAATATATCCGTCTCAGGCCCTTCAATCTCTCCAACCTCCCATCACCTTCCTTGAACAAAATGATTCCATCCTGCAGCTCCCTAATTTCAGGGATTAGCGACCTGACTCCCAAAGAGGCTGATTCGAGATGAGACAGCAGCAAGCTTTGATAAGGCAGATTCTTATTTTTCCAGATATGCTTCTATTATTGTTTTTTTAAAATATTTTTATTTTGCTTTAAACAAATACAGATAAATATAGACAACCAAAATTACAAAAGAAAATTCCTTAATAATAATGAGAAAAGCTAAAAATTCCTGCAAAAAAAAATCAAAGTACATGGCATAGAACATAAGCCATTATGGGAAAGAAAAAAGGAAAAAAGAAAAAGGAAAGGAGGAGGAGGAGGAGGAGGAGAAAAAAGAAAAAAAAAAGGGGAAAAGTGGGGGGTGGGGGAGAGAAAAAAAACAAAAAAAGAGGAAGATGAGCCAAAACACAAGAAGCCTCATCTATTGTCAAGGTCACAACTGATCATTATTCTTATCAATTCTCTCCATCTGCGTTCCATAGAATCCCTCATCTTGGTATCAGGGAACATTTCCCTGATATGTTCCCTGTTTTTATTATTGTTATTTCATTAAACTCCGCCCCCCTTACCTTTGTTTTCATAGTTTTGTGTGTGTGCGCAGACCCTCCAAAGCTCCCTATTTTCTGGAGACAGTCCCAGATTTTCAGAAGCCATCCCAGTTTCTGATTTGATCCCAGAATGTCTCACTTTTCCTTAGGACATCCTTATTTCCACCGGAGAAATGTTGGAGTGTGTGTATCTATGTCTGTCCTTGGAGGTTTCTAAGCAGAGGTTGTGTGGCCATCTGTCCTGGATACTTTGGCTGAGATCTCTGCATTGCAGCGGGCTGGGCTGGATGACCCCTGGAGAGCCCTTCCAACTCTACAATTCTATCTATCTATCATCTACAGTGGTGCCCCGCAAGACGAATGCCTCGCAAGACGGAAAACCCGCTAGACAAAAGAGTTTTCCGTTTTGGAGGTGCTTCGCAAAACGAATTTCCCTATGGGCTTGCTTCGCAAGACGAAAATGTCTTGCGAGTTCCTGCGGTTCCCCCCCCTTTCCCCCCCCCTTTTCTAAGCCACTAAGCCACCACTTATCCGATTATCCGCTAAGCCGTTAAAAGCCGCTAAAAGCTGCTAAGCCGCTAATAGCGCTAATCCGCTAAGCCGTCAGTGGGCTTGCTTCGCAAGACGAAAAAACTGCTAGACGAAGAGACTCATGGAACGGATTCTTTTCGTCTTGCGAGGCACCACTGTATCTATCATCTATCTCTATCTATCTATCTGTCTGTCTGTCTGTCTGTCTGTCTATCTATCTATCTACCGTATCTATCTATCATCTATCTTTATCTATCATCTCTCTCTGCAGGTCACTTGCTGTGCTTTAATAATAATAATAATAATAATAATAATAATAATAATTTATACCCCGCCCACCTGGCTGGGCTTCCCCAGCCACTCTGGGCGGCTTCCAACAAAGTATTAAAATACAATAGTCTGTTAAACATTAAAAGCTTCCCTAAACAGGGCTGCCTTCAGATGTCTTCTAAAAGTCTGGTAGTTGTTGTTCTCCTTGACATCTGGTGGGAGGGCGTTGTTCCACAGGGTGGGCGCCACCACCGAGAAAGCCCTCTGCCTGGTTCCCTGTAGCTTGGCTTCTCGCAGGGAGGGAACCGCCAGAAGGTCCTTGGCGCTGGACCTCAGTGTCCAGGCTGAACAATGGGGGTGGAGACGCTCCTTCAGGTATACAGGAATGAGGCCGTTTAGGGCTTTAAAGGTCAGCACCAACACTCTGAATTGTGCTCGTGTACAAATAATGAATAATGCAGTGTACGAATTCCGTCTTCTGACGTGGGCTCCAGTCAATATTTAGACTGCCATGCTGGGACATGCCTCTGTCTTCATAGCAGCGCTTATTTTTGGCCCTCTGTAAACAGTCGCAAGTGTCTGCTCAAGGACCACAGCTCAGCTGAGGAAATGGCACAACCGTCACCCCGAAATCTTTCAAAGAAGGATGGGGAAAACTCCCCTTTTAACAGAAAACTGGGTTCTCTCCAGGAATGTCTTTGCAGAAGCTTTGACCCAAAGCCGGAGAATTGTTGTCCATTTACTGCACTGGGCTGTTGTGAAAGAAGGGAAGAATAGAAAAGAAGAATAGAGTTATAAAGTTGGAAGGGCCCCAAGGGCTCAGACCCAGGAGCCTGAGATTACAAGTCTTCTGCTCTACCGACTGAGCTATCCACTCAGAGCTGTTAAAAAAGGAAAGCTGGCAGCTCTTCCAGGTCTGGAGTCAGCAGAATTTTAAACCGTGGAACTGCCTGCCACAACGACGGCCACTGACTCGGATGGCTTTCAAAGAGGGCTGGGCAAATTCATGCCACAACGGCTTGATTCCAAACTGGCACCTGACAACATCTGAAAAGAGGTGAAAACCTGTTCCTCCAGCTCAGGAACCATCGTGCTAAACAGAGGTGTCGAAATGGCAGGCCGATAACCGCCTGAAATAAGTCTTGTCGATCTTCCCCACCCAAGAATAAAAAACAAAAACAATTTAAATTTAAAAAATCCATTTTATTTTTTTAAAAAAATACATTTAATTTTTATCCACCCTGAATTTTGAAATATAAGCAGTGGATTGTTGAAATATTTAATCAGGCATTACTGTATGACGATTCTACAGTTCACTAGATGTTTTCAAACAGGGCTCAGCTGCAGTTCCTGTGTTGCCGGGGGTTGGACTAGATGACCCTTGGGGTCCCCTCCAACTCTAGGATTCTATGAACTGCTTCTCGGTTGGGCAGGAATGTGCCTGTTGGCTTGTGGCAAAGGTCAGCTGGGTGTGTTGGCCGAGATGTTTGCCAAGCCAGGAGCCCCTAGAGCCGCCACAGGGGATGTGGGTGACATAGCCACTTCTGCCTTAGGAGGAGGTGGAGTTGTGGGCACCCATGACCCCTTCATGTGCGCAGGGGTGTGGGCAGCCCTGCACGACTGGGGGGGGATTCCCAGCTGTGTCACTGCCCAGGCAACCGTAATAAACGAAAATCTGCCCTTATTCCCTTATGGGGAACACAAGAGCCCTTCTAGAGTCCTTTGCAGGTTCTCCATCGGTCGGAGAAAATAACAGAGGCCAAGCGGAGAATATTGAGAAGCAAAGCAGCTCGTAAGCCTGATCTTTATTGATCTGTTGCAACTGGGTGCTCCCCTCACACACAGGAAAGGAGGAGGACCCAGAACAAAGGTGTGCCCGCCCTTATATAGACATTTATAATTGCCTTCCCTGGAGCTCAAGACCACCCCTCCATACATCATACATACATCACAGACGGGGTGCAACTCAAGACCACCCCCCAGACACACCATACCTACATCACTGAAGAGGCGGTCTACAACAGAAATCTGAGTGCGTTGTTTACCTCCTGTCTGGCAGGTTACCTGTCAATGCTCACTTGATTGGATACCCAGGGGAGCCTGGCCAGTCTTTTGTAATGATAAATACTTATTTCCTGAGCCAGGTCACAGGCTCACCCTATCCATACAGAGACATATCCTTAAGACAGGATTTGTGAAGGAAAAGACAATGGGGAGGCTTTTCCATTTTCCTTTGCAGAGAAAACATTTGGTCAGTTTGGGAATCAAAATGGCTTCATGGCTGTTTTCCTGTGCTGCTTCAGACATATGGTTTATATATTTATATATTTATGTACGTGTTTGCTTGGTACATTTATGAACATTTATTATATATGTTGTTGTTGTTTAGTCGTGTCCGACTCTTCGTGACCCCCTGGACCAGAGCACGCCAGGCACTCCTGCCTTCCACTGCCTCCCGCAGTTTGGTCAGAATATATATTATTATATATTTAAGACTTTAATTTTTTTTATTCCAATCTACTGGTGGTTAACCCTTCCCAGACTCCACGCAGAGTTGGGCGGGAGTCAGATATAGTCAGTTAGGTCCAATGCCTAAACCAATACCGCTCACAATCTGTAACCTATGAAGTTGTGGCCTTTTTTTAGCTCATTAACCTAAAATACAAGTGTCTTATTCAACCTTGTGGGGATTGGGACCTTGCCATGCAGCACCCTGGCAGGGCCACCTTGGAGTAGAGCCCGGGGTGGCAGTGGCGTAGCGTGGGTTGGCAGCACCCGGGGCAAGGCAAGTAATTTGCGCCCCCTAACCCGTGGAGAGTGAGTGAGCCAGGTAGGGGCAGAGAGCTGCGAGTGCGAGCGCGCCCCCCCCCCAGATGTTGCGCCCGGTGTGGCCGGCCCCCCTGCACCCCCCACGCTACGCCACTGCGGGGCGGAAATGTTGCAAGGAACCCCTGGAGACGCAGGATGCAAGCGGTCAGGGAGAAGAGGCCTGCGGATGGTCAGTGTTTGAAACAATGCTGTGGTTTCTTCCCAGCCTGGTTTCTTGAGCTCCTTCCAGCACAGGAAACGATTTACTCTGACCCTGAGGGTCACCCGGTCCAACCCCCTGGCAAGGCAGGAGGAATCTTTCATCTGGCGTGGGGCTCGAACCCACAACCCTGGTGTTAGTTGCCTCCTGCCCTAGGATGTTCTCCTCCTGCACAAAATAAACCTTCCTGGACACTCTTTATTGCTTCTGACCTCACGGTCGGTCAGGTTTAACTGGGGGGGGGGGGGAGAGAATTCCTCTGGCGTCAGAGTAAACTCGGGGCTGGCTTTCGTCAAGCGTTCTGACAGGCCTTCTCAGGGCACAGAAAGATTATGGGTGTTTCTCTTGTCAGAACAAAGGCAGCGTTGTCCCTTGTTGGCACTGCGGGAACTATTTAGGTTATGCATTCTGGTCATTTTCCACACCCCAGTTCCCCTACCCCACCCCGCCGGCTCCGTAGTTTCACCTTGGAAGCCTGACCCCCACCCTGAACACCAGCGATTTATGTGTGACTTCACAGAATCGGGCCGTTCAAGGCTCCCTGAGCAGCCGCCAAGGAGCTCAGGGTGGCAAACAAAGTTCTTCTGCATTTAGCCCCTACAACAACCCTGCGAGGGAGAGCAGGCTGAGAGAGGTAGGGACCCCAAAGTCACCCCCATCAAGCTTCCTGGCTTGGTGGGGATTCGAATCCAAGTCTCCCAGGTCCTCATCTGGCACTCTAACCACTGTGCCACCCCATCTCTCTGAGCGTTTGTTGCAACATAAACACATTTATATGCCGTTTTGACTAATGCACCTCGGCAAAGCCATTTCCCTCCAATAGAAGGCATTTCTTTTTAGATCTGTCATTTACACTAGCATTTTATCGTACACTTTTATTGAACACACATTTTTTCATTCACGTGGTTTGCACATATTATTGGTATAAAAGTGTCTATTAGGAGAAGTCAATGTTCACGACGGCTTTTCAGAACGTCAAAGGGTATGAAGAACACTTTGGCGAAATGGGAAGAGCAGAACTTAAGTTTGTGGGGCGGGAAACAGAAGTTGAAAAAGACATCTGAAGGCAGCCCTGTTTAGGGAAGTTTTTAATATTTAATGCTATATTGTTTTTAACACTCGATTGGGAGCCACCCAGAGTGGCTGGGGAAACTCAGCCAGATGGGCAGGGAATGAATGAATGAATGAATGAATGAATGAATGAATGAATAAATAAATAAATAAATAAATACAACAGAAAATCCTCTGAATCTCTCTTATTACTTTTTGTTTTTACTTAAGATTTTTATTAAATTTTCATAACTTCAACCAATTAATATAAAATTTCAGATTTGTTATACATTTCTCTAGGAATTTGACTCCCCACTTTTCCTTCCACACTGTTAATAGGCCCATCATTTTCACATTCTGCATAACACCACACATTTCAGCTAATATATCTCATCCATTTCATATATTATCGTTTTCTTCCCACTGCTCAAACTTCAAATCCCGTCTGTGGTGGGGGGGGGGGAGGACAACACAGCCTGACTTTGCAAGCCTGTTGTAAGGGTGAAAATGTTTCTGAGACTTCACCCTCCACCCCCACCCTCTCTATGGCATAGCTGTCAAGTGTCCCTTATTTGAAGGGATAGTCCCTTATTCCAGCACCATGTCCCACTGCTGTCCCTTAAATGATGTCCCTTAAATTTCAAAGGAAGCAGCTCCTCTCCATCCCTCCCTGCCGGCCAGGGAGGAGGGAGGCTCCAACTGTGTTGCTTGGCTGTGTTGCTCACCCAATAAGAACGACTGGGGGATGGAGCTTGCATGCCTTGTGTGTGGCTAGTTAATGCAAGCTGAGGGGGTTTTTGAATGCTGGACGCCATTTTGTTGCACGTGCTGCTGCAAACTTTGCAGTGCAAAGCCAGGCCGGGGAGCCATCTTAAGTTGAGGCTGCATAGGCCTTGTGGTGCATGTGATTCAGATTCTATTCAGTTGAACCTCTGGTTACAAAGTTGGTTGGACAGTGTTCTCGAAGCTACCAGCATGAGTTTGACCAGACTGCAGGAGGACAGGAAGACTGGAGTGCCTGGAACAGGTGAGGCTGCAGGTCCCTTATTTTCAAGGCTGCTGGTCCCTTATTTTCAAATCTGTAAGCTGACAGCTATGGGGGCTTTTCACCTTCCCAGCGGGTGTCTCAACCACTGCTTTCCCCCTTTCCACCAGTTACACACCCTTCAACATTTCCCTGATCAAATTAGGGACCTCCTATTCCATTAAAACAACAACAAAAATTTAATTATTTATACCCCGTCCATCTGTCTGGGTTGTCCCAGTCACTCTGGGGGGCTTCCAAAATATAGAAAAACAGAATAAAACTATATAGTCAGATGTCTTCTAAAGGTTGCATAGTTACTTATCTCCTTGGTTGGGGGGGGGGTAACATGACTCCATACCCTCCAACATTTCTCTGATGAAAATAGGGGCACCCTAAGGAAAAACATGCAAAAGGGTTGGACTGGATGAATCCCAAGCTGGAATTAAGATTGCCAGAAGAAATATCAACAACCTCAGATGACACAACTTCGATGGCAGAAAGTGAGGTGGAATTAAAGAACCTCTTAACGAGGGTGAAAGAGGAGAGTGCAAAATATGGTCTGAAGCTCAACAGCAAAAAAACTAAGATCATGGCCACTGGTTCCATCACCTCCTGGCAAATAGAAGGGGGAGAAATGGAGGCAGTGAGAGATTTTACTTTCTTGGGCTCCATGATCACTGCAGATGGTGACAGCAGCCACGAAATTAAAAGACGCCTGCTTCTTGGGAGAAAAGGAATGACAAACCTGGACAGCATCTTAAAAAGCAGAGACATCACCTTGCCAACAAAGGTCCGTATAGTTAAAGCCATGGTTTTCCCAGTCGTGATGTATGGAAGTGAGAGCTGGACCATAAAGAAGGCTGACCGCCGAAGAATGGATGCTTTTGAATTCTGGTGCTGGAGGAGACTCTTGAGAGTCCCATGGACTGCAAGAAGATCAAACACATCCATTCTTAAGGAAATCAGCCCGGAGTGCTCACTGGAAGGACAGATCCTGAAGCTGAGGCTCCAAGACTTTGGCCACCTCATGAGAAGAGAAGACTCCCTGGAAAAGACCCTGAGGCTGGGAAAGATGGAGGGCACAAGGAGAAGGGGACGACAGAGGACGAGATGGTGGGACAGTGTTCTCGAAGCGACCAGCATGAGTTTGACCAAACTGCGGGAGGCAGTGGAAAACAGGAGGGCCTGGCGTGCTCTGGTCCAGAGTTGGACACGACTCAGCAACTAAACAACAACAAAGGAAAAGCAGGACATTGTGGGATCAAATCAGAAACTGGGACGGCTTCTGTAAATTCAGGAATGTCCCTGGAAAATAAGGACATTTGAAGGGTCTGCAATTATATTTTTCACTTGCTGTTTTCCAGCTGTGACCTCCTTCCCTTGTCCTCCTCCTGCAGCTGACCCCATTTCCAGCTTTGGTGTCCCCTATGGAGGGGTTGTGGGGGGGGGGACTTGGGTGGCAGGGAAAGGGTTAAGCACACACACCCTTCTGCCTGGTTCCAGCTGGAGCCAAGCTCCCATGTGCGTTAGCATTCAGAAGAATTCAGCTGTTTCCTTTTTTGCACCACAGGTGAGATATGGGGACCGGGTGACTGTACCACCAACAGAGCCAAGATCTCCTTCTTGCCAATTTCATCGCCAATCCCCCCCCCCAGCTCCCCAAGGTGTGATTGATGGGGTGGCTTGGCAGACAATGGGTGGCTATTTTTCTTGTTGCGTCGACACAGCAGTCTGGGACGCAGCAGTCCGGGACACAGCGCTTCCTTGCTGGAGGTGTGAAGAAACGTATAAACGTCAGACGAGACCAGCTGCTAGATCAGGTCCAAGTGGGCCCACCACCTAGCCCAGCAACCTGTCCTTGCAGGGGCCAGCCAAAGACCCCCTTGAAAAGCCCCCAAGCAGCACCTGAATGCAACAACGACACTTGCAATTCACAGCCACTGGCAGCGGCGTAGCGTGGGTTGTCAGCACTCAGGCAAGGCAAGTAATTTGCGCCCCCTAACCCGGGGCAAGGCAAGTAATTTGCGCCCCTAATCCCTAACCTGCCGCCGCTGCCAGCTTCTTCTTGCTGCTGCCTGGGCTGGGGTATTTACGGTAAGGTAGCCACGGCAGCGGCGGCAGGTCCGTGTCAGGTGATCTGAGGCGAGTTGCCGCTGGCGCTGCTGCCCAAACAATGCCGCTTGCCCGGAGGAGGAGGAGGGCAAAGAGGTGAGGAAAATGCAACATGGCCCAGCAGCTGCAGCAGCAGCGGCGGGGCTGTGAGGAGGGGCTGCCTGGCGCGCCCTCCGCGGCCCTGATGTGCGGGGACCGCGGCGAGTGCTGAGAGCTGCTGCCTGCCGGACGCCTTCAGCCCGGACGCGCGCACAGCTCGTCGGTTCCGCGAGACATGGGGCTCTGCTACAGCCTGCGCCCGAGGCTCTTCGGCGACTCCGGAGGCGGCAAGCACGCCCCCCCCAGATGTTGCGCCCGGTGAGGCCGGCCCCCCCGCACCCCCACGCTATGCCACTGGCCACTGGGATTAAGAGGCATATCTGCCCCTGTTGGTGGAGGCAGAACACCAGCAGCCCTCTCCTACCAGAATTTGGTTTTCAAAGCCATCCACGTTGGTGGCCAACACTGATTCCTGTGGCAGTGAGTTCCATAGTCCACTGATTGACTACTTTCTCTTCTTTGTCCTGAATCATCCTGCACCCAACTTTGATGAAGGTCTGCGAGTTCCAGTGTTATGGGAGAACTCATTAAATTTCACAAGCCCTATATCTCCAGCCACTGTCGGCTTTGTCACTATTCCTGAATTTCCAGTTCCTGTTAACAACCCCAGAAGAATTTGGTTGCTTCCCATGAATTTGGAAAGCCAGCGTTGACTCTCCAAGTTATGTTACAAACTCAGCCATAAATAAATCCCATGCTCCTTAACAACAACTTAGAGTTGGGACCAGGGGTTTAGAAAGTCAGCGGGCACAAGCTCAGCCCCAACTGGATCTCCAAAGGCCAGTCTTCCAGTTTTAAAGCCTTCCCTTCTTCTTGGCCTGCAATGTTGAGAATTCAGAGATAGGCTGCTCCTATATATGGAGGATTCATTTAGTTGTTTGCCTGCTGGGGGCTGGGTAGGGACATGAAAGCAGGTGTTGTACATCTTGGCTTCCTGATGGAGGGAGAGAGAGGAGAAGGAGGAGAAGGAGGAAGGGAGGGAGGGAGGGAGGGAGGGAGGGAGGGAAGAAATGGAAAGGAAAGATCCTTTAGATATTTATTCCTCATTATATTGGCCACTGTTGGAGACTGTTGTGATTCTTAGATCAGCGAAACCACAGGAGGAAACTGCAAGGGCTATGTCCCCCCTTCATTTTTGGAGGAGGTAAATTCCTCGGTAAGGGGACGCAGGTGGCGCTGTGGGTTAAAGCCTCAGCGCCTAGGGCTTGCCGATCGAAAGGTCGGCGGTTCGAATCCCTGCAGCGGGGTGCGCTCCCGCTGCTCGGTCCCAGCGCCTGCCAACCTAGCAGTTCGAAAGCACCTCCGGGTGCAAGTAGATAAATAGGGACCGCTTACCAGCGGGAAGGTAAACGGCGTTTCCGTGTGCGGCTCTGGCTCTGGCCAGAGCAGCGATGTCACGCTGGCCACGTGACCCGGAAGTGTCTGCGGACAGCGCTGGCCCCCGGCCTCTTAAGTGAGATGGGCGCACAACCCCAGAGTCCGTCAAGACTGGCCCGTACGGGCAGGGGTACCTTTACCTTTACCTTTACTAAATTCCTCGGAATGCCAATTTGCTGGGAATCATAAGTGGGGACATTTGCTTCTGTTGTGCTCAGCTCCTGCCTGGGGGCTCCCCAATGAGTTCGTTTGTTTTGTTTAACAACCAAGCGAGTTATTGGTTTCTTTTAGTTCTTGTTTTTGTTATGTATTTTTGTGTGTGTGTGTTTTTAAAAAAATCTTGCCAGGGTGTTTTATTTTTATTTTGCATTGAAACCATGACGTCCTGAGCGCAGTTCTAACTGGAAAGATTCCTGGATCAGGCGGCCGTGAATTAAGATAACACACAATGGCGCCATAAGATGCAACCAGCTGCGCATAAGGGGTTTGGCACATCTGATGGGGAAACCCGGCCTGGCCCCTGCCAGCTCTCTCTGGGCGAGTGGCAAGCATTTCTGAAATGCTTTTTCTCTTCATTTTTGCCCACCCTGCAAATAGATCCAAGCAGGTGTGAGGGGCTCCCTGGTCACTGTGACCCTAAAGGACCAGGTGTGCAGCCTGGGGGTCATTTTGGACTCACTGCTGTCCACGGAGGTGCAGGTCAGTTCTGAATCCAGAGCGGCTGCCTACCAGCTCTATCTGAGACCCTCCCTGCCTGCTCCTTGTCTCGCCAGAGTGGTCCGTGCTCTGGTTATCTCCATCTTGGACTACTGCAATGCGCTCTCCGTGGGGCTACCTTGGAAGGTGACTCGGAAACTGCAACTGACCCAGGATGAGACAGACTGGTGACTGGGAGCAGCTGCCAGGAACATATAACTCCAGTCCTAAAGGGTCTTCACTGGCTCCCAGTCCGTTTCCAAGCACAATTTGAAGTGTTGGTGCTCACCTTTTAAGCCCAGTATACCTGAAGGAGCGTCTCCACCCCCATCGTTCTGCCCGGACACTGAGGTCCAGCGCAGAGGGTCTTCTGGTAGTTCCCTCCCTGCGAGAAGTGAGGCTACAGGGAACCAGGCAGAGGGCTTTCTCGGTGATGGCGCCCTCCCTGTGGAATGTCCTTCCATCAGATGTCAAGGAGATAAAGAACTACACAACTTTTAGAAGACACCTGAAGGCAGCCCTGTACTGTATAATAATAATAATAATAATAAATTTATTTATATCTAGCCCTCCCCAGCCGAAGCCGGGCTCAGAGCGGCTAACAACAGTAAAATGATAAAACATTCTAAAATCATTTCATTATAAAATTAATTCAAATCAGATTAATGGCAACCATTGGGCTAGAGTTCTGTGAGGATTGCCAAAGGAGGGAGTCAGGCTGTTTAAAGTTTAAGGTTTTATTATGTTTTTATATGAGTTGGAAGCCACCCAGAGTGGCTGGGACAACCCAATCAGAGGCTATTATTATTATTATTAAGCTATTATTATTATTATTATTAAGCTGGTTTTCAAGCTGCATCTGTCCAGGGTCTCTGTGGAATCTTATCAGGAACGGGTTTGGTTCTCGGTGAAGAAGATAGATAATGGTGAATGATATACCTGAAAGGATACCTTCTTTCCCCCAGACCCTCTCAGGTGCAGAGATCACCAAAGGGGGCCCTCCTAGTATTTCCTCCTCCATCCATCCTCCTCCTTCCATCCTCTGAGACTTGGGTTGGGGGATAAGCTGCCCCAGGAGGAGGCCTTCTCTGTAGTGGGCCCTCAACTGCAGAACTTCCTCCCCCCAGAGGGCCGCCTGGCAGCTTCACTTATACAGCTTCTGGAGAACGCCTCTTTCCCCTGACGTTTGGCACTTGAGGTATGTGTTTTCAGCACTCATCTTATTTTTATAAGTTGCTTTTAATGCTATGTTTTAATGTTGTAACAGAATCCTTCAGGTATTGCAGTCCTGAGCCATTTAAGACTTTATACAGGGGTCAGCAAGCTTTTCAGCAGGGGGCCGGTCCACTGTCCTGCAGACCTTGTGGGGGGCCAGACTATATTTCTTTTTTGGGGGGAATGAATGAATTCCTATGCCCCACGAATAACCCAGAGATGCATTTTAAATAAAGGCACACATTCTACTCATGTAAAAACACGCTGATTCCCACACCGTCCACGGGTCAGATTTAGAAGGCGATTGGGCTGGATCTGGCCCCCAGGCCTTAGTTTGCCTACCCATGGCTTTATAGGTCGAAACCAGCACTCTGAATTGGGCCCAGAAACTGATTGGCAGCCACTGCAATCGGGCCAGGATCCGTGCAATATGCTCAGACCATTTTGTCCCGGTGAGCAACTGGCAGCTGAATTTGTTGGGTTTTCCAAGACATTGAAGTGATTACCACCCAAACGCTGTTTCCAACGGCCGACAGATTTCTGACGATGGCTGTGCTTTGGTTTTCATATTATTTGGAAAAGGAGCTGCATCACACAAACCTCTCCCTCAAAACTTGTTTGCTATAATGATGAATATTCACTACTGGCAGCCACTACAGCTGATCTCTTATACTTGAATCCCTGTGGGTACGACCCATTGAAGAAGTAGAGGGTTTTATCCAATGGTAGCCATACTCACAGTAGACCCACTGCCTTGGGTCTCTTTAATTTTGCCAGAAGCGGCTTAGTCCTGCTGGCCACATGACCTGGAAGCTGTACACCGGCTCCCTTGGCCAGTAAAGCGAGATGAGCACCGCAACCCCAGAGTCGTCCGCGACTGGACCTAACGGTCAGGGGTACCTTTACCTTTTTACCCTGAGAAGATCTTAATTGGAGATAAACCCTGAGTTTGTTTACACCTTCAGGATGGACAAAAGAACCCCAAACACCGAAGATTTCAAGAAAAAAACATTCTTACAATCTGTCACACCTGGCGAATAATGATTTGTTTTGGTTTTGACACATGGCATAAATAAGAAGGTTGCGTCTCTTTCGAATCCTGCCCACTTTCTTTGTTTGCCAACAAAAAACCTGCAACTTTGGAGAGGAGTTTCCCCTGATTCCGGCCTCTTGTCCTCTCATAAGTAGGAGAAAACCAACAACCACCACAGCAAACCCTTCCCCGCGTACATACAAAATCCCTGATCGACAGGAAATTCTCACGGAACTGGAAATCTGAGTGGAACCAGTCATCCAAGGAGATGGAAATCCGCACGAAATGGCACCGGATGAAAACTTCACCTTGCCCCAGAAGTCCTCCAAAACTGAGAATCTTCTTGCGAAACAACAAGGCCGGATACAGCTATGCAGTACCGAGGGGATGGCTTTAATTGAAAAACACGTAGCGCCCCTCACAACACGGTCCCAAAAACCAGCCTTTGTCCCCCCCAACAGGTGTGGGGCATCTGCTGTTGACTGAGTGCCTTAATTAGGCTGGAAACCCCAGGTCTCTCTCCCTGTGATCTTTTCGTTCCTCCCCACTCCCCTCATTAACCACAAAAATAATATTTGCTGAGGCTGGCCTTTTAACGAGACCTGGCCCGTTGGGTCCGATGTCTCGAGATACGGTTGAGCTGTCTTACAATGTTATGAAATCGCTCCTTTTTTCAGGTAAGGGTTGGGTTCTGCCATTGATTGATGCCTTTGCCGAGGGTGTGGCAGCCTCTTAAGCTCATAGATCCGCTGTCCCTGGCATTAGATGCGTCCACCGTACTGGGAAGGCTTGCAAGGGCAGACGTGGGGGACAGCTGATCTCAGAGGCCTTGGAAGATGGACTGGAGGCGCCACTCAGTCCAGCATTTTCTCAGGAATATATTTATCATCTTGATGGTTTCCTACCATCTGTGGGCAGCACCAGGTAGGGTTTTTCTCCACGCCTCCTACCTTTCCCCAAATGGCTAATTCTTTGGTTGCAACCATTGAGGCAACCCGCACAACACTGCAGAAGAGGTGCAGAAATGCTAAGGGGACACAGAAGTCTTGGAGGACTCCGTTGGTTAGAGTGTGGTGCTGATAACGCCAAGGTTGCAGGTTCGATCCCCGTAAGGGACAGCTGCATATTCCTGAATTACAAGGGGGCTGGACTAGATGGCCCCCAGGGTCCCTTTCAACTCTACAGTTCTAAGATTCTATCACTTCCTTCTGAAGGCACCCAAGACAGGGAGCTTGTTGACTGGGGTGTATCCCATGTGGCACAAACTCGTTTCAGGGGGATGTGTTGGAGAGTTTGCAGTGGGGTCTGGTCATGGGGAAAGAAAAGCAACAGTGGGAGATGTTGAGAAGTGAAAATAGCATCTGTTAGACTCCTGGTTCTAAAATCTGCCCTTGATATCTTTCCCTGGAGAAAATCCTGCCGGAAGGAAAGGAAAACATCTGATCCTCTTGGATCAACAAACACCCAGATTTTGCAGAATTCCCTCTTGCAGAATTCTGAAAGCAGGAGAATGGGGAATGAATTGGACAACATTTTCTCTCTGGAGAAAATAATAAAGGTGGGAAGGGAAGAAGTTAGCTCCTCTTGGGTCAATGAACACCCAGATTTTGCAGCTTTCCCTTCTGCAGAATTCAGCCTGCGGAATTGCATCTTTGGACCTGAAAGCAGGAGACTGGGGAGCGAATTGGATCCTCTCATTGGAATAATGTTTGTTTCAAGTCTGCAAAAGGTTGTTACGGTCTTCCCTCGGGCACTTGTCCATTTGCAGTTCGAACAGCAAAGGTTCCTTGGAATCCCATCCAAACCTAAGTATTTGTGCCATGGTGTTTGATCCATATCTGTGTGGGACCATTGGACAGAACCAGTGGACTGATCCATTTAGCCCAGCACTGTCTGCTCTGGCTGGCAGCAGCTCTCTACAGGGTTTCTGGCAGAGTCTTTCCCCACCCCCACCACCCCTGCCTGGAGATGCCCCTGAGAATACCTAGGACCTTCTGCATGCAAAGCAGGCGTTTTTACCTCTAAACCATAAAAAACCAAGTTTCCATACCTCGTAAGGACTAAATGAAGCTGTTTGATACTGAGTTGGACCAATTGCCCCATCTAGCTCCATAGTGGCTGGTTGGTGGTGGCTGTGCAGAGTTTCAGGCAGGGAAGCCTTGAACCTGGGACCTTCTGTATGCCAAGCAAGCGTCCTGCTACTGAGCTGCAACCTTTCCACATTCTTGGAAGGACAAAATGTTGAATGGTTTGTTTGTTTTTGCATGTGTGTGTGTGTGTGTGTGTGTGTGTGAATGTTCCCATTTTGCAGAAGGGTCCGAGACTGCCCAGGGAGAGAGCCCTTCAAACCTCCATTTCCTCAGTCCATCCGCTGGCAAAGAGCCCATCAGATAAGGAAATGCAATTCACAAATAAATCAAGTGCCCTCCGGAATGTTATAAATCCTCAGGTGTAATGAAGCAGAACCAAAAAGAACACAATAAACACACTGATTTGTTAGTCTTTGGGTAACCACAGGTCTCTGGGCTAGGCCTTAAAAAATGTGCCTGCACATGTGTGGATTCAAACAACCGGCTGTCTGCGACCATAAGGGTGTAGCCCATGTCAGCCACCCTCAGAGTAGACCCATTAAAATAAATGGGCATTGCTGACTTAGATGCATTAGTTCCAGCAGGTCTGCTCAGAGTAGGATCGAGTCTGATTGCAACCCGATTATGCCCAATTATGTCCTACTCAGAGTAGACCCAATGAAACCCAGGGACTGGGCTAACTCAGTGGGCCTGCTCTGAGCAGGATTTACTTGGCTACCATCTGAGGGTCTTCTGGTATTTAGGTTTTGCATCACGTCTAATCGGATCATAGAATGGTAGAGTTGGAAGGGAGCCCCCAGGGTCATCTAGTCCAACCCCCTGCAGTGCAGGAACCGCAGCGAAAGAATCCCTGGCATTGCTGTCCAACCCAGACCCTCCCACATTTCTCTGATGAAAACAGGGATGTCCTATTGAATTATTAGGTAAAGGTAAAGGGACCCCTGACCATTAGGTCCAGTCATGACCGACTCTGGGGTTGCGGCGCTCATCTCGCTTTATTGGCCGAGGGAGCCGGCATACAGCATCCGGGTCATGTGGCCAGCATGACTAAGCCACTTCTGGCGAACCGGAGCAGTGCATGGAAATGCTGTTTACCTTCCCGCCGGAGTGGTACCTATTTATCTACTTGCACTTTGATGTGCTTTCGAACTGCTAGGTTGGCAGGAGCAGGGACCGAGCAACAGGAGCTCACCCTGTCGCGGGGATTCGAACCACTGACCTTCCAATCGGCAAGTCCTAGGCTCTGTGGTGTAGACCACAGCACCACCTGCGTCCCATATTCAATTATTAATTATTAATCATTTATTATTAATTATTAATACCCTGCCCATCTGACTGGGCTGCCCCAGCCACTCTGGTTGGCTCCCAACATATATAAAAACATAACAAAACGTTAAACATTAAAAAAACCTTCACTATACAGGGCCGCCTTCAGATGGCTCGAGGGTCAGATAACTCCATACCCTCCATCATGGATATATACAGTTGTGTTTTAAGGCTCCCTCCAGCACCTATACCAATAGCTGTCAATGTTTCCCTTTTTAAAAAGGAAAATTCCCTTATTCCGAATAGGATTCCTCGCAAGAAAAATGAAAAGTTGACATGCTTTAGCTGAGATTCCTGTGTTGCAGGGAGCTGGACTTGATTACTCTTGAGGTCCCTCCCAACTCTTACATTTCTAAGTTTCCTTCTTATCTAATTCCACCCTCTCAAACATGTTTCTTAATATATATTGCTGTTTTCCTACACTTCAAACCCCACTGTGGTCTTCACATATAAAAATTAGAAAACTATTTCCTCTTCTCCCTTCCCAGCTGCTTCTGCTGTACTTAAAAGTTTGTTGCCAATAACAATGCCCACATTGGATGGTCATGTAAATATGCCAAAGATTATTGGGAGATGGCCTATGTGGAATTTAAAAAGATATTTAAATCTATGTTTCTTTTTTAAAAAAACCGATGCCTTCTTCCTGGGTATAATAGATGACGCGATTTCAAAGAAAGCACTTCTTTGTGCAACAGCAGCTGCCAGGGTAGTATATGCCAGAATATGGAAAGAAAGTGAAATTCCAACCAAAGAACAATGGCTGAATAAACTGATAGAAGAAGCAAATCTAGCAAATATGACAGGATGAGAATCAGCTAAGAGACGAGTGGAAATTTTTTGGAGAGTATTTAAAGAGATATGACACCAAAATTAACCTACAAGTAGGAATAATTATGTGAGCAACAGCTAATAACAACAAAGGAATTGATGGGAGGAAATAGGGTGATTTGAATGGAAAGGCGGCTTATATAAAATGCCATGGAGTGGTAGCTTGGGAAGTCCATAGAGCATGGGTAGGGAAACTAAGGCCTGGGGGCCAGATCCGGCCCAATCGTCTTCTAAATCCGGCCCACGGACGGTTCGAGAATCAGCATGTTTTTACATGAGTAGAATGTGTGCTTTTATTTAAAATGCATCTGGGTTATTTGTGGGGCCTGCTTGGTGTTTTTACATGAGTAGAATGTGTGCTTTTATTTATAATGCATCTCTGGGTTATTTGTGGGGCATAGGAAATAGTTCTGCCCCCCCCCAAAAAAATATAGTCCAGCCCCTGACAAGGTCTGAGGGACAGTGGACTGGCCCCTGCTGAAAATGTTTGCTGAGCCCTGCCGTAGAGTAACCATTGGTAATGGAAATGTATGATGCACAAGCAGAAAACTGGAAAATGTATAAATGAATAAATAACCCAATGAGCTGGATGGAGCGATGGGGCTGTATGAGTTAGCTCACCTGTGTTTCACTCACCTCCGTGACGGGACAGAGGTGGGGAAAGGAGAGGAAACCCAAAGCATAAAAGGCAATTAGAAACGCGTTTCCCGGTTGGTGTTATTCTGCCAACTTGTCGGGTAGCAAAGCTTCACGGTATCTGTGACATCTTTGGTGTTTTGGAAACAGAGCGGTTGAAACAATGCCGAGATATATAAACAGAGGAGCTCCTTTGAGCAAACCACAACAAACCTCCTTTTTAAAAATTAGTTTTTATTAAATATTTTTTGTGTGTGCTGTGGGAAGGAGTACTTTGCTTTGGCTGATCTGAATCTTCCGATGCTCAGGTGTTACCCTTCTACAATCAGGAATTCCCAGTCAAATAAAACGATGATTTTTAAAGGCCTTCCTTTCCTTGAGGAGCTGTGTGGCTGTTTCTGCACGTAGATCTGCATTTTCCTCCCCACACTCTGTTCTACTCTAAACACACTGACTCCAAAAATATAGATTATAATCTCTACTATGGGGCAGAGAAAGAATGTTTCTTCATCGCAGGGACATCCCTCTGCTGATCTCAGGAGATTAAAACTGGTGTTACATCACTCACTTTCGTTCCCTGAAAATAGTGTTGCAAAAGTTGGTTGCCCCCCCCCCCTTTCTGCTGAGCGGTGGCAAAATTCCACAGGTGGTTTTTTGGGGGGAATCTATGTTCCCTTGAGAATCAAGACACAGCAGAGGCTGTTGTAGCTTCAAAAAATATGCACATATTTACACCTGAGTAGGGATGGAAAGAGTCCAGATCTTACGTACTGCCCAACATTTCTCAGACGAAAATAGGGACTTCCTTTTCCAAAACAACAACAATAATCAGTGCTTTTTTCTGGAAAAAAATGGTGGGGGAACTCACCACAAAGTTTGTTTCCTTGCTTGTTTATTGTGGGCCCAGTCGCAGTGCCGCCCGCAGTGGCTAAATGTAAAACGTGATTAATAAACTCAAGCAGACAATGATCTGGATTAGAAATGGCCACCACTTTATTGATTTTCAAATATGGGTAGATTTTTGGCTCAGGCATTTGCTGTATATCCATCCCAGCCCCCAGCCCCCGACAAAAAGCATATTTATCAGTGGCAAGACCCAGTGTTAACAGCAAGAACCTTGCTGAACTAACAGAACTGGACAACAGGGGCAAAGCAATCGCTTATATACATTTCTGAAGGCCTGGGCCACTCCCACTCCCAACGTGATTGGCTGCCTAAACATCCAAGCTGCGAATCGTGACTCACAGTTTAAGGGCCAATGGCAGAGGCCCAAATCCTGACATGTTCTGTGATTGGATATCATGTATCGAATCAGAACACAGGAGCTCAGAATCCTTAGTCCAGGCAAACACAGACCACTGAATACATAACAGTAGAGCTGGAATGGATCCCTAAGGACATCTAGCCCAACCCACTGCAATGCAGGGATCTTTTGTCCCACATGGAACTCGAACCCACGGCCCTGAAATGAAGAGTTTCATAGTCTACCGACTGAGAATGTGTTTAATCCTATTGGATGGGGAACTTGTGGCCTTCCCAATTTTGTTGGACTCCGACTCCCATCAGCCAGTGTGGCTATAGGGCAGGGACGATGGGATTTGTAGTCCAGGGCTGTATCCTGGCAGTCCTCTGCAATGTAGCACGAGGCCCTTCACTGCAGGACTTGTGCAAGGCTGGGCACTTGTTTGCTTAACTTGAAGGGATGAGCAAAAGAGCGGCAGGGACAAAAGAGAGCGGCTTAAAAGTTCAAAGAGAGTTTGGTCAAGGATCCAGCCGCTATGCCGTTGCTAGGCAACCAGGTGTGTGTGTGTGTGTGTGAATGTGAGTCACAGGCTCCCTGAGTCATCCCTGCAAAGTGGAGAAGAGGCCTGGGGTGGAGAAGAGGGGGAGGCACAAAGGGTTGCAGCCTACTCAGAGTAGACCCATTGCAATGAACAGGCATGAAAAACTTGGAATCATACAGTTGGAAGGGACCTCGAGGGTCATCTAGCCCAACCCGCTTCTTTAATTTGCAACGGCCTTTTCCATACCCTCCAAAATGTATCTGATGGAAACAGGGACATCCTATCCCATAATTTTGCTGTTTATACCCCACCCACCTGACTGGGTTGCCCCAGCCACTCTAGGCGGCTTCAGCATATATAAAAACATAATAAAACAATAAACATTTTTAAAAAACGTTTTAAGAATTGTATGAAATAGAAATAGAAATAAAAAACTTCCCTACACAGGGCTGCCTTCAGATGGCTTGGGGGATGGATAACTCCACACCCTCTAACATTTCTCTGAAGAAAAAAGGAATGTCCTAAGGAAAAGCGGGATATTCCGGGATCAAATAAGAAACCGGGACACCTTCTGTAAATCTGGGACTGTCCCTGGAAAATTGGGCACTTGGAGAGTCCTCATTTTCTGCACAGATATTCTGAGGGTTGTTAGGCCCCCAAAGACATTTCCTAAATAGGGAGTTTATCTTTTGGAAATATGTTCCAGTCCTCTCAGAATATAGATGTGGGAATAATATTCATTTTGAGTGTGTGCATCCTTTCCTATAAGGTAAAGTTTAATGACTCCGATCTGTCAATTTCTAAAGAAACTTCTTTAGATATCTATATATCTAAAGAAAGAGCAAACACAGAATTGATATTCCTTAAGTGAAGGAATAATCTCTTATTTACCTAATTGGCACCAGTAGGTAAAAACTGGTCTGATTTGGACTAGTTAATGGAATTCCCTGATATTTTACCCAAAGCATTCCATTGTTTGCAACAAAAGCAGGAATACTAGTCTGAGGCTTTGAAATGAACGAATGAATAACATTTGCAAATAAAACCAATTTATATTCAACTGCATTACAGTGGTGCCCCGCAAGACGAATGCCTTGCAAGACGGAAAACCCGCTAGACGAAAGGGTTTTCTGTTTTGGAGGTGCTTCGCAAAACGAATTTCCTATGGGCTTGCTTCGCAAGACGAAAATGTCTTGCGAGTTCCTACGGGGTTTTTTTCCTCCCCCCCCCCTTTTCTAAACCTCTAAGCCGCTTATCCGCTAAGCCGCTAATAGCGCTAATCCGCTAAGCCGTCAATGGGCTTGCTTCGCAAGACGAAAAAACCGCTAGACGAAGAGAATCGCGGAATGGATTCTTTTCGTCTTGCGAGGCACCACTGTAATATGAACTGACCATCAATCTCACATTTCACCTTTTAATGTGTAATACTTGTTAATGCGTAATGTTTTTATATATGTTGGAAGACGCCCAGAGTGGCTGGGGCAACCCCAGAGTGGCTGGGGCGGGGGTATTATACTCATCATCATCATCCTCCTCCTCCTCATCAT
Source organism: Podarcis cretensis (assembly GCF_951804945.1). NCBI lineage: Eukaryota > Metazoa > Chordata > Lepidosauria > Squamata > Lacertidae > Podarcis > Podarcis cretensis. The sequence continues at coordinate 3,133,922 of NC_137188.1, forward strand.
CACAATGTTGTCTAATAGCGCAAGCTAGGGGTTGTAAAGAAAAATTGAAAAACGAAGGTAAAAGTGGGCGTCCTTGCCTAGCCAGTGGAAAGGTGGAAGACATAATGCCATCCACATGATCTCTAGAGATAGATGAGTCATAAATTACTTTAATATATTTTATAAAATCCAAAAGGAAACCCAATTTGGTTAAAACTACTTCCATATACTATTATTATTTTTTGTCAAAAGCCTTTTCAGCATCTAGTGATTGAATTAAAAACAGATCAATTTTTTTTATTTAAATCTATCAAATCCACCACTAACAATATTATCTGCTGCCAGTTTCATTTTTATAAAGCCAGTTTAGTCATTTTCAATAACCACTGATATTACTTGAGGAATTCTATTTGCAAAGGTTGCTGTCAAAATCTTCATATCAGCGTTTATTAGTGATGTAGCTCAAATGTTTGCACAAAATGTGTGGTCTTCATCTGATTTGGGTATAATTGCAATATAAAAGTAAAAGTAAAGGTACCCCTGCCCGTACGGGCCAGTCGTGTCCGACTCTAGGGTTGTGCGCTCATCTCACTTAAGAGGCCAGGAGCCAGCACTGTCCGCAGACACTTCCGGGTCACGTGGCCAGCGTGACGAAGCTGCAGCTGGCGAACCGGCACCAGCGCAGCACACGGAAACGCCGTTTACCTTCCTGCTATAAAGCGGTCCCTATTTATCTACTTGCACTTAAGGGTGCTTTCGCACTGCTAGGTGGGCAGGAGCTGGGACCGAACAACGGGAGCTCACCCCGCCGCGGGGATTCGAACCGCCGACCTTGCGATCAGCAAGTCCTAGGCACTGAGGTTTTACCCACAGCGCCACCTATAACTGTAATATAAGCTCAATAAAATACCTTTATTAAGTATCTCTACATAAAATGGGTGAAGTATTGGTACTAATAAGTCAACATATTTATTGTATCATTTGAGGTAAAACCCATGTGATCCTGAAGTATTTCCAATTCTTGTTTTAAAAATAGTTTGCTTAATTTCTGACTGCATTATGGGTGCAAACACTGTATGCCTTTGTAAATAATCCAAATAAAGAAATTTTATTTTAATAAAAAAAAGGCACCGTATCTACAAAAACGACGCCCTTGGGATTACTAAATAACTCTGAATAAAATATTAAACATTAAAACTTAGTATCTTTATATACTTTGGAAAAATGAACATCCCTCTGGAATCACAGTTTTATGTTTATTTGACTTTAAACAATTTCCCAATATTTAACGTTATCATTAATGATTCTCCTAATATCTCAGTTGATGAAACAACAGTTTATCAGCTATCTCCAGTTATCGAAATGGGAAAGACGGCAGCTGAAACAACGATTTCTAAGCCTACTCCAGGTACATCCACCAAGAGCGGAGAGGGGACCTCAGCTGAAGAAAGTGCCCCATCACCAACAAGTAGGGGAACTCCTACAGAGAGCAGAGACGAGACGCCAAGGCCACCTCCAACAACTTCAGTTATCCAAACGGGAAAGACGACAGCTGAAACAACGATTTCTCAGCCTACTCTAGGTACATCCACCAAGAGCGGAGAGGGGACCTCAGCTGAAGAAAGTGCCCCATCACCAACCAGTAGCGGAATCCCTACAGAGAGCAGAGAGGAGACGTCAAGGCCACCTCCAACAACTTCAGTTACCGAAACGGGAAAGACGGCAGCTGAAACAACGATTTCTCAGCCTACTCCAGATACATCCCCCAAGAGCAGAGAGGGGACCTCGGCTGAAGAAAGTGCTCCATCACCAACCAGTAGTGGAATTCCTACAGAGAGGAGAGAGGAGATGTCAAGCCCACCTCCAACAACTTCAGTTACAGAAATGGTAAAGACGGCAACTGAAACAACAATTTCTCAGCCTCCTCCAGGTACATCCACCAAGAGCGGAGAGGGGACCTCAGCCGAAGAAAGTGCCCCATCACCAACAAGTAGGGGAACTCCTACAGAGAGCAGAGACGAGACGCCAAGGCCACCTCCAACAACTTCAGTTATCCAAACGGGAAAGACGACAGCTGAAACAACGATTTCTCAGCCTACTCTAGGTACATCCACCAAGAGCGGAGAGGGGACCTCAGCTGAAGAAAGTGCCCCATCACCAACCAGTAGCGGAATCCCTACAGAGAGCAGAGAGGAGACGTCAAGGCCACCTCCAACAACTTCAGTTATTGAAACGGGAAAGACGGCAGCTGAAACAACGATTTCTCAGCCTACTCCAGGTACATCCACCAAGAGCGGAGAGGGGACCTCAGCTGAAGAAAGTGCCCCATCACCAACCAGTAGCGGAATCCCTACAGAGAGCAGAGAGGAGACGTCAAGGCCACCTCCAACAACTTCAGTTACCGAAACGGGAAAGACGGCAGCTGAAACAACGATTTCTCAGCCTACTCCAGATACATCCACCAAGAGCGGAGAGGGGACCTCAGCTGAAGAAAGTGACCCATCACCAACAAGTAGTGGAACCTCTAAGGAGACCAGAGAGGAGACGTCAAGCCCACCTCCTACAACTTCAGTTATCCAAACGGGAAAGACGGCAGCTGAAACAACGATTTCTAAGCCTACTCCAGGTACATCCACCAAGAGCGGAGAGGGGACCTCAGCTGAAGAAAGTGCCCCATCACCAACAAGTAGGGGAACTCCTACAGAGAGCAGAGACGAGACGCCAAGGCCACCTCCAACAACTTCAGTTATCGAAACGGGAAAGACGGCAGCTGAAACAACGATTTCTCAGCCTACTCCAGGTACATCCACCCAGCGCGGAGAGGGCACCTCAGCTGAAGAAAGTGCCCGATCACCAACAAGTAGTGGAATCCCTACAGAGAGCAGAGAGGAGATATCAAGACCACCTCCAACAACTTCAGTTACCGAAAAGGGAAAGACGACAGCTGAAACAACGATTTCTCAGTCTACTCCAGGTACATCCACCAAGAGCGGAGAGGGGACCTCAGCTGAAGAAAGTGCCCCATCACCAACAAGTAGGGGAACTCCTACAGAGAGCAGAGAGGAGACTTCAAGCCCACCTCCAACAACTTCAGTTACCGAAACGGGAAAGACGGCAGCTGAAACAACGATTTCTCAGCCTACTCCAGATACATCCCCCAAGAGCACAGAGGGGACCTCGGCTGAAGAAAGTGCCCCATCACCAACAAGTAGCGGAACCCCTACAGAGAGCAGAGAGGTGACGTCAAGCCCACCTCCAACAACTTCAGTTACCGAAACGGGAAAGACGGCAGCTGAAACAACGATTTCTCAGCCTACTCCAGATACATCCCCCAAGAGCAGAGAGGGGACCTCGGCTGAAGAAAGTGCCCCATCACCAACAAGTAGGGGAACTCCTACAGAGAGCAGAGAGGTGACGTCAAGCCCACGTCCAACAACTTCAGTTACCGAAACGGGAAAGACGGCAGCTGAAACAATGATTTCTCAGCCTACTCCAGATACATCCCCCAAGAGCAGAGAGGGGACCTCGGCTGAAGAAAGTGCCCCATCACCAACAAGTAGGGGAACTCCTACAGAGAGCAGAGAGGTGACGTCAAGCCCACGTCCAACAACTTCAGTTACCGAAACGGGAAAGACGGCAGCTGAAACAATGATTTCTCAGCCTACTCCAGGTACATCCACCAAGAGCGGAGAGGGGACCTCAGCTGAAGAAAGTGCCACATCACCAACAAGTAGCGGAACCCCTACAGAGAGCAGAGAGGTGACGTCAAGCCCACCTCCAACAACTTCAGTTACCGAAACGGGAAAGACGGCAGCTGAAACAACGATTTCTCAGTCTACTCCAGGTACATCCACCAAGAGCGGAGAGGGGACGTCAGCTGAAGAAAGTGCCCCATCACCAACAAGTAGTGGAGTTCCTACAGAGAGCAGAGAGGAGACGTCAAGCCCACGTCCAACAACTTCAGTTACCGAAACGGGAAAGACGGCAGCTGAAACAACGATTTCTAAGCCTACTCCAGGTACATCCACCAAGAGCGGAGAGGGGACCTCAGCTGAAGAAAGTGCCTCATCACCAACAAGTAGGGGAACTCCTACAGAGAGCAGAGACGAGACGCCAAGGCCACCTCCAACAACTTCAGTTACCGAAACGGGAAAGACGGCAGCTGAAACAATGATTTCTAAGCCTACTCCAGGTACATCCACCAAGAGCGGAGAGGGGACCTCAGCTGAAGAAAGTGCCCCATCACCAACAAGTAGCGGAACCCCTACAGAGAGCAGAGAGGAGACGTCAAGCCCACGTCCAACAACTTCAGTTACCGAAACGGGAAAGACGGCAGCTGAAACAATGATTTCTAAGCCTACTCCAGGTACATCCACCAAGAGCGGAGAGGGGACCTCAGCTGAAGAAAGTGACCCATCACCAACAAGTAGTGGAGTACCTACAGAGAGCAGAGAGGAGACGTCAAGCCCACGTCCAACAACTTCAGTTACCGAAACGGGAAAGACGGCAGCTGAAACAACGATTTCTAAGCCTACTCCAGGTACATCCACCAAGAGCGGAGAGGGGACCTCAGCCGAAGAAAGTGCCTCATCACCAACAAGTAGTGGAACCTCTAAGGAGACCAGAGAGGAGACGTCAAGCCCACGTCCAACAACTTCAGTTACCGAAACGGGAAAGACGGCAGCTGAAACAATGATTTCTAAGCCTACTCCAGGTACATCCACCAAGAGCGGAGAGGGGACCTCAGCTGAAGAAAGTGACCCATCACCAACCAGTAGTGGAATTCCTACAGAGAGGAGAGAGGAGATGTCAAGCCCACCTCCAACAACTTCAGTTACAGAAATGGTAAAGACGGCAACTGAAACAACAATTTCTCAGCCTCCTCCAGGTACATCCACCAAGAGCGGAGAGGGGACCTCAGCCGAAGAAAGTGCCCCATCACCAACAAGTAGGGGAACTCCTACAGAGAGCAGAGACGAGACGCCAAGGCCACCTCCAACAACTTCAGTTATCCAAACGGGAAAGACGACAGCTGAAACAACGATTTCTCAGCCTACTCTAGGTACATCCACCAAGAGCGGAGAGGGGACCTCAGCTGAAGAAAGTGCCCCATCACCAACCAGTAGCGGAATCCCTACAGAGAGCAGAGAGGAGACGTCAAGGCCACCTCCAACAACTTCAGTTATTGAAACGGGAAAGACGGCAGCTGAAACAACGATTTCTCAGTCTACTCCAGGTACATCCACCAAGAGCAGAGAGGGGACCTCGGCTGAAGAAAGTGCCCCATCACCAACAAGTAGCGGAACCCCTACAGAGAGCAGAGAGGTGACGTCAAGCCCACCTCCAACAACTTCAGTTACCGAAACGGGAAAGACGGCAGCTGAAACAACGATTTCTCAGCCTACTCCAGATACATCCCCCAAGAGCAGAGAGGGGACCTCGGCTGAAGAAAGTGCCCCATCACCAACAAGTAGGGGAACTCCTACAGAGAGCAGAGAGGTGACGTCAAGCCCACGTCCAACAACTTCAGTTACCGAAACGGGAAAGACGGCAGCTGAAACAATGATTTCTCAGCCTACTCCAGATACATCCCCCAAGAGCAGAGAGGGGACCTCGGCTGAAGAAAGTGCCCCATCACCAACAAGTAGGGGAACTCCTACAGAGAGCAGAGAGGTGACGTCAAGCCCACGTCCAACAACTTCAGTTACCGAAACGGGAAAGACGGCAGCTGAAACAATGATTTCTCAGCCTACTCCAGGTACATCCACCAAGAGCGGAGAGGGGACCTCAGCTGAAGAAAGTGCCACATCACCAACAAGTAGCGGAACCCCTACAGAGAGCAGAGAGGTGACGTCAAGCCCACCTCCAACAACTTCAGTTACCGAAACGGGAAAGACGGCAGCTGAAACAACGATTTCTCAGTCTACTCCAGGTACATCCACCAAGAGCGGAGAGGGGACGTCAGCTGAAGAAAGTGCCCCATCACCAACAAGTAGTGGAGTTCCTACAGAGAGCAGAGAGGAGACGTCAAGCCCACGTCCAACAACTTCAGTTACCGAAACGGGAAAGACGGCAGCTGAAACAACGATTTCTAAGCCTACTCCAGGTACATCCACCAAGAGCGGAGAGGGGACCTCAGCTGAAGAAAGTGCCTCATCACCAACAAGTAGGGGAACTCCTACAGAGAGCAGAGACGAGACGCCAAGGCCACCTCCAACAACTTCAGTTACCGAAACGGGAAAGACGGCAGCTGAAACAATGATTTCTAAGCCTACTCCAGGTACATCCACCAAGAGCGGAGAGGGGACCTCAGCTGAAGAAAGTGCCCCATCACCAACAAGTAGCGGAACCCCTACAGAGAGCAGAGAGGAGACGTCAAGCCCACGTCCAACAACTTCAGTTACCGAAACGGGAAAGACGGCAGCTGAAACAATGATTTCTAAGCCTACTCCAGGTACATCCACCAAGAGCGGAGAGGGGACCTCAGCTGAAGAAAGTGACCCATCACCAACAAGTAGTGGAGTACCTACAGAGAGCAGAGAGGAGACGTCAAGCCCACGTCCAACAACTTCAGTTACCGAAACGGGAAAGACGGCAGCTGAAACAACGATTTCTAAGCCTACTCCAGGTACATCCACCAAGAGCGGAGAGGGGACCTCAGCCGAAGAAAGTGCCTCATCACCAACAAGTAGTGGAACCTCTAAGGAGACCAGAGAGGAGACGTCAAGCCCACGTCCAACAACTTCAGTTACCGAAACGGGAAAGACGGCAGCTGAAACAATGATTTCTAAGCCTACTCCAGGTACATCCACCAAGAGCGGAGAGGGGACCTCAGCTGAAGAAAGTGACCCATCACCAACCAGTAGTGGAATTCCTACAGAGAGGAGAGAGGAGATGTCAAGCCCACCTCCAACAACTTCAGTTACAGAAATGGTAAAGACGGCAACTGAAACAACAATTTCTCAGCCTCCTCCAGGTACATCCACCAAGAGCGGAGAGGGGACCTCAGCCGAAGAAAGTGCCCCATCACCAACAAGTAGGGGAACTCCTACAGAGAGCAGAGACGAGACGCCAAGGCCACCTCCAACAACTTCAGTTATCCAAACGGGAAAGACGACAGCTGAAACAACGATTTCTCAGCCTACTCTAGGTACATCCACCAAGAGCGGAGAGGGGACCTCAGCTGAAGAAAGTGCCCCATCACCAACCAGTAGCGGAATCCCTACAGAGAGCAGAGAGGAGACGTCAAGGCCACCTCCAACAACTTCAGTTATTGAAACGGGAAAGACGGCAGCTGAAACAACGATTTCTCAGTCTACTCCAGGTACATCCACCAAGAGCAGAGAGGGGACCTCGGCTGAAGAAAGTGCCCCATCACCAACAAGTAGCAGAACCCCTACAGAGAGCAGAGAGGTGACGTCAAGCCCACCTCCAACAACTTCAGTTACCGAAAAGGGAAAGACGGCAGCTGAAACAACGATTTCTCAGCCTACTCCAGATACATCCCTCAAGAGCAGAGAGGGGACCTCGGCTGAAGAAAGTGCCCCATCACCAACCAGTAGCGGAATCCCTACAGAGAGCAGAGAGGAGACGTCAAGCCCACGTCCAACAACTTCAGTTACCGAAACGGGAAAGACGGCAGCTGAAACAATGATTTCTAAGCCTACTCCAGGTACATCCACCAAGAGCGGAGAGGGGACCTCAGCTGAAGAAAGTGACCCATCACCAACAAGTAGTGGAACCTCTAAGGAGACCAGAGAGGAGACGTCAAGCCCACCTCCTACAACTTCAGTTATCCAAACGGGAAAGACGGCAGCTGAAACAACGATTTCTAAGCCTACTCCAGGTACATCCACCAAGAGCGGAGAGGGGACCTCAGCTGAAGAAAGTGCCCCATCACCAACAAGTAGGGGAACTCCTACAGAGAGCAGAGACGAGACGCCAAGGCCACCTCCAACAACTTCAGTTATCGAAACGGGAAAGACGGCAGCTGAAACAACGATTTCTCAGCCTACTCTAGGTACATCCACCAAGAGCAGAGAGGGGACCTCAGCTGAAGAAAGTGCCCCATCACCAACCAGTAGCGGAATCCCTACAGAGAGCAGAGAGGAGACGTCAAGGCCACCTCCAACAACTTCAGTTACCGAAACGGGAAAGACGGCAGCTGAAACAACGATTTCTCAGCCTACTCCAGATACATCCCCCAAGAGCAGAGAGGGGACCTCGGCTGAAGAAAGTGCCCCATCACCAACCAGTAGCGGAATCCCTACAGAGAGCAGAGAGGAGACGTCAAGCCCACGTCCAACAACTTCAGTTACCGAAACGGGAAAGACGGCAGCTGAAACAATGATTTCTAAGCCTACTCCAGGTACATCCACCAAGAGCGGAGAGGGGACCTCAGCTGAAGAAAGTGACCCATCACCAACAAGTAGTGGAACCTCTAAGGAGACCAGAGAGGAGACGTCAAGCCCACCTCCTACAACTTCAGTTATCCAAACGGGAAAGACGGCAGCTGAAACAACGATTTCTAAGCCTACTCCAGGTACATCCACCAAGAGCGGAGAGGGGACCTCAGCTGAAGAAAGTGCCCCATCACCAACAAGTAGGGGAACTCCTACAGAGAGCAGAGACGAGACGCCAAGGCCACCTCCAACAACTTCAGTTATCGAAACGGGAAAGACGGCAGCTGAAACAACGATTTCTCAGCCTACTCTAGGTACATCCATTAAGAGCGGAGAGGGGACCTCAGCTGAAGAAAGTGCCCCATCACCAACCAGTAGCGGAATCCCTACAGAGAGCAGAGAGGAGACGTCAAGGCCACCTCCAACAACTTCAGTTATTGAAACGGGAAAGACGGCAGCTGAAACAACGATTTCTCAGTCTACTCCAGGTACATCCCCCAAGAGCAGAGAGGGGACCTCGGCTGAAGAAAGTGCCCCATCACCAACAAGTAGCGGAACCCCTACAGAGAGCAGAGAGGTGACGTCAAGCCCACCTCCAACAACTTCAGTTACCGAAACGGGAAAGACGGCACCTGAAACAATGATTTCTCAGACTACTCCAGGTACATCCACCAAGAGCAGTGAGGGGACATCGGCTGAAGAAAGTGCCCCATCACCAACAAGTAGGGGAACTCCTACAGAGAGCAGAGAGGAGACGTCAAGCCCACCTCCAACAACTTTAGTAATCGAAAGTGGAAAGACGGCAGCTGAAAATACGATTTCTCAGTCTACTCCAGGTACATCCACCAAGAGCGGAGCAGGGACCTCAGCTGAAGAAATTGCCCCATCACCAACAAGTAGCGGAATTTCTACAAGGATCAGAGAGGAGATGTCAAGGCCACCTCCAATAACTTCAGTTATCCAAACGGGAAAGACGGCAGCTGAAACAACGATTTCTCAGCCTACTACAGGTACATCCACCAAGAGCAGAGAGGGGACCTCAGCTGAAGAAAGTAACCCATCACCAACAAGTAGTGGAATTCCTAGAGAGAGCAGAGAGGAGACGTCAAGCCCACCTCCAACAACTTCAGTTATCAAAACGGGAAAGACGGCAGCTGAAACAACGATTTCTCAGCCTACTCCAGGTACATCCACCCAGCGCGGAGAGGGCACCTCAGCTGAAGAAAGTGCCCGATCACCAACAAGTAGTGGAATCCCTACAGAGAGCAGAGAGGAGATATCAAGACCACCTCCAACAACTTCAGTTACCGAAAAGGGAAAGACGACAGCTGAAACAACGATTTCTCAGTCTACTCCAGGTACATCCACCAAGAGCGGAGAGGGGACCTCAGCTGAAGAAAGTGCCCCATCACCAACAAGTAGCGGAAACCCTACAGAGAGCAGAGAGGAGACGTCAAGCCCACCTCCAACAACTTCAGTTATCCAAACGGGAAAGACGGCAGCTGAAACAACGATTTCTCAGCCTACTCCAGGTACATCCTCCAAGAGCGGAGAGGGGACCTCAGCTGAAGAAAGTGCCCCATCACCAACAAGTAGGGGAACTCCTACAGAGAGCAGAGAGGTGACGTCAAGCCCACCTCCAACAACTTCAGTTACCGAAACGGGAAAGACGGCAGCTGAAACAATGATTTCTCAGCCTACTCCAGATACATCCCCCAAGAGCAGAGAGGGGACCTCGGCTGAAGAAAGTGCCCCATCACCAACAAGTAGGGGAACTCCTACAGAGAGCAGAGAGGTGACGTCAAGCCCACCTCCAACAACTTCAGTTACCGAAACGGGAAAGACGGCAGCTGAAACAATGATTTCTCAGCCTACTCCAGATACATCCCCCAAGAGCAGAGAGGGGACCTCGGCTGAAGAAAGTGCCCCATCACCAACAAGTAGGGGAACTCCTACAGAGAGCAGAGAGGTGACGTCAAGCCCACCTCCAACAACTTCAGTTACCGAAACGGGAAAGACGGCAGCTGAAACAACGATTTCTCAGCCTACTCCAGATACATCCCCCAAGAGCAGAGAGGGGACCTCGGCTGAAGAAAGTGCCCCATCACCAACAAGTAGGGGAACTCCTACAGAGAGCAGAGAGGTGACGTCAAGCCCACCTCCAACAACTTCAGTTACCGAAACGGGAAAGACGGCAGCTGAAACAATGATTTCTAAGCCTACTCCTGGTACATCCACCAAGAGCGGAGAGGGGACCTCAGCTGAAGAAAGTGACCCATCACCAACAAGTAGTGGAGTACCTACAGAGAGCAGAGAGGAGACGTCAAGCCCACGTCCAACAACTTCAGTTACCGAAACGGGAAAGACGGCAGCTGAAACAACGATTTCTAAGCCTACTCCAGGTACATCCACCAAGAGCGGAGAGGGGACCTCAGCCGAAGAAAGTGCCTCATCACCAACAAGTAGTGGAACCTCTAAGGAGACCAGAGAGGAGACGTCAAGCCCACGTCCAACAACTTCAGTTACCGAAACGGGAAAGACGGCAGCTGAAACAATGATTTCTAAGCCTACTCCAGGTACATCCACCAAGAGCGGAGAGGGGACCTCAGCTGAAGAAAGTGACCCATCACCAACAAGTAGTGGAGTACCTACAGAGAGCAGAGAGGAGACGTCAAGCCCACGTCCAACAACTTCAGTTACCGAAACGGGAAAGACGGCAGCTGAAACAACGATTTCTAAGCCTACTCCAGGTACATCCACCAAGAGCGGAGAGGGGACCTCAGCTGAAGAAAGTGCCCCATCACCAACAAGTAGGGGAACTCCTACAGAGAGCATAGAGGAAACATCAAGGCTACCTCCAACAACTTCAGTTATCGAAACGGGAAAGACGGCAGCTGAAACAACGATTTCTCAGCCTACTCCAGGTACATCCACCAAGAGCGGAGAGGGGACCTCAGCTGAAGAAAGTGCCCCATCACCAACAAGTAGCGGAACCGCAACAGAGAGCAGACAGGAGACGTCAAGGCCACCTCCAACAACTTCATTTATCGAAACGCTAAAGACGGCAGCTGCAACAACGATTTCTCAGCCTACTCCAGGTACATCCACCAAGAGCGGAGAGGAGACCTCAGCTGAAGAAAGTGCCCCATCACCAACACATAGCACAACCCCTACAGAGAGTAGAGAGGAGACGTCAAGACCACCTCCAACAACTTCAGTTAACGAAACGGGAAAGACGGCAGCTGACACAACGATATCTCAGTCTACTCCAGGTACATCCACCAACAGCGGAGAGGTGACCTCAGCTGGAGAAAATGTCTCATCACCAACAGGTAGTGGAACCCCTACAGAGAGCAGAGAGGAGACGTCAAGCCCACCTCCAACAACTTTAGTAATCGAAAGTGGAAAGACGGCAGCTGAAAATACGATTTCGCAGCCTACTCCAGGTACATCCACCAAGAGCGGAGAGAGGACCTCAGTCCAAGAAAGTGCCTCATCACCAACAAGTAGTGGAACCCCTAAGGAGACCAGAGAGGAGACGTCAAGCCCACCTCCAACAACTTCAGTTATCGAAACGGGAAAGACGGCAGCTGAAACAACGATTTCTCAGCCTACTACAGGTACATCCACCAAGAGCAGAGAGGGGACCTCAGCTGAAGAAAGTAACCCATCACCAACAAGTAGTGGAATTCCTAGAGAGAGCAGAGAGGAGACGTCAAGCCCACCTCCAACAACTTCAGTTATCAAAACGGGAAAGACGGCAACTGACACAACGATTTCTCAGCCTACTCCAGGTACATCCACCCAGCGCGGAGAGGGCACCTCAGCTGAAGAAAGTGCCCGATCACCAACAAGTAGTGGAATCCCTACAGAGAGCAGAGAGGAGATATCAAGACCACCTCCAACAACTTCAGTTACCGAAAAGGGAAAGACGACAGCTGAAACAACAATTTCTCAGCGTACTCCAGGTACATCCACCAAGAGCGGAGAGGGGACCTCAGCTGAAGAAAGTGCCCCATCACCAACAAGTAGCGGAAACCCTACAGAGAGGAGAGAGGAGACTTCAAGCCCACCTCCAACAACTTCAGTTACAGAAATGGTAAAGACGGCAACTGAAACAACAATTTCTCAGCCTACTCCAGGTACATCCACCAAGAGCGGAGAGGGGACCTCAGCTGAAGAAAGTGCGCCATCATCAACCAGTAGCGGAATCCCTACAGAGAGCAGAGAGGAGACGTCAAGCCCACCTCCTACAACTTCAGTTATCCAAACGGGAAAGACGGCAGCTGAAACAATGATTTCTAAGCCTACTCCAGGTACATCCACCAAGAGCGGAGAGGGGACCTCAGCCGAAGAAAGTGCCTCATCACCAACAAGTAGGGGAACTCCTACAGAGAGCAGAGACGAGACGCCAAGGCCACCTCCAACAACTTCAGTTATCCAAACGGGAAAGACGACAGCTGAAACAACGATTTCTCAGCCTACTCTAGGTACATCCATTAAGAGCGGAGAGGGGACCTCAGCTGAAGAAAGTGCCCCATCACCAACAAGTAGCGGAAACCCTACAGAGAGGAGAGAGGAGACTTCAAGCCCACCTCCAACAACTTCAGTTACAGAAATGGTAAAGACGGCAACTGAAACAACAATTTCTCAGCCTACTCCAGGTACATCCACCAAGAGCGGAGAGGGGACCTCAGCTGAAGAAAGTGCGCCATCATCAACCAGTAGCGGAATCCCTACAGAGAGCAGAGAGGAGACGTCAAGCCCACCTCCTACAACTTCAGTTATCCAAACGGGAAAGACGGCAGCTGAAACAATGATTTCTAAGCCTACTCCAGGTACATCCACCAAGAGCGGAGAGGGGACCTCAGCCGAAGAAAGTGCCTCATCACCAACAAGTAGGGGAACTCCTACAGAGAGCAGAGACGAGACGCCAAGGCCACCTCCAACAACTTCAGTTATCCAAACGGGAAAGACGACAGCTGAAACAACGATTTCTCAGCCTACTCTAGGTACATCCATTAAGAGCGGAGAGGGGACCTCAGCTGAAGAAAGTGCCCCATCACCAACCAGTAGCGGAATCCCTACAGAGAGCAGAGAGGAGACGTCAAGGCCACCTCCAACAACTTCAGTTATTGAAACGGGAAAGACGGCAGCTAAAACAACAATTTCTCAGTCTACTCCAGGTACATCCACCAAGAGCGGAGAGGGGACCTCAGCTGAAGAAAGTGCCCCATCACCAACAAGTAGCGGAACCCCTACAGAGAGCAGAGAGGTGACGTCAAGCACACCTCCAACAACTTCAGTTACCGAAACGGGAAAGACGGCAGCTGAAACAACGATTTCTCAGCCTACTCCAGGTACATCCACCAAGAGCAGAGAGGGGACCTCGGCTGAAGAAAGTGCCCCATCACCAACAAGTAGCAGAACCCCTACAGAGAGCAGAGAGGAGACGTCAAGCCCACGTCCAACAACTTCAGTTACCGAAACGGGAAAGACGGCAGCTGAAACAATGATTTCTAAGCCTACTCCAGGTACATCCACCAAGAGCGGAGAGGGGACCTCAGCTGAAGAAAGTGACCCATCACCAACAAGTAGTGGAGTACCTACAGAGAGCAGAGAGGAGACGTCAAGCCCACGTCCAACAACTTCAGTTACCGAAACGGGAAAGACGGCAGCTGAAACAACGATTTCTAAGCCTACTCCAGGTACATCCACCAAGAGCGGAGAGGGGACCTCAGCCGAAGAAAGTGCCTCATCACCAACAAGTAGTGGAACCTCTAAGGAGACCAGAGAGGAGACGTCAAGCCCACCTCCTACAACTTCAGTTATCCAAACGGGAAAGACGGCAGCTGAAACAACGATTTCTAAGCCTACTCCAGGTACATCCATTAAGAGCGGAGAGGGGACCTCAGCTGAAGAAAGTGCCCCATCACCAACAAGTAGGGGAACTCCTACAGAGAGCATAGAGGAAACATCAAGGCTACCTCCAACAACTTCAGTTATCGAAACGGGAAAGACGGCAGCTGAAACAACGATTTCTCAGCCTACTCCAGGTACATCCACCAAGAGCGGAGAGGGGACCTCAGCTGAAGAAAGTGCCCCATCACCAACAAGTAGCGGAACCGCAACAGAGAGCAGACAGGAGACGTCAAGGCCACCTCCAACAACTTCATTTATCGAAACGCTAAAGACGGCAGCTGCAACAACGATTTCTCAGCCTACTCCAGGTACATCCACCAAGAGCGGAGAGGAGACCTCAGCTGAAGAAAGTGCCCCATCACCAACACATAGCACAACCCCTACAGAGAGTAGAGAGGAGACGTCAAGACCACCTCCAACAACTTCAGTTAACGAAACGGGAAAGACGGCAGCTGAAAATACGATATCTCAGTCTACTCCAGGTACATCCACCAACAGCGGAGAGGTGACCTCAGCTGGAGAAAATGTCTCATCACCAACAGGTAGTGGAACCCCTACAGAGAGCAGAGAGGAGACGTCAAGCCCACCTCCAACAACTTTAGTAATCGAAAGTGGAAAGACGGCAGCTGAAAATACGATTTCTCAGTCTACTCCAGGTACATCCACCAAGAGCGGAGAGAGGACCTCAGTCCAAGAAAGTGCCTCATCACCAACAAGTAGTGGAACCCCTAAGGAGACCAGAGAGGAGACGTCAAGCCCACCTCCAACAACTTCAGTTATCGAAACGGGAAAGACGGCAGCTGAAACAACGATTTCTCAGCCTACTACAGGTACATCCACCAAGAGCAGAGAGGGGACCTCAGCTGAAGAAAGTAACCCATCACCAACAAGTAGTGGAATTCCTAGAGAGAGCAGAGAGGAGACGTCAAGCCCACCTCCAACAACTTCAGTTATCAAAACGGGAAAGACGGCAACTGACACAACGATTTCTCAGCCTACTCCAGGTACATCCACCCAGCGCGGAGAGGGCACCTCAGCTGAAGAAAGTGCCCGATCACCAACAAGTAGTGGAATCCCTACAGAGAGCAGAGAGGAGATATCAAGACCACCTCCAACAACTTCAGTTACCGAAAAGGGAAAGACGACAGCTGAAACAACGATTTCTCAGTCTACTCCAGGTACATCCACCAAGAGCGGAGAGGGGACCTCAGCTGAAGAAAGTGCCCCATCACCAACAAGTAGCGGAAACCCTACAGAGAGGAGAGAGGAGACTTCAAGCCCACCTCCAACAACTTCAGTTACAGAAATGGTAAAGACGGCAACTGAAACAACAATTTCTCAGCCTACTCCAGGTACATCCACCAAGAGCGGAGAGGGGACCTCAGCTGAAGAAAGTGCGCCATCATCAACCAGTAGCGGAATCCCTACAGAGAGCAGAGAGGAGACGTCAAGCCCACCTCCAACAACTTCAGTTATCCAAACGGGAAAGACGGCAGCTGAAACAACGATTTCTCAGCCTACTCTAGGTACATTCATTAAGAGCGGAGAGGGGACCTCAGCTGAAGAAAGTGCCCCATCACCAACAAGTAGGGGAACTCCTACAGAGAGCAGAGACGAGACGCCAAGGCCACCTCCAACAACTTCAGTTATCCAAACGGGAAAGACGACAGCTGAAACAACGATTTCTCAGCCTACTCTAGGTACATTCATTAAGAGCGGAGAGGGGACCTCAGCTGAAGAAAGTGCCCCATCACCAACAAGTAGGGGAACTCCTACAGAGAGCAGAGAGGAGACTTCAAGCCCACCTCCAACAACTTTACTTAAAGAAATGGGAAACACAACAGCTGAAACAACAATTTCTCAGCCTACTCCAGGTACATCCACCAAGAGCGGAGAGGGGACGTCAGCTGAAGAAAGTGCCCCATCACCAACAAGTAGTGGAGTTCCTACAGAGAGCAGAGAGGAGACGTCAAGCCCACGTCCAACAACTTCAGTTACCGAAACGGGAAAGACGGCAGCTGAAACAATGATTTCTAAGCCTACTCCAGGTACATCCACCAAGAGCGGAGAGGGGACCTCAGCTGAAGAAAGTGACCCATCACCAACAAGTAGTGGAGTTCCTACAGAGAGCAGAGAGGAGACGTCAAGCCCACGTCCAACAACTTCAGTTACCGAAACGGGAAAGACGGCAGCTGAAACAACGATTTCGCAGCCTACTCCAGGTACATCCACCAAGAGCGGAGAGGGGACCTCAGCCGAAGAAAGTGCCTCATCACCAACAAGTAGTGGAACCTCTAAGGAGACCAGAGAGGAGACGTCAAGCCCACCTCCTACAACTTCAGTTATCCAAACGGGAAAGACGGCAGCTGAAACAACGATTTCTAAGCCTACTCCAGGTACATCCATTAAGAGCGGAGAGGGGACCTCAGCTGAAGAAAGTGCCCCATCACCAACAAGTAGGGGAACTCCTACAGAGAGCATAGAGGAAACATCAAGGCTACCTCCAACAACTTCAGTTATCGAAACGGGAAAGACGGCAGCTGAAACAACGATTTCTCAGCCTACTCCAGGTACATCCACCAAGAGCGGAGAGGGGACCTCAGCTGAAGAAAGTGCCCCATCACCAACAAGTAGCGGAACCGCAACAGAGAGCAGACAGGAGACATCAAGGCCACCTCCAACAACTTCATTTATCGAAACGGGAAAGACGGCAGCTGAAACAACGATTTCTAAGCCTACTCCAGGAACATCCACCAAGAGCGGAGAGAGGACCTCAGTCCAAGAAAGTGCCTCATCACCAACAAGTAGTGGAACCCCTAAGGAGACCAGAGAGGAGACGTCAAGCCCACCTCCAACAACTTCAGTTATCGAAACGGGAAAGACGGCAGCTGAAACAACGATTTCTCAGCCTACTACAGGTACATCCACCAAGAGCAGAGAGGGGACCTCAGCTGAAGAAAGTAACCCATCACCAACAAGTAGTGGAATTCCTAGAGAGAGCAGAGAGGAGACGTCAAGCCCACCTCCAACAACTTCAGTTATCAAAACGGGAAAGACGGCAACTGACACAACGATTTCTCAGCCTACTCCAGGTACATCCACGCAGCGCGGAGAGGGCACCTCAGCTGAAGAAAGTGCCCGATCACCAACAAGTAGTGGAATCCCTACAGAGAGCAGAGAGGAGATATCAAGACCACCTCCAACAACTTCAGTTACCGAAAAGGGAAAGACGACAGCTGAAACAACGATTTCTCAGTCTACTCCAGGTACATCCACCAAGAGCGGAGAGGGGACCTCAGCTGAAGAAAGTGCCCCATCACCAACAAGTAGCGGAAACCCTACAGAGAGGAGAGAGGAGACTTCAAGACCACCTCCAACAACTTCAGTTACAGAAATGGTAAAGACGGCAACTGAAACAACAATTTCTCAGCCTACTCCAGGTACATCCACCAAGCGCGGAGAGGGGACCTCAGCTGAAGAAAGTGCGCCATCACCAACCAGTAGCGGAATCCCTACAGAGAGTAGAGAGGAGACGTCAAGCCCACCTCCAACAACTTCAGTTATCCAAACGGGAAAGACGGCAGCTGAAACAACGATTTCTCAGCCTACTCCAGGAACATCCACCAAGAGCGGAGAGGGGACCTCAGCTGAAGAAAGTGCCCCATCACCAACAAGTAGGGGAACTCCTACAGAGAGCAGAGACGAGACGCCAAGGCCACCTCCAACAACTTCAGTTATCCAAACGGGAAAGACGACAGCTGAAACAACGATTTCTCAGCCTACTCTAGGTACATCCACCAAGAGCGGAGAGGGGACCTCAGCTGAAGAAAGTGCCCCATCACCAACCAGTAGCGGAATCCCTACAGAGAGCAGAGAGGAGACGTCAAGGCCACCTCCAACAACTTCAGTTATTGAAACGGGAAAGACGGCAGCTGAAACAACGATTTCTCAGTCTACTCCAGGTACATCCACCAAGAGCGGAGAGGGGACCTCAGCTGAAGAAAGTGCCCCATCACCAACAAGTAGCGGAACCCCTACAGAGAGCAGAGAGGTGACGTCAAGCACACCTCCAACAACTTCAGTTACCGAAACGGGAAAGACGGCAGCTGAAACAACGATTTCTCAGCCTACTCCAGATACATCCCCCAAGAGCAGAGAGGGGACCTCGGCTGAAGAAAGTGCCCCATCACCAACCAGTAGCGGAATCCCTACAGAGAGCAGAGAGGAGACGTCAAGCCCACGTCCAACAACTTCAGTTACCGAAACGGGAAAGACGGCAGCTGAAACAATGATTTCTAAGCCTACTCCAGGTACATCCACCAAGAGCGGAGAGGGGACCTCAGCTGAAGAAAGTGACCCATCACCAACAAGTAGTGGAACCTCTAAGGAGACCAGAGAGGAGACGTCAAGCCCACCTCCTACAACTTCAGTTATCCAAACGGGAAAGACGGCAGCTGAAACAACGATTTCTAAGCCTACTCCAGGTACATCCACCAAGAGCGGAGAGGGGACCTCAGCTGAAGAAAGTGCCCCATCACCAACAAGTAGGGGAACTCCTACAGAGAGCAGAGACGAGACGCCAAGGTCACCTCCAACAACTTCAGTTATCGAAACGGGAAAGACGGCAGCTGAAACAACGATTTCTCAGCCTACTCTAGGTACATCCATTAAGAGCGGAGAGGGGACCTCAGCTGAAGAAAGTGCCCCATCACCAACCAGTAGCGGAATCCCTACAGAGAGCAGAGAGGAGACGTCAAGGCCACCTCCAACAACTTCAGTTATTGAAACGGGAAAGACGGCAGCTGAAACAACGATTTCTCAGTCTACTCCAGGTACATCCACCAAGAGCAGAGAGGGGACCTCGGCTGAAGAAAGTGCCCCATCACCAACAAGTAGCGGAACCCCTACAGAGAGCAGAGAGGTGACGTCAAGCCCACCTCCAACAACTTCAGTTACCGAAACGGGAAAGACGGCACCTGAAACAATGATTTCTCAGACTACTCCAGGTACATCCACCAAGAGCAGAGAGGGGACCTCGGCTGAAGAAAGTGCCCCATCACCAACAAGTAGGGGAACTCCTACAGAGAGCATAGAGGAAACATCAAGGCTACCTCCAACAACTTCAGTTATCGAAACGGGAAAGACGGCAGCTGAAACAACGATTTCTCAGCCTACTCCAGGTACATCCACCAAGAGCGGAGAGGTGACCTCAGCTGGAGAAAATGTCTCATCACCAACAGGTAGTGGAACCCCTACAGAGAGCAGAGAGGAGACGTCAAGCCCACCTCCAACAACTTTAGTAATCGAAAGTGGAAAGACGGCAGCTGAAAATACGATTTCTCAGTCTACTCCAGGTACATCCACCAAGAGCGGAGCAGGGACCTCAGCTGAAGAAATTGCCCCATCACCAACAAGTAGGGGAACTCCTACAAGGATCAGAGAGGAGATGTCAAGGCCACCTCCAATAACTTCAGTTATCCAAACGGGAAAGACGGCAGCTGAAACAACGATTTCTCAGCCTACTACAGGTACATCCACCAAGAGCAGAGAGGGGACCTCAGCTGAAGAAAGTAACCCATCACCAACAAGTAGTGGAATTCCTAGAGAGAGCAGAGAGGAGACGTCAAGCCCACCTCCAACAACTTCAGTTATCAAAACGGGAAAGACGGCAGCTGACACAACGATTTCTCAGCCGACTCCAGGTACATCCACCCAGCGCGGAGAGGGCACCTCAGCTGAAGAAAGTGCCCGATCACCAACAAGTAGTGGAATCCCTACAGAGAGCAGAGAGGAGATATCAAGACCACCTCCAACAACTTCAGTTACCGAAAAGGGAAAGACGACAGCTGAAACAACGATTTCTCAGTCTACTCCAGGTACATCCACCAAGAGCGGAGAGGGGACCTCAGCTGAAGAAAGTGCCCCATCACCAACAAGTAGCGGAAACCCTACAGAGAGCAGAGAGGAGACGTCAAGCCCACCTCCAACAACTTCAGTTATCCAAACGGGAAAGACGGCAGCTGAAACAACGATTTCTCAGCCTACTCCAGGTACATCCTCCAAGAGCGGAGAGGGGACCTCAGCTGAAGAAAGTGCCCCATCACCAACAAGTAGGGGAACTCCTACAGAGAGCAGAGACGAGACGCCAAGGCCAGCTCCAACAACTTCAGTTATCCAAACGGGAAAGACGACAGCTGAAACAACGATTTCTCAGCCTACTCTAGGTACATCCATTAAGAGCGGAGAGGGGACCTCAGCTGAAGAAAGTGCCCCATCACCAACAAGTAGGGGAACTCCTACAGAGAGCAGAGAGGAGACTTCAAGCCCACCTCCAACAACTTCAGTTACCGAAACGGGAAAGACGGCAGCTGAAACAACGATTTCTCAGCCTACTCCAGATACATCCCCCAAGAGCACAGAGGGGACCTCGGCTGAAGAAAGTGCCCCATCACCAACAAGTAGCGGAACCCCTACAGAGAGCAGAGAGGTGACGTCAAGCCCACCTCCAACAACTTCAGTTACCGAAACGGGAAAGACGGCAGCTGAAACAACGATTTCTCAGCCTACTCCAGATACATCCCCCAAGAGCACAGAGGGGACCTCGGCTGAAGAAAGTGCCCCATCACCAACAAGTAGCGGAAGCCCTACAGAGAGCAGAGAGGTGACGTCAAGCCCACCTCCAACAACTTCAGTTACCGAAACGGGAAAGACGGCAGCTGAAACAATGATTTCTAAGCCTACTCCAGGAACATCCACCAAGAGCGGAGAGGGGACCTCAGCCGAAGAAAGTGCCTCATCACCAACAAGTAGGGGAACTCCTACAGAGAGCAGAGACGAGACGCCAAGGCCACCTCCAACAACTTCAGTTATCCAAACGGGAAAGACGGCAGCTAAAACAACGATTTCTCAGTCTACTCCAGGTACATCCACCAAGAGCGGAGAGGGGACCTCAGCTGAAGAAAGTGCCCCATCACCAACAAGTAGGGGAACTCCTACAGAGAGCAGAGAGGAGACTTCAAGCCCACCTCCAACAACTTCAGTTACCGAAACGGGAAAGACGGCAGCTGAAACAACGATTTCTCAGCCTACTCCAGATACATCCCCCAAGAGCACAGAGGGGACCTCGGCTGAAGAAAGTGCCCCATCACCAACAAGTAGCGGAACCCCTACAGAGAGCAGAGAGGTGACGTCAAGCCCACCTCCAACAACTTCAGTTACCGAAACGGGAAAGACGGCAGCTGAAACAACGATTTCTCAGCCTACTCCAGATACATCCCCCAAGAGCACAGAGGGGACCTCGGCTGAAGAAAGTGCCCCATCACCAACAAGTAGCGGAATCCCTACAGAGAGCAGAGAGGTGACGTCAAGCCCACCTCCAACAACTTCAGTTACCGAAACGGGAAAGACGGCAGCTGAAACAATGATTTCTAAGCCTACTCCAGGAACATCCACCAAGAGCGGAGAGGGGACCTCAGCCGAAGAAAGTGCCTCATCACCAACAAGTAGGGGAACTCCTACAGAGAGCAGAGACGAGACGCCAAGGCCACCTCCAACAACTTCAGTTATCCAAACGGGAAAGACGGCAGCTGAAACAATGATTTCTAAGCCTACTCCAGGAACATCCACCAAGAGCGGAGAGGGGACCTCAGCCGAAGAAAGTGCCTCATCACCAACCAGTAGCGGAATCCCTACAGAGAGCAGACAGGAGACGTCAAGGCCACCTCCAACAACTTCAGTTATTGAAACGGGAAAGACGGCAGCTAAAACAACGATTTCTCAGTCTACTCCAGGTACATCCACCAAGAGCGGAGAGGGGACCTCAGCTGAAGAAAGTGCCCCATCACCAACAAGTAGCGGAACCCCTACAGAGAGCAGAGAGGTGACGTCAAGCCCACCTCCAACAACTTCAGTTACCGAAACGGGAAAGACGGCAGCTGAAACAACGATTTCTCAGCCTACTACAGGTACATCCCCCAAGAGCAGAGAGGGGACCTCGGCTGAAGAAAGTGCCCCATCACCAACAAGTAGCAGAACCCCTACAGAGAGCAGAGAGGAGACGTCAAGCCCACGTCCAACAACTTCAGTTACCGAAACGGGAAAGACGGCAGCTGAAACAATGATTTCTAAGCCTACTCCAGGTACATCCACCAAGAGCGGAGAGGGGACCTCAGCTGAAGAAAGTGACCCATCACCAACAAGTAGTGGAGTACCTACAGAGAGCAGAGAGGAGACGTCAAGCCCACGTCCAACAACTTCAGTTACCGAAACGGGAAAGACGGCAGCTGAAACAACGATTTCTAAGCCTACTCCAGGTACATCCACCAAGAGCGGAGAGGGGACCTCAGCCGAAGAAAGTGCCTCATCACCAACAAGTAGTGGAACCTCTAAGGAGACCAGAGAGGAGACGTCAAGCCCACGTCCAACAACTTCAGTTACCGAAACGGGAAAGACGGCAGCTGAAACAATGATTTCTAAGCCTACTCCAGGTACATCCACCAAGAGCGGAGAGGGGACCTCAGCTGAAGAAAGTGACCCATCACCAACAAGTAGTGGAGTACCTACAGAGAGCAGAGAGGAGACGTCAAGCCCACGTCCAACAACTTCAGTTACCGAAACGGGAAAGACGGCAGCTGAAACAACGATTTCTAAGCCTACTCCAGGTACATCCACCAAGAGCAGAGAGGGGACCTCAGCTGAAGAAAGTGCCCCATCACCAACAAGTAGGGGAACTCCTACAGAGAGCATAGAGGAAACATCAAGGCTACCTCCAACAACTTCAGTTATCGAAACGGGAAAGACGGCAGCTGAAACAACGATTTCTCAGCCTACTCCAGGTACATCCACCAAGAGCGGAGAGGGGACCTCAGCTGAAGAAAGTGCCCCATCACCAACAAGTAGCGGAACCGCAACAGAGAGCAGACAGGAGACGTCAAGGCCACCTCCAACAACTTCATTTATCGAAACGCTAAAGACGGCAGCTGCAACAACGATTTCTCAGCCTACTCCAGGTACATCCACCAAGAGCGGAGAGGAGACCTCAGCTGAAGAAAGTGCCCCATCACCAACACATAGCACAACCCCTACAGAGAGTAGAGAGGAGACGTCAAGACCACCTCCAACAACTTCAGTTAACGAAACGGGAAAGACGGCAGCTGACACAACGATATCTCAGTCTACTCCAGGTACATCCACCAACAGCGGAGAGGTGACCTCAGCTGGAGAAAATGTCTCATCACCAACAGGTAGTGGAACCCCTACAGAGAGCAGAGAGGAGACGTCAAGCCCACCTCCAACAACTTTAGTAATCGAAAGTGGAAAGACGGCAGCTGAAAATACGATTTCGCAGCCTACTCCAGGTACATCCACCAAGAGCGGAGAGAGGACCTCAGTCCAAGAAAGTGCCTCATCACCAACAAGTAGTGGAACCCCTAAGGAGACCAGAGAGGAGACGTCAAGCCCACCTCCAACAACTTCAGTTATCGAAACGGGAAAGACGGCAGCTGAAACAACGATTTCTCAGCCTACTACAGGTACATCCACCAAGAGCAGAGAGGGGACCTCAGCTGAAGAAAGTAACCCATCACCAACAAGTAGTGGAATTCCTAGAGAGAGCAGAGAGGAGACGTCAAGCCCACCTCCAACAACTTCAGTTATCAAAATGGGAAAGACGGCAACTGACACAACGATTTCTCAGCCTACTCCAGGTACATCCACCCAGCGCGGAGAGGGCACCTCAGCTGAAGAAAGTGCCCGATCACCAACAAGTAGTGGAATCCCTACAGAGAGCAGAGAGGAGATATCAAGACCACCTCCAACAACTTCAGTTACCGAAAAGGGAAAGACGACAGCTGAAACAACAATTTCTCAGCGTACTCCAGGTACATCCACCAAGAGCGGAGAGGGGACCTCAGCTGAAGAAAGTGCCCCATCACCAACAAGTAGCGGAAACCCTACAGAGAGGAGAGAGGAGACTTCAAGCCCACCTCCAACAACTTCAGTTACAGAAATGGTAAAGACGGCAACTGAAACAACAATTTCTCAGCCTACTCCAGGTACATCCACCAAGAGCGGAGAGGGGACCTCAGCTGAAGAAAGTGCGCCATCATCAACCAGTAGCGGAATCCCTACAGAGAGCAGAGAGGAGACGTCAAGCCCACCTCCTACAACTTCAGTTATCCAAACGGGAAAGACGGCAGCTGAAACAATGATTTCTAAGCCTACTCCAGGTACATCCACCAAGAGCGGAGAGGGGACCTCAGCCGAAGAAAGTGCCTCATCACCAACAAGTAGGGGAACTCCTACAGAGAGCAGAGACGAGACGCCAAGGCCACCTCCAACAACTTCAGTTATCCAAACGGGAAAGACGACAGCTGAAACAACGATTTCTCAGCCTACTCTAGGTACATCCATTAAGAGCGGAGAGGGGACCTCAGCTGAAGAAAGTGCCCCATCACCAACAAGTAGCGGAAACCCTACAGAGAGGAGAGAGGAGACTTCAAGCCCACCTCCAACAACTTCAGTTACAGAAATGGTAAAGACGGCAACTGAAACAACAATTTCTCAGCCTACTCCAGGTACATCCACCAAGAGCGGAGAGGGGACCTCAGCTGAAGAAAGTGCGCCATCATCAACCAGTAGCGGAATCCCTACAGAGAGCAGAGAGGAGACGTCAAGCCCACCTCCTACAACTTCAGTTATCCAAACGGGAAAGACGGCAGCTGAAACAATGATTTCTAAGCCTACTCCAGGTACATCCACCAAGAGCGGAGAGGGGACCTCAGCCGAAGAAAGTGCCTCATCACCAACAAGTAGGGGAACTCCTACAGAGAGCAGAGACGAGACGCCAAGGCCACCTCCAACAACTTCAGTTATCCAAACGGGAAAGACGACAGCTGAAACAACGATTTCTCAGCCTACTCTAGGTACATCCATTAAGAGCGGAGAGGGGACCTCAGCTGAAGAAAGTGCCCCATCACCAACCAGTAGCGGAATCCCTACAGAGAGCAGAGAGGAGACGTCAAGGCCACCTCCAACAACTTCAGTTATTGAAACGGGAAAGACGGCAGCTAAAACAACAATTTTTCAGTCTACTCCAGGTACATCCACCAAGAGCGGAGAGGGGACCTCAGCTGAAGAAAGTGCCCCATCACCAACAAGTAGCGGAACCCCTACAGAGAGCAGAGAGGTGACGTCAAGCACACCTCCAACAACTTCAGTTACCGAAACGGGAAAGACGGCAGCTGAAACAACGATTTCTCAGCCTACTCCAGATACATCCCCCAAGAGCAGAGAGGGGACCTCGGCTGAAGAAAGTGCCCCATCACCAACAAGTAGCGGAACCCCTACAGAGAGCAGAGAGGTGACGTCAAGCCCACCTCCAACAACTTCAGTTACCGAAACGGGAAAGACGGCAGCTGAAACAACGATTTCTCAGCCTACTACAGGTACATCCCCCAAGAGCAGAGAGGGGACCTCGGCTGAAGAAAGTGCCCCATCACCAACAAGTAGCAGAACCCCTACAGAGAGCAGAGAGGAGACGTCAAGCCCACGTCCAACAACTTCAGTTACCGAAACGGGAAAGACGGCAGCTGAAACAATGATTTCTAAGCCTACTCCAGGTACATCCACCAAGAGCGGAGAGGGGACCTCAGCTGAAGAAAGTGCCCCATCACCAACAAGTAGCGGAACCGCAACAGAGAGCAGACAGGAGACGTCAAGGCCACCTACAACAACTTCATTTATCGAAACGCTAAAGACGGCAGCTGCAACAACGATTTCTCAGCCTACTCCAGGTACATCCACCAAGAGCGGAGAGGAGACCTCAGCTGAAGAAAGTGCCCCATCACCAACACATAGCACAACCCCTACAGAGAGTAGAAAGGAGACGTCAAGACCACCTCCAACAACTTCAGTTAACGAAACGGGAAAGACGGCAGCTGACACAACGATATCTCAGTCTACTCCAGGTACATCCACCAACAGCGGAGAGGTGACCTCAGCTGGAGAAAATGTCTCATCACCAACAGGTAGTGGAACCCCTACAGAGAGCAGAGAGGAGACGTCAAGCCCACCTCCAACAACTTTAGTAATCGAAAGTGGAAAGACGGCAGCTGAAAATACGATTTCGCAGCCTACTCCAGGTACATCCACCAAGAGCGGAGAGAGGACCTCAGTCCAAGAAAGTGCCTCATCACCAACAAGTAGTGGAACCCCTAAGGAGACCAGAGAGGAGACGTCAAGCCCACCTCCAACAACTTCAGTTATCGAAACGGGAAAGACGGCAGCTGAAACAACGATTTCTCAGCCTACTACAGGTACATCCACCAAGAGCAGAGAGGGGACCTCAGCTGAAGAAAGTAACCCATCACCAACAAGTAGTGGAATTCCTAGAGAGAGCAGAGAGGAGACGTCAAGCCCACCTCCAACAACTTCAGTTATCAAAACGGGAAAGACGGCAACTGACACAACGATTTCTCAGCCTACTCCAGGTACATCCACCCAGCGCGGAGAGGGCACCTCAGCTGAAGAAAGTGCCCGATCACCAACAAGTAGTGGAATCCCTACAGAGAGCAGAGAGGAGATATCAAGACCACCTCCAACAACTTCAGTTACCGAAAAGGGAAAGACGACAGCTGAAACAACAATTTCTCAGCGTACTCCAGGTACATCCACCAAGAGCGGAGAGGGGACCTCAGCTGAAGAAAGTGCCCCATCACCAACAAGTAGCGGAAACCCTACAGAGAGGAGAGAGGAGACTTCAAGCCCACCTCCAACAACTTCAGTTACAGAAATGGTAAAGACGGCAACTGAAACAACAATTTCTCAGCCTACTCCAGGTACATCCACCAAGAGCGGAGAGGGGACCTCAGCTGAAGAAAGTGCGCCATCATCAACCAGTAGCGGAATCCCTACAGAGAGCAGAGAGGAGACGTCAAGCCCACCTCCTACAACTTCAGTTATCCAAACGGGAAAGACGGCAGCTGAAACAATGATTTCTAAGCCTACTCCAGGTACATCCACCAAGAGCGGAGAGGGGACCTCAGCCGAAGAAAGTGCCTCATCACCAACAAGTAGGGGAACTCCTACAGAGAGCAGAGACGAGACGCCAAGGCCACCTCCAACAACTTCAGTTATCCAAACGGGAAAGACGACAGCTGAAACAACGATTTCTCAGCCTACTCTAGGTACATCCATTAAGAGCGGAGAGGGGACCTCAGCTGAAGAAAGTGCCCCATCACCAACAAGTAGCGGAAACCCTACAGAGAGGAGAGAGGAGACTTCAAGCCCACCTCCAACAACTTCAGTTACAGAAATGGTAAAGACGGCAACTGAAACAACAATTTCTCAGCCTACTCCAGGTACATCCACCAAGAGCGGAGAGGGGACCTCAGCTGAAGAAAGTGCGCCATCATCAACCAGTAGCGGAATCCCTACAGAGAGCAGAGAGGAGACGTCAAGCCCACCTCCTACAACTTCAGTTATCCAAACGGGAAAGACGGCAGCTGAAACAATGATTTCTAAGCCTACTCCAGGTACATCCACCAAGAGCGGAGAGGGGACCTCAGCCGAAGAAAGTGCCTCATCACCAACAAGTAGGGGAACTCCTACAGAGAGCAGAGACGAGACGCCAAGGCCACCTCCAACAACTTCAGTTATCCAAACGGGAAAGACGACAGCTGAAACAACGATTTCTCAGCCTACTCTAGGTACATCCATTAAGAGCGGAGAGGGGACCTCAGCTGAAGAAAGTGCCCCATCACCAACCAGTAGCGGAATCCCTACAGAGAGCAGAGAGGAGACGTCAAGGCCACCTCCAACAACTTCAGTTATTGAAACGAGAAAGACGGCAGCTAAAACAACAATTTTTCAGTCTACTCCAGGTACATCCACCAAGAGCGGAGAGGGGACCTCAGCTGAAGAAAGTGCCCCATCACCAACAAGTAGCGGAACCCCTACAGAGAGCAGAGAGGTGACGTCAAGCACACCTCCAACAACTTCAGTTACCGAAACGGGAAAGACGGCAGCTGAAACAACGATTTCTCAGCCTACTCCAGATACATCCCCCAAGAGCAGAGAGGGGACCTCGGCTGAAGAAAGTGCCCCATCACCAACAAGTAGCGGAACCCCTACAGAGAGCAGAGAGGTGACGTCAAGCCCACCTCCAACAACTTCAGTTACCGAAACGGGAAAGACGGCAGCTGAAACAACGATTTCTCAGCCTACTACAGGTACATCCCCCAAGAGCAGAGAGGGGACCTCGGCTGAAGAAAGTGCCCCATCACCAACAAGTAGCAGAACCCCTACAGAGAGCAGAGAGGAGACGTCAAGCCCACGTCCAACAACTTCAGTTACCGAAACGGGAAAGACGGCAGCTGAAACAATGATTTCTAAGCCTACTCCAGGTACATCCACCAAGAGCGGAGAGGGGACCTCAGCTGAAGAAAGTGACCCATCACCAACAAGTAGCGGAGTACCTACAGAGAGCAGAGAGGAGACGTCAAGCCCACGTCCAACAACTTCAGTTACCGAAACGGGAAAGACGGCAGCTGAAACAACGATTTCTAAGCCTACTCCAGGTACATCCACCAAGAGCGGAGAGGGGACCTCAGCCGAAGAAAGTGCCTCATCACCAACAAGTAGTGGAACCTCTAAGGAGACCAGAGAGGAGACGTCAAGCCCACCTCCTACAACTTCAGTTATCCAAACGGGAAAGACGGCAGCTGAAACAACGATTTCTAAGCCTACTCCAGGTACATCCATTAAGAGCGGAGAGGGGACCTCAGCTGAAGAAAGTGCCCCATCACCAACAAGTAGGGGAACTCCTACAGAGAGCAGAGACGAGACGCCAAGGCCACCTCCAACAACTTCAGTTATCCAAACGGGAAAGACGACAGCTGAAACAACGATTTCTAAGCCTACTCCAGGTACATCCACCAAGAGCGGAGAGGGGACCTCAGCTGAAGAAAGTGCCCCATCACCAACAAGTAGGGGAACTCCTACAGAGAGCATAGAGGAAACATCAAGGCTACCTCCAACAACTTCAGTTATCGAAACGGGAAAGACGGCAGCTGAAACAACGATTTCTCAGCCTACTCCAGGTACATCCACCAAGAGCGGAGAGGGGACCTCAGCTGAAGAAAGTGCCCCATCACCAACAAGTAGCGGAACCGCAACAGAGAGCAGACAGGAGACGTCAAGGCCACCTCCAACAACTTCATTTATCGAAACGCTAAAGACGGCAGCTGCAACAACGATTTCTCAGCCTACTGCAGGTACATCCACCAAGAGCGGAGAGGAGACCTCAGCTGAAGAAAGTGCCCCATCACCAACACATAGCACAACCCCTACAGAGAGTAGAGAGGAGACGTCAAGACCACCTCCAACAACTTCAGTTAACGAAACGGGAAAGACGGCAGCTGAAAATACGATATCTCAGTCTACTCCAGGTACATCCACCAACAGCGGAGAGGTGACCTCAGCTGGAGAAAATGTCTCATCACCAACAGGTAGTGGAACCCCTACAGAGAGCAGAGAGGAGACGTCAAGCCCACCTCCAACAACTTTAGTAATCGAAAGTGGAAAGACGGCAGCTGAAAATACGATTTCTCAGTCTACTCCAGGTACATCCACCAAGAGCGGAGAGAGGACCTCAGTCCAAGAAAGTGCCTCATCACCAACAAGTAGTGGAACCCCTAAGGAGACCAGAGAGGAGACGTCAAGCCCACCTCCAACAACTTCAGTTATCGAAACGGGAAAGACGGCAGCTGAAACAACGATTTCTCAGCCTACTACAGGTACATCCACCAAGAGCAGAGAGGGGACCTCAGCTGAAGAAAGTAACCCATCACCAACAAGTAGTGGAATTCCTAGAGAGAGCAGAGAGGAGACGTCAAGCCCACCTCCAACAACTTCAGTTATCAAAACGGGAAAGACGGCAGCTGACACAACGATTTCTCAGCCTACTCCAGGTACATCCACCCAGCGCGGAGAGGGCACCTCAGCTGAAGAAAGTGCCCGATCACCAACAAGTAGTGGAATCCCTACAGAGAGCAGAGAGGAGATATCAAGACCACCTCCAACAACTTCAGTTACCGAAAAGGGAAAGACGACAGCTGAAACAACGATTTCTCAGTCTACTCCAGGTACATCCACCAAGAGCGGAGAGGGGACCTCAGCTGAAGAAAGTGCCCCATCACCAACAAGTAGCGGAAACCCTACAGAGAGGAGAGAGGAGACTTCAAGCCCACCTCCAACAACTTCAGTTACAGAAATGGTAAAGACGGCAACTGAAACAACAATTTCTCAGCCTACTCCAGGTACATCCACCAAGAGCGGAGAGGGGACCTCAGCTGAAGAAAGTGCCCCATCACCAACAAGTAGGGGAACTCCTACAGAGAGCATAGAGGAAACATCAAGGCTACCTCCAACAACTTCAGTTATCGAAACGGGAAAGACGGCAGCTGAAACAACGATTTCTCAGCCTACTCCAGGTACATCCACCAAGAGCGGAGAGGGGACCTCAGCTGAAGAAAGTGCCCCATCACCAACAAGTAGCGGAACCGCAACAGAGAGCAGACAGGAGACGTCAAGGCCACCTCCAACAACTTCATTTATCGAAACGGGAAAGACGGCAGCTGAAACAACGATTTCTAAGCCTACTCCAGGTACATCCACCAAGAGCGGAGAGGAGACCTCAGCTGAAGAAAGTGCCCCATCACCAACACATAGCACAACCCCTACAGAGAGTAGAGAGGAGACGTCAAGACCACCTCCAACAACTTCAGTTAACGAAACGGGAAAGACGGCAGCTGACACAACGATATCTCAGTCTACTCCAGGTACATCCACCAACAGCGGAGAGGTGACCTCAGCTGGAGAAAATGTCTCATCACCAACAGGTAGTGGAACCCCTACAGAGAGCAGAGAGGAGACGTCAAGCCCATCTCCAACAACTTTAGTAATCGAAAGTGGAAAGACGGCAGCTGAAAATACGATTTCTCAGTCTACTCCAGGAACATCCACCAAGAGCGGAGAGAGGACCTCAGTCCAAGAAAGTGCCTCATCACCAACAAGTAGTGGAACCCCTAAGGAGACCAGAGAGGAGACGTCAAGCCCACCTCCAACAACTTCAGTTATCAAAACGGGAAAGACGGCAACTGACACAACGATTTCTCAGCCTACTCCAGGTACATCCACCCAGCGCGGAGAGGGCACCTCAGCTGAAGAAAGTGCCCGATCACCAACAAGTAGTGGAATCCCTACAGAGAGCAGAGAGGAGATATCAAGACCACCTCCAACAACTTCAGTTACCGAAAAGGGAAAGACGACAGCTGAAACAACGATTTCTCAGTCTACTCCAGGTACATCCACCAAGAGCGGAGAGGGGACCTCAGCTGAAGAAAGTGCCCCATCACCAACAAGTAGCGGAAACCCTACAGAGAGGAGAGAGGTGACGTCAAGCCCACCTCCAACAACTTCAGTTACCGAAAAGGGAAAGACGACAGCTGAAACAACGATTTCTCAGTCTACTCCAGGTACATCCACCAAGCGCGGAGAGGGGACCTCAGCTGAAGAAAGTGCGCCATCACCAACCAGTAGCGGAATCCCTACAGAGAGTAGAGAGGAGACGTCAAGCCCACCTCCAACAACTTCAGTTATCCAAACGGGAAAGACGGCAGCTGAAACAACGATTTCTCAGCCTACTCCAGGAACATCCACCAAGAGCGGAGAGGGGACCTCAGCTGAAGAAAGTGCCCCATCACCAACAAGTAGGGGAACTCCTACAGAGAGCAGAGACGAGACGCCAAGGCCACCTCCAACAACTTCAGTTATCCAAACGGGAAAGACGACAGCTGAAACAACGATTTCTCAGCCTACTCTAGGTACATCCATTAAGAGCGGAGAGGGGACCTCAGCTGAAGAAAGTGCCCCATCACCAACAAGTAGGGGAACTCCTACAGAGAGCAGAGAGGAGACTTCAAGCCCACCTCCAACAACTTTACTTAAAGAAATGGGAAACACAACAGCTGAAACAACAATTTCTCAGCCTACTCCAGGTACATCCACCAAGAGCAGAGAGGGGACCTCAGCTGAAGAAAGTCCCCCATCACCAACCAGTAGCGGAATCCCTACAGAGAGCAGAGAGGAGATATCAAGACCACCTCCAACAACTTCAGTTACCGAAAAGGGAAAGACGACAGCTGAAACAACGATTTCTCAGTCTACTCCAGGTACATCCACCCAGCGCGGAGAGGGGACCTCAGCTGAAGAAAGTGCCCCATCACCAACAAGTAGCGGAAACCCTACAGAGAGGAGAGAGGAGACTTCAAGCCCACCTCCAACAACTTCAGTTACAGAAATGGTAAAGACGGCAACTGAAACAACAATTTCTCAGCCTACTCCAGGTACATCCACCAAGAGCGGAGAGGGGACCTCAGCTGAAGAAAGTGCGCCATCACCAACCAGTAGCGGAATCCCTACAGAGAGCAGAGAGGAGACGTCAAGCCCACCTCCAACAACTTCAGTTATCCAAACGGGAAAGACGGCAGCTGAAACAACGATTTCTCAGCCTACTCCAGGAACATCCACCAAGAGTGGAGAGGGGACCTCAGCTGAAGAAAGTGCCCCATCACCAACAAGTAGGGGAACTCCTACAGAGAGCAGAGACGAGACGCCAAGGCCACCTCCAACAACTTCAGTTATCCAAACGGGAAAGACGACAGCTGAAACAACGATTTCTCAGCCTACTCTAGGTACATCCATTAAGAGCGGAGAGGGGACCTCAGCTGAAGAAAGTGCCCCATCACCAACAAGTAGGGGAACTCCTACAGAGAGCAGAGAGGAGACTTCAAGCCCACCTCCAACAACTTTACTTAAAGAAATGGGAAACACAACAGCTGAAATAACAATTTCTCAGCCTACTCCAGGTACATCCACCAAGAGCGGAGAGGGGACGTCAGCTGAAGAAAGTGCCCCATCACCAACACATAGCGGAACCCCTACAGAGAGCATAGAGGACACGTCAAGGCTACCTCCAACAACTTCAGTTATCGAAACGGGAAAGACGGCAGCTGAAACAACGATTTCTCAGCCTACTCCAGGTACATCCACCCAGCGCGGAGAGGGGACCTCAGCTGAAGAAAGTGCCCCATCACCAACCAGTAGCGGAATCCCTACAGAGAGCAGAGAGGAGACGTCAAGCCCACCTCCAACAACTTCAGTTATTGAAACGGGAAAGACGGCAGCTGAAACAACGATTTCTCAGTCTACTCCAGGTACATCCACCAAGAGCGGAGAGGGGACCTCAGCTGAAGAAAGTGCCCCATCACCAACAAGTAGCGGAACCCCTACAGAGAGCAGAGAGGAGACGTCAAGCCCACCTCCAACAACTTCAGTTACCGAAACGGGAAAGACGGCAGCTGAAACAAAGATTTCTCAGCCTACTCCAGGTACATCCACCAAGAGCGGAGAGGGGACCTCAGCTGAAGAAAGTGACCCATCACCAACAAGTAGTGGAGTTCCTACAGAGAGCAGAGAGGAGACGTCAAGCCCACGTCCAACAACTTCAGTTACCGAAACGGGAAAGACGGCAGCTGAAACAACGATTTCTCAGCCTACTCCAGGTACATCCACCAAGAGCGGAGAGGGGACCTCAGCTGAAGAAAGTGCCCCATCACCAACAAGTAGGGGAACTCCTACAGAGAGCAGAGACGAGACGCCAAGGCCAGCTCCAACAACTTCAGTTATCCAAACGGGAAAGACGACAGCTGAAACAACGATTTCTCAGCCTACTCTAGGTACATCCATTAAGAGCGGAGAGGGGACCTCAGCTGAAGAAAGTGCCCCATCACCAACAAGTAGGGGAACTCCTACAGAGAGCAGAGAGGAGACTTCAAGCCCACCTCCAACAACTTCAGTTACCGAAACGGGAAAGACGGCAGCTGAAACAACGATTTCTCAGCCTATTCCAGATACATCCCCCAAGAGCAGAGAGGGGACCTCGGCTGAAGAAAGTGCCCCATCACCAACAAGTAGCGGAACCCCTACAGAGAGCAGAGAGGAGACGTCAAGCCCACGTCCAACAACTTCAGTTACCGAAACGGGAAAGACGGCAGCTGAAACAACGATTTCTCAGCCTACTCCAGGTACATCCACCAAGAGCGGAGAGGGGACCTCAGCTGAAGAAAGTGCCCCATCACCAACCAGTAGCGGAATCCCTACAGAGAGCAGAGAGGAGACGTCAAGCCCACCTCCAACAACTTCAGTTACCGAAACGGGAAAGACGGCAGCTGAAACAAAGATTTCTCAGCCTACTCCAGGTACATCCACCAAGAGCGGAGAGGGGACCTCAGCTGAAGAAAGTGACCCATCACCAACAAGTAGTGGAGTTCCTACAGAGAGCAGAGAGGAGACGTCAAGCCCACGTCCAACAACTTCAGTTACCGAAACGGGAAAGACGGCAGCTGAAACAACGATTTCTCAGCCTACTCCAGGTACATCCACCAAGAGCGGAGAGGGGACCTCAGCTGAAGAAAGTGCCCCATCACCAACAAGTAGGGGAACTCCTACAGAGAGCAGAGACGAGACGCCAAGGCCAGCTCCAACAACTTCAGTTATCCAAACGGGAAAGACGACAGCTGAAACAACGATTTCTCAGCCTACTCTAGGTACATCCATTAAGAGCGGAGAGGGGACCTCAGCTGAAGAAAGTGCCCCATCACCAACAAGTAGGGGAACTCCTACAGAGAGCAGAGAGGAGACTTCAAGCCCACCTCCAACAACTTCAGTTACCGAAACGGGAAAGACGGCAGCTGAAACAACGATTTCTCAGCCTATTCCAGATACATCCCCCAAGAGCAGAGAGGGGACCTCGGCTGAAGAAAGTGCCCCATCACCAACAAGTAGCGGAACCCCTACAGAGAGCAGAGAGGAGACGTCAAGCCCACGTCCAACAACTTCAGTTACCAAAACGGGAAAGACGGCAGCTGAAACAATGATTTCTAAGCCTACTCCAGGTACATCCACCAAGAGCGGAGAGGGGACCTCAGCCGAAGAAAGTGCCTCATCACCAACAAGTAGTGGAACCTCTAAGGAGACCAGAGAGGAGACGTCAAGCCCACCTCCTACAACTTCACTTATCCAAACGGGAAAGACGGCAGCTGAAACAACGATTTCTAAGCCTACTCCAGGTACATCCACCAAGAGCGGAGAGGGGACCTCAGCTGAAGAAAGTGCCCCATCACCAACAAGTAGGGGAACTCCTACAGAGAGCAGAGACGAGACGCCAAGGCCACCTCCAACAACTTCAGTTATCCAAACGGGAAAGACGACAGCTGAAACAACGATTTCTCAGCCTACTCTAGGTACATCCATTAAGAGCGGAGAGGGGACCTCAGCTGAAGAAAGTGCCCCATCACCAACCAGTAGCGGAATCCCTACAGAGAGCAGAGAGGAGACGTCAAGGCCACCTCCAACAACTTCAGTTATTGAAACGGGAAAGACGGCAGCTGAAACAACGATTTCTCAGCCTACTCCAGATACATCCCCCAAGAGCAGAGAGGGGACCTCGGCTGAAGAAAGTGCCCCATCATCAACAAGTAGCGGAACCCCTACAGAGAGCAGAGAGGTGACGTCAAGCCCACCTCCAACAACTTCAGTTACCGAAACGGGAAAGACGGCAGCTGAAACAACGATTTCTCAGCCTACTACAGGTACATCCCCCAAGAGCAGAGAGGGGACCTCGGCTGAAGAAAGTGCCCCATCACCAACAAGTAGCAGAACCCCTACAGAGAGCAGAGAGGAGACGTCAAGCCCACGTCCAACAACTTCAGTTACCGAAACGGCAAAGACGGCAGCTGAAACAATGATTTGTAAGCCTACTCCAGGTACATCCACCAAGAGCGGAGAGGGGACCTCAGCTGAAGAAAGTGCCCCATCACCAACAAGTAGTGGAGTTCCTACAGAGAGCAGAGAGGAGACGTCAAGCCCACGTCCAACAACTTCAGTTACCGAAACGGGAAAGACGGCAGCTGAAACAACGATTTCTCAGCCTACTCCAGGTACATCCACCAAGAGCGGAGAGGAGACCTCAGCTGAAGAAAATGTCTCATCACCAACAGGTAGTGGAACCCCTACAGAGAGCAGAGAGGAGACGTCAAGCCCACCTCCAACCACTTTAGTAATCGAAAGTGGAAAGACGGCAGGTGAAAATACGATTTCTCAGTCTACTCCAGGTACATCCACCAAGAGCAGAGAGGGGACCTCAGCTGAAGAAAGTAACCCATCACCAACAAGTAGTGGAATTCCTAGAGAGAGCAGAGAGGAGACGTCAAGCCCACCTCCAACAACTTCAGTTATCAAAACGGGAAAGACGGCAACTGACACAACGATTTCTCAGCCTACTCCAGGTACATCCACCCAGCGCGGAGAGGGGACCTCAGCTGAAGAAAGTGCCCGATCACCAACAAGTAGTGGAATCCCTACAGAGAGCAGAGAGGAGATATCAAGACCACCTCCAACAACTTCAGTTACCGAAAAGGGAAAGACGACAGCTGAAACAACGATTTCTCAGTCTACTCCAGGTACATCCACCAAGAGCGGAGAGGGGACCTCAGCTGAAGAAAGTGCCCCATCACCAACCAGTAGCGGAAACCCTACAGAGAGGAGAGAGGAGACTTCAAGCCCACCTCCAACAACTTCAGTTACAGAAATGGTAAAGACGGCAACTGAAACAACAATTTCTCAGCCTACTCCAGGTACATCCACCAAGAGCGGAGAGGGGACCTCAGCTGAAGAAAGTGCACCATCACCAACCAGTAGCAGAATCCCTACAGAGAGCAGAGAGGAGACGTCAAGCCCACCTCCAACAACTTCAGTTATCCAAACGGGAAAGACGGCAGCTGAAACAACGATTTCTCAGCCTACTCTAGGTACATCCATTAAGAGCGGAGAGGGGACCTCAGCTGAAGAAAGTGCCCCATCACCAACAAGTAGGGGAACTCCTACAGAGAGCAGAGAGGAGACTTCAAGCCCACCTCCAACAACTTTACTTAAAGAAATGGGAAACACAACAGCTGAAACAACAATTTCTCAGCCTACTCCAGGTACATCCACCAAGAGCGGAGAGGGGACGTCAGCTGAAGAAAGTGCCCCATCACCAACACATAGCGGAACCCCTACAGAGAGCATAGAGGACACGTCAAGGCTACCTCCAACAACTTCAGTTACCGAAACGGGAAAGACGGCAGCTGAAACAACGATTTCTCAGCCTACTACAGGTACATCCCCCAAGAGCAG
This sequence comes from Podarcis cretensis, assembly GCF_951804945.1. Taxonomy (NCBI): domain Eukaryota; kingdom Metazoa; phylum Chordata; class Lepidosauria; order Squamata; family Lacertidae; genus Podarcis; species Podarcis cretensis. Next base: position 3,171,520 of record NC_137188.1, read on the forward strand.
AGAGGGGACCTCGGCTGAAGAAAGTGCCCCATCACCAACAAGTAGCAGAACCCCTACAGAGAGCAGAGAGGAGACGTCAAGCCCACGTCCAACAACTTCAGTTATCGAAACGGGAAAGACGGCAGCTGAAACAACGATTTCTCAGCCTACTACAGGTACATCCCCCAAGAGCAGAGAGGGGACCTCGGCTGAAGAAAGTGCCCCATCACCAACAAGTAGCAGAACTCCTACAGAGAGCAGACAGGAGACGTCAAGGCCACCTCCAACAACTTCAGTTATCGAAACGGGAAAGACGGCAGCTGAAACAACGATTTCTCAGCCTACTCCAGGTACATCCACCAAGAGCGGAGAGGGGACCTCAGCTGAAGAAAGTGCCCCATCACCAACCAGTAGCGGAATCCCTACTGAGAGCAGAGAGGAGACGTCAAGGCCACCTCCAACAACTTCAGTTATTGAAACGGGAAAGACGGCAGCTGAAACAACGATTTCTCAGTCTACTCCAGGTACATCCACCAAGAGCGGAGAGGGGACCTCAGCTGAAGAAAGTGCCCCATCACCAACAAGTAGCGGAACCCCTACAGAGAGCAGAGAGGAGACGTCAAGCCCACGTCCAACAACTTCAGTTACCGAAACGGGAAAGACGGCAGCTGAAACAACGATTTCTCAGCCTACTCCAGGTACATCCACCAAGAGCGGAGAGGGGACCTCAGCTGAAGAAAGTGACCCATCACCAACAAGTAGTGGAGTTCCTACAGAGAGCAGAGAGGAGACGTCAAGCCCACGTCCAACAACTTCAGTTACCGAAACGGGAAAGACGGCAGCTGAAACAACGATTTCTCAGCCTACTCCAGGTACATCCACCAAGAGCGGAGAGGGGACCTCAGCCGAAGAAAGTGCCTCATCACCAACAAGTAGTGGAACCTCTAAGGAGACCAGAGAGGAGACGTCAAGCCCACCTCCTACAACTTCAGTTATCCAAACGGGAAAGACGGCAGCTGAAACAACGATTTCTAAGCCTACTCCAGGTACATCCATTAAGAGCGGAGAGGGGACCTCAGCTGAAGAAAGTGCCCCATCACCAACAAGTAGGGGAACTCCTACAGAGAGCATAGAGGAAACATCAAGGCTACCTCCAACAACTTCAGTTATCGAAACGGGAAAGACGGCAGCTGAAACAACGATTTCTCAGCCTACTCCAGGTACATCCACCAAGAGCGGAGAGGGGACCTCAGCTGAAGAAAGTGCCCCATCACCAACAAGTAGCGGAACCGCAACAGAGAGCAGACAGGAGACGTCAAGGCCACCTCCAACAACTTCATTTATCGAAACGCTAAAGACGGCAGCTGCAACAACGATTTCTCAGCCTACTCCAGGTACATCCACCAAGAGCGGAGAGGAGACCTCAGCTGAAGAAAGTGCCCCATCACCAACACATAGCACAACCCCTACAGAGAGTAGAGAGGAGACGTCAAGACCACCTCCAACAACTTCAGTTAACGAAACGGGAAAGACGGCAGCTGAAACAACGATATCTCAGTCTACTCCAGGTACATCCACCAACAGCGCAGAGGTGACCTCAGCTGGAGAAAATGTCTCATCACCAACAGGTAGTGGAACCCCTACAGAGAGCAGAGAGGAGACGTCAAGCCCACCTCCAACAACTTTAGTAATCGAAAGTGGAAAGACGGCAGCTGAAAATACGATTTCTCAGTCTACTCCAGGTACATCCACCAAGAGCGGAGCAGGGACCTCAGCTGAAGAAATTGCCCCATCACCAACAAGTAGCGGAATTGCTACAAGGATCAGAGAGGAGATGTCAAGGCCACCTCCAATAACTTCAGTTATCCAAACGGGAAAAACGGCAGCTGAAACAACGATTTCTCAGCCTACTACAGGTACATCCACCAAGAGTAGAGAGGGGACCTCAGCTGAAGAAAGTAACCCATCACCAACAAGTAGTGGAATTCCTAGAGAGAGCAGAGAGGAGACGTCAAGCCCACCTCCAACAACTTCAGTTATCAAAACGGGAAAGACGGCAGCTGACACAACGATTTCTCAGCCTACTCCAGGTACATCCACCCAGCGCGGAGAGGGCACCTCAGCTGAAGAAAGTGCCCGATCACCAACAAGTAGTGGAATCCCTACAGAGAGCAGAGAGGAGATATCAAGACCACCTCCAACAACTTCAGTTACCGAAAAGGGAAAGACGACAGCTGAAACAACGATTTCTCAGTCTACTCCAGGTACATCCACCAAGAGCGGAGAGGGGACCTCAGCTGAAGAAAGTGCCCCATCACCAACAAGTAGCGGAAACCCTACAGAGAGGAGAGAGGAGACTTCAAGCCCACCTCCAACAACTTCAGTTACAGAAATGGTAAAGACGGCAACTGAAACAACAATTTCTCAGCCTACTCCAGGTACATCCACCAAGAGCGGAGAGGGGACCTCAGCTGAAGAAAGTGCGCCATCACCAACCAGTAGCGGAATCCCTACAGAGAGCAGAGAGGAGACGTCAAGCCCACCTCCAACAACTTCAGTTATCCAAACGGGAAAGACGGCAGCTGAAACAACGATTTCTCAGCCTACTCCAGGAACATCCACCAAGAGCGGAGAGGGGACCTCAGCTGAAGAAAGTGCCCCATCACCAACAAGTAGGGGAACTCCTACAGAGAGCAGAGACGAGACGCCAAGGCCACCTCCAACAACTTCAGTTATCCAAACGGGAAAGACGACAGCTGAAACAACGATTTCTCAGCCTACTCTAGGTACATCCATTAAGAGCGGAGAGGGGACCTCAGCTGAAGAAAGTGCCCCATCACCAACAAGTAGGGGAACTCCTACAGAGAGCAGAGAGGAGACTTCAAGCCCACCTCCAACAACTTTACTTAAAGAAATGGGAAACACAACAGCTGAAACAACAATTTCTCAGCCTACTCCAGGTACATCCACCAAGAGCGGAGAGGGGACGTCAGCTGAAGAAAGTGCCCCATCACCAACACATAGCGGAACCCCTACAGAGAGCATAGAGGACACGTCAAGGCTACCTCCAACAACTTCAGTTATCGAAACGGGAAAGACGGCAGCTGAAACAACGATTTCTCAGCCTACTCCAGGTACATCCACCAAGAGCGGAGAGGGGACCTCAGCTGAAGAAAGTGCCCCATCACCAACAAGTAGCGGAACCGCAACAGAGAGCAGACAGGAGACGTCAAGGCCACCTCCAACAACTTCATTTATCGAAACGCTAAAGACGGCAGCTGCAACAACGATTTCTCAGCCTACTCCAGGTACATCCACCAAGAGCGGAGAGGAGACCTCAGCTGAAGAAAGTGCCACATCACCAACACATAGCACAACCCCTACAGAGAGTAGAGAGGAGACGTCAAGACCACCTCCAACAACTTCAGTTAACGAAACGGGAAAGACGGCAGCTGAAACAACGATATCTCAGTCTACTCCAGGTACATCCACCAACAGCGGAGAGGTGACCTCAGCTGGAGAAAATGTCTCATCACCAACAGGTAGTGGAACCCCTACAGAGAGCAGAGAGGAGACGTCAAGCCCACCTCCAACAACTTTAGTAATCGAAAGTGGAAAGACGGCAGCTGAAAATACGATTTCTCAGTCTACTCCAGGTACATCCACCAAGAGCGGAGCAGGGACCTCAGCTGAAGAAATTGCCCCATCACCAACAAGTAGCGGAATTTCTACAAGGATCAGAGAGGAGATGTCAAGGCCACCTCCAATAACTTCAGTTATCCAAACGGGAAAGACGGCAGCTGAAACAACGATTTCTCAGCCTACTACAGGTACATCCACCAAGAGCAGAGAGGGGACCTCAGCTGAAGAAAGTAACCCATCACCAACAAGTAGTGGAATTCCTAGAGAGAGCAGAGAGGAGACGTCAAGCCCACCTCCAACAACTTCAGTTATCAAAACGGGAAAGACGGCAGCTGACACAACGATTTCTCAGCCTACTCCAGGTACATCCACCCAGCGCGGAGAGGGCACCTCAGCTGAAGAAAGTGCCCGATCACCAACAAGTAGTGGAATCCCTACAGAGAGCAGAGAGGAGATATCAAGACCACCTCCAACAACTTCAGTTACCGAAACGGGAAAGACGGCAGCTGACACAACGATTTCTCAGCCTACTCCAGGTACATCCACCAAGAGCGGAGAGGGGACCTCAGCTGAAGAAAGTGCCCCATCACCAACCAGTAGCGGAATCCCTACAGAGAGCAGAGAGGAGATATCAAGACCACCTCCAACAACTTCAGTTACCGAAAAGGGAAAGACGACAGCTGAAACAACGATTTCTCAGTCTACTCCAGCTACATCCACCAAGAGCGGAGAGGGGACCTCAGCTGAAGAAAGTGCCCCATCACCAACAAGTAGCGGAAACCCTACAGAGAGGAGAGAGGAGACTTCAAGCCCACCTCCAACAACTTCAGTTACAGAAATGGTAAAGACGGCAACTGAAACAACAATTTCTCAGCCTACTCCAGGTACATCCACCAAGAGCGGAGAGGGGACCTCAGCTGAAGAAAGTGCGCCATCACCAACCAGTAGCGGAATCCCTACAGAGAGCAGAGAGGAGACGTCAAGCCCACCTCCAACAACTTTACTTAAAGAAATGGGAAACACAACAGCTGAAACAACGATTTCTCAGCCTACTACAGGTACATCCACGAAGAGCAGAGAGGGGACCTCAGCTGAAGAAAGTGCCCCATCACCAACAAGTAGTGGAATTCCTAGAGAGAGCAGAGAGGAGACGTCAAGCCCACCTCCAACAACTTCAGTTATCCAAACGGGAAAGACGGCAGCTGAAACAACGATTTCTCAGCCTACTCCAGGAACATCCACCAAGAGCGGAGAGGGGACCTCAGCTGAAGAATGTGCCCCATCACCAACAAGTAGGGGAACTCCTACAGAGAGCAGAGACGAGACGCCAAGGCCACCTCCAACAACTTCAGTTATCCAAACGGGAAACACGACAGCTGAAACAACGATTTCTCAGCCTACTCTAGGTACATCCATTAAGAGCGGAGAGGGGACCTCAGCTGAAGAAAGTGCCCCATCACCAACAAGTAGCGGAACCGCAACAGAGAGCAGACAGGAGACGTCAAGGCCACCTCCAACAACTTCATTTATCGAAACGCTAAAGACGGCAGCTGCAACAACGATTTCTCAGCCTACTCCAGGTACATCCACCAAGAGCGGAGAGGAGACCTCAGCTGAAGAAAGTGCCCCATCACCAACACATAGCACAACCCCTACAGAGAGTAGAGAGGAGACGTCAAGCCCACCTCCAACAACTTCAGTTAACGAAACGGGAAAGACGGCAGCTGAAACAACGATATCTCAGTCTACTCCAGGTACATCCACCAACAGCGGAGAGGTGACCTCAGCTGGAGAAAATGTCTCATCACCAACCCGTAGCGGAATCCCTACAGAGAGCAGAGAGGAGACGTCAAGCCCACCTCCAACAATTTCAGTTATCCAAACGGGAAAGACGGCAGCTGAAACAACGATTTCTCAGCCTACTCCAGGTACATCCACCAAGAGCGGAGAGGGGACCTCAGCTGAAGAAAGTGCCACATCACCAACAAGTAGCGGAACCCCTACAGAGAGCAGAGAGGTGACGTCAAGCCCACCTCCAACAACTTCAGTTACCGAAACGGGAAAGACGGCAGCTGAAACAACGATTTCTCAGCCTACTCCAGGTACATCCACCAAGAGCGGAGAGGGGACCTCAGCCGAAGAAAGTGCCTCATCACCAACAAGTAGCGGAACCCCTAAGGAGACCAGAGAGGAGACGTCAAGCCCACCTCCAACAACTTCAGTTATCGAAACGGGAAAGACGGCAGCTGAAAGAACGATTTCTCAGCCTACTCCAGGTACCTCCACCAAGAGTGGAGAGGGGACCTCAGCTGAAGAAAGTGCCCCATCACCAACAATAAGCGGAATTCCTACAGAGAGCATAGAGGAGATGTCAAGCCCACCTCCAACAACTTCAGTTATCGAAACTGGAAAGACGACAGCTGAAACAACGATTTCTCAGACTACTCCAGGTACATCCATTAAGAGCGGAGAGGGGACCTCAGCCGAAGAAAGTGCCTCATCACCAACAAGTAGTGGAACCTCTAAGGAGACCAGAGAGGAGACGTCAAGCCCACCTCCTACAACTTCAGTTATCCAAACGGGAAAGACGGCAGCTGAAACAACGATTTCTAAGCCTAGTCCAGGTACATCCATTAAGAGCGGAGAGGGGACCTCAGCTGAAGAAAGTGCCCCATCACCAACAAGTAGGGGAACTCCTACAGAGAGCATAGAGGACACATCAAGGCTACCTCCAACAACTTCAGTTATCGAAACGGGAAAGACGGCAGCTGACACAACGATTTCTCAGCCTACTCCAGGTACATCCACCAAGAGCGGAGAGGGGACCTCAGCTGAAGAAAGTGCCCGATCACCAACAAGTAGCGGAATCCCTACAGAGAGCAGAGAGGAGATATCAAGACCACCTCCAACAACTTCAGTTACCGAAAAGGGAAAGACGACAGCTGAAACAACGATTTCTCAGTCTACTCCAGGTACATCCACCAAGAGCGGAGAGGGGACCTCAGCTGAAGAAAGTGCCCCATCACCAACAAGTAGCGGAAACCCTACAGAGAGGAGAGAGGAGACTTCAAGCCCACCTCCAACAACTTCAGTTACAGAAATGGTAAAGACGGCAACTGAAACAACAATTTCTCAGCCTACTCCAGGTACATCCACCAAGAGCGGAGAGGGGACCTCAGCTGAAGAAAGTGCGCCATCATCAACCAGTAGCGGAATCCCTACAGAGAGCAGAGAGGAGACGTCAAGCCCACCTCCAACAACTTCAGTTATCCAAACGGGAAAGACGGCAGCTGAAACAACGATTTCTCAGCCTACTCTAGGTACATTCATTAAGAGCGGAGAGGGGACCTCAGCTGAAGAAAGTGCCCCATCACCAACAAGTAGGGGAACTCCTACAGAGAGCAGAGACGAGACGCCAAGGCCACCTCCAACAACTTCAGTTATCCAAACGGGAAAGACGACAGCTGAAACAACGATTTCTCAGCCTACTCTAGGTACATTCATTAAGAGCGGAGAGGGGACCTCAGCTGAAGAAAGTGCCCCATCACCAACAAGTAGGGGAACTCCTACAGAGAGCAGAGAGGAGACTTCAAGCCCACCTCCAACAACTTTACTTAAAGAAATGGGAAACACAACAGCTGAAACAACAATTTCTCAGCCTACTCCAGGTACATCCACCAAGAGCGGAGAGGGGACGTCAGCTGAAGAAAGTGCCCCATCACCAACACATAGCGGAACCCCTACAGAGAGCATAGAGGACACGTCAAGGCTACCTCCAACAACTTCAGTTACCGAAACGGGAAAGACGGCAGCTGAAACAACGATTTCTCAGCCTACTACAGGTACATCCCCCAAGAGCAGAGAGGGGACCTCGGCTGAAGAAAGTGCCCCATCACCAACAAGTAGCAGAACCCCTACAGAGAGCAGAGAGGAGACGTCAAGCCCACGTCCAACAACTTCAGTTACCGAAACGGGAAAGACGGCAGCTGAAACAATGATTTCTAAGCCTACTCCAGGTACATCCACCAAGAGCGGAGAGGGGACCTCAGCTGAAGAAAGTGACCCATCACCAACAAGTAGTGGAGTTCCTACAGAGAGCAGAGAGGAGACGTCAAGCCCACGTCCAACAACTTCAGTTACCGAAACGGGAAAGACGGCAGCTGAAACAACGATTTCGCAGCCTACTCCAGGTACATCCACCAAGAGCGGAGAGGGGACCTCAGCCGAAGAAAGTGCCTCATCACCAACAAGTAGTGGAACCTCTAAGGAGACCAGAGAGGAGACGTCAAGCCCACCTCCTACAACTTCAGTTATCCAAACGGGAAAGACGGCAGCTGAAACAACGATTTCTAAACCTACTCCAGGTACATCCATTAAGAGCGGAGAGGGGACCTCAGCTGAAGAAAGTGCCCCATCACCAACAAGTAGGGGAACTCCTACAGAGAGCATAGAGGAAACATCAAGGCTACCTCCAACAACTTCAGTTATCGAAACTGGAAAGACGGCAGCTGAAACAACGATTTCTCAGCCTACTCCAGGTACATCCACCAAGAGCGGAGAGGGGACCTCAGCTGAAGAAAGTGCCCCATCACCAACAAGTAGCGGAACCGCAACAGAGAGCAGACAGGAGACGTCAAGGCCACCTCCAACAACTTCATTTATCGAAACGGGAAAGACGGCAGCTGAAACAACGATTTCTAAGCCTACTCCAGGTACATCCACCAAGAGCGGAGAGGAGACCTCAGCTGAAGAAAGTGCCCCATCACCAACACATAGCACAACCCCTACAGAGAGTAGAGAGGAGACGTCAAGACCACCTCCAACAACTTCAGTTAACGAAACGGGAAAGACGGCAGCTGACACAACGATATCTCAGTCTACTCCAGGTACATCCACCAACAGCGGAGAGGTGACCTCAGCTGGAGAAAATGTCTCATCACCAACAGGTAGTGGAACCCCTACAGAGAGCAGAGAGGAGACGTCAAGCCCATCTCCAACAACTTTAGTAATCGAAAGTGGAAAGACGGCAGCTGAAAATACGATTTCTCAGTCTACTCCAGGAACATCCACCAAGAGCGGAGAGAGGACCTCAGTCCAAGAAAGTGCCTCATCACCAACAAGTAGTGGAACCCCTAAGGAGACCAGAGAGGAGACGTCAAGCCCACCTCCAACAACTTCAGTTATCAAAACGGGAAAGACGGCAACTGACACAACGATTTCTCAGCCTACTCCAGGTACATCCACCCAGCGCGGAGAGGGCACCTCAGCTGAAGAAAGTGCCCGATCACCAACAAGTAGTGGAATCCCTACAGAGAGCAGAGAGGAGATATCAAGACCACCTCCAACAACTTCAGTTACCGAAAAGGGAAAGACGACAGCTGAAACAACGATTTCTCAGTCTACTCCAGGTACATCCACCAAGAGCGGAGAGGGGACCTCAGCTGAAGAAAGTGCCCCATCACCAACAAGTAGCGGAAACCCTACAGAGAGGAGAGAGGAGACTTCAAGCCCACCTCCAACAACTTCAGTTACAGAAATGGTAAAGACGGCAACTGAAACAACAATTTCTCAGCCTACTCCAGGTACATCCACCAAGCGCGGAGAGGGGACCTCAGCTGAAGAAAGTGCGCCATCACCAACCAGTAGCGGAATCCCTACAGAGAGTAGAGAGGAGACGTCAAGCCCACCTCCAACAACTTCAGTTATCCAAACGGGAAAGACGGCAGCTGAAACAACGATTTCTCAGCCTACTCCAGGAACATCCACCAAGAGCGGAGAGGGGACCTCAGCTGAAGAAAGTGCCCCATCACCAACAAGTAGGGGAACTCCTACAGAGAGCAGAGACGAGACGCCAAGGCCACCTCCAACAACTTCAGTTATCCAAACGGGAAAGACGACAGCTGAAACAACGATTTCTCAGCCTACTCTAGGTACATCCATTAAGAGCGGAGAGGGGACCTCAGCTGAAGAAAGTGCCCCATCACCAACAAGTAGGGGAACTCCTACAGAGAGCAGAGAGGAGACTTCAAGCCCACCTCCAACAACTTTACTTAAAGAAATGGGAAACACAACAGCTGAAACAACAATTTCTCAGCCTACTCCAGGTACATCCACCAAGAGCAGAGAGGGGACCTCAGCTGAAGAAAGTCCCCCATCACCAACCAGTAGCGGAATCCCTACAGAGAGCAGAGAGGAGATATCAAGACCACCTCCAACAACTTCAGTTACCGAAAAGGGAAAGACGACAGCTGAAACAACGATTTCTCAGTCTACTCCAGGTACATCCACCCAGCGCGGAGAGGGGACCTCAGCTGAAGAAAGTGCCCCATCACCAACAAGTAGCGGAAACCCTACAGAGAGGAGAGAGGAGACTTCAAGCCCACCTCCAACAACTTCAGTTACAGAAATGGTAAAGACGGCAACTGAAACAACAATTTCTCAGCCTACTCCAGGTACATCCACCAAGAGCGGAGAGGGGACCTCAGCTGAAGAAAGTGCGCCATCACCAACCAGTAGCGGAATCCCTACAGAGAGCAGAGAGGAGACGTCAAGCCCACCTCCAACAACTTCAGTTATCCAAACGGGAAAGACGGCAGCTGAAACAACGATTTCTCAGCCTACTCCAGGAACATCCACCAAGAGTGGAGAGGGGACCTCAGCTGAAGAAAGTGCCCCATCACCAACAAGTAGGGGAACTCCTACAGAGAGCAGAGACGAGACGCCAAGGCCACCTCCAACAACTTCAGTTATCCAAACGGGAAAGACGACAGCTGAAACAACGATTTCTCAGCCTACTCTAGGTACATCCATTAAGAGCGGAGAGGGGACCTCAGCTGAAGAAAGTGCCCCATCACCAACAAGTAGGGGAACTCCTACAGAGAGCAGAGAGGAGACTTCAAGCCCACCTCCAACAACTTTACTTAAAGAAATGGGAAACACAACAGCTGAAATAACAATTTCTCAGCCTACTCCAGGTACATCCACCAAGAGCGGAGAGGGGACGTCAGCTGAAGAAAGTGCCCCATCACCAACACATAGCGGAACCCCTACAGAGAGCATAGAGGACACGTCAAGGCTACCTCCAACAACTTCAGTTATCGAAACGGGAAAGACGGCAGCTGAAACAACGATTTCTCAGCCTACTCCAGGTACATCCACCAAGAGCGGAGAGGGGACCTCAGCTGAAGAAAGTGCCCCATCACCAACCAGTAGCGGAATCCCTACAGAGAGCAGAGAGGAGACGTCAAGCCCACCTCCAACAACTTCAGTTATTGAAACGGGAAAGACGGCAGCTGAAACAACGATTTCTCAGTCTACTCCAGGTACATCCACCAAGAGCGGAGAGGGGACCTCAGCTGAAGAAAGTGCCCCATCACCAACAAGTAGCGGAACCCCTACAGAGAGCAGAGAGGAGACGTCAAGCCCACCTCCAACAACTTCAGTTACCGAAACGGGAAAGACGGCAGCTGAAACAAAGATTTCTCAGCCTACTCCAGGTACATCCACCAAGAGCGGAGAGGGGACCTCAGCTGAAGAAAGTGACCCATCACCAACAAGTAGTGGAGTTCCTACAGAGAGCAGAGAGGAGACGTCAAGCCCACGTCCAACAACTTCAGTTACCGAAACGGGAAAGACGGCAGCTGAAACAACGATTTCTCAGCCTACTCCAGGTACATCCACCAAGAGCGGAGAGGGGACCTCAGCTGAAGAAAGTGCCCCATCACCAACAAGTAGGGGAACTCCTACAGAGAGCAGAGACGAGACGCCAAGGCCAGCTCCAACAACTTCAGTTATCCAAACGGGAAAGACGACAGCTGAAACAACGATTTCTCAGCCTACTCTAGGTACATCCATTAAGAGCGGAGAGGGGACCTCAGCTGAAGAAAGTGCCCCATCACCAACAAGTAGGGGAACTCCTACAGAGAGCAGAGAGGAGACTTCAAGCCCACCTCCAACAACTTCAGTTACCGAAACGGGAAAGACGGCAGCTGAAACAACGATTTCTCAGCCTATTCCAGATACATCCCCCAAGAGCAGAGAGGGGACCTCGGCTGAAGAAAGTGCCCCATCACCAACAAGTAGCGGAACCCCTACAGAGAGCAGAGAGGAGACGTCAAGCCCACGTCCAACAACTTCAGTTACCGAAACGGGAAAGACGGCAGCTGAAACAACGATTTCTCAGCCTACTCCAGGTACATCCACCAAGAGCGGAGAGGGGACCTCAGCTGAAGAAAGTGCCCCATCACCAACCAGTAGCGGAATCCCTACAGAGAGCAGAGAGGAGACGTCAAGCCCACCTCCAACAACTTCAGTTACCGAAACGGGAAAGACGGCAGCTGAAACAAAGATTTCTCAGCCTACTCCAGGTACATCCACCAAGAGCGGAGAGGGGACCTCAGCTGAAGAAAGTGACCCATCACCAACAAGTAGTGGAGTTCCTACAGAGAGCAGAGAGGAGACGTCAAGCCCACGTCCAACAACTTCAGTTACCGAAACGGGAAAGACGGCAGCTGAAACAACGATTTCTCAGCCTACTCCAGGTACATCCACCAAGAGCGGAGAGGGGACCTCAGCTGAAGAAAGTGCCCCATCACCAACAAGTAGGGGAACTCCTACAGAGAGCAGAGACGAGACGCCAAGGCCAGCTCCAACAACTTCAGTTATCCAAACGGGAAAGACGACAGCTGAAACAACGATTTCTCAGCCTACTCTAGGTACATCCATTAAGAGCGGAGAGGGGACCTCAGCTGAAGAAAGTGCCCCATCACCAACAAGTAGGGGAACTCCTACAGAGAGCAGAGAGGAGACTTCAAGCCCACCTCCAACAACTTCAGTTACCGAAACGGGAAAGACGGCAGCTGAAACAACGATTTCTCAGCCTATTCCAGATACATCCCCCAAGAGCAGAGAGGGGACCTCGGCTGAAGAAAGTGCCCCATCACCAACAAGTAGCGGAACCCCTACAGAGAGCAGAGAGGAGACGTCAAGCCCACGTCCAACAACTTCAGTTACCAAAACGGGAAAGACGGCAGCTGAAACAATGATTTCTAAGCCTACTCCAGGTACATCCACCAAGAGCGGAGAGGGGACCTCAGCCGAAGAAAGTGCCTCATCACCAACAAGTAGTGGAACCTCTAAGGAGACCAGAGAGGAGACGTCAAGCCCACCTCCTACAACTTCACTTATCCAAACGGGAAAGACGGCAGCTGAAACAACGATTTCTAAGCCTACTCCAGGTACATCCACCAAGAGCGGAGAGGGGACCTCAGCTGAAGAAAGTGCCCCATCACCAACAAGTAGGGGAACTCCTACAGAGAGCAGAGACGAGACGCCAAGGCCACCTCCAACAACTTCAGTTATCCAAACGGGAAAGACGACAGCTGAAACAACGATTTCTCAGCCTACTCTAGGTACATCCATTAAGAGCGGAGAGGGGACCTCGGCTGAAGAAAGTGCCCCATCATCAACAAGTAGCGGAACCCCTACAGAGAGCAGAGAGGTGACGTCAAGCCCACCTCCAACAACTTCAGTTACCGAAACGGGAAAGACGGCAGCTGAAACAACGATTTCTCAGCCTACTACAGGTACATCCCCCAAGAGCAGAGAGGGGACCTCGGCTGAAGAAAGTGCCCCATCACCAACAAGTAGCAGAACCCCTACAGAGAGCAGAGAGGAGACGTCAAGCCCACGTCCAACAACTTCAGTTACCGAAACGGGAAAGACGGCAGCTGAAACAATGATTTGTAAGCCTACTCCAGGTACATCCACCAAGAGCGGAGAGGGGACCTCAGCTGAAGAAAGTGCCCCATCACCAACAAGTAGTGGAGTTCCTACAGAGAGCAGAGAGGAGACGTCAAGCCCACGTCCAACAACTTCAGTTACCGAAACGGGAAAGACGGCAGCTGAAACAACGATTTCTCAGCCTACTCCAGGTACATCCACCAAGAGCGGAGAGGAGACCTCAGCTGAAGAAAATGTCTCATCACCAACAGGTAGTGGAACCCCTACAGAGAGCAGAGAGGAGACGTCAAGCCCACCTCCAACCACTTTAGTAATCGAAAGTGGAAAGACGGCAGCTGAAAATACGATTTCTCAGTCTACTCCAGGTACATCCACCAAGAGCAGAGAGGGGACCTCAGCTGAAGAAAGTAACCCATCACCAACAAGTAGTGGAATTCCTAGAGAGAGCAGAGAGGAGACGTCAAGCCCACCTCCAACAACTTCAGTTATCAAAACGGGAAAGACGGCAACTGACACAACGATTTCTCAGCCTACTCCAGGTACATCCACCCAGCGCGGAGAGGGGACCTCAGCTGAAGAAAGTGCCCGATCACCAACAAGTAGTGGAATCCCTACAGAGAGCAGAGAGGAGATATCAAGACCACCTCCAACAACTTCAGTTACCGAAAAGGGAAAGACGACAGCTGAAACAACGATTTCTCAGTCTACTCCAGGTACATCCACCAAGAGCGGAGAGGGGACCTCAGCTGAAGAAAGTGCCCCATCACCAACCAGTAGCGGAAACCCTACAGAGAGGAGAGAGGAGACTTCAAGCCCACCTCCAACAACTTCAGTTACAGAAATGGTAAAGACGGCAACTGAAACAACAATTTCTCAGCCTACTCCAGGTACATCCACCAAGAGCGGAGAGGGGACCTCAGCTGAAGAAAGTGCACCATCACCAACCAGTAGCAGAATCCCTACAGAGAGCAGAGAGGAGACGTCAAGCCCACCTCCAACAACTTCAGTTATCCAAACGGGAAAGACGGCAGCTGAAACAACGATTTCTCAGCCTACTCCAGGAACATCCACCAAGAGCGGAGAGGGGACCTCAGCTGAAGAAAGTGCCCCATCACCAACAAGTAGGGGAACTCCTACAGAGAGCAGAGACGAGACGCCAAGGCCACCTCCAACAACTTCAGTTATCCAAACGGGAAAGACGACAGCTGAAACAACGATTTCTCAGCCTACTCTAGGTACATCCATTAAGAGCGGAGAGGGGACCTCAGCTGAAGAAAGTGCCCCATCACCAACAAGTAGGGGAACTCCTACAGAGAGCAGAGAGGAGACTTCAAGCCCACCTCCAACAACTTTACTTAAAGAAATGGGAAACACAACAGCTGAAACAACAATTTCTCAGCCTACTCCAGGTACATCCACCAAGAGCGGAGAGGGGACGTCAGCTGAAGAAAGTGCCCCATCACCAACACATAGCGGAACCCCTACAGAGAGCATAGAGGACACGTCAAGGCTACCTCCAACAACTTCAGTTACCGAAACGGGAAAGACGGCAGCTGAAACAACGATTTCTCAGCCTACTACAGGTACATCCCCCAAGAGCAGAGAGGGGACCTCGGCTGAAGAAAGTGCCCCATCACCAACAAGTAGCAGAACCCCTACAGAGAGCAGAGAGGAGACGTCAAGCCCACGTCCAACAACTTCAGTTATCGAAACGGGAAAGACGGCAGCTGAAACAACGATTTCTCAGCCTACTACAGGTACATCCCCCAAGAGCAGAGAGGGGACCTCGGCTGAAGAAAGTGCCCCATCACCAACAAGTAGCAGAACTCCTACAGAGAGCAGACAGGAGACGTCAAGGCCACCTCCAACAACTTCAGTTATCGAAACGGGAAAGACGGCAGCTGAAACAACGATTTCTCAGCCTACTCCAGGTACATCCACCAAGAGCGGAGAGGGGACCTCAGCTGAAGAAAGTGCCCCATCACCAACCAGTAGCGGAATCCCTACTGAGAGCAGAGAGGAGACGTCAAGGCCACCTCCAACAACTTCAGTTATTGAAACGGGAAAGACGGCAGCTGAAACAACGATTTCTCAGTCTACTCCAGGTACATCCACCAAGAGCGGAGAGGGGACCTCAGCTGAAGAAAGTGCCCCATCACCAACAAGTAGCGGAACCCCTACAGAGAGCAGAGAGGAGACGTCAAGCCCACGTCCAACAACTTCAGTTACCGAAACGGGAAAGACGGCAGCTGAAACAACGATTTCTCAGCCTACTCCAGGTACATCCACCAAGAGCGGAGAGGGGACCTCAGCTGAAGAAAGTGACCCATCACCAACAAGTAGTGGAGTTCCTACAGAGAGCAGAGAGGAGACGTCAAGCCCACGTCCAACAACTTCAGTTACCGAAACGGGAAAGACGGCAGCTGAAACAACGATTTCTCAGCCTACTCCAGGTACATCCACCAAGAGCGGAGAGGGGACCTCAGCCGAAGAAAGTGCCTCATCACCAACAAGTAGTGGAACCTCTAAGGAGACCAGAGAGGAGACGTCAAGCCCACCTCCTACAACTTCAGTTATCCAAACGGGAAAGACGGCAGCTGAAACAACGATTTCTAAGCCTACTCCAGGTACATCCATTAAGAGCGGAGAGGGGACCTCAGCTGAAGAAAGTGCCCCATCACCAACAAGTAGGGGAACTCCTACAGAGAGCATAGAGGAAACATCAAGGCTACCTCCAACAACTTCAGTTATCGAAACGGGAAAGACGGCAGCTGAAACAACGATTTCTCAGCCTACTCCAGGTACATCCACCAAGAGCGGAGAGGGGACCTCAGCTGAAGAAAGTGCCCCATCACCAACAAGTAGCGGAACCGCAACAGAGAGCAGACAGGAGACGTCAAGGCCACCTCCAACAACTTCATTTATCGAAACGCTAAAGACGGCAGCTGCAACAACGATTTCTCAGCCTACTCCAGGTACATCCACCAAGAGCGGAGAGGAGACCTCAGCTGAAGAAAGTGCCCCATCACCAACACATAGCACAACCCCTACAGAGAGTAGAGAGGAGACGTCAAGACCACCTCCAACAACTTCAGTTAACGAAACGGGAAAGACGGCAGCTGAAACAACGATATCTCAGTCTACTCCAGGTACATCCACCAACAGCGCAGAGGTGACCTCAGCTGGAGAAAATGTCTCATCACCAACAGGTAGTGGAACCCCTACAGAGAGCAGAGAGGAGACGTCAAGCCCACCTCCAACAACTTTAGTAATCGAAAGTGGAAAGACGGCAGCTGAAAATACGATTTCTCAGTCTACTCCAGGTACATCCACCAAGAGCGGAGCAGGGACCTCAGCTGAAGAAATTGCCCCATCACCAACAAGTAGCGGAATTGCTACAAGGATCAGAGAGGAGATGTCAAGGCCACCTCCAATAACTTCAGTTATCCAAACGGGAAAAACGGCAGCTGAAACAACGATTTCTCAGCCTACTACAGGTACATCCACCAAGAGCAGAGAGGGGACCTCAGCTGAAGAAAGTAACCCATCACCAACAAGTAGTGGAATTCCTAGAGAGAGCAGAGAGGAGACGTCAAGCCCACCTCCAACAACTTCAGTTATCAAAACGGGAAAGACGGCAGCTGACACAACGATTTCTCAGCCTACTCCAGGTACATCCACCCAGCGCGGAGAGGGCACCTCAGCTGAAGAAAGTGCCCGATCACCAACAAGTAGTGGAATCCCTACAGAGAGCAGAGAGGAGATATCAAGACCACCTCCAACAACTTCAGTTACCGAAAAGGGAAAGACGACAGCTGAAACAACGATTTCTCAGTCTACTCCAGGTACATCCACCAAGAGCGGAGAGGGGACCTCAGCTGAAGAAAGTGCCCCATCACCAACAAGTAGCGGAAACCCTACAGAGAGGAGAGAGGAGACTTCAAGCCCACCTCCAACAACTTCAGTTACAGAAATGGTAAAGACGGCAACTGAAACAACAATTTCTCAGCCTACTCCAGGTACATCCACCAAGAGCGGAGAGGGGACCTCAGCTGAAGAAAGTGCGCCATCACCAACCAGTAGCGGAATCCCTACAGAGAGCAGAGAGGAGACGTCAAGCCCACCTCCAACAACTTCAGTTATCCAAACGGGAAAGACGGCAGCTGAAACAACGATTTCTCAGCCTACTCCAGGAACATCCACCAAGAGCGGAGAGGGGACCTCAGCTGAAGAAAGTGCCCCATCACCAACAAGTAGGGGAACTCCTACAGAGAGCAGAGACGAGACGCCAAGGCCACCTCCAACAACTTCAGTTATCCAAACGGGAAAGACGACAGCTGAAACAACGATTTCTCAGCCTACTCTAGGTACATCCATTAAGAGCGGAGAGGGGACCTCAGCTGAAGAAAGTGCCCCATCACCAACAAGTAGGGGAACTCCTACAGAGAGCAGAGAGGAGACTTCAAGCCCACCTCCAACAACTTTACTTAAAGAAATGGGAAACACAACAGCTGAAACAACAATTTCTCAGCCTACTCCAGGTACATCCACCAAGAGCGGAGAGGGGACGTCAGCTGAAGAAAGTGCCCCATCACCAACACATAGCGGAACCCCTACAGAGAGCATAGAGGACACGTCAAGGCTACCTCCAACAACTTCAGTTATCGAAACGGGAAAGACGGCAGCTGAAACAACGATTTCTCAGCCTACTCCAGGTACATCCACCAAGAGCGGAGAGGGGACCTCAGCTGAAGAAAGTGCCCCATCACCAACAAGTAGCGGAACCGCAACAGAGAGCAGACAGGAGACGTCAAGGCCACCTCCAACAACTTCATTTATCGAAACGCTAAAGACGGCAGCTGCAACAACGATTTCTCAGCCTACTCCAGGTACATCCACCAAGAGCGGAGAGGAGACCTCAGCTGAAGAAAGTGCCACATCACCAACACATAGCACAACCCCTACAGAGAGTAGAGAGGAGACGTCAAGACCACCTCCAACAACTTCAGTTAACGAAACGGGAAAGACGGCAGCTGAAACAACGATATCTCAGTCTACTCCAGGTACATCCACCAACAGCGGAGAGGTGACCTCAGCTGGAGAAAATGTCTCATCACCAACAGGTAGTGGAACCCCTACAGAGAGCAGAGAGGAGACGTCAAGCCCACCTCCAACAACTTTAGTAATCGAAAGTGGAAAGACGGCAGCTGAAAATACGATTTCTCAGTCTACTCCAGGTACATCGACCAAGAGCGGAGCAGGGACCTCAGCTGAAGAAATTGCCCCATCACCAACAAGTAGCGGAATTTCTACAAGGATCAGAGAGGAGATGTCAAGGCCACCTCCAATAACTTCAGTTATCCAAACGGGAAAGACGGCAGCTGAAACAACGATTTCTCAGCCTACTACAGGTACATCCACCAAGAGCAGAGAGGGGACCTCAGCTGAAGAAAGTAACCCATCACCAACAAGTAGTGGAATTCCTAGAGAGAGCAGAGAGGAGACGTCAAGCCCACCTCCAACAACTTCAGTTATCAAAACGGGAAAGACGGCAGCTGACACAACGATTTCTCAGCCTACTCCAGGTACATCCACCCAGCGCGGAGAGGGCACCTCAGCTGAAGAAAGTGCCCGATCACCAACAAGTAGTGGAATCCCTACAGAGAGCAGAGAGGAGATATCAAGACCACCTCCAACAACTTCAGTTACCGAAACGGGAAAGACGGCAGCTGAAACAACGATTTCTCAGCCTACTCCAGGTACATCCACCAAGAGCGGAGAGGGGACCTCAGCTGAAGAAAGTGCCCCATCACCAACCAGTAGCGGAATCCCTACAGAGAGCAGAGAGGAGATATCAAGACCACCTCCAACAACTTCAGTTACCGAAAAGGGAAAGACGACAGCTGAAACAACGATTTCTCAGTCTACTCCAGCTACATCCACCAAGAGCGGAGAGGGGACCTCAGCTGAAGAAAGTGCCCCATCACCAACAAGTAGCGGAAACCCTACAGAGAGGAGAGAGGAGACTTCAAGCCCACCTCCAACAACTTCAGTTACAGAAATGGTAAAGACGGCAACTGAAACAACAATTTCTCAGCCTACTCCAGGTACATCCACCAAGAGCGGAGAGGGGACCTCAGCTGAAGAAAGTGCGCCATCACCAACCAGTAGCGGAATCCCTACAGAGAGCAGAGAGGAGACGTCAAGCCCACCTCCAACAACTTTACTTAAAGAAATGGGAAACACAACAGCTGAAACAACGATTTCTCAGCCTACTACAGGTACATCCACGAAGAGCAGAGAGGGGACCTCAGCTGAAGAAAGTGCCCCATCACCAACAAGTAGTGGAATTCCTAGAGAGAGCAGAGAGGAGACGTCAAGCCCACCTCCAACAACTTCAGTTATCCAAACGGGAAAGACGGCAGCTGAAACAACGATTTCTCAGCCTACTCCAGGAACATCCACCAAGAGCGGAGAGGGGACCTCAGCTGAAGAATGTGCCCCATCACCAACAAGTAGGGGAACTCCTACAGAGAGCAGAGACGAGACGCCAAGGCCACCTCCAACAACTTCAGTTATCCAAACGGGAAACACGACAGCTGAAACAACGATTTCTCAGCCTACTCTAGGTACATCCATTAAGAGCGGAGAGGGGACCTCAGCTGAAGAAAGTGCCCCATCACCAACAAGTAGCGGAACCGCAACAGAGAGCAGACAGGAGACGTCAAGGCCACCTCCAACAACTTCATTTATCGAAACGCTAAAGACGGCAGCTGCAACAACGATTTCTCAGCCTACTCCAGGTACATCCACCAAGAGCGGAGAGGAGACCTCAGCTGAAGAAAGTGCCCCATCACCAACACATAGCACAACCCCTACAGAGAGTAGAGAGGAGACGTCAAGCCCACCTCCAACAACTTCAGTTAACGAAACGGGAAAGACGGCAGCTGAAACAACGATATCTCAGTCTACTCCAGGTACATCCACCAACAGCGGAGAGGTGACCTCAGCTGGAGAAAATGTCTCATCACCAACCCGTAGCGGAATCCCTACAGAGAGCAGAGAGGAGACGTCAAGCCCACCTCCAACAATTTCAGTTATCCAAACGGGAAAGACGGCAGCTGAAACAACGATTTCTCAGCCTACTCCAGGTACATCCACCAAGAGCGGAGAGGGGACCTCAGCTGAAGAAAGTGCCACATCACCAACAAGTAGCGGAACCCCTACAGAGAGCAGAGAGGTGACGTCAAGCCCACCTCCAACAACTTCAGTTACCGAAACGGGAAAGACGGCAGCTGAAACAACGATTTCTCAGCCTACTCCAGGTACATCCACCAAGAGCGGAGAGGGGACCTCAGCCGAAGAAAGTGCCTCATCACCAACAAGTAGCGGAACCCCTAAGGAGACCAGAGAGGAGACGTCAAGCCCACCTCCAACAACTTCAGTTATCGAAACGGGAAAGACGGCAGCTGAAAGAACGATTTCTCAGCCTACTCCAGGTACCTCCACCAAGAGTGGAGAGGGGACCTCAGCTGAAGAAAGTGCCCCATCACCAACAATAAGCGGAATTCCTACAGAGAGCATAGAGGAGATGTCAAGCCCACCTCCAACAACTTCAGTTATCGAAACTGGAAAGACGACAGCTGAAACAACGATTTCTCAGACTACTCCAGGTACATCCATTAAGAGCGGAGAGGGGACCTCAGCCGAAGAAAGTGCCTCATCACCAACAAGTAGTGGAACCTCTAAGGAGACCAGAGAGGAGACGTCAAGCCCACCTCCTACAACTTCAGTTATCCAAACGGGAAAGACGGCAGCTGAAACAACGATTTCTAAGCCTAGTCCAGGTACATCCATTAAGAGCGGAGAGGGGACCTCAGCTGAAGAAAGTGCCCCATCACCAACAAGTAGGGGAACTCCTACAGAGAGCATAGAGGACACATCAAGGCTACCTCCAACAACTTCAGTTATCGAAACGGGAAAGACGGCAGCTGACACAACGATTTCTCAGCCTACTCCAGGTACATCCACCAAGAGCGGAGAGGGGACCTCAGCTGAAGAAAGTGCCCGATCACCAACAAGTAGCGGAATCCCTACAGAGAGCAGAGAGGAGATATCAAGACCACCTCCAACAACTTCAGTTACCGAAAAGGGAAAGACGACAGCTGAAACAACGATTTCTCAGTCTACTCCAGGTAAATCCACCAAGAGCGGAGAGGGGACCTCAGCTGAAGAATGTGCCCCATCACCAACAAGTAGGGGAACTCCTACAGAGAGCAGAGACGAGACGCCAAGGCCACCTCCAACAACTTCAGTTATCGAAACGGGAAAGACGGCAGCTGAAACAACGATTTCTCAGCCTACTCCAGGTACATCCACCAAGAGCGGAGAGGGGACCTCAGCTGAAGAAAGTGCCCCATCACCAACCAGTAGCGGAATCCCTACTGAGAGCAGAGAGGAGACGTCAAGGCCACCTCCAACAACTTCAGTTATTGAAACGGGAAAGACGGCAGCTGAAACAACGATTTCTCAGTCTACTCCAGGTACATCCACCAAGAGCGGAGAGGGGACCTCAGCTGAAGAAAGTGCCCGATCACCAACAAGTAGCGGAATCCCTACAGAGAGCAGAGAGGAGATATCAAGACCACCTCCAACAACTTCAGTTACCGAAAAGGGAAAGACGACAGCTGAAACAACGATTTCTCAGTCTACTCCAGGTACATCCACCAAGAGCAGAGAGGGGACCTCGGCTGAAGAAAGTGCCCCATCACCAACAAGTAGCAGAACTCCTACAGAGAGCAGACAGGAGACGTCAAGGCCACCTCCAACAACTTCAGTTATCGAAACGGGAAAGACGGCAGCTGAAACAACGATTTCTCAGCCTACTCCAGGTACATCCACCAAGAGCGGAGAGGGGACCTCAGCTGAAGAAAGTGCCCCATCACCAACCAGTAGCGGAATCCCTACTGAGAGCAGAGAGGAGACGTCAAGGCCACCTCCAACAACTTCAGTTATTGAAACGGGAAAGACGGCAGCTGAAACAACGATTTCTCAGTCTACTCCAGGTACATCCACCAAGAGCGGAGAGGGGACCTCAGCTGAAGAAAGTGCCCCATCACCAACAAGTAGCGGAACCCCTACAGAGAGCAGAGAGGAGACGTCAAGCCCACGTCCAACAACTTCAGTTACCGAAACGGGAAAGACGGCAGCTGAAACAACGATTTCTCAGCCTACTCCAGGTACATCCACCAAGAGCGGAGAGGGGACCTCAGCTGAAGAAAGTGACCCATCACCAACAAGTAGTGGAGTTCCTACAGAGAGCAGAGAGGAGACGTCAAGCCCACGTCCAACAACTTCAGTTACCGAAACGGGAAAGACGGCAGCTGAAACAACGATTTCTCAGCCTACTCCAGGTACATCCACCAAGAGCGGAGAGGGGACCTCAGCCGAAGAAAGTGCCTCATCACCAACAAGTAGTGGAACCTCTAAGGAGACCAGAGAGGAGACGTCAAGCCCACCTCCTACAACTTCAGTTATCCAAACGGGAAAGACGGCAGCTGAAACAACGATTTCTAAGCCTACTCCAGGTACATCCATTAAGAGCGGAGAGGGGACCTCAGCTGAAGAAAGTGCCCCATCACCAACAAGTAGGGGAACTCCTACAGAGAGCATAGAGGAAACATCAAGGCTACCTCCAACAACTTCAGTTATCGAAACGGGAAAGACGGCAGCTGAAACAACGATTTCTCAGCCTACTCCAGGTACATCCACCAAGAGCGGAGAGGGGACCTCAGCTGAAGAAAGTGCCCCATCACCAACAAGTAGCGGAACCGCAACAGAGAGCAGACAGGAGACGTCAAGGCCACCTCCAACAACTTCATTTATCGAAACGCTAAAGACGGCAGCTGCAACAACGATTTCTCAGCCTACTCCAGGTACATCCACCAAGAGCGGAGAGGAGACCTCAGCTGAAGAAAGTGCCCCATCACCAACACATAGCACAACCCCTACAGAGAGTAGAGAGGAGACGTCAAGACCACCTCCAACAACTTCAGTTAACGAAACGGGAAAGACGGCAGCTGAAACAACGATATCTCAGTCTACTCCAGGTACATCCACCAACAGCGCAGAGGTGACCTCAGCTGGAGAAAATGTCTCATCACCAACAGGTAGTGGAACCCCTACAGAGAGCAGAGAGGAGACGTCAAGCCCACCTCCAACAACTTTAGTAATCGAAAGTGGAAAGACGGCAGCTGAAAATACGATTTCTCAGTCTACTCCAGGTACATCCACCAAGAGCGGAGCAGGGACCTCAGCTGAAGAAATTGCCCCATCACCAACAAGTAGCGGAATTGCTACAAGGATCAGAGAGGAGATGTCAAGGCCACCTCCAATAACTTCAGTTATCCAAACGGGAAAAACGGCAGCTGAAACAACGATTTCTCAGCCTACTACAGGTACATCCACCAAGAGCAGAGAGGGGACCTCAGCTGAAGAAAGTAACCCATCACCAACAAGTAGTGGAATTCCTAGAGAGAGCAGAGAGGAGACGTCAAGCCCACCTCCAACAACTTCAGTTATCAAAACGGGAAAGACGGCAGCTGACACAACGATTTCTCAGCCTACTCCAGGTACATCCACCCAGCGCGGAGAGGGCACCTCAGCTGAAGAAAGTGCCCGATCACCAACAAGTAGTGGAATCCCTACAGAGAGCAGAGAGGAGATATCAAGACCACCTCCAACAACTTCAGTTACCGAAAAGGGAAAGACGACAGCTGAAACAACGATTTCTCAGTCTACTCCAGGTACATCCACCAAGAGCGGAGAGGGGACCTCAGCTGAAGAAAGTGCCCCATCACCAACAAGTAGCGGAAACCCTACAGAGAGGAGAGAGGAGACTTCAAGCCCACCTCCAACAACTTCAGTTACAGAAATGGTAAAGACGGCAACTGAAACAACAATTTCTCAGCCTACTCCAGGTACATCCACCAAGAGCGGAGAGGGGACCTCAGCTGAAGAAAGTGCGCCATCACCAACCAGTAGCGGAATCCCTACAGAGAGCAGAGAGGAGACGTCAAGCCCACCTCCAACAACTTCAGTTATCCAAACGGGAAAGACGGCAGCTGAAACAACGATTTCTCAGCCTACTCCAGGAACATCCACCAAGAGCGGAGAGGGGACCTCAGCTGAAGAAAGTGCCCCATCACCAACAAGTAGGGGAACTCCTACAGAGAGCAGAGACGAGACGCCAAGGCCACCTCCAACAACTTCAGTTATCCAAACGGGAAAGACGACAGCTGAAACAACGATTTCTCAGCCTACTCTAGGTACATCCATTAAGAGCGGAGAGGGGACCTCAGCTGAAGAAAGTGCCCCATCACCAACAAGTAGGGGAACTCCTACAGAGAGCAGAGAGGAGACTTCAAGCCCACCTCCAACAACTTTACTTAAAGAAATGGGAAACACAACAGCTGAAACAACAATTTCTCAGCCTACTCCAGGTACATCCACCAAGAGCGGAGAGGGGACGTCAGCTGAAGAAAGTGCCCCATCACCAACACATAGCGGAACCCCTACAGAGAGCATAGAGGACACGTCAAGGCTACCTCCAACAACTTCAGTTATCGAAACGGGAAAGACGGCAGCTGAAACAACGATTTCTCAGCCTACTCCAGGTACATCCACCAAGAGCGGAGAGGGGACCTCAGCTGAAGAAAGTGCCCCATCACCAACAAGTAGCGGAACCGCAACAGAGAGCAGACAGGAGACGTCAAGGCCACCTCCAACAACTTCATTTATCGAAACGCTAAAGACGGCAGCTGCAACAACGATTTCTCAGCCTACTCCAGGTACATCCACCAAGAGCGGAGAGGAGACCTCAGCTGAAGAAAGTGCCACATCACCAACACATAGCACAACCCCTACAGAGAGTAGAGAGGAGACGTCAAGACCACCTCCAACAACTTCAGTTAACGAAACGGGAAAGACGGCAGCTGAAACAACGATATCTCAGTCTACTCCAGGTACATCCACCAACAGCGGAGAGGTGACCTCAGCTGGAGAAAATGTCTCATCACCAACAGGTAGTGGAACCCCTACAGAGAGCAGAGAGGAGACGTCAAGCCCACCTCCAACAACTTTAGTAATCGAAAGTGGAAAGACGGCAGCTGAAAATACGATTTCTCAGTCTACTCCAGGTACATCCACCAAGAGCGGAGCAGGGACCTCAGCTGAAGAAATTGCCCCATCACCAACAAGTAGCGGAATTTCTACAAGGATCAGAGAGGAGATGTCAAGGCCACCTCCAATAACTTCAGTTATCCAAACGGGAAAGACGGCAGCTGAAACAACGATTTCTCAGCCTACTACAGGTACATCCACCAAGAGCAGAGAGGGGACCTCAGCTGAAGAAAGTAACCCATCACCAACAAGTAGTGGAATTCCTAGAGAGAGCAGAGAGGAGACGTCAAGCCCACCTCCAACAACTTCAGTTATCAAAACGGGAAAGACGGCAGCTGACACAACGATTTCTCAGCCTACTCCAGGTACATCCACCCAGCGCGGAGAGGGCACCTCAGCTGAAGAAAGTGCCCGATCACCAACAAGTAGTGGAATCCCTACAGAGAGCAGAGAGGAGATATCAAGACCACCTCCAACAACTTCAGTTACCGAAACGGGAAAGACGGCAGCTGAAACAACGATTTCTCAGCCTACTCCAGGTACATCCACCAAGAGCGGAGAGGGGACCTCAGCTGAAGAAAGTGCACCATCACCAACCAGTAGCAGAATCCCTACAGAGAGCAGAGAGGAGACGTCAAGCCCACCTCCAACAACTTCAGTTACAGAAATGGTAAAGACGGCAACTGAAACAACAATTTCTCAGCCTACTCCAGGTACATCCACCAAGAGCGGAGAGGGGACCTCAGCTGAAGAAAGTGCGCCATCACCAACCAGTAGCGGAATCCCTACAGAGAGCAGAGAGGAGACGTCAAGCCCACCTCCAACAACTTTACTTAAAGAAATGGGAAACACAACAGCTGAAACAACGATTTCTCAGCCTACTACAGGTACATCCACGAAGAGCAGAGAGGGGACCTCAGCTGAAGAAAGTGCCCCATCACCAACAAGTAGTGGAATTCCTAGAGAGAGCAGAGAGGAGACGTCAAGCCCACCTCCAACAACTTCAGTTATCCAAACGGGAAAGACGGCAGCTGAAACAACGATTTCTCAGCCTACTCCAGGAACATCCACCAAGAGCGGAGAGGGGACCTCAGCTGAAGAATGTGCCCCATCACCAACAAGTAGGGGAACTCCTACAGAGAGCAGAGACGAGACGCCAAGGCCACCTCCAACAACTTCAGTTATCCAAACGGGAAACACGACAGCTGAAACAACGATTTCTCAGCCTACTCTAGGTACATCCATTAAGAGCGGAGAGGGGACCTCAGCTGAAGAAAGTGCCCCATCACCAACAAGTAGCGGAACCGCAACAGAGAGCAGACAGGAGACGTCAAGGCCACCTCCAACAACTTCATTTATCGAAACGCTAAAGACGGCAGCTGCAACAACGATTTCTCAGCCTACTCCAGGTACATCCACCAAGAGCGGAGAGGAGACCTCAGCTGAAGAAAGTGCCCCATCACCAACACATAGCACAACCCCTACAGAGAGTAGAGAGGAGACGTCAAGCCCACCTCCAACAACTTCAGTTAACGAAACGGGAAAGACGGCAG
The DNA here is from genome assembly GCF_951804945.1 of Podarcis cretensis. Taxonomy (NCBI): domain Eukaryota; kingdom Metazoa; phylum Chordata; class Lepidosauria; order Squamata; family Lacertidae; genus Podarcis; species Podarcis cretensis. Next base: position 3,198,615 of record NC_137188.1, read on the forward strand.
CTGAAACAACGATATCTCAGTCTACTCCAGGTACATCCACCAACAGCGGAGAGGTGACCTCAGCTGGAGAAAATGTCTCATCACCAACAAGTAGCGGAACCCCTACAGAGAGCAGAGAGGTGACGTCAAGCCCACCTCCAACAACTTCAGTTACCGAAACGGGAAAGACGGCAGCTGAAACAACGATTTCTCAGCCTACTCCAGGTACATCCACCAAGAGCGGAGAGGGGACCTCAGCTGAAGAAAGTGCCACATCACCAACAAGTAGCGGAACCCCTACAGAGAGCAGAGAGGTGACGTCAAGCCCACCTCCAACAACTTCAGTTACCGAAACGGGAAAGACGGCAGCTGAAACAACGATTTCTCAGCCTACTCCAGGTACATCCACCAAGAGCGGAGAGGGGACCTCAGCCGAAGAAAGTGCCTCATCACCAACAAGTAGCGGAACCCCTAAGGAGACCAGAGAGGAGACGTCAAGCCCACCTCCAACAACTTCAGTTATCGAAACGGGAAAGACGGCAGCTGAAAGAACGATTTCTCAGCCTACTCCAGGTACCTCCACCAAGAGTGGAGAGGGGACCTCAGCTGAAGAAAGTGCCCCATCACCAACAATAAGCGGAATTCCTACAGAGAGCATAGAGGAGATGTCAAGCCCACCTCCAACAACTTCAGTTATCGAAACTGGAAAGACGACAGCTGAAACAACGATTTCTCAGACTACTCCAGGTACATCCATTAAGAGCGGAGAGGGGACCTCAGCCGAAGAAAGTGCCTCATCACCAACAAGTAGTGGAACCTCTAAGGAGACCAGAGAGGAGACGTCAAGCCCACCTCCTACAACTTCAGTTATCCAAACGGGAAAGACGGCAGCTGAAACAACGATTTCTAAGCCTAGTCCAGGTACATCCATTAAGAGCGGAGAGGGGACCTCAGCTGAAGAAAGTGCCCCATCACCAACAAGTAGGGGAACTCCTACAGAGAGCATAGAGGACACATCAAGGCTACCTCCAACAACTTCAGTTATCGAAACGGGAAAGACGGCAGCTGACACAACGATTTCTCAGCCTACTCCAGGTACATCCACCAAGAGCGGAGAGGGGACCTCAGCTGAAGAAAGTGCCCGATCACCAACAAGTAGCGGAATCCCTACAGAGAGCAGAGAGGAGATATCAAGACCACCTCCAACAACTTCAGTTACCGAAAAGGGAAAGACGACAGCTGAAACAACGATTTCTCAGTCTACTCCAGGTAAATCCACCAAGAGCGGAGAGGGGACCTCAGCTGAAGAATGTGCCCCATCACCAACAAGTAGGGGAACTCCTACAGAGAGCAGAGACGAGACGCCAAGGCCACCTCCAACAACTTCAGTTATCCAAACGGGAAACACGACAGCTGAAACAACGATTTCTCAGCCTACTCTAGGTACATCCATTAAGAGCGGAGAGGGGACCTCAGCTGAAGAAAGTGCCCCATCACCAACAAGTAGCGGAACCGCAACAGAGAGCAGACAGGAGACGTCAAGGCCACCTCCAACAACTTCATTTATCGAAACGCTAAAGACGGCAGCTGCAACAACGATTTCTCAGCCTACTCCAGGTACATCCACCAAGAGCGGAGAGGAGACCTCAGCTGAAGAAAGTGCCCCATCACCAACACATAGCACAACCCCTACAGAGAGTAGAGAGGAGACGTCAAGCCCACCTCCAACAACTTCAGTTAACGAAACGGGAAAGACGGCAGCTGAAACAACGATATCTCAGTCTACTCCAGGTACATCCACCAACAGCGGAGAGGTGACCTCAGCTGGAGAAAATGTCTCATCACCAACAGGGAGTGGAACCCCTACAGAGAGCAGAGAGGAGACGTCAAGCCCACCTCCAACAACTTTAGTAATCGAAAGTGGAAAGATGGCAGCTGAAAATACTATTTCTCAGTCTACTCCAGGTACATCCACCAAGAGCGGAGCAGGGACCTCAGCTGAAGAAATTGCCCCATCACCAACAAGTAGCGGAATTTCTACAAGGATCAGAGATGAGATGTCAAGGCCACCTCCAATAACTTCAGTTATCCAAACGGGAAAGACGGCAGCTGAAACAACGATTTCTCAGCCTACTACAGGTACATCCACCAAGAGCAGAGAGGGGACCTCAGCTGAAGAAAGTAACCCATCACCAACAAGTAGTGGAATTCCTAGAGAGAGCAAAGAGGAGACGTCAAGCCCACCTCCAACAACTTCACTTATCAAAACGGGAAAGACGGCAGCTGACACAACGATTTCTCAGCCTACTCCAGGTACATCCACCCAGCGCGGAGAGGGGACCTCAGCTGAAGAAAGTGCCCGATCACCAACAAGTAGCAGAACCCCTACAGAGAGCAGAGAGGAGATATCAAGACCACCTCCAACAACTTCAGTTACCGAAAAGGGAAAGACGACAGCTGAAACAATGATTTCTAAGCCTACTCCAGGTACATCCACCAAGAGCGGAGAGGGGACCTCAGCTGAAGAAAGTGCCCCATCACCAACCCGTAGCGGAATCCCTACAGAGAGCAGAGAGGAGACGTCAAGCCCACCTCCAACAATTTCAGTTATCCAAACGGGAAAGACGGCAGCTGAAACAACGATTTCTCAGCCTACTCCAGGTACATCCACCAAGAGCGGAGAGGGGACCTCAGCTGAAGAAAGTGCCCCATCACCAACAAGTAGCGGAACCCCTACAGAGAGCAGAGAGGTGACGTCAAGCCCACCTCCAACAACTTCAGTTACCGAAACGGGAAAGACGGCAGCTGAAACAACGATTTCTCAGCCTACTCCAGATACATCCCCCAAGAGCAGAGAGGGGACCTCGGCTGAAGAAAGTGCCCCATCACCAACAAGTAGTGGAGTTCCTACAGAGAGCAGAGAGGTGACGTCAAGCCCACCTCCAACAACTTCAGTTACCGAAACGGGAAAGACGGCAGCTGAAACAACGATTTCTCAGCCTACTACAGGTACATCCACCAAGAGCAGAGAGGGGACCTCAGCTGAAGAAAGTAACCCATCACCAACAAGTAGTGGAATTCCTAGAGAGAGCAAAGACGAGACGCCAAGGCCACCTCCAACAACTTCAGTTATCCAAACGGGAAACACGACAGCTGAAACAACGATTTCTCAGCCTACTCTAGGTACATCCATTAAGAGCGGAGAGGGGACCTCAGCTGAAGAAAGTGCCCCATCACCAACAAGTAGCGGAACCGCAACAGAGAGCAGACAGGAGACGTCAAGGCCACCTCCAACAACTTCATTTATCGAAACGCTAAAGACGGCAGCTGCAACAACGATTTCTCAGCCTACTCCAGGTACATCCACCAAGAGCGGAGAGGAGACCTCAGCTGAAGAAAGTGCCCCATCACCAACACATAGCACAACCCCTACAGAGAGTAGAGAGGAGACGTCAAGCCCACCTCCAACAACTTCAGTTAACGAAACGGGAAAGACGGCAGCTGAAACAACGATATCTCAGTCTACTCCAGGTACATCCACCAACAGCGGAGAGGTGACCTCAGCTGGAGAAAATGTCTCATCACCAACAGGGAGTGGAACCCCTACAGAGAGCAGAGAGGAGACGTCAAGCCCACCTCCAACAACTTTAGTAATCGAAAGTGGAAAGACGGCAGCTGAAAATACTATTTCTCAGTCTACTCCAGGTACATCCACCAAGAGCGGAGCAGGGACCTCAGCTGAAGAAATTGCCCCATCACCAACAAGTAGCGGAATTTCTACAAGGATCAGAGATGAGATGTCAAGGCCACCTCCAATAACTTCAGTTATCCAAACGGGAAAGACGGCAGCTGAAACAACGATTTCTCAGCCTACTACAGGTACATCCACCAAGAGCAGAGAGGGGACCTCAGCTGAAGAAAGTAACCCATCACCAACAAGTAGTGGAATTCCTAGAGAGAGCAAAGAGGAGACGTCAAGCCCACCTCCAACAACTTCACTTATCAAAACGGGAAAGACGGCAGCTGACACAACGATTTCTCAGCCTACTCCAGGTACATCCACCCAGCGCGGAGAGGGGACCTCAGCTGAAGAAAGTGCCCGATCACCAACAAGTAGCAGAACCCCTACAGAGAGCAGAGAGGAGATATCAAGACCACCTCCAACAACTTCAGTTACCGAAAAGGGAAAGACGACAGCTGAAACAATGATTTCTAAGCCTACTCCAGGTACATCCACCAAGAGCGGAGAGGGGACCTCAGCTGAAGAAAGTGCCCCATCACCAACCCGTAGCGGAATCCCTACAGAGAGCAGAGAGGAGACGTCAAGCCCACCTCCAACAATTTCAGTTATCCAAACGGGAAAGACGGCAGCTGAAACAACGATTTCTCAGCCTACTCCAGGTACATCCACCAAGAGCGGAGAGGGGACCTCAACTGAAGAAAGTGCCACATCACCAACAAGTAGCGGAACCCCTACAGAGAGCAATGAGGTGACGTCAAGCCCACCTCCAACAACTTCAGTTACCGAAACGGGAAAGACGGCAGCTGAAACAACGATTTCTCAGCCTACTCCAGATACATCCCCCAAGAGCAGAGAGGGGACCTCGGCTGAAGAAAGTGCCCCATCACCAACAAGTAGTGGAGTTCCTACAGAGAGCAGAGAGGTGACGTCAAGCCCACCTCCAACAACTTCAGTTACCGAAACGGGAAAGACGGCAGCTGAAACAATGATTTCTCAGCCTACTCCAGGTACATCCACCAAGAGCGGAGAGGGGACCTCAGCCGAAGAAAGTGCCTCATCACCAACAAGTAGTGGAACCTCTAAGGAGACCAGAGAGGAGACGTCAAGCCCACCTCCTACAACTTCAGTTATCCAAACGGGAAAGACGGCAGCTGAAACAACGATTTCTCAGTCTACTCCAGGTACATCCACCAAGATCGGAGAGGGGACCTCAGCTGAAGAAAGTGCCCCATCACCAACAAGTAGGGGAACTCCTACAGAGAGCAGAGACGAGACGCCAAGGCCACCTCCAACAACTTCAGTTATCCAAATGGGAAAGACGACAGCTGAAACAACGATTTCTCAGCCTACTCCAGGTACATCCACCAAGAGCGGAGAGGGGACCTCAGCTGAAGAAAGTGCCCCATCACCAACAAGTAGCGGAACCTCTACAGAGAGCAGAGAGGAGATGTCAAGCCCACCTCCAACAACTTCAGTTATCGAAACGGGAAAGACGGCAGCTGAAACAACGATTTCTCAGCCTACTCCAGGTACATCCACCAAGAGCGGAGAGGGGACCTCAGCTGAAGAAACTGCCCCATCACCAACAAGTAGCGGAATCCCTACAGAGCACATAGAGGAAACGTCAAGGCTACCTCCAACAACTTCATTTATCGAAACGGGAAAGACGGCAGCTGAAACAATGATTTCTCAGCCTACTCCAGGTACATCCATTAAGAGCGGAGAGGGGACCTCAGCTGAAGAAAGTGCCCCATCACCAACAAGTAGGGGAACTCCTACAGAGAGCAGAGACGAGACGCCAAGGCCACCTCCAACAACTTCAGTTATCCAAACGGGAAAGACGACAGCTGAAACAACGATTTCTCAGCCTACTCTAGGTACATCCAGTAAGAGCGGAGAGGGGACCTCAGCTGAAGAAAGTGCCCCATCACCAACAAGTAGGGGAACTCCTACAGAGAGCAGAGAGGAGACTTCAAGCCCACCTCCAACAACTTTACTTAAAGAAATGGGAAACACAACAGCTGAAACAACGATTTCTCAGCCTACTCCAGGTACATCCCCCAAGAGCAGAGAGGGGACCTCAGCTCAAGAAAGTGCCCCATCACCAATAAGTAGCGGAATTCCTACAGAGAGCAGAGAGGAGATGTCAAGCCCACCTCCAACAACTTCAGTTATCGAAACGGGAAAGAGGGAAGCTGCAACAACAATTTCTCAGCCTCCTCCAGGTACATCCACCAAGAGCGGAGAGGGGACCTCAGCTGAAGAAAGTGCCCCATCACCAACAAGTAGCGGAATCCCTACAGAGAGCAGGGAGGAGATGTCAAGCCCACCTCCAACAACTTCAGTTATTCAAACGGGAAAGACGGCAGCTGAAACAACAATTTCTCAGCCTACTCCAGGTACATCCACCAAGAGCGGAGAGGGGACCTCAGCCGAAGTAAGTGCCCTATCACCAACAAGTAGCGGAACCGCTACAGAGAGCAGAGAGGAGACGTCAAGGCCACCTCCAACAACTTCAGTTACCGAAACGGGAAAGACGGCAGCTGAAACAACGATTTCTCAGCCTACTTCAGGTACATCCCCCAATAGCGGAGAGGGGACCTCAGCTGAAGAAAGTGCCCCATCACCAACAAGTAGCGGAATCCCTACAGAGAGCATAGAGGACACATCAAGGCTACCTCCAACAACTTCAGGTATCGAAACGGGAAAGACGGCAGCCGAAAAAATGACTTCCAAGCCTACTCCAGGTACATCCACCAAGAGCAGAGAGGGGACCTCAGCTGAAGAAAGTGCCTCATCACCAACAAGTAGTGGAACCCCTAAGGAGACCAGAGAGGAGACGTCAAGCCCACCTCCAACCACTTCAGTTATCGAAACGGGAAAGACGGCAGCTGAAAGGATTTCTCAGGCTCCTCCAGGTACATCCACCAAGAGCGGAGAGGGGACCTCAGCTGAAGAAAGTGCCTCATCACCAACAAGTAGTGGAACCCCTAAGGAGACCAGAGAGGAGACGTCAAGCCCACCTCCAACCACTTCAGTTATCGAAACGGGAAAGACGGCAGCTGAAAGGATTTCTCAGGCTCCTCCAGGTACATCCACCAAGAGCGGAGAGGGGACCTCAGCTGAAGAAAATGCCCCATCACCAACCAGTAGCGGAATCCCTACAGAGAGCAGAGAGGAGACGTCAAGCCCACCTCCAACAACTTCAGTTATCGAAACGGGAAAGACGGCAGCTGAAACAACGATGTCTCAGCCTACTCCAGGTACATCCACCAAGAGCGGAGAGGGGACCTCAGCTGAAAAAAGTGCCCCATCACCAACAAGTAGCGGAATCCCTACAGAGAGCATAGAGGACACATCAAGTCTACCTCCAACAACTTCAGTTATCGAAACGGGAAAGACGGCAGCTGACACAACGATTTCTCAGTCTACTCCAGGTACATCCACCAAGAGTGGAGAGGGTACCTCAGCTGAAGAAATTGCCCCATCACCAACAAGTAGCGGAATCCCTACAGAGAGCAGAGAGGAGACGTCAAGGCCACCTCCAACAACTTCAGTTATCCAAACGGGAAAGACGACAGCTGAAACAACGACTTCCAAGCCTACTCCAGGTACATCCACCAAGAGCAGAGAGGGGACCTCAGCCGAAGAAAGTGCCCCTTCACCAACAAGTAGTGGAACCCCAACGGAGACCAGAGAGGAGACGTCAAGCCCACCTCCAACAACTTCAGTTATCGAAACGGGAAAGACGGCAGCTGAAAGAACGATTTCTCAGCCTACTCCAGGTACCTCCACCAAGAGCGGAGAGGGGACCTCAGCTGAAGAAAGTGCCTCAGCACCAACAAGTACTGGAACCCCTAAGGAGACCAGACAGGAGACGTCAAGCCCACCTCTAACCACTTCAGCTATCGAAACGGGAAAGACGGCAGCTGAAACAACGATTTCTCAGCGTACTCCAGGTACATCCACCAAGAGCGGAGAGGGGACCTCAGCTGAAGAAAGTGCCCCATCACCAACAAGTAGTGGAATCCCTACAGAGAGCATAGAGGACACGTCAAAGCTACCTCCAACAACTTCATTTATCCAAACCGGAAAGACGGTAGCTGAAACAAAGATTTCTCAGCCTACTCCAGGTACATCCATTAAGAGCGGAGAGGGGACCTCAGCTGAAGAAAGTGCCCCATCACCAACAAGTAGGGGAACTCCTACAGAGAGCAGAGAGGAGACCTCAAGCCCACCACCAACAACTTCAGTTATCAAAACGGGAAAGACGGCAGCTCACACAACGATTTCTCAGTCTACTCCAGGTACATCCACCAAGAGTGGAGAGGGGACCTCAGCTGAAGAAAGTGCTCCATCACCCACAAGTAGCGGAATCCCTACAGAGAGCAGAGAGGAGACGTCAAGCCCACCTCCAACAACTTCAGTTATCGAAACGGGAAAGACGTCAGCTGAAACAACGATTTCTCAGCCTACTCCAGGTACATCCACCAAGAGCGGAGAGGGGACCTCAGCCGAAGAAAGTGCCTCATCACCAACAAGTAGGGGAACTCCTACAGAGAGCAGAGACGAGACGCCAAGGCCACCTCCAACAACTTCAGTTATCCAAACGGGAAAGACGGCAGCTGAAACAATGATTTCTAAGCCTACTCCAGGAACATCCACCAAGAGCGGAGAGGGGACCTCAGCTGAAGAAAGTGCCCCATCACCAACCAGTAACGGAATCCCTACAGAGAGCAGAGAGGAGACCTCAAGCCCACCACCAACAACTTCAGTTATCAAAATGGGAAAGACGGCAGCTGACACAACGATTTCTCAGTCTACTCCAGGTACATCCACCAAGAGCGGAGAGGGGACCTCAGCTGAAGAAAGTGCCTCATCACCAACAAGTAGTGGAACCCCTAAGGAGACCAGAGAGGAGACGTCAAGCCCACCTCCAACAACTTCAGTTATCGAAACGGGAAAGAGGGCAGCTGAAAGCACGATTTCTCAGCCTACTCCAGGTACCTCCACCAAGAGCGGAGAGGGGACCTCAGCTGAAGAAAGTGCCCCATCCCCAACACATAGAACAACCCCTACAGAGAGTACAGAGGAGACGTCAAGCCCACCTCCAACAACTTCAGTTATCCAAACGGGAAAGACGGCAGCTGCAACAACGATTTCTCAGCCTACTCCAGGTACATCCACCAAGAGCGGAGAGGGGACCTCAGCTGAAGAAAGTACCCCTTCACCAACAAGTGGCGGAATCCCTACAGAGAGCAGAGAGGAGACGTCAAGGCCACCTCCAACAACTTCAGTTACCGAAACGGGAAAGACGGCAGCTGAAACAACGATTTCTCAGCCTACTCAAGGTACATCCACCAAGAGCGGAGAGGGGACCTCAGCTGAAGAAAGTGCCCCATCACCAACAAGTAGCGGAACCTCTACAAGGAGCAGAGAGGAGACGTCAAGGCCACCTCCAACAACTTCAGTTATCCAAACGGGAAAGACGGCAGCTGACACAACGATTTCTCAGTCTACTCCAGGTACATCCACCAAGAGCGGAGAGGGGACCTCAGCTGAAGAAATTGCCCCATCACCAACAATAAGCGGAATTCCTACAGAGAGCAGAGAGGAGACTTCAAGCCCACCTCCAACAACTTCATTTATCGAAACGGGAAAGACGGCAGCTGAAAAAACGATATCTCAGCCTACTCCAGGTACCTCCACCAAGAGTGGAGAGGGGACCTCAGCTGAAGAAAGTGCCCTATCACCAACAAGTAGCGGAACCCCTAAGGAGACCAGAGAGGAGACGTCAAGCCCACCTCCAACAACTTCAGTTATCGAAACGGGAAAGACGGCAGCTGAAAGAACGATTTCTCAGCCTACTCCAGGTACCTCCACCAAGAGTGGAGAGGGGACCTCAGCTGAAGAAAGTGCCCTATCACCAACAAGTAGCGGAAGCCCTACAGAGAGCAGAGAGGAGATGTCAAGCCCACCTCCAACAACTTCAGTTATCGAAACTGGAAAGACGGCAGCTGAAACAATGATTTCTCAGACTACTCCAGGTACATCCACCAAGAGCGGAGAGAGGACCTCAGTCGAAGAAAGTGCCTCATCACCAACAAGTAGTGGAACCCCTAAGGAGTCCAGAGAGGAGACGTCAAGCCCACCTCCAACAACTTCATTTATCGAAACGGGAAAGACGTCAGCTGAAACAACGATTTCTCAGCCTACTCCAGGTACATCCACCAAGAGCGGAGAGGGGACCTCAGCTGAAGAAAGTGCCCCATCACCAACCAGTAACGGAATCCCTACAGAGAGCAGAGAGGAGACGTCAAGGCCACCTCCAACAACTTCAGTTATTGAAACGGGAAAGACGGCAGCTGAAACAACGATTTCTCAGTCTACTCCAGGTACATCCACCAAGAGCGGAGAGGGGACCTCAGCTAAAGAAAGTGCCCAATCACCAACAAGTAGCGGAATCCCTACAGAGAGCAGAGAGGAGACGTCAAGCCCACCACCAACAACTTCAGTTACAGAAATGGGAAAGACGGCAGCTGAAACAACGATTTCTCAGTCTACTCCAGGTACATCCACCAAGAGCGGAGAGGGGACCTCAGCTGAAGAAAGTGCCCCATCACCAACAAGTAGCGAAATCCCTACAGAGAGCAGAGAGGAGACTTCAAGCCCACCTCAAACAACTTCAGTTACAGAAATGGTAAAGACGGCAACTGAAACGACAATTTCTCAGACTACTCCAGGTACATCCACCAAGAGCGGAGAGGGGACCTCAGCTGAAGAAAGTGCCCCATCACCAACCAGTAGCGGAATCCCTACAGAGAGCAGAGAGGAGACGTCAAGCCCACCTCCAACAACTTCAGTTATCCAAACGGGAACGACGGCAGCTGAAACAATGATTTCTCAGACTACTCCAGGTACATCCACCAAGAGCAGAGAGGGGACCTCAGCCGAAGAAAGTGCCTCATCACCAACAAGTAGTGGAACCCCTAAGGAGACCAGAGAGGAGACGTCAAGCCCACCTCCAACAACTTCAGTTATCGAAACGGGAAAGAGGGCAGCTGAAAGCACGATTTCTCAGCCTACTCCAGGTACCTCCACCAAGAGCGGAGAGGGGACCTCAGCTGAAGAAAGTGCCCCATCACCAACAAGTAGCGGAACCTCTACAGAGAGCAGAGAGGAGACGTCAAGCCCACCTCCAACAACTTCAGTTATCGAAACGGGAAAGACGGCAGCTGAAACAACGATTTCTCAGCCTACTCCAGGTACATCCACCAAGAGCGGAGAGGGGACCTCAGCTGAAGAAAGTACCCCTTCACCAACAAGTGGCGGAATCCCTACAGAGAGCAGAGAGGAGACGTCAAGGCCACCTCCAACAACTTCAGTTACCGAAACGGGAAAGACGGCAGCTGAAACAACGATTTCTCAGCCTACTCAAGGTACATCCACCAAGAGCGGAGAGGGGACCTCAGCTGAAGAAAGTGCCCCATCACCAACAAGTAGCGGAACCTCTACAAGGAGCAGAGAGGAGACGTCAAGGCCACCTCCAACAACTTCAGTTATCCAAACGGGAAAGACGGCAGCTGACACAACGATTTCTCAGTCTACTCCAGGTACATCCACCAAGAGCGGAGAGGGGACCTCAACTGAAGAAATTGCCCCATCACCAACAATAAGCGGAATTCCTACAGAGAGCAGAGAGGAGACTTCAAGCCCACCTCCAACAACTTCATTTATCGAAACGGGAAAGACGGCAGCTGAAAAAACGACTTCCAAGCCTACTCCAGGTACATCCACCAAGAGCAGAGAGGGGACCTCAGCCGAAGAAAGTGCCCCATCACCAACAAGTAGTGGAACCCCTAAGGAGACCAGAGAGGAGACGTCAAGCCCACCTCCAACAACTTCAGTTATCGAAACGGGAAAGACGGCAGCTGAAAGAACGATTTCTCAGCCTACTCCAGGTACCTCCACCAAGAGTGGAGAGGGGACCTCAGCTGAAGAAAGTGCCCTATCACCAACAAGTAGCGGAAGCCCTACAGAGAGCAGAGAGGAGATGTCAAGCCCACCTCCAACAACTTCAGTTATCGAAACTGGAAAGACGGCAGCTGAAACAATGATTTCTCAGACTACTCCAGGTACATCCACCAAGAGCGGAGAGAGGACCTCAGTCGAAGAAAGTGCCTCATCACCAACAAGTAGTGGAACCCCTAAGGAGTCCAGAGAGGAGACGTCAAGCCCACCTCCAACAACTTCATTTATCGAAACGGGAAAGACGGCAGCTGAAAAAATGACTTCTAAGCCTACTCCAGGTACATCCACCAAGAGCGGAGAGGGGACCTCAGCTGAAGAAAGTGCCCCATCACCAACCAGTAGCGGGATCCCTACAGAGAGCAGAGAGGAGACGTCAAGCCCACCTCCAACAACTTCAGTTATCGAAACGGGAAAGACGGCAGCTGAAACAACGATTTCTCAGCCTACTACAGGTACATCCACCAAGAGCGGGGAGGGGACCTCAGCTGAAGAAAGTGTCCCATCACCAACAAGTAGCGGAACCCCTACAGAGAGCAGAGAGGAGACGTCAAGGCCACCTCCAACAACTTCAGTTATCGAAACGGGAAAGACGGCAGCTGAAACAACGATTTCTCAGCCTACTCCAGGTACATCCACCAAGAGCGGAGAGGGGACCTCAGCTGAAGAAAGTGCCCCATCACCATCAAGTACAGGTAGAATCACTACTGTCCCACTGGAGAAAACTGATTTGGCAGAAAAGTCAACCACTACCCTTTTGACTACATCTTCCACTGTGAAGGCTCCATCCTCATCACCAGAAGAGTCCGTTGCTTCTCTTTTGACTACAGCCACTCAGATTGGGAAGACAGGGATAGCATCAGCTGTAGGGGGTTACTCACCTTCACCGTCTCTCACAAGCCTGTCTCCAAGCACTGAGGTAGTATCAGCAGCAACAGGAGTGAAAACATCCAGTTATCTTCATTCTACTGGCGTTATTACCGAGATACCATCGCATGGTGAGATATCCCATTTCCCAATTTCTACAACTCTTCCCATTGAGAGCACAGATGTAACATCTTCTCAAGAGACAGACACACCTCCCCTTTCCAAGAGTTCTTTCACGGAGAGTAAAAGGGTCTTACCAACAGGAGTAGAGACGCCCCATTCCCTCCGGTTGACAGTATCTCCTTCTGATAGGACAGTGTCCACCTTAGCTGGAGAGCCAACCTCTTCTGTCCTGAGCGCTATCCCTCTACATGAGGGGGCAGAGTTAACATCAGCTGGGATGGGTATCACTCACCCTCTGTTTGTAACATCTCCCCCACCAATGACCATGTTAACATCAGCTGAAGGCCCAACTACCTCTCTAATGACTGAAGTGACACCATCTGAGGGGAAGCAGCTAACTTCAGAGACAGCCTCAACCATTTCTCCCATGACTTCAGCGTTTCTCCCTGACACACCAACAGAAGTGAAGACATCGATTCCTCAGCATTCCACTGGGCCTTCAGCAGACACTGACAAAGCACAGTCGCAGGAAGAGGCATCTTCTAACCCTTCCACTGATAGTACAGAGGTGCCAACTTCTCTCCTTTCTAAGAGATCCACCGTTGAGAGTACAGCATTCACATCAACCATAGCCAATACATCCTCTTCTCTCTTCGCTGCATTATCTCCCACAGAGAGTTCTAAGTTAGCATCAACTGAAATGACACACACTTCCCTCTTCAGTACGGTGTCCAGATCAGCTGAAGGGACCACTCCTCACCAGACTACATTTCCCATGGAGAGGACAGTGGCAACGTCAAGTGGAACTGAGTCATCTTCTTCTGTCTTTGCTCCCTCTCAGCGTATAGAGGAGATACCCACCGAAGAGACGTCTTCTCGCCTGGCATCAACAACCAAGAGTACAAGCGCTGCTACATCCACTGGGCTGGAGGCATCTCCAATTATCCAGACTGTGAGGACTACCACCAAGACACCCGCATCTCCCACAACTACAGCAATGGTCTCTGCAAAGATGACTCCTTTGCTGTCTACTACACCATTAGCCACAGAGGTCACCTCAGCCAAAAAGGTCCCAAGCTCTGTCCCAGAGAGAACGAAGGGGATCTCATTTGAAGAGACAACCATCTCCCTCCTGACTGCGACGTCTCCCTCTGCGAGGACAACAGTTGCATCAGCTACAGCAGAGATTCCAGGTAGGTTTGGATTTTTTTTTCTCTCTCTCTCTATATATATATACACACTGAGGATTATAGTTTGGAGATAAAGGATAATTGCAACATATTGTGGCCCACATATTTAGTTCCCACGGGGATTTGCAGGAATTGCATGGTGGAATTCTGAAAATGAGAAAGGGGTGGAATGAGGAAGGGATGGTCAGGCTAAACCTGAAGTCTCCTTGAAGGAGGACCAGGGGGACGCAGGATCATCACAAAGCCTAATCTGACAAGCCACACAGCTGCTTCCATGATACCTTATTGTATGGGTAGGCAAACTAAGGCCTGGGGCCCGGATCCAGCCCAATCGCCTTCTAAATCCCGCCCACGGACGGTCTGGGAATCAGTGTGTTTTTACATGAGTAGAATGTGTCCTTTAATTTAAAATACATCTCTGGGTTATTTTTGGTGCATAGGAATTTGTCCCCCCCCCCACAAAAAAACCAGTCCGCCCCCCCACAAGGTCTGAGGAACAGTGGACCAGCCCCCTGCTGAAAAAGTTTGCTACCCCCTGCCTTATTGGCTGGGTCATGTAACCAGGGGCAGGGAAAGGAAATGAAATGTGTTAAAGGCAACCTGGTTGAGGGTGTTTCTTGGGAAACACTGCAAGATCCACAGATTCTTTAGCACCCCAAAATGTTCATATGTGGGAATTTGGCTCCACAGTGATGTGTTTGCTTTAATAGAATCCTAGAGTTGAAAGGGACCTCAAGGGTAAAGCACTCCCGACAGATGCTTTCCATTTCAACCTCTGTTTAAAAACCACAAAGGAAGGAGAGTCCACCACTTCCTGTCAAACAGCTCTCACTGTCAGAAAGTTTTTCCGAATGTTTAGTCGGAATCTCCTTTCTTGTAACTTGAAGCCATGGGTTCGAGTCCTACCCTCCGGAGCAAGAGAAGACAAGCATCTCCCTCTTCCGTGTGGCAGCCCTTGAGATATTTGAAGGTGGCTCTGCTATCTCCTCTCAGTCTCCTCTTTCCCAGGCTAAACATCCCCAGCTCCTTCAGCCGTTCCTCTTAAGGCTCAGTTTCCAGACCCTTGGTCATCTTGGTCTCCCTCCTCTGCACACCTTCCAGCATTTAAGAACATCCTTCTTAAATTGTGGTGCCCAGAATTGGACACAGAATTCCAAGTGTGGTCTGACTAAGGCAGAATAGAGTAGTACTATTACTTCCCTTGATACTGACACTATGCTGCCTAGAGTTGGTTAGAGCATGGTGCTGATAATGTCAAGGTTGCAGGTCTGAGCCCCATATGGGACAACTGTGTATTCCTGCATTGCCAGGTGTCGAACTAGATGACCCTAAGGGTCCGTTCCATCTCCACAGTTCTATTATTCTATGACGCTACGACGCATTCTAGAATAGCATTAGCTTTTTTTACTGCTGCATCACCCTGTTGACTCATGTTCAGTTTGTGGTCAACCAAGGCCCCTAGATCTTTTTCACATGTATTACTATTAAGCCAGGTGTCCCCCATTCTATACAGTGGTGCCTCGCAAGACGAAAAGAATCCGTTCCACGATTCTCTTCATCTAGCGGTTTTATCGTCTTGCGAAGCAAGCCCACTGATGGCTTAGCGGATTAGCGCTATTAGCAGTTTAGCGGCTTTTAGCGGCTTTGCGGATAAGCGGCTTAGCGGCTTAGAAAAAGGGGGGGGGGAGGAAAAAAACCCCGCAGGAACTCGCAAGACATTTTCGTCTTGCGAAGCAAGCCCATAGGAAATTCGTTTTGCGAAGCACCTCCAAAACGGAAAACTCTTTCGTCTAGTGAGTTTTCCGTCTTGGGAGGCATTCGTCTTGCGGGGCACCACTGTATTTGTGCATCTGGTTCTTCCTAAGTGCAGAACCTGACATTTGTCCCTATTCATTTTGTTAGCTTGAGCCCAGTTCTCCAATCTGTTGAGGTCATCTTGAATCCTGATTCTATCTTCTGTGGCATTAGCTACCCCTCCCAGTTTGGTGTCACCTGCAATTTTGATGAGCATTTCCTCAATTCCTTCATCCAATTCATTTATAAAGGGCACCCCACTTGTCACTTTTCCCCAGTATGACGAGGAACAATTAATGAGTACTCTCTGGGTTCAGTTACTCAACCAGCTACAAATCCATCTAACAGTTACCTCGTTAAACCCACATTTTACCAACTTCCTCATTATAATATCTTTTTTTATATATACATTTTCATTGGGTTTTTTTAACATATCATTTCCCACAATCATATAACCTAACTTCTTATCTTATACAATATTTTAGACGCCTCTGATGATTTTTCATTCTTTATCACTTATTCTGCATTTCTTAATTTCTCTATTACTCTTCATTATCATTAACTAATAGTTCTCCTCATAGTCTTTCTTGCAATATTTTGAATAATCATCCTTACAAAACTTCTTGCAATCCTACTAGTGTAATCTGTTCATTACTATTACTTTTCAAATAGTTCGTATATTTACCCCAGTCTTCTATGAATCTCTGGTCCCGCAGGTTTCGAATCCTTCCTGTTAATTTATCTAATTCTGCATAGCCAATCAATTTCATCCTCCATTCTTCTTTCGTCGGTAATTCTTCTTGCTTCCATTTTTGTGCCAATCATATTCCTGCTGCTGTCATTGCATGTAAAAACAACTTACAATCCTGTCTATTAATATCATCTCTTTTTTAAAAAATATTTTTTATTAACTGGCCAATCAAATCAAATTAAATCACATCACATAAATTCCGAATTACAAAGCCGAATTTTATAAATTTCATATATTTTCTCTTTTTTCTTTATGATCTCTTCTGATAGTCTCCTTAAGCCGATAAACACCAATAATAATCCTGTGTGAATTTTTCCGTTCTTCCAGTCCTCAAATCGAGATGTCGCTCTTAAGTCCCTCTGAGGAGTTTCACCCACAATATAAAAACAGCTCTATTTCTCTATTTCTCCTCCCAGACTCAAGTCCTCCGACAGAACTTCCCAATATGGCGACAGCATTTTTAACTGCGTCATTCCAAAGCTCTTATACATTCCACGCTCTTCTTAAAACATGCTTTGGTTCGAAAGTTTATCTCCACACAGCCTTAAATCCACAGCTTAAGTCCTTAAAACGACATTTCTGACTCGTGAGGGGAGGGGATTCTTGTTTAATCACATAAGGAAAGAAAGGAAAGTTTCCCCCACCTCCCCCATCAGTCATTTGCCATACCGAGTCTTGGCGTATCTTCTCATGATTTCTCTTGTTGCTCCGACTCGTCGTGTTTTATCAGAGATCTCTTCTGTTAGCAGTCTTTACTCCCCCTCCTTCCTTGAAATATGTGCATTCCTTCATCCAAATTGTTTCTTTTGAAGTTCTTGCAGCTAGTGGCGCGGATCAGGGACAGCGTCCAGGAGTGCCAGAATCCCACAAGAGGGCTTTGTGTCTAGTGCCCCCATCCCCACAAATTTGGGGGTGGTATAGGGCACAGCAGGCAAGGCGGTCCCCACCACCATCCGGGGGGCGGGGTAGGGAGGCTAATTACTCCCATCATAGCCTCCAAATTACCTTGTGCGGGTCGGAGAGATGTTATTGTCAGCCATCTTCCGATGCGCCCCCTAGTGGCCCCTATTAATATCATCTCTTACAATGCTGAGTAAAAGTGCTTCTGGTTTCTGAATAAATGTGTATTTCAACATCTTTTTCCTCGTGAGAATATCATGGGGGACTTTGTCAAAAGCCTTACTGAAATCAAGATGCACGATGTCCACAACTGGTTTTCCATTTGCTTGCTTGTAAACATAGTGCCGTCAGTGTGCACGGAATTTCACAGAGGTCTAGAAATTTCACAGGTTCACGGTCCTTGTTAGGAAGTACCTGTTTGATGCTGTTACAAAACTTTGGTGTCTGAACCCCTCTCTGCCGAGCAGTGGCAAGGACCCTTGGGGTCCCAGGGACCCACACAGGGTCTGTGTCCCTTTGGAGAATAGAAGACACGATGAAGACTGCCTTGGCTTTAAGAAATAGGATTTACTCACCTATTTACACGTTCAGTCTGCATGGAGGGAGTCCAGATCCTGCGGCATAGTCATTTCTAGAGGCAGAACAACCTCCCCCAAAAGATGGATGCCTCTCATTTTCTCCTCCTCCTCCTCCTTCCCAGAACCCTTGCCCAAAAACACCCCCCATCACCCTTCAAACCCCTCTGTCTGTCCACACCTCAGGGCAGATGGGGGGAGTTTTCTTGCATTGGTAACAACCCTCAGCGGCCCCCTATTATTCCCTTAATGGCCCTCGCTTGGAACTTATATTTCCTCTCTGCAACTTCCCACCCCAAATATGGCGGCTGACAGATTGAGGTTGAATCCTGACAAGACAGAAGTACAGTGGTACCTCGGGTTAAGTACTTAATTCGTTCCAGAGGTCCGTTCTTAACCTGAAACTGTTCTTAACCTGAAGCACCACTTTAGCTAACGGGGCCTCCCGGCACTGCCGCGCGATTTCTGTCCTCATCCTGAAGCAAAGTTCTGAACCCGAGGTACTATTTCTGGGTTAGCAGAGTCTGTAACCTGAAGTGTATGTAACGTGAAGCGTATGTAACCTGAAGTATATGTAACCCGAGGTACCACTGTAATAGTAGTAGTACAGTGGTACCTCAGGTTAAGAACTTAATTCGTTCCGGAGGTCCGTTCTTAACCTGAAACTGTTCTTAACCTGAGGTACCACTTTAGCTAATGGGCTCTCCCGCTGCTGCCACACCGCCGGAGCACGATTTCTGTTCTCATCCTGAAGCAAAGTTCTTAACCCGAGGTGTACTATTTCTGGGTTAGCGGAGTGTGTAACCTGAAGCGTCTGTAACCTGAGGTACCACTGTACTGTTTTTGGGGGATAGTGACACGCAGCGTAAACTAATAATGCAGAGTTTTAAAGAATAAAAGCTTTACTGAGTTAAAATAAACTTCTTCCTAAACAACATGGTTCCAAACAGTTTGACTGAGATGACGTACTGACTCTGTTCACACCTGAAAACAGACAGATTCTCAGCGACACCTAACAGAGTAGCACAAAGTGAAAGTGGCTGCTAAGTCACATGACTCAGAATGACTTAGCAATTAGCACTTAGGCCTGAATAACCTTAGTAGGCCCAAATGATTGTCCAGTCCCAGCACTTCCCAGCATGCTTTGCTGCTTCGGCTCTCAGGTGTCTTTGTCACATGACAGACAGGAGGCGGGCGGGTGTGGAGGATTCCCTGGTCCTGAATGGGGTAACTGTGCCCCTGAAGGACCAGGTGTGCAGCCTGGGAGTCATTTTGGACTCACAGCTGTCCATGGAGGCACAGGTCAAATCTGTGTCCAGGGCAGCTGCCTACCAGCTCCATCTGGTACGCAGGATGAGACCCTCCCTGCCCACTGACTGTCTGGCCAGAGTGGTGCATGCTCTAGTTATCTCCCGCTTGGATTACTGCAATGCGCTCTGCGTGGGACTACCTTTGAAGGTGACCCGGAAACTGCAACTAATCCAGAATGCGGCAGCTAGACTGGGGACTGGGAGCGGCCGCCGAGGCCACATAACACCAGTCCTGAAAGACCTACATTGGCTCCCAGTACGTTTCCGAGCACAATTCAAAGTGCTGGTGCTGACCTTGAAAGCCCTAAACGGCCTCAAAGGCCCAGTAGACCTGAAGGAGCGTCTCCACCCCCATCATTCTGCCCTGACACTGAGGTCCAGCGCCGAGGGCCTTCTGGCGGTTCCCTCCCTGCGAGAAGCGAAGTTACAGGGAAGCAGGCAGAGGGCCTTCTCGGTGGTGGCGCCTGCCCTGTGGAATGCCCTCCCACCAGATGTCAAGGAAATAAAGAACTATCTGACATTTAGAAGACATCTGGAGGCAGCCCTGTTCAGGGAAGTTTTAAATTTTTGATGTTTTATTGTGCCTTTAATTCTGTTGGGAGCTGCCCAGGGTGGGTGGGGAAACCCAACCAGATGGGTGGGGTATAAATTATTATTATTATTATTATTATTATTATTATTATTATTATTCACAATCCTAGAATTCATTAATTTCTAGGGTTATGGTGGGGTCCCTTCCAATCTATAATAATACTTAAAGATTGGTCTCCAACTCCCCGGACAACGGCCATGCTAGCTGAGGCTGCTAGGAGTCAGAGTCCAGCAACATCTAGAGAGGCACAGATTCTCCGCCCCTGATCTTAAGAAGAAACATTCCCTAGAGGGAACAAAATGAAATTCCTACTGTGAATCTCAGATTGCTCCAGCATCTGGCGAGTGGAAAGCCGATTTGTGTCGAAATTTAATTCGGGTTCTTTGTCCTGCTTCGAGTCCCTAAAGGGTTCGTTTAAGACTTGCATGCTTCGTTTAAAACTGTAATGAGGCAAAGGGTAGCGAGGAAGAAACTTGTTAATTAAATTAAGGCTTGCCCGGCAGCCCAGAGTGCTACAGCGAAGAGCCAGCCATGCCACAGCTTTCTGGGCAGGAGGAAAAAACAGATTTAAATCAGTTTAAATCAGCTTGTTCCTTGGTTATCCCAGCAATTTTACAAGTGTTACTAGCCTGGCAATTGTGAGGATGATTAGGGAGGCAGGAGAGGATATATTATTTAATGCTATCCTTCCAAACCTGCACTAGTAAGTTCCGTATTCTAGCAGAGATCCAAACATCCCCCTTTTTAGATTACACAGCGATCAGCTTGTTGCTGAGTCGTCTGAGTCTTACTATTAAAGATTCCTTCCTGGTAAAATCCCTTGCCTTTCCCTCTTAAAAAGAATAAGCACAAAAATCTGATTAAACTTAAGATAAAAATAGTTTACTTACAGATTCATTCAGGTTCACAGACATGTCCCTGAAGGCAGGCTTAGGTTACATAACAACTAGAACTATTCCATAAAGAAGTGACTATGACTAAGCAGTCACTTCTCCAAACACACAGCAACATACACAATGGAGAAGACACACGGATCAGAACATGGAGGCTGTGGGCTCCTCCATGCTAGTACAACACAACACACCCTCTTCAAGCCACAGGTCTACTGTAGGCATGTTGTACTTGACTGCAGTTTTACATCCCACAACTATTAAGAACCAGAGAGAAAAGAATTACAAACATCAAATTCAAAATCCATATTCGTTTTGTAACATAAGCCTATTACATAACTGACTAGATTAAAATATACCTAATTGCTACAGACTTCCCTTTGCTATATATAAATGCAACACAATTAGAAATATTATATTAGAATTTTTTATAAATTCCCCTATATCCCCCACTCTGCAGTTCTATGATTCTTTGATTTAACAGCTCCAGCAAGCTTGAAACAGGAGCATTTTAGGGGAATCACAGAGCTGGGAGAGGTTTCAGAAAGAGGGTAAGGAAAAAGGCAGCCCCCCCAATCTCCCCCTAGAAAACTTCCTTTGATATATTACATTGTGCTAAAAGTGGCCGGGGTTAGAAATGATCGATCACTTGCAAACCTGAGTGCTTTGTTTATATGGAAAGGGTGTGTGGATGTGGTTTGTTTGGGGGAGAGAAAAGGGCGATTCTATTTTTCTGCACCCTCTCCACCAACTTTTTATAATGCAAGGGGGGGTGAGTTTTAAAATTCCATGGCATGCTCCCCCCCCCCCAGTCCAAATCCTAAACTTCCCCACGGAATGTTGAGCACATCCAGACCGTCATTTATTTTCTTTTAATCCACACATTGTGGCCGGTTTTCTGAGCTGCTTCGGATCTGCTGTTGTTTCGCTATGTATTGTTTTGTGCTGTATTCTCTGTTTTACTGAATTTATTTTTAAAAACTAATATAATTTTGTTTGGCTGAGAAGCCCCTAGGCGATGCCCAAATAACCAGTTCTGTTGCTTTGCTGCCAAAATGTTTGTTGTGCAAACATCCACCCTGGGCATTAGGAGGGTGACAGTGACGATGCAAAAAAAACTGTGACTTTGCCTGTAGTTGGCCCCAATTCGCTGCCAGAATGATTGTCACGGGAACACCCAAGTTTGGTATTTAGAGGGCGTACAGCAGTGACGAGAGCATGAAGTATTTGGGGATTCCTCAGTTGCTGTGAAGTGGAAGAGTTAAGATTCCAAGTGATTGTGGCGCTACACCTGTTCTTAGAAGGCTGCAGTTACCTGATGGGTCCAGCAGGAGACGGCATCTAATCATGGGAGTTGAGGTAGACCTGGGCAAGGTGGCATTTTCTCAGAATAATAATAATATTTATTATTATTATTATTATTATTATTATTATTATTATTATTAATATTTTATACCCCGCCCTTCCTGGTTCAGGGCGGCTAACAACAAATTTAATTACCGTATGTTTTGCTCTATAAGACTCACTTTTTCCCTCCTAAAAGTAAGGGGAAATGTGTCTGCGTCTTATGGAGCGAATGCAGGCTGCGCAGCTATCCCAGAAGCCAGAACAGCAAGAGGGATTGCTGCTTTCACTTCTGAGATTCAGAATATTTTTTTTCTTGTTTTCCTCCTCCCAAAACTAGGTGCGTCTCATGGTCTGGTGCGCCTTATAGAGCAAAAAATACGGTAAATTTAAATAACTTTAAAATTTAAAATTTAAAACGTGAATAACAATAAATTCAGAATTCAAAAATCAGTTTAGGGGGAAAATCCATCCAATAAACATTAGATGATCCCCAGGGCTAGCTGGCTAAATTAGTCCTATTTGGGCCAGCGAGGAGACCACGGGAGAATTAGCTGTGGGATCCGAGAACGGGTAATCTTCATAAAAAGGGGAGGGGGAGGGAAGGAAGGGGAATAAAAGATCAGGCAACAGCAGTATTTTACTGTAATAGGGACGGGGGTGGGGGGGAGAAAGGACCTCTCAAAGAAGCACTTCCGTAAGCTAGATGTTAAACAAAAATGAGACAAAAAAGAGACATTATCATTTATTTATTAATCACCTTTCGAACAACTCTAATTCCTGCAATGAAAGTGGGTTGGACTAGATGACCCTTAGGGTCTCTTCCAACTCGGAATGTCCTACTTTTCCTTAGGATGTCCCTATTTTCATTGGAGAAATGTTGGAGGGGATGGAAAAGGACGTCCCTATTGGAGGACGTCCCTATTTTCATCGGAGAAATGCTGAAGGTTATGAAATAGGATTTCCCTATTTTCACCAGAGAAATGTTGGAGGGTATGCCAGAGTTGTCTCCAGCAACGTTATTCTCAGAGTAGACCTACTGAAGTGAAACAGCACAGCTAATTTTGGTCCATTCATTTCAATGGCACCACATTCACATCAGACACTCTGATTAAAAGAGGGGCGTCCTACCACACTCTCCAACCTTTCTCCAATAAAAATAGGGATGTCCTAAGGAAAAGCAGGACATTCCTGGATCAAATCAGGAACCAGGACAGCTTCTGAAAAATCTGGGACTGTCCTTGGAAAATAAGGACCTCTGCTCCTTTTGCAGACGCAAGTCCCTTTTAGCTGCCGTAGTTAATAGCAATTTGTCTAATCCTCCCCAAAGCCACCTTAATCCCCCGGGGCCATCGCCACACCTGCTCTGCCGTGTGTTTCATAAGGAAATAATTCAATGTATGCAGCGATACTTCCTTCTGCCAGTCTGCAGTCACCCAAGAAGCAATTTCCTTGAGCTCTGTTGTGAAACAGCACTTTCTCCCCACAGTGCACTATCTAAGGACGTAAGAGGAGCCTGCTGCAGGATCAGGCCAGTGGCCCATCTAGTCCTGTATCCTGTTGCGTGGCGAGTTCCCGCGCCCCCCCACCCGCAGTGAAAATAAAGACACGTGACATAATTATTAAGGTTAATGGGCTAAATAAGGTCACAACTTTATTGGTTACCGGTGATGAGTGGTATTGGCTTAGGCATTGGTCCTAAGCGACTATATCCGGGTTCAGCCCATCCGCTTGAAGTCTGGGAAGGGTTAACCACCAGTCGGAGGAGTCCTGCTGATGCACATCAACTAGGAACTCCCCCGGGGTCACCGATAGGGGGCGTGCCTTAGGCCCTCACCTCCCCAGGCTTCGGACAGGGCCATGCCCCCCGGAATCCTTTATTGGACTACCCTTCAATATGTGGGGTAGGTGATGGTGCTTCCTCCCATCTTCTTTCTACAGAACAATACCAATGCCTAACAGCCAATACCAAGAAAGTTGTGACGGTTTGCTACGAGGTAGGCAAAAACCAAGTGGCTGGTGCCAATTTGCCAAGTGAGAAAATTCCTACCAGGCCCCCTCAGTGGCGACCAACCGAGGTCCATAGCAAGGTCAAGGAACGAAAACCTTATAGAGTGGGAGGGTGGGAAACAGGAACAGCTGGCAGGTGGGGAAAGAGGGAGATCCCCGGGCTGCGTCTGCATTAAATAGGGCAGGCCACGCCCCCAGAGCCAGCTGATTGGCTGGCCAGGGGGGTGACGGGGCCAGGAATCCCCCCAATCACGCGGGAGACTGGGCTCCAGCCGCCGCACACGTGGTGGGGCCATGAAGCCCACAACCCCACCTTCTCTGCAGGGCGGAAGTGGCTTTCTCACAGACGCTATCCAAATGCCTGTGAGAAACCCAGAAGCAGGATCTGAGCACAATAGCAACTCTTCCCTCCTGCAATTTCCAGCAAGTGGTTTTCCACCTAGCTTAGTATTGTCTACACGGACTGGCAGCAGCTCTCCAGGAGTTCAGGCAGGGTTCTATCCCAGCCCTACCTGGAGATGCTATTGGGGATAGAACCTGGGACCTTCTGCATGCAAAGCAGCTGCTCTACCGCTGAGTTGCAGCCACCAAAACATAATCAGCTTGCAATATTAGCAATGGGGCTAGGACGCGGTGGCGCTGTGGGTTAAACCACAGAGCCTAGGACTTGCCGATCAGAAGGTTGGCGGTTCGAATCCCCACCACAGGGTGAGCTCCTGTTGCTCAGTCCCTGCTCCTGCCAACCTAGCAGTTCAAAAGCACGTCAAGTGCAAGTAGATAAATAGGTACCACTCTGGCAGGAAGGTAAATGGCATTTCCGTGCGCTGCTCTGGTTCGCCAGAAGCGGCTTAGTCCTGCTGGCCACATGACCCGGAAGTTGGACGCTGGCTCCCTCGGCCAGTAAAGCGAGATGAGCGCCGCAACCCCAGAGTCGGCCACGACTGGACCTAATGGTCAGGGGTCCCTTTACCTTTTTATTAGCAATGGGATCAATCTGAGTTTTGCCAGCATGGGACGCTCTGTAGCACTTGAGCAGACCTCCCCATCAGGATGGGCTGGGTGGGAGAGTCGAGCTTTGAGAGCCCCCAAGTGCCCTTCCAACTAGAAAACCCAGCAGCTCTTTCCAAAAAGGAGAGACTGCCTCCAGACTCGTTGCTGCTGTCTGCAAACGTCAGGGAGCCAACAAGGAGATCGGAGAAAGACAGGGAAACACCGGCTAACTTAGTTTCTTTATTAGGGAAGCAGAATGGAGAACACATGGAGCGTTCTAAGGGTTGCTCCTGTCTAGATGAAGCATTTGCACAGACTGGCTTGTAGCTCCCCCTCCACCTCCAGGTCGCAAGGTGGTTAGATTGGTCTCAACTAGGGCCAGGGCCTTTTCAGTACTGGCCCCGACTTGGTGGAACGCTCTGTCACAAGAGACCAGGGCCCTGAGGGACTTGACATCTTTCCGCAGGGCCTGCAAGACAGAGCTGTTCCGCCTGGCCTTTGGTTTTGACTCAGTCTGACCCTTATGTTTCCCTCCCCTTACGGTCTTGATCTATGGGCTACTTTTCAATTGAAGCTGCATTTTAAATTGCATTTTAACCTGTATTTTAAATTGGTTCCCCCACATTATGTTTTTACTGTAATTTTACTGGTGTTAGCTGCCCTGAGCCCGGCCAATCTAACCGGTATAAATAAAATTTATTATTGTTATTATTATTATTATTATTATTATTAATTATTATCCATCTGTCCCAGGCCCTTTCCTCTGTCTATGGTGAGCCCCAAGGGGCCTTCTCAATTTCTGCCTGGCTCTCTGCTCTGTAACATGCAATAGACAACCTTGTTCTGGGGGGTTTGCAGGCTGTCAGCAGAGAAGCTGTTGGGGTGGCTCTGCAGGAGAACTGGCAGGTCTGATTCCTGCCTCTGCCCTGCGCTGGGACACCTGCCTGTTTCCTCCTCTTTACTATCTCCCAAGTGTTGGACTAGGACCTGGGTTCAAATCTCCACTTGGCCAGAAATAATATAAATAATTTCTTTAAAAAATTTATACCCCACCCTTTCCGCTTCAGAAAACCGGGCTCAGGGCGGCTAACAACAAATTTAAAGCACTTGACTGATGCAACAAAAAACAGCATAAAATACAGTATAAAACGTGAATAACAATAAATTCAGAATTCAAAAATCAGTTTAGGGGGAAAATCCATCCAATAAACATTAGATGATCACCAGGGCTAGCTGGCTAAATTAGTCCTGTTTGGGCCAGCGAAGAGACCAGGGGAGAATTAGCTGTGAGATCCCAGAGCGGGGAATCTTCATAAAAAGAGGGGGAGGGAAGGAAGGGGAATAAAAGTTCAGGCTAAGTTTGAATTGAAAGCCAGGCAGAATAGCTCTGTCTTACAGGCCCTGTGGAAGGAGGTTAAATCCTGCAGGGCCCTGGTGTCATGGGCAGAGCATTCCACCAGGTCGGAGCCACCACTGAGAAGGCCCTGGCCCTGGTGGAGGATAGTCTGGCTTCCTTAGGGCCCCGGGGGACCTCTAAACTATGGTTGTTCATGGACCTTAAGTTCCTCTGTGGGGCAGACCAGGAGAGGCGGTCCTGTAAGTATGAGGGCCCTAAGCCACAAAGGGCTTTAAAGGTCAAGACCAGCACCTTGAACCTGACCCTATACTCCACCGGGAGCCAGTGCAACTGGTAGAGCACTGGGTGAATCTGCTCCCATGGCAGAGACCCCGTGAGGAGCCTCACTGCAGCATTCTGCACCCGCTGGAGTTTCTGGAACAGCTTCAAGGGCAGCCCCGCGTAGAGCGAATTACAGTAGTCAAGCCTGGCGGTGACCGTCGCATGGATCACTGTGGCCAGGGCAGGGCGGGAAAGCCCTGTGCGTGGCCTTAGGAGCCAAC
The DNA here is from genome assembly GCF_951804945.1 of Podarcis cretensis. NCBI lineage: Eukaryota > Metazoa > Chordata > Lepidosauria > Squamata > Lacertidae > Podarcis > Podarcis cretensis. Next base: position 3,225,599 of record NC_137188.1, read on the forward strand.
AACTCTTGCCTCTCAAGCCTAACCTCCCTCGCAAGGTTGTTGTTGGGATTCGACGAGGTGGAGAACCTTGAGCTCCTTGGAGGAAAAGTAGAATAAATAAATAAGACGCAATTCAAAGTACGTCCCCTCTGGAGCTTAAATATTTGGGGCGATTCGTGTCCCTTACGATGAGTCACATGCTGCACTGTCCCAGATCGATGTTCCAGGAAATGATGACCTTTCTTCAAAACACAGAAAGTTTCTCTTGATTCGTCTTATCAAGGGCGGGGAAGGCAGAGCTCTAAGAGGCAGCGATGGGTGTGTCTTCTGACACCTGCTCCTCAAACAAAGGGTTTGGTCAAGTGAGCAGGAGATGGCACTTGGGGACAGGACCTGATCCAAGCCAGAAGCATCGTGCTCATAGCCGGAGAGAAACCACAAGCAGTGCATGGCATTCTCGCAGCACCTGCACGCTGGAGAAAAACTACTTTCATGACAGAGGGGTGCAATTTCACGAAGTTTCCATGAGATGGGAGCGTACACGGTTGTGTGTTACCTTCTGGGTGAGTCACTTTTTGGGGGTCTTTTTAGAGGTATGTGTTGCATTCAGGGTAGCACTGAGGATCGTAGAATTGTGGAGTAGAAAGGGACCTCCAGGGGTCAACAAATCCATCCCCTGCAGTGCTGCAGAATCCCTGACAGGTGGCCATGAAACCTCTGTTTCAAAACCTCCTCGGTTGCTACCTCCACCACCTAATGGATTTCTCTGCCAGAAAGTTCTTCCTGAAGTTAAGTCGGAATTGCCTTTCTTTTCTTTTCTGTAAATGATTTTTATTAGATTTTCCACTTTTATCATATTCACATTTTGTTACATAATTCTATAACTTAATACATTACTCTATAAGAGCATCGGCCTCCTTCCCTCCCTCTTTCTGACTTCCACACACCTTTCTATATTCTTCGCATTTCTAGAATCACTTGTTTATCTTCTCTCTTATTATAATATTTCACCTTGTTTTCAGTAAATCAGTTCCTTATATTTACCTTACAAAACATTTCAATTCAAGCCTACAAACGTTTTCAGATGTTTACAATTTTCTTTCATATAAAGTATAAATTTGTTCCAGTCCTTTTGAAACAGTTTGTCACGCTGATTCCCTATCTTCCCCGTCAACTTGACCATCTCTACATACTCCACCATCTTGACCTGCCAATCTTCCAGTGTTGGGAGTTTCTTCTGTTTCTGTTACTGAGCCAGGAGTATCCTTGCAGCCATTGTGGCATGAATAAACATATTTTGCCTTTCTTGCAACTTGGATCCGTCAGTTCAGGATCCCCCCTCCAGAGTGGAAAAGGCAAGCTTGCTCCATTTTTCACGGGACAGCGCTTGAGATATTTGACGGTAGCTAAGGTGCCAGAGCAGCGATGTCACGCTGGCCACGTGACCCGGAAGTGTCTCCGGACAGCGCTGGCCCCTGGTCTCTTAAGTGAGATGGGCGCACAACCCCAGAGTCTGTCAAGACTGGCCCCTACGGGCAGGGGTACCTTTACCTTTACCTTTAAGGTGCCGTCACTGTGAAGCTTTTTCCTTGCATGATTCCCAGGTGAATCCACTGCGTCCCTCTTAAATTTGTTCAGGGAGTTTCCCCAACCCTCCGGAGCAGATTTTGGGCTGGAGGGTAGGAGAGGAAGAGGAAATATCCTTTTTGTGTTAGCACTAAGCTTTGTGCTAACGCAAAAAGCGTGTTGAATAAGAACGTAAGTGAAGCCTACTGGATCAGGCCCATGGCCCGTCTAGTCCAGCATCCTCTTCTCACAGTGGCCAACTAGTTGCCTCCATGGGAAACCTGCAAGAGCCCTCTCCCCCTCTGTAGCTTCCAACAGTTGGTATTCAGAAGCATTTACTGCATCTAAATATGGAGGCAGAACATAGTTATAATGGCTAATAAACAATCAATGGCCCTCTGCTCCACAAATTTGTCCATTTGTCTTTTAAAGCCATTCAAGTTGATGGCCACCCCTGGCTCTTGTGGGAGTGAGTTCCATAGTTTAACTCTGTGCTGCACGAAGGACTTTTTCATATCCTCCAACATTTCTCTAATGAAAATAGGGACATTCTATTCCAGATTGCTGTTTAGTCATTTAGTCGTGTCTGACTCTGGACCAGAGCACACCAGGCACTCCTGTCTTCCACTGCCTCCCACAGTTTGGTCAAACTCATGTTGGTAGCTTTGAGAACACCATCCAACCATCCCGTCCTCTGTCATCCCCTTCTCCTTGTGCCCTCCGTCTTTCCCAGCATCAGGGTCTTTTCCAGGGAGTCTTCTCTTCTCATGAGGTGGCCAAAGTACTCAGCTTCAGGATCTGTCCTTCCAGTGAGCACTCAGGGCTGGTTTCCTTCAGAATGGAGAGGTTGGATCTTCTTGCAGTCCATGGGACTCTCAAGAGTCTCTTCCAGCACCAGAATTCAAAAGCATCAATTCTTCGGCGATCAGCCTTCTTGATGGTCCAGCTCTCACTTCCATACATCACTGCTGGGAAAACTATAGCTTTAACAAGCTTTATGGTCCAGCTCTCACTTTCATACATATTACTGGAAAAACCATAGCTTTAACTATACGGACCTTTGTCGGCAAGGTGATGTCTCTGCTTTTTAAGATGCTGTCTAGGTTTGTCATTGCTTTTCTCCCCAAAAGCAGGCGTCTTTTAATTTCGTGGCTGCTGTCGCTATCTGCAGTGATCACGGAGCCCAAGAAAGTAAAATCTCTCACTGCCTCCATTTCTTCCCCTTCCATTTGCCAGGAGGTGATGGGACCAGTGGCCAGGATCTTCATTTTTTTGATGCTGAGCTTCAGACCATATTTTGCACTCTCCTCTTTCACCCTCAATAAAAGGTTCTTTAATTCCTCCTCACTTTCTGCCATCAAGGTTGTGTCATCTGCATATCTGAGGTTGTTGATATTTCTTCCGGCAATCTTAATTCCAGCTAGGGATTCATCCAGCCCAGCCTTTCGCATGATGAATTCTGCATATAAGTTAAATAAGCAGGGAGACAAAATGCAGCCTTGTCGTACTCCTTTCCCAATTTTGAACCAATCAGTTGTTCCATATCCAGTTCTAACTGTAGCTTCTTGTCCCACATAGAGATTTCTCAGGAGACAGATGAGGTGACCAGGCACTCCCATTTTTTTAAGAACTTGCCATAGTTTGCTGTGGTCAACACAGTCAAAGGCTTTTGCATAGTATTCCATACTACTACTAATCTTATTATTTGTACCCACGCTAGGTGGCTTCCAACATATATAAAAACATAATAAAACATTAAAGATTAAAGAATGTCCCTACCCAGGGCTGCCTACAGGTGTTTTCTAAAGGTTGTCTAGTGACTTATCTCCTTCTCTCTGGGGTTGCATAACTCTATACCCCTCCAACATTTCTCTGATGAAAACAGGGACGTCCTAAGAAAAACCGGGACATTGCAGGATCAAATCGGAAACCAGAATGGCTTCTGTAAATCCGGGACTGTCCCTGGAAAATAGGGACACTTGGAGGGTCTGAAGCAGAACGCCAATTACGTGACTGCAAACGCATGCGGTGAAATGATTGGTAATTTGTTAATTAACATACTGCATGTTAATGGGTTTCGGATTTCAGCAGGTGCTTTTAAGGTTGGAATTTATTTATTTATTGTTTCTCTGGTTGGCTGGTGCAACTTTGCATGGTCTGAGAGAGTGTCCCTGTTCCTCCGGTTCTCTTTCACACCCTCTCATGGGCAACGGAGCAGAACCTCTCTGCCTCGTTTCAGATGGCACTAAGTGTGGCAAGGTTGCCTGCCGAGGATGGCACAGGGCAAAGCTGGCAGAGCCCTGAGGACATTTTTTAGAAATAGGTTCCCAGCTTCTACCAAGAAAGTCCTCACCTTCTTGTGGACAAACACCTACGGCTCTACTCTGTAAACCATATCCTCCTATGGCCTGTGGTCAGTGGACTAGGGGGACCAGGCTAGCCCCCGAAATCTTCCCCTGCCAGCTCCTTCCCAAAGCTTGGGAAGCTTCAGCCTGGCTTAGGGAGGGAGGTGCGACACTTACCTGCCTCTGAACAGAGCCATAAATAATAAGCTAAGAGGTTGGACTCAATGACTCTTAGGGCCCCTTCCAGCTCTGTAGTTCGATGATTCAATGACAAGCCCATTTGGACGCAGTGGAGAAGGAAAACTTCTTACCTCTGTGGCTCATTTGATGCCTCTGGGGAAGCCGTGGCTTGAAGGCCAGAGAACAGAATCCCTTTTGTTAATCATAATTTTTAAACTGCTTTCCGTATAGTTTAACAAATTCAGATCAGTTTCCCTTAGCCTTTTGACTTCCCATCTGTACTTCCGTGATGTTTCTGCTCAAATCCTTTTCTCTGCTGCCTTAAATGCAATACTTGTTTTTTATAATACATATCCTACATTATATTCCTTTCTCATTCTCATTCCTTCGCTTAAATTTCTAGTCCTGCCTCCGATTTCGATTTACTATAACATTTTTTCAGGTATTCAAAAAGGGTCTCCACTCTCCCACAAATATTTCGTCTTTTGGGGGTCTCTTATTTTTGCTGTCAATTTCGCCATCTACATATCATCCAGTACTTTTAGAAGTCCACTCCTCTTTTGTTGAAATAATAGAATCACAGAACCATAGAACTGTAGAGTTGGAAGGCACCACGATGGTCATGCAAGAATCTTTGGCCCAACCTGGGGCTCGAACCCACAACCTTGAGATCAAGAGTCTCATGCTGTACTGACTCAACTTCTTCTTCTTTCCATTTCTACCAGAGCACAGAATCTTGAGGGACCCAGAGTAGGAAGTGACATCCGCTCTTAATAAATTGTCTATATTTTTTTACACTGCCCATTGATTATATCCCAAGGGTGGTTTGATGCTTGATCCCCAGTTTTGGGTGACTCTGAGGTAGACTGCCTTGACTGGGGAGGCTCCATTGAGCGCTCATGCTTAATTGCTCAGGAGAAACTAATCCTTGACGGAGATGTCCTTTCTATTTTTAGTGATAACGGACCAAACTTGCTTGGTCTGGAAAAGGTCACTGAACATTAAGGGCCTGAGCTGGCTCTGCGTCTTAGTCAGAGTCAATGTCAAAACTGTTTGAGATCAGGCATTGGAAGGGAGGATCCTCCCCCCGGCAGATCTAATCTTCTGTGACACCACCTGTCATATTCTGGTGAGCCACAAGCTGTTGACCTTGGAGGCGAAATTCAGCCAACCAGTTAAGCTACCTGCCTGATGCTCTCTCAAGGTGTTTGCTTTGCTTAACAGCTCCTCCTCTCCTTCCGTGTAAAGGTGCCAGAGAATGGGAACAGGATCAGGCCGTCTAAAACCCTCATCCTGTCCTCGCAGTGGCCAGCAAAATGCCCTGATGGGAAGCAAGGACCTGAGTGCAGCAGCAACTCTCCCCACTTGCAGTTTTTAATTAATTTACTAATTATTAATTTTGAAACCTCACCTGCAGGTCTCAGGGCGGTTACAACATGAAATCACAATATAGAAACACAAAATACATAATCAAAACCAAAACAATCAGCCCAAGGCCTGGTTGAAGAGGGACATTTTTGGCAGCTAAAGGTGCATAATGAAGGCACCGGCTGAACCTCCCTGGGGAGAGCATTCCACAAATGGGGAGCCACTGAAGAAAAGGCCCTGTTCTCATGTTGCTGACCTCTCCTGGAGGAGGCACACAAAGGAGGGTCTGGGTAGGTTCATATGGAAAGAGGCGGTCCTTGAGGTATTGCGGTCCTGAGCCATTTAAGGTATTCAGGGTTAGATGATCTCTGGTACTGCAAGTAATATGTAACCATCATGGCTATTAGCCATCAATAGTCTTCTTCTCCTCTGTGAGTGTTCCCAAGCCTCTTTGAAAGCCATACAAATTGCTAGCCATCACTGCCTCTTGTGGCAGTGAGTTCTGTAGTTTAGCTATGCATGAAGGAGTACTTCCTTTGATCTTTGCTGAACCTTCCAGCATTGAGGTCCTGCTCTGAGTGCTCCTCTTCCTCCCTCTGTGCTGAATAGTTTGCAAATATTCACCAAAATCTATCTATTGCCATCTTTGCTGGGGTGTGTCAGGGTTCTGTTCTTTTCTCTTTTTTATATATAAATTTTTATTAATTTTCAACATATTATTTTCAACAATAATTAAACGTATTTTAACATCTTATACAGTTTTTTGCCTTCCATCAATCTTGTCTGAAAATTTTCCAATCTAAACACTAAATATACATTTCTCACTTCCACAATTACATTTAACTCATAACTAATATCACTATTCTTTCTCTAATTTGCAATGCTTCATACATATCTCCTTACAAAACTTCTTGTAGTCCTACTAACGCAATTTCTTGATTACGTTGCTCTTCAAATAGTTCGTATATTTCTTCCAATCTTCTGTAAATCTCTGGTCCCACAGGTTTTGAATCCTTCCTGTCATTTTATCTAATTCTGCATAGTCCATTAATTTTGTCTGCCATTCTTCTTTCATCAGAATCTTCTTGCTTCCATTTCTGGGCTATCAATACTTTTGCCACTGTTGTTGCATATAAAAACAATTTAACATCTTGCCTATTAATATCCTCACCTATAATACCAAGTAGAAATGCTTCTGGGTTTTTTTAAAAAATGTATATTTCAATATCTTTTTCATCTCATTATATATCATTTCCCAGAAGTTTTTTACTTTCTTACATTCCCACCACATATGGTAAAATGTTCCTTCTTTTTCTATACATTTCCAACGTTTATTATTTGTATTATGCATTCTAGCTAATTTCACAGGTGTGATATACCATCTTTACATCATTCTCATCATATTCTCTTTCAAGGCATTACAGGCTGTAAATTTTATTCTTTCTTTCCACAAGTTCTTTTCTCTTTTTTTAGAGGGCTGGGGGAGGGATAGTTAGAGTGTGGCCCAAATGTACGGAAAATTCCCAGCTTGCAGTTTTCATTCCATTATTGACAGGTGAGCAGTCACCCGTGTCTAGAAAACAATGGTTTGTCTTTTGGAAGGGAAAGTGTTTGGGATGATGAACTTTGAGACCACATAAAAAAAGGAGGAAGAGGTGTTGGGTTGAGACCGACGTTCCTTCCCGAGGTTGTTTTCACTGGCGTCCTTCTGCTATTTGTTTGGGAACGGAAAGGGCACCAGGAAATGGCATGTTTTTGTTGTCTTAGGGTTAGTTCAATGTCGCAACAAGAGCCGTACATGTCATGGTTGCCTCTTTCAGGTTAAACTTTGGGTGAATCTATCAACAGTGTCAATGCTCTGCCACTGTAGCTGAAATCCCAGTTGCTGCAAATTTCAGGAGGGGAGAGTTGCTCATGAGATGGACTCCAGCATTCAGGTTTCCCTACAAGCATCTGAGCGGCCACTGTGAGAACAGATTGCTGCATTAGATGGGCAGCTGGCAGCAGGAACCTCATATGTTAGCTCCTGGCTAATAATAATAATAATAATAATAATAATAATAATAATAATTTATTATTTATACCCTGCCCATCTGGCTGGGCTTCCCCAGCCACTCTGGGCGGCTTCCAAAAGAATATTAAAATACTGTGATACATCAAACATTAAAAGCTTCCCTAAACAGGGCTGCCTTCAGATGTCTTCTAAAAGTCTGGTAGTTGTTTTTTTTTTTTAATTTTTATTGAGTTTTCACATTTTATAAACACAGACACACATACACAGACAAAGACAACACATATAAAGTTTCATATCCTTACTTTCCTAACCCCAGTTCTTGACCTCCCCCCACCCCCCCTTCATACATCCTAATTCAATTAAATTAGCTCAGCAAATTCATATCTCTCATCCTTTACATATTATTATTATATATATATATTTTTAAAGAAATACTTAATTCTTATTACTTGGCCAAATTTTACTTATCCAATTTTCTTATAAATATTAAATCCTTTTCTAAGGTCGACTCGAATTCCTTCCACAAATTTCCCTTTTATCTTAAAAATAGGTCATAATAATCAAACACAAAGATCATAAACATATTTTTAAAAATTCTTCCCCCCCCGCCCCGGTTTCTGTCCCTTCCCAATGTCCCCATGTCCACAAAAACAGTTTTTAGTCTGGATTCCTCACATCTGAGGCCTTTAAATCTCTGTCAGTCTCTCTCTGCCGATTTTGTTGGTAGCCCTCTTTGTTGGTCATCGGGTCTCGAAGGAGTTCTAGCTCAGTCTCATCAGATTTTCTTCCATCCAAAGTACTTGGTACCAGCTGCTGCGAAAGGTCCGCTAATCCATGCTCAGAGAGGAAGCCCCAATCATATTTCTTATTTCTTTTAAATTCAAATATTCCAAGTGTTCCAGGGGCTTCCTCCCTCCTCTCTCGCATCTTTCGCAAATTTGTAATCCAAAGGTCTTCTTCTTTGTGTTCTAACAATGTAGGCTTCTGGTTGGTACTCTCCATCTGTACTGGCCCTTGTTCCCTCTCCTCCTGTTCCGAAGTTATCTCTTCTAATTCAGCTGCAGATTTTTTCCCGGTCAAGTCCATTGTGCATTCAGCAGAGTCACTTATTTTAGAGTTCAAGGTTGTAAGTTGTTTACTCATAACCGTAGTCTGCTCCTGCAACTTTCCCACGAGAAAAAACATTCTTTCTATCTCTGCCTGTAATTTTCCATCTGCAGCCATTGTAGTGTTTCAATGTTCCCCCTAGGGGGATTCTGGTTACTTAATAGTCTTTTCCCAACAGTCCGTTACTTTGTTATTTCACTACTTTGTTCCCAACCACTTTAATTCAAATATAACAAATTTAGTCCAGAAAGGTGTTAAATAATAAGATTTTTAACTTTCACTGCCCGTTTGACAGCTCCTTTGACAGCTGTCAAACTCCTTGTTCCTTTTTCTCCAGCTCGAATACAGGACACTCCCGGGTCTGGGGGGGGGGGGGGTTAAACAAAAGCTTCTAAAATTCCACTCTTACTCTCCAGCACAAATTCATGAAAATATTATCTTTTAAAAAACACCAAAAAGAAAAAACTCTCCACCTTAGTTCTCCAATCCTTGCTTTAAATCTTCTGTAGGCAGGGGGGTGCGGACTTCCCTTTAGCACATCCCCCGATCGTACCGAATTCAATGGTAGAAATTTTAAAGTCCAAATTCCATTCTACTCACGGATTAATTAAAGTCTGAATTTCAGGGAAGAAAGTCAGCGGTCTCCGGCCATGGCTCGCGGCTTCGCTCCACTGCAGTAGCGGTCCACTCACAGCACCACGCCGCTCCCCGTACCCTCTCCGCAGCCTTTAAAAAGGCTCTTCGTGGGTCGGGGGGTGCTTTAGGTGCCCGCCGAGTCACCAAGTCCGCAGGCTTCAGCGCCTGCGGTTTCTGAGGGTCCCCGCGTCGCCGTCGCGGTAGAACCCTTCTCCAGCGGAGCCGATTCCCTCCGGAGCTCGGAGGGAATCCGCCATTAACCAGATCGCGCTAACCCGGAAGTCCAAAAGTCTGGTAGTTGTTGTTCTCTTTGACATCTCGTGGGAGGGCGTTCCACAGGGCAGGCGCCACTACCGAGAAGGCCCTCTGCCTGGTTCCCTGTAACCTCACATCTCGCAGGAAGGGAACCGCTAGAAGGTCCTTGGCACTGGACCTCAGTGTCCGGGTAGAACTAGCAGTACATGTGAAAAAGATCTTGAGATCTTGCAAGATCACAAGCTGAACATGAGCCAACAGTGTGATGCAGCAGCAAAAAAGGCTAATGCTACTCTAGGCTGCATCCACAGAAGTCTAGTGTCAAGATCAAGGGAAGCAATGGTCCTACTCTGTTCTGCCTTAGTCAGACCACGCCTGGAACACCGTGTCTAATTCTGGGCACCTTCCCGTTGACAAGCTGGAAGGTGTGCAGAAGAGGGCAACCAAGATGATTAAAGGTCTGGAAACTAAGCCTTATGAGGGAATTGGGGATGTTTAGCCTGGAGAAGAGGGACGCAGGTGGCACTGTGGTCTAAACCACAGAGCCTAGGGCTTGCCGATCAGAAGGTCAGCGGTTCGAATCCCCGCAACAGGGTGAGCTCCCGTTGCTCAGTCCCTACTCCTGCCCACCTAGCAGTTCAAAAGCACACAGTGCAAGTAGATAAATAGTTACCGCTCTGGCGGGAAGGTAAACGGTGTTTCCGTGCGCTGCTCTGCTTCGCCAGAAGTGGCTTAGTCCTGCTGGCCACATGACCCGGAAGCTGTACGCCGGCTCCCTCGGCAAATAAAGTGAGATGAGCGCCGCAACCCCAGAGTCATCCGCCACTGGACCTAATGGTCAGGGGTCTACCTTTACTTTTAGCCTGGAGAAGAGGAGACTGAGAGGAGATATGAGAGCCATTTTCAAATATCTCAAGGGCTGTGACACGGAAGAGGGAACAAGCTTATTTTCTCCAGCTTTAAATGGTAGGACTTGAAGCAGTGGCTTCAAGTTACACGAATGGAGATCCTGACGTCAGGAAGAACTTTCTGACAAGTAAGAGCTGTTTGGCAGTGGAACCGTCTCCCTCGGGAGATTGCGGACTCTCCTTCCTTGGAGGTTTTTACACAGAGGTTGGATGGCCATCTGTCATGGATACTTTAGCTGAGATTCTTGAATTGCAGGGGGTTGGTCTAGTCTAGAGGACCCATGGGGTCCCTTCCAACTCTATCATTCTATGATTCTATGATTAACCTTCCCCCCCCCCCCCAAGTTTACTGGATCTCTAAGAGGTCCAGCCGTACCATTAGACCTGTGTAACAGCAGACTCAGGTGGCAGGGGGCAGGCAGTGCCCAAGTGTTGAGAGCACAGAGCTGTTGTAAGAACATAAGCAGAGCCCTTCAGGATCAGGCCAATGGCCCACCTAGTCCAGCATCCTCTTCTCACAGTGGCCAACTAGATGTCCCAAACAGAAACCTCCAAGGAGGACCTGAGCACAACAGCAGTCCTCCTCTCCTTTGGCTTCCAGCAGCTGGTATTCAGAAATATTACTGGCTCCAGTAATAGCCAACATGGCTAGTAGCCATCGATAGCCTTTGTGTGCCTGTCCTGGGCTCCCCAAGGAAGCCCACTGCCCTCAGATGCAGTGGTGTGGTGGAGGCTGTTATCCTGTTGCCAGGGGTTGAAACAAGGCAGGGTTTGCTCCACCACTCCTCCTTCCTTTCCCCTTGCCACGATGCAATGGAAAGAGTGGGGAAGGGTTATTTCTCCTTGGCTCCTCTCCCTGTCCATTATGGGATTAGTTTGGATGGCGGAAGGTTAAGGGCTTGGCCTTTGCCTGCTAAATGCCAAGGAGCGGGTTGCTGCCATTTGACGCTAGGAAAACACACCAGAGGATTTCTCAGCAGGTTAATTCACTTGCAAGCTGGAGAAGGCTTCTGTGATCTTGGCTGTGACCATACAAACTTCTGCATGACAACAGCCTTATATTCCTATTTATATAGGAGGATGTGAAGTCTTAGTTGTGTCTGATGTGCTCAGAGAGTGATAGGAGGACCTGTCCATTTTGATTCTCAAGGTTTCTCATTTTTTCAGTCTGAAATTCTGTTCCCCACTTTTTGCAGAAGTTTGCGATTCTTTTCTGTTCCTCGTCAAAATCTACCAGCCTTTTAGTGTAGCTTTCTCCCACTGAACATATTTTTTACCTTGCAGTTTTGACGAATGTCCATATTTCTGCCAGCAATTTTCCTTAATGCATTGCAACTTTACAATGTTACTTTTACTAATCTGTTCATACACTTTCCCTCAATATATGCCTTTTTGTTAGTGTTGGAGAACTGCATTGCAAATTTTGGATAAGTACAGATGGCTGCGTTTTGGTACTAAAATTGTTTCAGAAAGTGGAAATTAGTTTTTCTTTAAATGTGAACAGTCCCTACTTGCCACTGCATCTGAATCAAAAGAGGCTGTGCAGGTGTATGTTATTGGAAGCATAGGACCATAAGAACAGCCGGATGGATCAGGACCAACAGCCTAATCCAGAGATTGACTGGATTGAGGCCCAGTGAAACTTAAGATGAATCCTGATAAATTAGAAGTGGGGGTGGGGGTGGGGGGTCCATTTCCGCCAAAATTTGGTGGAATGAATTATGTCAGGAAAGGATGAACTACCCCTGAAGGAACAGATTCATAGTCTCAAACAGTGTTTGCCAGAGATTGTGCTGGGCCCGGGGGTAACCCAAGTAACGCGGTCCAGGTCCGGTCCTGAATCCAAGGGTTCCGTGAGGAGTCAGTCTGACAGGGCCAAGGCAGGAAACCAGGCAGGGTCAGGCACAGGATCACAGGCAGGTTCTGGCAAACAGCAACGTTGCTCCCGCAACCTGGGGCAGGGTCCAGCAGCCTTTTATCTTTGTCGGGGTAACGGCTGGTCCTGATCCCCCAGTGACTCGCCTCCCTGTCTCGCCCAAAGGTGAGCACTCCTCCTGCGAGGACTCAGGTCTCTCCTTCTCTCAGACCTCAGTCTCTGCAGCTCGGGAGATGTCGGTGGGTTACTAGACCCAGGGGCTGCCTCAGCCTCTCCTGACCCAACGGGTAGTGCAGCAGCTGTAAGTGATGGCCCAGCTGAAGGCAAAGAGGTAATCCCCACATCAGGAGCTAGGGCAGGCTCAGGCACCTGCAGGGGAACATGTCCAGACTGGGACTCTTCAGAATCAGGCCTCAGACTAGGTTCAGCTACCACCTGAGGCCAAGGATCCAGTGTGGACTGAGACTCCTCTGGCTCCAAGTTCGACCCCGAGTCCCAGGCCATCACAGAGTTGGTGGGAACTGCAGTCCAAAACAGCTGGTGACCCAAGTTTTGGAAGAACTGGTCTAGAAGTATTCCTAGATTCAGCATCTCAATAGAGTCCAAAGTGGCCGAGTGCTGAGACTAGGAGTGTCAGGGCCCACCTTAAACTGCTTTTGAACCAGGATAGCCTGGACTCCATTCTCCAGAGACCTCCTGGATTGACTACTGCAAAGCATTCCATGTGGGGATGTCCTTGATGGTGGCCCAGAGACTGTAGCTAGAGAAAACAGCAAAGGCCCCTGTCTGTATAATGTAATGTCATATGTTTTAGCAAGAGAACTTGCTCGGTAAACAATGGTCCGTTGTAAAATTGGGTATTGCAAATGGAAAAAGGATAAAGGAAAATGTAATCCATGGGATTACAAATGCACAAAGTCAAAAAACACATGCCAAGGAAAATTTTCAAACAAACATGAATGTGTGCTATTCATAATACCTTCCGTGTTGCTTTAACAAATTGCAGTTAACAGAATCTAATAAAAATCTGCCCAAAGCATGAAAGTAACAATGTGTTTCACTTTAAAGTAGCAGGAAGCCTGCTGCCTTTGTCTACAACACAAGAAACAATGACATCTTCAGAAGCCATAGGGTCTCCAATCACAAAGTCAGTTCCCCCATCAAGTACCGAAACTGAATCCAGTACCACCACAAAGACAGCAGGGCCAACAGTGACATCTGCAGAAGCCACAACTTCTTTGATCTCCACTGCGGTGCCCCCATCAAGTAACGAAACTGAATCCAGTACCACCACAAAGACAGCAGGGCCAACAGTGACATCTGCAGAAACCACAACTTCTGTGATCTCCACTATGGTTCCACCATCAAGTACCGAAACTGAATCCAGTACCACCACAAGGACAACAGGGCCAACAGTGACATCTGCAGAAACCACAACCTCTGTGATCTCCACTGCGGTGCCCCCATCAAGTACCGAAACTGAATCCAGTACCACCACAAAGACAACAGAGCCAACAGTGACATCTGCAGAAGCCACAGGGTCTCCAATCACAAAGTCGGTGCCCCCATCAAGTACAGAAACTGAATCCAGTACCACCACAAAGACAACAGGGCCAACAGTGACATCTGCAGAAGCCACAACTTCTGTGATCTCCACTATGGTTCCTCCATCAAGTACCGAATCTGAATCCAGTACCACCACAAAGACAACAGGTCCAACAGTGACATCTGCAGAAGCCACAACTTCTGTGATCTCCACTATGGTTCCCCCATCAAGTACCGAAACTGAATACAGTACCACCACAAAGACAACAGGGCCAACAGTGACATCTGCAGAAGCCACAACTTATTTGATCTCCACTGCGGTGCCCCCATCAAGTACCGAAACTGAATCCAGTACCACCACAAAGACAACAGGGCCCACAGTGACATCTGCAGAAGCCACAACTTCTGTGATCTCCACTATGGTTCCCCCATCAAGTACCGAAACTGAATCCAGTACCACCACAAAGACAACAGAGCCAACAGTGACATCTGCAGAAGCCACAGGGTCTCCAATCACAAAGTCGGTGCCCCCATCAAGTACCGAAACTGAATCCAGTACCACCACAAAGACAGCAGGACCAACAGTGACATCTGCAGAAGCCACAGGGTCTCCAATCACAAAGTCGGTGCCCCCATCAAGTACAGAAACTGAATCCAGTACCACCACAAGGACAACAGGACCAACAGTGACATCTGCAGAAGCCACAACTTCTGTGATCTCCACTGCGGTTCCCCCATCAAGTACCGAAACTGAATCCAGTACCACCACAAAGACAACAGGACCAACAGTGACATCTGCAGAAGCCACAACTTCTGTGATCTCCACTACGGTGCCCCCATCAAGTACCGAAACTGAATCCAGTACCACCACAAGGACAACAGGGCCCACAGTGACATCTGCGGAAGCCACAACTTCTGTGATATCCACTATGGATCCCCCATCAAGTACCGAAACTGAATCCAGTACCACCACAAGGACAACAGGGCCAACAGTGACATCTGCAGAAGCCACAACCTCTGTGATCTCCACTGCGGTGCCCCCATCAAGTATCGAAACTGAATCCAGTACCACCACAAAGACAACAGGGCCAACAGTGACATCTGCAGAAGCCACAACTTCTGTGATCTCCACTGCGGTGCCCCCATCAAGTACCGAATCTGAATCCAGTACCACCACAAAGACAACAGGGCCAACAGTGACATCTGCAGAAACCACAAGTTCTGTGATCTCCACTATGGTTCCCCCATCAAGTACCGAAACTGAATCCAGTGCCACCACAAGGACAACAGGGCCAACAGTGACATCTGAAGAAGCCACAACCTCTGTGATCTCCACTGTGGTGCCCCCATCAAGTACCGAAACTCAATCCAGTACCACCACAAAGACAACAGGGCCAACAGTGACATCTGCAGAAGCCACAACTTCTGTGATCTCCACTATGGTTCCCCCATCAAGTACCGAAACTGAATCCAGTACCACCACAAGGACAACAGGGCCAACAGTGACATCTGAAGAAGCCACAACCTCTGTGATCTCCACTGCGGTGCCCCCATCAAGTACCGAAACTGAATCCAGTACCACCACAAAGACAACAGGGCCAACAGAGACATCTGCAGAAGCCACAACTTCTGTGATCTCCACTATGGTTCCCCCATCAAGTACCGAAACTGAATCCAGTACCACCACAAAGACAACAGGGCCAACGGTGACATCTGCAGAAGCCACAACTTCTGTGATCTCCACTATGGTTCCCCCATCAAGTACCGAAACTGAATCCAGTACCACCACAAAGACAACAGGGCCAACAGTGACATCTGCAGAAGCCACAACTTATTTGATCTCCACTGCAGGGCCCCCATCAAGTACCGAAACTGAATCCAGTACCACCACAAAGACAACAGGGCCCACAGTGACATCTGCAGAAGCCACAACTTCTGTGATCTCCACTATGGTTCCCCCATCAAGTACCGAAACTGAATCCAGTACCACCACAAAGACAACAGAGCCAACAGTGACATCTGCAGAAACCACAAGTTCTGTGATCTCCACTATGGTTCCCCCATCAAGTACCGAAACTGAATCCAGTACCACCACAAAGACAACAGAGCCAACAGTGACATCTGCAGAAGCCACAGGGTCTCCAATCACAAAGTCGGTGCCCCCATCAAGTACCGAAACTGAATCCAGTACCACCACAAAGACAACAGGACCAACAGTGACATCTGCAGAAGCCACAACTTCTGTGATCTCCACTGCGGTTCCCCCATCAAGTACCGAAATTGAATCCAGTACCACCACAAGGACAACAGGACCAACAGTGACATCTGCAGAAGCCACAACCTCTGTGATCTCCACTACGGTTCCCCCATCAAGTACCGAAACTGAATCCAGTACCACCACAAAGACAACAGGACCAACAGTGACATCTGCAGAAGCCACAACTTCTGTGATCTCCACTACGGTGCCCCCATCAAGTACCGAAACTGAATCCAGTACCACCACAAGGACAACAGGGCCCACAGTGACATCTGCGGAAGCCACAACTTCTGTGATCTCCACTATGGATCCCCCATCAAGTACCGAAACTGAATCCAGTACCACCACAAGGACAACAGGGCCAACAGTGACATCTGCAGAAGCCACAACCTCTGTGATCTCCACTGCGGTGCCCCCATCAAGTATCGAAACTGAATCCAGTACCACCACAAAGACAACAGGGCCAACAGTGACATCTGCAGAAGCCACAACTTCTGTGATCTCCACTGCGGTGCCCCCATCAAGTACCGAATCTGAATCCAGTACCACCACAAAGACAACAGGGCCAACAGTGACATCTGCAGAAACCACAAGTTCTGTGATCTCCACTATGGTTCCCCCATCAAGTACCGAAACTGAATCCAGTACCACCACAAGGACAACAGGGCCAACAGTGACATCTGAAGAAGCCACAACCTCTGTGATCTCCACTGCGGTGCCTCCATCAAGTACCGAAACTCAATCCAGTACCACCACAAAGACAACAGGGCCAACAGTGACATCTGCAGAAGCCACAACTTCTGTGATCTCCACTATGGTTCCCCCATCAAGTACCGAAACTGAATCCAGTACCACCACAAGGACAACAGGGCCAACAGTGACATCTGAAGAAGCCACAACCTCTGTGATCTCCACTGCGGTGCCCCCATCAAGTACCGAAACTGAATCCAGTACCACCACAAAGACAACAGGGCCAACAGAGACATCTGCAGAAGCCACAACTTCTGTGATCTCCACTATGGTTCCCCCATCAAGTACCGAAACTGAATCCAGTACCACCACAAAGACAACAGGGCCAACGGTGACATCTGCAGAAGCCACAACTTCTGTGATCTCCACTATGGTTCCCCCATCAAGTACCGAAACTGAATCCAGTACCACCACAAAGACAACAGGGCCAACAGTGACATCTGCAGAAACGACAACTTCTGTGATCTCCACTATGGTTCCCCCATCAAGTACCGAAACTGAATCCAGTACCACCACAAGGACAACAGGGCCAACAGTGACATCTGAAGAAGCCACAACCTCTGTGATCTCCACTGCGGTTCCCCCATCAAGTACCGAAACTGAATCCAGTACCACCACAAAGACAACAGGGCCAACAGTGACATCTGCAGAAGCCACAGGGTCTCCAATCACAAAGTCGGTGCCCCCATCAAGTACAGAAACTGAATCCAGTACCACTACAAAGACAACAGGACCAACAGTGACATCTGCAGAAGCCACAACTTCTGTGATCTCCACTGCGGTGCCCCCATCAAGTATCGAAAATGAATCCAGTACCACCACAAAGACAACAGGGCCAACAATGACATCTGCAAAAGCCACAACTTCTGTGATCTCCACTGCGGTTCCCCCATCAAGTACCGAAACTGAATCCAGTACCACGACAAAGACAACAGGGCCCACAGTGACATCTGCAGAAGCCACAACTTCTGTGATCTCCACTATGGTTCCCCCATCAAGTACCGAAACTGAATCCAGTACCACCACAAAGACAACAGGGCCAACAGTGACATCTGCAAAAGCCACAGGGTCTCCAATCACAAAGTCGGTGCCCCCATCAAGTACAGAAACTGAATCCAGTACCACCACAAAGACAACAGGGCCAACAGTGACATCTGCAGAAGCCACAACTTCTGTGATCTCCACTATGGTTCCTCCATCAAGTACCGAATCTGAATCCAGTACCACCACAAAGACAACAGGTCCAACAGTGACATCTGCAGAAGCCACAACTTCTGTGATCTCCACTATGGTTCCCCCATCAAGTACCGAAACTGAATCCAGTACCACCACAAAGACAACAGGGCCAACAGTGACATCTGCAGAAGCCACAACTTCTTTGATCTCCACTGAGGTGCCCCCATCAAGTACCGAAACTGAATCCAGTACCACCACAAAGACAACAGGGCCTACAGTGACATCTGCAGAAGCCACAACTTCTGTGATCTCCACTATGGTTCCCCCATCAAGTACCGAAACTGAATCCAGTACCACCACAAAGACAACAGGGCCAACAGTGACATCTGCAGAAACGACAACTTCTGTGATCTCCACTATGGTTCCCCCATCAAGTACCGAAACTGAATCCAGTACCACCACAAGGACAACAGGGCCAACAGTGACATCTGAAGAAGCCACAACCTCTGTGATCTCCACTGCGGTTCCCCCATCAAGTACCGAAACTGAATCCAGTACCACCACAAGGACAACAGGGCCAACAGTGACATCTGCAGAAGCCACAGGGTCTCCAATCACAAAGTCGGTGCCCCCATCAAGTACAGGAACTGAATCCAACATCAGCACAAAGACAACCGGGCCAACCGTGACATCTGCAGAAGCCACAGAGTCTCCAATCACAAAGTCGGTGCCCCCATCAAGTACAGAAACTGAATCCAGTACCACCACAAAGACAACAGGGCCAACAGTGACATCTGCAGAAGCCACAGAGTCTGTGATCTCGACTACAGTGCCCCCATCAAGTACTGAAGCTCTGTTCACTTCACCAAAGGAGACTACCGGGCTGACATCAACTGCACCAGAAGTCACCACTT
Organism: Podarcis cretensis; assembly: GCF_951804945.1. Classification (NCBI taxonomy): domain Eukaryota; kingdom Metazoa; phylum Chordata; class Lepidosauria; order Squamata; family Lacertidae; genus Podarcis; species Podarcis cretensis. The sequence continues at coordinate 3,244,475 of NC_137188.1, forward strand.
CTCCACTGCAGACCACAGAGCTCCCATCCAGTACTGAGGCTCTATCCACTTCTCCAAAGGAGACTACAGTGCTGACATCAACTGCACCAGAAGCCACCACTTCTCCACTGCAGACCACAGAGCTCCCATCAAGTACCGAGGTTCTATCCACTTCACCAATGGAGACCTCAGTGCTGACATCAACTGAACCGAAAACCACTTCTCCACTGCAGACCACAGAGCTCCCATCCAGTACTGAGGCTCTATCCACTTCACCAAAGGAGTCTACAGTGTTGAGATCAACTGTACAAGAAGCCATCACTTCTCCACTGCAGACCACAGAGCTCCCATCAAGTACCGATGCTCTATCAACTTCTCCAAAAGAGAAAGCAGTGCTGGCATTAACTACAGCAGAAGCCACCACTTCTCCACTGCAGACCACCGAGCTCCCATCAAGCACTGAGGCTCTCGCGACTTCACCAAAGGAGACTACCGTGCTGACATCAACTGCAGCAGAAACCTCCACTTCACTGCAGACCACAGAGCTCCCATCCAGTACTGCGGCCCTATCCACTTCACCAATGGGGACTACAGTGCTGACATCAACTTCACCAGAAGCCACCACTTCTCCACTGCAGACCACAGAGCTCCCATCCAGTACTGAGGCTCTATTCACTTCACCAATGGAGACTACAGTGCTGACATCAACTGTACCAGAAGCCACCACTTCTCCACTGCAGACCACAGAGTTCCCATCCAGTACTGAGGCTCTATCCACTTCACCAAAGGAGACTACCGGGCTGACATCAACTGTACCAGAAGCCACCACTTCTCCACTGCAGACCACAGAGCTCCCATCAAGCACTGAGGCTCTCGCGACTTCACCAAAGGAGACTACTGGGCTGACATCAACTGCACCTGAAGCCACCACTTCTCCACTGCAGACCACCGAGCTCCCATCAAGCACTGAGGCTCTCGCGACTTCACCAAAGGAGACTACTGGGCTGACATCAACTGCACCGGAAGCCACCACTTCTCCACTGCAGACCACAGAGCTCCCATCCAGTACTGAGGCTCTATCCACTTCACCAATGGAGACTACAGTGCTGACATCAACTGCAGCTGAAGCCACCACTTCTCCACTGCAGACCACAGAGCTCCCATCAAGTACTGCGGCTCTATCCACTTCACCAATGGGGACTACAGTGCTGACATCAACTGTACCAGAAGCCACCACTTCTCCACTGCAGACCACAGAGCTCCCATCCAGTACTGAGGCTCTATTCACTTCACCAATGGAGACTACAGTGCTGACATCAACTGTACCAGAAGCCACCACTTCTCCACTGCAGACCACAGAGTTCCCATCCAGTACTGAGGCTCTATCCACTTCACCAAAGGAGACTATCGGGCTGACATCAACTGTACCAGAAGCCACCACTTCTCCACTGCAGACCACCGAGCTCCCATCAAGCACTGAGGCTCTCGCGACTTCACCAAAGGAGACTACTGGGCTCACATCAACTGTATCAGAAGCCACCACTTCTCCACTGCAGACCACAGAGCTCCCATCAAGTACTGAGGCTCTATCCACTTCACCAATGGAGGCTACAGTGCTGACATCAACTGTACCAGAAGCCACCACTTCTCCACTGCAGACCACCGAGCTCCCATCAAGTACTGAGGCTCTATCCACTTCACCAAAGGAGACTACAGTGCTGACATCAACTGCACCAGAAGCCACAACTTCTCCACTGCAGACCACAGAACTCCCATCAAGTACCGAGGTTCTATCCCCTTCACCAATGGAGACCTCAGTGCTGATATCAACTGCACCAGAAGCCACCACTTCTCCACTGCAGACCACAGAGCTCCCATCAAGTACCGAGGTTCTATCCACTTCACCAAAGGAGACTACAGTGCTGACATCATCTGCACCAGAAGCCACCACTTCTCCACTGCAGACCACAGAGCTCCCATCAAGTACCGAGGTTCCATCCACTTCTCCAATGGAGACTACCGGGCTGACATTAACTGAACCGAAAGCCACCACTTCTCCACTGCAGACCACAGAGCTCCCATCCAGTACTGAGGCTCAATCCACTTCACCAATGGAGACTACAGTGCTGACATCAACTGTAACAGAAGCCACAACTTCTCCACTGCAGACCACAGAGCTCCCATCAAGTACTGATGCTCTATCAACTTCTCCAAAAGAGAAAACAGTGCTGGCATTAACTACACCACAAGCCACCACTTCTCCACTGCAGACCACAGAGCTCTCATCCAGTACTGAGGCTCTCACGACTTCACCAAAGGAGACTACCGGGCTGACATCAACCTTACCAGAAGCCACCACTTCTCCACTGCAGACCACAGAGCTCCCATCAAGCACTGAGGCTCTATCCACTTCACCAATGGAGACTACGGTGCTGACACCAACTGTATCAGAAGCCACCACTTCTCCACTGCAGACCACAGAGCTCCCATCAACTACCGAGTTTCTTTCCATCTCACCTATGGAGACTACAGTGCTGACATCAACTGCACCAGAAGCCACCTCTTCTCCACTGCAGACCACAGAGCTCCCATCCAGTACTGAGGCTCTATCCACTTCACCAATGGAGACTACAGTGCTGACATCAACTGCACCAGAAGCCACCACTTCTCCACTGCAGACCACAGAGCTCCCATCCAGTACTGCGGCTCTATCCCCTTCACCAATGGAGACTACAGTGCTGACATCAATTGCAGCAGAAGCCACCACTTCTCCACTGCAGACCACAGAGCTCCCATCCAGTACTGAGGCTCTATCCACTTCACCAATGGAGACTACAGTGCTGACATCAACTGCAGCTGAAGCCACCACTTCTCCACTGCAGACCACAGAGCTCCCATCCAGTACAGCGGCTCTATCCACTTCACCAATGGAGACTACAGTGCTGACATCAACTGCAGCTGAAGCCACCACTTCTCCACTGCAGACAACAGAGCTCCCATCAAGTACTGAGGCTCTATCCACTTCTCCAAAGGAGACTACAGTGCTGACATCAACTGCAGCTGAAGCCACCACTTCTCCACTGCAGACCACAGAGCTCCCATCCAGTACTGAGGCTCTCACGACTTCACCAATGGAGACTACAGTGCTGACATCAACTGCACCAGAAGCCACCACTTCTCCACTGCAGACCACAGAGCTCCCATCAAGCACTGAGGCTCCTGCGACTTCACCAAAGGAGACTACAGTGCTGACATCAACTGTACCAGAAGCCACCACTTCTCCACTGCAGACCACAGAGCTCCCATCCAGTACTGAGGCTCTATCCACTTCACCAATGGAGACTCCAGTGCTGACATCAACTGCACCAGAAGCCACCACTTCTCCACTGCAGACCACAGAGCTCCCATCCAGTACTGAGGATCTATCCACTTCACCAATGGAGACTACGGTGCTGACACCAACTGTATCAGAAGCCACCACTTCTCCACTGCAGACCACAGAGCTCCCATCAAGCACTGAGGCTCTATCCACTTCACCAATGGAGACTACAGTGCTGACATCAACTGCACCAGAAGCCACCACTTCTCCACTGCAGACCACAGAGCTCCCATCCAGTACTGCGGCTCTATCCCCTTCACCAATGGAGACTACAGTGCTGACATCAACTGCAGCAGAAGCCACCACTTCTCCACTGCAGACCACAGAGCTCCCATCCAGTACTGAGGCTCTATCCACTTCACCAATGGAGACTACAGTGCTGACATCAACTGCAGCAGAAGCCACCACTTCTCCACTGCAGACCACAGAGCTCCCATCCAGTACTGCGGCTCTATCCCCTTCACCAATGGAGACTACCGGGCTGACATCAACTGCAGCAGAAGCCACCACTTCTCCACTGCAGACCACGGAGCTCCCATCCAGTACTGCGGCTCTATCCACTTCACCAATGGAGACTACAGTGCTGACATCAACTGCAGCTGAAGCCACCACTTCTCCACTGCAGACCACAGAGCTCCCATCCAGTACTGCGGCTCTATCCACTTCACCAATGGAGACTACAGTGCTGACATCAACTGCAGCTGAAGCCACCACTTCTCCACTGCAGACAACAGAGTTCCCATCCAGTACTGAGGCTCTCACGACTTCACCAATGGAGACTACAGTGCTGACATCAACTGCACCAGAAGCCACCACTTCTCCACTGCAGACCACAGAGCTCCCATCAAGCACTGAGGCTCCTGCGACTTCACCAAAGGAGACTACAGTGCTGACATCAACTGTACCAGAAGCCACCACTTCTCCACTGCAGACCACAGAGCTCCCATCAAGCACTGAGGCTCTATCCACTTCACCAATGGAGACTACAGTGCTGACATCAACTGCAGCTGAAGCCACCACTTCTCCACTGCAGACCACCGAGCTCCCATCAACTACCGAGTTTCTTTCCATTTCACCTATGGAGACTACAGTGCTGACATCAACTGCACCAGAAGCCACCACTTCTCCACTGCAGACCACAGAGCTCCCATCAAGCACTGAGGCTCTATCCACTTCACCAATGGAGACTACAGTGCTGACATCAACTGCACCAGAAGCCACCACTTCTCCACTGCAGACCACAGAGCTCCCATCAACTACCGAGTTTCTTTCCATTTCACCTATGGAGACTACAGTGCTGACATCAACTGCACCAGAAGCCACCACTTCTCCACTGCAGACCACAGAGCTCCCATCAAGTACTGAAGCTCTATCCATTTCACCTATGGAGACTACAGTGCTGACATCAACTGCACCAGAAGCCACCACTTCTCCACTGCAGACCACAGAGCTCCCATCCAGTACTGAAGCTCTATCCACTTCACCAATGGAGACTACAGTGCTGACATCAACCTTACCAGAAGCCACCACTTCTCCACTGCAGACCACAGAGCTCCCATCCAGTACTGAGGCTCTATCCACTTCACCAAAGGAGACTACCGGGCTGACATCAACTGTACCAGAAGCCACCACTTCTCCACTGCAGACCACAGAGCTCTCATCAAGTGCAAAATCTTTATCCATTTCTCCAGTAGAAACTACAGAGGTAACATCAACTGTACATGTTGCCTCCACTATTCCCATAGTGCCTGTGGAGGTCACGTCTAGTGGAGAACATACATCCACTTCTGCAATGGGGACTACTGAGTTAGCATCATGGTCCATAGCTCTTTCTACTTCCCATGGAGTGTCTGCTGGATTTACATCAGAGACAGCCACCACTTTAGAGACAGAGAAAGGTATGTTCCTTTATTTCCTAAGGGCTCATCCACACGCATCTTTCCCCAAATTTTCTAGGCGCAGGTCTGTGGTTTATAACGCTGTATTTGAATGTTAAAAACAAAACAAAACAACCCTGACTCTTTCAGGACAAAAACTTGCTGTTTAATGTTGAATTGCAATAAATCTGCCAATTTAGTGATAAAGTGTCAGCTTCTGCAGAGGAAACCGCTGTGGCGGGCAAAAAAGGACTCAGCCTTCCCACTTTTTAAAAAGTTAAGAGTTCTGTACTTACAAACTCTCCTAAGGTCAGATTCATGTCATTTTCCATATAGAATTCAGAAAAAGTTGCACAGGCAGTAAAACTTAGTTTAGTTACAGTGGTAAATTTTTCCTATATTATTGGTTTAGTAACTCAAGAGAGGCTTGAAAGAACAATGTGGTCTGAGCTGCAGCAACTAGCTCAGACCTCCTCACATGTTGAGCTTCTCAGGCACTGTGCTTTAAACCACTGTGCCGCTTGGACTTGCTGATCAGAAGGTTGGCGGTTCGAATCCCCGCGACGGGGTGAGCTCCCATTGCTCTGTCCCAGCTCCTGCCCACCTAGCAGTTCGAAAGCACACAGTGCAAGTATATAAATAGGTACCACTGCGGCAGGAAGGTAAACGGCATTTCCATGTACTGCTCTGGTTTTGCCATAAGCGACTTAGTCATGCTGGCCACATGACCCGGAAAAACTGTGGACAAACGCCAGCTCCCTCGGCCAGTAAAGCGAGATGAGTGCCGCAACCCCAGAGTCGTTCGCAACTGGACTTAATTGTCAGGGGTCCCTGTACCTTTAAGCCTGTCAGGACAGCTTACTCTATGGTCTTAACCCTCTCATGCAAAGGGCGAACCTCAGCCTAGAAACACGGCACAAAAGGAAACCTGGGTGATCCCTTCCTTTATATACAGGATGCTTTGCAAGGAACAGGTATGGGGTCACCTGGCCCAGGCACTCCCTGTCTGACACAAACAGGAAGCAGTGGAGGATGGGGAGACCTGGAGGATGGGTTGATGTCCTGAGTCCTGTGGAGAGATCTTGGAAGGTTTGGTCAGAGTGGGTGGAGGAACAGGATGAGGATGTAGAACTCTCAGAACTGGATCCCAAGGAGGTGCTCAGTGGATTGGGCGGCATTGGCCTTGGGGCCGGCCCGAGAGAAGCCAACCCCAGTGGATCCTGAGACCCCAAGTGTTGCATCGCAGCAGTCTGATGTGACCCCAGCACTGTCAGAAAGGAGTCATTTGGATTTGAGTATTCTCAACAGGTACAAATATTATAATGTTTGTTATTAACATAAGAAGGAGGTGACACATTTACCGTATTTTTCGCTCTGTAAGACGCACCAGACCACAAGACGCACCTAGTTTTTGGAGGAGGAAAACAAGAAAAAAAATATTCTGAATCTCAGAAGCCAGAACAACAAGAAGGATCGGTGCGCAGCGAAAGCAGCGATCCCTCTTGCTGTTCTGGCTTCTGGGATAGCTGCGCAGCCTGCATTCACTCCATAAGACGCACACACATTTCCACTTACTTTTTAGGAGGGAAAAAGTGAGTCTTACAGAGCAAAAAAGACGGTATTTTCTATCCCACGTAAAGACTTTTCGACAGTCTGCTGTTGTTGGGGGTTCCCCCAGACCTCCTCTCAGTGGTCCTGCCTGAGGATCAGGACACCAACCATGCAAGTGTCTGACTTCTCCACTTGTTGAATGGGAGGCCCTATGGGGCCAGTGGCGTAGCGAGGGTTGCCCAGGGCCGCGTGGAGCAGGGTGGCAAACAAACAGTTGGAGTACGCTTTCACATTCAACTGCATGTGTCACCCAGGAGATCGCAGCTGCAGAGATAAGAAAATAGGAGCCGTTCCATGGTCTGGAGAGGTCACTTCTGGGTTCCCATGGAGAAGCCCAGTGACGGAAGCATGTAGCTGTATTGAGGCAGCACCGGGTGTTGAAATTTTGTGCCCCTTACAATTTTGTGCCCAGGGCAACCGCTTCTGGGTCCCCCCTATGCCACACCACGGCACAGGGACTGTCAGTTGTTGGCACAACATCTTAGCTTCTCCTTTGCCACATATCTCGGACTCTGTTGCATTTCTTGACCCACATGCCGTATGCATCATAGCAACCGATGCACTGGCTGTCTGATGGAAACCGAGCTGAGAGTCTGTGTCTGAAAGTGGGAGCGGGGACACGTCAGCAAAGATCTCTGGCCGGCAGTAATGGAAATCTGTCCCCTTCCAGCCACCAAACACAACGAATCTGTGATCCAGCCTGTTACTGAAAAGCCAATCCTGCAACCGGGAGGTGTTAAGAATGCCACAACGCCACAGGCAACTACGCCCCGTGTCGGAACAACAAGTGAGTATTAACTATTGCTGATACTGTTCAGGATAATTCACTTTCTGACCCACCCTTCGCTACAATGTCCCTGGCAGGTCTTGCTCTCATTTTGAAAAGATGTCTATCCATATTCTGCAAATAGATAGATGATAGATAGATAGATAGATAGATAGATAGATAGATAGATACTCTACTACACTGAAATGTTTCTTGAATTGTCCTTGAATCTTCCTGCCACACTTGCCATCCTCTCCTTTCAATTCTGGATCCACGCATCCTTTTCTAGTCCCTCCCCCTTTTCGGGGTGAGCAGAGTGGATCCAGAGCAGGGGTGGCTCAGAGATGGATGCAGCTGCCGAGCTGCTCAACTGCCTCATTCCTTTAGTCAGAATGACTGAATCTGTATCCGCCGCCCATGTCCTGGTCCACATTTCACGGTCCCGCTCCTGTTACCATTTGCCAATCACCATGGGACTTTTTTTGAGTGGTGGGGTGGCTTTTTGAATAAGCCTGTGTGTGAATTTGTTTTATGTGTGGGGATCTGTAAGGCTGTATTCCGATGGCATGAGTATCACGGCGACCGGTAGTTTCTTCGTCTGCCTTCACAACCGTTGTAACATGCCCCTTGTTATCTTTCGCCTATTCTGCTGTTGAGGACTTCTTGGATCTTCTTTGTCTAGCCACTTCCCTTTGACCTTACTGCCTTGGGTGACCCTGCTGGGAGTACGAGATTCCCGACAGCTTCGCTCACAAGGGTCATAGGAACATGCAAGCCCACTCACCAGGACGAGGAGATGATCCTTTGAGAACCAGTGCTCTAAGCATGCATCACATAAGCTCTCTTTTGATTTCATTGATATGAACCCTTTCTGGGGACTTTCTGGGCAGGCAAGGGAGGAGGATTATCTCATCTCCCCATCACATCTTCTCATGGTAACCCCCGGCTCTCTATTTCCTCCATAGGCTCTTCCGCAAAACCTCCGCTGCCTCCACTTATACCCGCAACAGCCCGCACAACCATCAAAATCACCCCGGTAGTGACAACCCCCAGACAGCCGCCAGTAATTTCCTCCACGGCATCCCAGTTGACAAGTAAGAAAATTTCACAGTGATGGTTTTGTTTTTAATTATTTAAAAATGATTTTTAAAAGGAGGGGGAGCTGGAAGCATATTAATAATGATTTTATTATTTAGACCCCACCCATCTGGCTGGGTTTCCCCAGCCACTCTGGGCGGCTTCCAGCAGATACAAAAACATTAAACATTAAAAAACATTTTAAAAACTTCCCAATACCAGGCTGCCTTTAGTTGTCTTCTAAAGATTGTATAGTTACTTATCTCCTTGGTGTTTGATGGGAAGGGGTTCCACAGGGCCTGCCACTGGGGAACTCCCACCTGAAACCTGCCGGCATTGGCCAATTGGCCGGCAGCTGGGAGATCCTTCCCCAGCCAGCCAACAGATCACTGGAGCCCCGTGACCACGCCACCTTTGAAGGCGGGCAAACTTATGACATTCATTTCAAATATTGTATTCTGGGTATTGCTTTATTTCATTTCCCCCTTTTAACCACCCTGGGTGCCCTTTGCTAAGAAAGAATGGGGTAGAAGTTTACCGAATACAGACGTTCATTTATTCCCCCCCTCTGTTCCAGCCACTCTGCCAACGCCAGCCCAAACAACAACCCCAATTCCAGCGGTTGAACAATTCACCCTCAATTTCACCATCACCAACCTCAAGTACAGGGAAGAGATGGGAACTCACAATTCCAAAATATTCAATGCAACAGAGAGTGATCTCACCCATCTGGTAAGCCTGACTCCATGGCAGTTAGCAAGGGATGTGTGGACACTTTCTGTAGGGTGGAATATGCTCAATGTCTCTTTCCTTCCTCAGCTTGATGGAATTCTCCTCAACAGCAGCATTGGCCCGGCATATCTGAGGTGCAAAGTGACTCAACTCAGGTAAGCCTTCCCCAAAGGTGGGAACATACCTGCTCTGCTGGCAACCCAGGCAAACAAGGTTGGCATCTTCCGTCCTCCCTTGTCCATATCTGTGGTCAATCCTGAATGCTGATTTCCCTCTCCTCCCAGACCGGTGAGAGACGGGGATGAAACCGGAATGGACGCCGTCTGCACTTACCGCAATGACTCCACCACGCCCGCCTTTGACCGAGTGAAGGTGTACCACGAGATCGTCAACCAGACCAACAGTTTCACCGAGATGGGGCAATACTATCTGGAAAGATACAGCCTCTACGTCAACGGTAGCTGAGTGGTTTTTAAGCTTTGGATGTGCATCAATTATCTGGATTTGTGTGGATGTGTGTGTGTGTCCATGAATGTTACTAGAAGCAACACAGCGGTTTCTCCAGCCCAGCCTTCTCCAGAAGCCAAATTTCCAGGACTGAATGCTGCGGACTTTGATCAATATGATATTGTGTGTTTTGTTGGATAGAACAGGGCTAATCATGATATGACTATGGAGGTTTTCACCAGATGTTGTGTGAGGGTCTGAGGCTCCCTTGGCAGTGAGATGATTTTCTCACAGAGGTGAAGGATGTTCATTCCTGTGTACAGATGGTGCACTGTCCAAAATAGTGAGGAATCCCAACCAGTTACTATTATATTTGAAAAGCCTGTTTATGGTATTACGTTATGCAATTTCCTGAATAAATGTCTCGTCCATTTCCATAGGTTATCATGAAACCCCTCCTGTAACAAGTAAGTAGAACGCCATTTAAATTCTAACACATCAAGCCACCCTCTGACATTCAGAGGAGCAGATGTTGACAATGCATGAGTGGAAGAGTACCAAACTGAAGATTCTTTGAGTCAAGTGATTCGTTTGTTAGATTTATCAGTCTTACCATGTGATCAACACTTAGTTGACATACAAAATATTTCAATCTGTTAAAAAGGGGATATATAATTTGAGAATATGAAGTTTCATGGCCTTTGTTTTAATTCTTGCATTCTGAAAATTGCTTTATTTGGTTTTCTTTTCTCAGTTCTCAATCACACCATTCCATCGACTTTTGTTGAAATTAAAAGAATTTAAATCTCTTAAAGAGGAAATATATATCATGAGACCTGGGAGTTTGATGACTTGCATTTTAATTATTGTATTCTGGGAATTCCTTCATTTGATTTCCCCTTGTTTTAACTATTCTGCTTCCCCCTTGGGAAGGGTGGAATGGAAATTCATAAAATACCTATGTCTGTTCCAGCCACTCTGCCAACGCCAGCCCAAACAACAACCCCAATTCCAGCAGTTGAACAATTCACCCTCAATTTCACCATCACCAACCTCAAGTACAGGGAAGAGATGGGAACTCACAATTCCAAAATATTCAATGCAACAGAGAGTGATCTCACCCATCTGGTAAGCCTGACTCCATGGCAGTTAGCAAGGGATGTGTGGACACTTTCTGTAGGGTGGAATATGCTCAATGTCTCTTTCCTTCCTCAGCTTGATGGAATTCTCCTCAACAGCAGCATTGGCCCGGCATATCTGAGGTGCAAAGTGACTCAACTCAGGTAAGCCTTCCCCAAAGGTGGGAACATATCGGCTCTGCTGGCAACCCAGGCAAACAAGGTTGGCATCTTCTGTCCTCCCTTGTCCATATCTGTGGTCAATCCTGAATGCTGATTTCCCTCTCCTCCCAGACCGGTGAGAGACGGGGATGAAACCGGAATGGACGCCGTCTGCACTTACCGCAACGACTCCACCACGCCCGCCTTTGACCGAGTGAAGGTGTACCACGAGATCGTCAACCAGACCAACAGTTTCACCGAGATGGGGCAATACTATCTGGAAAGATACAGCCTCTACGTCAACGGTAGCTGAGTGGTTTTTAAGCTTTGGATGTGCATCAATTATCTGGATATATGTTTGATGTGTGTGTATCCATGAATGTTAATAAAAGCAACACAGCAGTATCCCCAGCCCAGCATTCTCCAGAAGCCAAATTTCTAGGACCGAATGCTGTGGACTTGGATGAATATGATTTTGTGTGTTGTTTGGGTAGAACGGGGCTAATCTGTCAGCATCGCCCTTGAGCCAGTGTACCAACTGGACTCATGCACTTCAGTCCTGACTGGGCTAGGCGAGCTGGGTAGCACTTCCAGAGACCACCTTCTTCACAGGAACAGGTCAAAGTGCTGTGGACTCACAGCTTAGAGTTGTGAGCACCGGATTCACTTCCACAATATAGTCGTCGCACAGCAGAGTATAGCAGAGTCTGGCAGTGTATAAACGACTCGGAGAGCAGCTCTGTAGAATATCTTCTTTTATTCTATAACTACAACTATAATACAAAACTATATACAGAGCTAAATGGGTCTAAGCATAAATGAATGCTGCACTGAGTGTCTGCAGCTGCTCTTAGCAGCAACCTTATCTCTACACACAATCTCTAACACTCAGTCTCTCTCTCTCCCCGACACACTGACTGACTGAGACTTTGATGTGGTGCTGGAGCTGAACAAATAGAAAGCAGAACACTGCTCCTCCTCTCTGGAGAATCAGCAGACTCGTCAGGAGATTCTTGGATATGGGAGGGGTGAAATCTCCTCATAATCATGATGCAGAGATATGACTATGGAGGTTTTCACCAGATGTTGTGTGAGGGTCTGAGGCTCCCTTGGCAGTGAGATGATTTTCTCATAGAGGTGAAGGATGTTCATTCCTGTGTGGTGACGGTGCACCGTCCAAAATAGTGAGGAATCCCAACCAGTTACTATTATATTTCAAAAGCCTGTTTGTTGTATTACATTATGCAATTTCCTGAATTAACGTCTCTTGCATTTCCATAGGTTATCATGAAACCCCTCCTGAAATGAGTAAGTAGAACCAAATTTAAATTCTGAAAACAACACCCCAATCTGACAAAAACAGGGAAAAGAGTGATGGGATGAGGGGGGGTGTGATTTGGAAAATGCACCAGGGGAAGGATAGCAACATGAGCACTCTTTGGTTTGTTTGTTTGTTTGTTTGTTTGTTTGTTTGTTTAGATTTCCAAATCTTGCCATCATGTGATCGACTTCTGGTTGACATTCAAAATATTTGAATGTGTTAAGATAGTTTGAGAATATGGAGTTTCATGATCTTTGTTTTAATTCTTGCATTCTGAATATTGCTTTGTTTCGTTTTCTTTTCCTCAATTTTCAGTCACAAAGTTCCATCAACTTCTTGTTGAAATTAAAAGTATTTCAATCTCTTAAGGAGGAAACATATATTGTTGGAGTCCTGGGAGTTCGATGTCTTGCATTTTAATTATTGTATTCTGGGAATTCCTTCATTTGATTTCCTCTTCTTTTAACTATTCTGCTTTCCCCTTGGGAAGGGTGGAATGGAAATTTATGAAATACCTATGTCTCTTCTAGCCACTCTGCCCACACCTGCCCAAACAACAACCCCAATTCCAGCGGTTGAACAATTCACCGTCAATTTCACCGTCACCAACCTCAAGTACAGGGAAGAGATGGGACAACCCAATTCCACAGTGTTCAACACAACGGGAAGAGCACTCATTGCAGTGGTAAGTCTGATAGCGACTGCTTGTGAGAACAGCTTGTGAGGAGGGGAAGACCAGGCTCTTGTTTTGACATCGTGTCTCATTCCTCTCTCAGCTTGGCAGATTCCTCAGCAACAGCAGCATTGGCCCTGCCTATCTGGGGTGCAGAGTGACTCAGCTCAGGTACGTCTTCCTCCAATGGGAGAACATTTCTGTGCTGCTCATGCCACACCTTGCAAGGGGGACTCCATCCTTTCTTCCCTTGTGGACCATTCTGCATCCTGAATGATTTCCCTCTCTCTTTGTCCTCCCAGGCCAGTGAAGAACGGGGATGAAACTGGAATGGACGCCGTCTGCACTTACCGCAATGACTCCACCAGCCCCGCCTTTGACCGAGTGAAGGTGTATCATGAGATCGTCAACCAGACGGACAACTTCAGCAAGATGAGGCCCTATGAGGTGGAAAGATACAGCCTCTACGTCAATGGTAAACAAGTTGTGGAGCCCTTGATGTGCATAGATTGTCTCTCTGTGTGTGTTTTGTGCAGTACCCCCAAGCCCAGCCTTCATCTGAGTCAATGTTTGCAGAGATATTCAGACCCTTTCTTGCAAACTAAATGCTGGGGTATTTTCAAGTAATTTTGTTCCTGCTTGAGTTGCTGTGAGAATCTGGGTGCAGGGATGACGCTATGAGGTTTTTGTCCTCTGCCCAGGAGGCCTCCCCATGTATGAAAGTGTCCAAAGCTGATTGAGGTGATTGTCATGTGATGGACATGATTGTGTCATAATATGTATGAGATGCTTCTCACTGCCTCTGCTTAGTGCATCTTCCGAACACAGGAGGACATAACAATTCTCCTGCCCAGGAAAAGACCTCCATATTTTAAACATCATTATATTGAGAGCTTCTCAAATGACCATCTCTTACTTTTCTGTAGGTTATCATGAAGACCCTCCTGAAACAAGTAAGTAGAACCACATTGAAATTGTAACACAACACACTCCCAGTGTATCTTGTCCTTTTCTAGGTTACAATGGAGCCCCTCTTGAAGCAAGTAAGTACCACCTAAGTATTTTTAAGTAGAGTCTCTTACAACATAGTCAGGGATGAGACTCATGATATTAAAAACTTTGGTAATACACCAGTGAACCGCGTGTCAATATGAGCACCCTTTAATGGATAGGGTATAATAATTGTATAATGCTATAAATCTCTTGACCCTAGTACATATCTTTCCCCTCCTGTTCCAGCCACTCTGCCAATGCCAACACAAACGCCAACCCCAACCCCAACACTTGAACACTTCACCCTCAACTGTACCATAACCAACCTCAGATACAAGCCAGAAATGGGAACTCCCAACTCAAAGGCCTTCAACGCTACAGAGAAAGTGCTCACCATGCTGGTGAGTCTGATTCTGAGCCACTTTTGAGAATGGCATGCAATGAGGTGTGAGCGAGCCTGTTGATTTCACCAATTCAATGTTTCCTTCCTTCTTAAGTTTGGAAGAATTCTCCGCAACAGCAGCATTGGCCCGGCGTACCTGGGATGCGAAGTGACTCAGCTCAGGTAAGCCTTCCTCAAGTGCGGAAACATATATCCTCTGGACATTACTCACTCGGGCAACAGTGACTTCATCCCTCCTCTGTTGTCCACCATTTTGGTCTGTCCTGAAATTCTTTCTCTCTCCTTCCAGACCGGTGAGCAATGGGGAGGAAACCGGAATGGATGCCATCTGCACTTACCGCAATGACTCCACCACGCCCACCTTTGACCGGGTGAAGGTGTACCATGAGATCGTCAACCAGACCAGCGGCTTCACCAAGATGGTTCCCTACAGCATGGAAAGATACAGCCTCTACGTCAACGGTAGCCAAGAGATTCTTAGTCACTTCATGTGCATAGATTAACTGTCTGTGGTTTGTGTAATGGAATAGAATAGACTGTCCTCTGAGCTCAGTTTCTTGTTGTGTCCATGATTTCCTGAGAGATGAGGCTCCTCAATCCCAAACTGAGGATGTCATGTTTCATAGGCAGAAGGAAATTTGGAAGTGGGGCATGGAGAGGGGGGAGCCCACAATGAAGAGGATTATACTCAGTGGAAGTCTGAATTGAACCTTTTTCAAGTGTCTACAACTGAAATACCACTGTCTTGGTCCAATCACAAACCAGCCTGTCTTCCTTTGTCCTAGGTTATCATGAGGTCCCAGCTGAATCAAGTAAGTTTACTTTTAAAAATCCTACATCTTAAGGCCCTTCATGGCCCTTTCACCAAACTCAAGGGAAGGAGTTATAGGAAGGCAATAGTGTTGGCCGTTTGTCAATTGAAGAGCATCTATGTGAACACAAATAAATTGATTGGTTGTTATTTTGATCAGTCACACCAAGCAGTGAGCCGCTAGCCTCTGCCTGATCCATTTATTTCATTTCCTGTGGTAGCCCCTCCACCAGCCCTGACACCAACCCCAGCCCTGGCAGTTGAACCCTTCACCGTCAACTGGACAGTAACCAACCTCAGGTATAACCCAGAAATGGGGACGCCCAATTCAAAGGCCTTCAACGCTACAGAGAAAGCTCTCACCACGCTGGTAAGTCCAATTCCTGCCCACTTGTGAGAATGGCTTCCCATGATCCTATCGGTTTGATGTACTCAATGCCTCCTTCATTTTTCAGCTGGGAAGAATTCTCCGCAACAGCAGCATTGGCCCAGCGTACGTGGGATGCAAAGTGACTCAGCTCAGGTCAGCCATCCTCAAACACGGGAACCTTTTAGCTCTGATCATCCCTTGAACAGACACGAATGATCCTGTCTCGCCCAACCGTTCCAACTGCTCATAATTCTACTCAACCTCTCTCTCTTTCCTCCCAGACCGTTGAGAGACGGGGATGAAACCGGAATGGACGCCGTCTGCACTTACCGCAACGACTCCACCACGCCCACCTTTGACCGGGTGAAGGTGTACCACGAGATCGTCAACCAGACCAGTGGTTTCACCAAGATGGTTCCCTACACCATGGAAAGATACAGCCTCTATGTCAATGGTAACCAGGTGTTTCCTAATCATCTCGTGTGCATGCCTTATTTCTGTTTGTGTCATAGTACAGAAATAGACCCTCCTCCTCCTCCTCCTTTTTTTGTTGTGTCCATTATTTCCTGAGAGATGAGGCCACTCACTCCAGAATTGAGAGCTCTCTAAACGGGGATTTCATGTTTCATAGGCAGAAGGAACTTTGGGAGTGGGGAATGGAGAGGGGGGAGCCTCCCCTGAGGAGGATTACACTCAGTGGAAGTCTGGATTGGACCCTTTTCAAGTGTCTACAACTGAAACACCGCTGTCTTGGTCCAGTCATAAACCAGCATGTCTTTCTTTGTCCTAGGTTACAGAGAAGTTCCTGTTGCATCAAGTAAGTACCATATCATTATCCATAAATTGTGCTCATGACAAACTCAAGGGAACGACTAAAATGAGGGTGTCAGCAATGGCCATGCCTCAGTGGAAGAGCATAAATTTTAACACACTTTTGTTGATTGCTTTACTGTGTCTCACAATCCCATCACACAATGTACCTCCTATGCTTCCACTTGCAGCCACTCTGCCAACGCCAACACAAACCCCAACCCCAGTCCCAACACTTGAACGCTTCACCCTCAACTGTACCGTAACCAACCTCAGATACAAGCCAGAAATGGGAACTCCCAACTCAAAGGCCTTCAACGCTACAGAGAAAGCGCTCACCATGCTGGTAAGTCTGATCCCCATCTGCTTGTGAGACTGGACTGGGATTTGTCGTCGGTGATCCTGATGATTTCACCAATTCAATGTTTCCTTCCTTCTTCAGTTTGGAAGAATTCTTCGGAAGAGCAGCATTGGCCCGGCGTACCTGGGATGCGAAGTGACTCAGCTCAGGTAAGCCTTCCTCAAATGCGGAGACATATATCCTCTGGTCCTTTCTCACTCTGGCAATAGTGACTTCCTCCCTCCTCTCTTTTCCACCTTTGTGGTCAGTCCTGCATCCCAAATTCTCTCTTTCTTTTCCCAGACCGGTGAGAGACGGGGCTGAAACCGGAATGGACGCCGTCTGCACTTACCGCAACGACTCCACCGCGCCCACCTTTGACCGGGTGAAGGTGTACCATGAGATCCTCAACCAGACCAGCGGTTTCACCAAGATGGTTCCCTACAGCATGGAAAGATACAGCCTCTACGTCAACGGTAACCAAGTGTTTCTTAAGGATTTAATGTACATCCCTTATCTTTGTGTGGTTTGTGTTGTAGTTACAGTGCAGGTGTCCTGAGGGTCCCGTCTCCTCATCAGGTCTAATGTTTTCAGAGAGATGAGGGCTCCATCTCCTGAATGACATGCTTTCAAATGGGGGATTTCAAACTCTATGAGTTGAAGGAAGGTGAACTGGCAGCAGAGATAGATTGTGGAAGAGGCCATCAACAACTGAGAAGGATGCCTCCTTCCTGGTGCTGCCCCTATTACTGCACCACGTAGCCCATGTTCAAGAAGCTTTCCCAATCCCCACAGAGCTGGTTGAGAGGGAGACAGATTGGAGACCCACCAACCCCGCTCTGAGCAGTACACCACGCAAGGGAATTCTGGATGCAACCAGTTACCGCATTTTTGGCTCTATAAGACGCACCTAGTTTTTGGAGGAGGAAAACAAGAAAAAAATAATCTTGAATCTCAGAAGCCAGAACAGCAAGAGGGATCGCTGCACAGCGAAAGCAGCAATCCCTCTTGCTGTTCTGGCTTCTGGGATAGATGAGCAGCCTGCATTCGCTCCATAACATGTACACACATTTCCCCTTACTTTTTAGGAGGGAAAAAGTGGGTCTTATAGAGCAAAAAATGTGGTATTTTTTTGCCGGGAATCTCCATCTGAAACACCACTGTTTTGCCTCATTTATAAACCTGTGTTTCTTCTTTTTCCTCAGGTTATCATGAAGTCCCAGTTGAACCAAGTAAGTCTGCTTTAAAAGTTCCAAGTTCTAAAAACTCTTCATGGCCCTTTCACCAAACTCAAGGAAAGGAGTTATAGGAAGGCAATAGTGTTGGCCAAACACATTTAAATTGATTGGTTGTTATTTTGGTCAGTCACACCATGCGGTGAGCCACTAGCTTCTGCCTGATCCATTTATTTCATTTCCTGTGGTAGCCCCTCCATCAGCCCTGACATCAACCCCAGCCCTGGCAGTTGAACCCTTCACACATTTAAATTGATTGGTTGTTATTTTGCGATGAGCCACTAGCCTCTGCCTGATCCATTTATTTCATTTCCTGTGGTAGCCCCTCCACCAGCCCTGACACCAACCCCAGCCCTGGCAGTTGAACCCTTCACCGTCAACTGGACCGTAACCAACCTCAGGTATAACCCAGAAATGGGGACGCCCAATTCAAAGGCCTTCAACGCTACAGAGAAAGCTCTCACCACGCTGGTAAGTCCAATTCCTGCCCATTGTGAGAATAGATTCCCATGATCCTATCGGTTTGATGTACTCAGTGCCTCCTTCATTTTTCAGCTGGGAAGAATTCTCCGCAACAGCAGCATTGGCCCGTCATATGTGGGATGCAAAGTGACTCAGCTCAGGTCAGCCATCCTCAAACACGGGAACCTTTTAACTCTGATCATCCCTTGAACAGACACGAATGATCCTCTCACCCAACCGTTCCAACTGCTCATAATTCTACTCAACCTCTCTCTCTCTTTCCTCCCAGACCTGTGAGTGATGGGGATGAAACCGGAATGGACGCCGTCTGCACTTACCGCAACGACTCCACCACGCCCGCCTTTGACCGGGTGAAGGTGTACCACGAGATCGTCAACCAGAGCAGCGGTTTCACCAAGATGGCTCCCTACAGCATGGAAAGATACAGCCTCTATGTCAATGGTAAATAGGTGTTTCCTAATCATCTCGTGTGCATGCCTTATGTGGGGTTTGTGTCATAGTACAGAAATAGACAGCTCCGTTTTCTTTTCATGATTTCCTGAGAGATGAGGCCTCTCACTCCAGAACTGAGAGCTCTCTAAACAGCGATTTCATGTTTCATAGGCGGAAAGAGGGGGGAATGGAGAGGGGGGAGCCTCCCCTGAGGAGGATTACACTCAGTGGAAGTCTGGATTGGACCGTTTTCAAGTGTCTACAACTGAAACACCGCTGTCTTGGTCCAGTCATAAACCAGCATGTCTTTCTTTGTCCTAGGTTACAGAGAAGTTCCTGTTGCATCAAGTAAGTACCATATCATTATCCATAAATTGTGCTCATGACAAACTCAAGGGAACGACTAAAATGAGGGTGTCAGCAATGGCCATGCCTCAGTGGAAGAGCATAAATTTTAACACGCTTTTGTTGATTGCTTTGCTGTGTGTCACAATCCCATCACACAATGTACCTCCTATGCTTCCACTTGCAGCCACTCTGCCAACGCCAACGCCAACACAAACCCCAACCCCAGTCCCAACACTTGAACGCTTCACCCTCAACTGTACCGTAACCAACCTCAGATACAAGCCAGAAATGGGAACTCCCAACTCAAAGGCCTTCAACGCTACAGAGAAAGCGCTCACCATGCTGGTAAGTCTGATCCCCATCTGCTTGTGAGACTGGCACGGGATTTGTCGTCGGTGATCCTGATGATTTCACCAATTCAATGTTTCCTTTTTTATTTTTTAAATGATATTTATTAAAGTTTCCAATAAGTACAAGTACAAGTACAAATCTGTTTATTGTGAGGACCATGCCTGTGCACAAAAATCAACACTACAGTAGTTAAAGATTGTTAAAATTCATTACATACTATGCCGACAAAACCTTCTTCCCACGATTAATTATAAATTATTATAATTTATTATTAAGTCTGATTCCCATCTACTTGTGAGACTGGGTTGGGATGTGTCGAGGGTGAGCCTGATGATTTCACCAATTCAATGTTTCCTTCCTTCTTCAGTTTGGAAGAATTCTTCGGAAGAGCAGCATTGGCCCGGCGTACCTGGGATGCGAAGTGACTCAGCTCAGGTAAGCCTTCCTCAAATGCGGAGACATATATCCTCTGGTCCTTTCTCACTCTGGCAAGAGTGACTTCCTCACTCCTCTGCTTTCCACCTTTGTGGTCAGTCCTGCATCCCAAATTCTCTCTTTCTTTTCCCAGACCGGTGAGAGACGGGGCTGAAACCGGAATGGACGCCGTCTGCACTTACCGCAACGACTCCACTTTTGACCGGGTGAAGGTGTACCATGAGATCCTCAACCAGACCAGCGGTTTCACCAAGATGGTTCCCTACAGCATGGAAAGATACAGCCTCTACGTCAACGGTAACCAAGTGTTTCTTAAGGATTTAATGTACATCCCTTATCTTTGTGTGGTTTGTGTCGTAGTTACAGTGCAGGTGTCCTGAGGGTCCCGTCTCCTCACCAGGTCTAATGTTTTCAGAGAGATGAGGGCTCCATCTCCTGAATGACATGCTTTCAAATGGGGGATTTCAAACTCTATGAGTTGAAGGAAGGTGAACTGGCAGCAGAGATAGATTGTGGAAGAGGCCATCAACAACTGAGAAGGATGCCTCCTTCCTGGTGCTGCCCCTATTACTGCACCACGTAGCCCATGTTCAAGAAGCTTTCCCAATCCCCACAGAGCTGGTTGAGAGGGAGACAGATTGGAGACACACCAACCCCGCTCTGAGCAGTACACCACGCAAGGGAATTCTGGATGCAACCAGTTACTGCATTTTTCGCTCTATAAGATGCACCTAGTTTTTGGAGGAGGAAAACAAGAAAAAAATAATCTTGAATCTCAGAAGCCAGAACAGCAAGAGGGATCGCTGCACAGCGAAAGCAGCAATCCCTCTTGCTGTTCTGGCTTCTGGGATAGATGAGCAGCCTGCATTCGCTCCGTAACATGTACACACATTTCCCCTTACTTTTTAGGAGGGAAAAAGTGGGTCTTATAGAGCAAAAAATGCGGTATTTTTTTGCCGGGAATCTCCATCTGTTTTGCCTCATTTATAAACCTGTGTTTCTTCTTTTCCCCCAGGTTATCACGAAGTCCCAGTTGAACCAAGTAAGTTTGCTTTAAAAGTTCCAAGTTCTAAAAACTCTTCATGGCCCTTTCACCAAACTCAAGGAAAGGAGTTACAGGAAGGCAATAGTGTTGGCCAAACACATTTAAATTGATTGGTTGTTATTTTGCGATGAGCCACTAGCCTCTGCCTGATCCATTTATTTCATTTCCTGTGGTAGCCCCTCCACCAGCCCTGACACCAACCCCAGCCCTGGCAGTTGAACCCTTCACCGTCAACTGGACAGTAACCAACCTCAGGTATAACCCAGAAATGGGGACGCCCAATTCAAAGGCCTTCAACGCTACAGAGAAAGCTCTCACCACGCTGGTAAGTCCAATTCCTGCCCACTTGTGAGAATGGCTTGTCACGCTTCAATCGATTTGATGTACTCAATGCCTCCTTCATTTTTCAGCTGGGAAGAATTCTCCGCAACAGCAGCATTGGCCCGGCGTACGTGGGATGCAAAGTGACTCAGCTCAGGTCAGCCATCCTCAAACACGGGAACCTTTTAGCTCTGATCATCCCTTGAACAGACACGAATGATCCTGTCTCGCCCAACCGTTCCAACTGCTCATAATTCTACTCAACCTCTCTCTCTTTCCTCCCAGACCGTTGAGAGACGGGGATGAAACCGGAATGGACGCCGTCTGCACTTACCGCAACGACTCCACCACACCCACCTTTGACCGGGTGAAGGTGTACCACGAGATCGTCAACCAGACCAGCGGTTTCACCAAGATGGTTCCCTACACCATGGAAAGATACAGCCTCTATGTCAATGGTAACCAGGTGTTTCCTAATCATCTCGTGTGCATGCCTTATGTGGGGTTTGTGTCATAGTACAGAAATAGACTCTCCTCTGAGCTCAGTTTTCTTGTTGTGTCCATTATTTCCTGAGAGATGAGGCCACTCACTCCAGAACTGAGAGCTCTCTAAACGGGTTTTCATGTTTCATAGGCGGAAAGAGGGGGGAATGGAGAGGGGGGGAGCCTCCCCTGAGGAGGATTACACTCAGTGGAAGTCTGGATTGGACCCTTTTCAAGTGTCTACAACTGAAACACCGCTGTCTTTGTCCAGTCATAAACCAGCATGTCTTTCTTTGTCCTAGGTTACAGAGAAGTTCCTGTTGCATCAAGTAAGTACCATATCATTATCCATAAATTGTGCTCATGACAAACTCAAGGGAACGACTAAAATGAGGGTGTCAGCAATGGCCATGCCTCAGTGGAAGAGCATAAATTTTAACACGCTTTTGTTGATTGCTTTACTGTGTGTCACAATCCCATCACACAATGTACCTCCTATGCTTCCACTTGCAGCCACTCTGCCAACGCCAACACAAACCCCAACCCCAGTCCCAACACTTGAACGCTTCACCCTCAACTGTACCGTAACCAACCTCAGATACAAGCCAGAAATGGGAACTCCCAACTCAAAGGCCTTCAACGCTACAGAGAAAGCGCTCACCATGCTGGTAAGTCTGATCCCCATCTGCTTGTGAGACTGGCATGGGATTTGTCGTCGGTGATCCTGATGATTTCACCAATTCAATGTTTCCTTTTTTTTTTTTTTAATGATATTTATTAAAGTTTCCAATAAGTACAAGTACAAATCCGTTTATTGTGAGGACCATGCCTGTGCACAAAAATCAACACTACAGTAGTTAAAGATTGTTAAAATTCATTACATACTATGCCGACAAAACCTTCTTCCCACGATTAATTATAAATTATTATAATTTATTATTAAGTCTGATTCCCATCTACTTGTGAGACTGGGTTGGGATGTGTCGGGGGTGATCCTGATGATTTCACCAATTCAATGTTTCCTTCCTTCTTCAGTTTGGAAGAATTCTTCGGAAGAGCAGCATTGGCCCGGCGTACCTGGGATGCGAAGTGACTCAGCTCAGGTAAGCCTTCCTCAAATGCGGAGACATATATCCTCTGGTCCTTTCTCACTCGGGCAAGAGTGACTTCCTCACTCCTCTGCTTTCCACCTTTGTGGTCAGTCCTGCATCCCAAATTCTCTCTTTCTTTTCCCAGACCGGTGAGAGACGGGGCTGAAACCGGAATGGACGCCGTCTGCACTTACCGCAACGACTCCACCGCGCCCACCTTTGACCGGGTGAAGGTGTACCATGAGATCCTCAACCAGACCAGCGGTTTCACCAAGATGGTTCCCTACAGCATGGAAAGATACAGCCTCTACGTCAACGGTAACCAAGTGTTTCTTAAGGATTTAATGTACATCCCTTATCTTTGTGTGGTTTGTGTCGTAGTTACAGTGCAGGTGTCCTGAGGGTCCCGTCTCCTCACCAGGTCTAATGTTTTCAGAGAGATGAGGGCTCCATCTCCTGAATGACATGCTTTCAAATGGGGGATTTCAAACTCTATGAGTTGAAGGAAGGTGAACTGGCAGCAGAGATAGATTGTGGAAGAGGCCATCAACAACTGAGAAGGATGCCTCCTTCCTGGTGCTGCCCCTATTACTTCACCACGTAGCCCATGTTCAAGAAGCTTTCCCAATCCCCACAGAGCTGGTTGAGAGGGAGACAGATTGGAGACACACCAACCCCGCTCTGAGCAGTACACCACGCAAGGGAATTCTGGATGCAACCAGTTACCGCATTTTTCGCTCTATAAGATGCACCTAGTTTTTGGAGGAGGAAAACAAGAAAAAAATAATCTTGAATCTCAGAAGCCAGAACAGCAAGAGGGATCGCTGCACAGCGAAAGCAGCAATCCCTCTTGCTGTTCTAGCTTCTGGGATAGATGAGCAGCCTGCATTCGCTCCGTAACATGTACACACATTTCCCCTTACTTTTTAGGAGGGAAAAAGTGGGTCTTATAGAGCAAAAAATGCGGTATTTTTTGCCGGGAATCTCCATCTGAAACACCACTGTTTTGCCTCATTTATAAACCTGTGTTTCTTCATTTTCCCCAGGTTATCATGAAGTCCCAGATGAACCAAGTAAGTTTGCTTTAAAAGTTCCAAGTTCTAAAAACTCTTCATGGCCCTTTCACCAAACTCAAGGAAAGGAGTTACAGGAAGGCAATTGTTGTTGTTGTTGTTTAGTCGTTTAGTCGTGTCCGACTCTTCGTGACCCCATGGATCAGAGAACGCCAGGCACTCCTGTCCTCCACTGCCCCCCGCAGCTTGGTCAGACTCATGCTGGTAACCTCGAAAACACTGTCCCACCATCTCGTCCTCTGTCGTTCCCTTCTCCTTGTGCCCTCCATCTTTCCCAACATCAGGGTCTTCTCCAGGGAGTCTTCTCTTCTCATGAGGTGGCCAAAGTACTGGAGCCTCAGCTTCACAATCTGTCCTTCCAGTGAGCACTCAGGGCTGATTTCCTTCAGAATGGAGAGGTTTGATCTTCTTGCAGTCCATGGGACTCTCAAGAGTCTCCTCCAGCACCATAATTCAAAAGCATCAATTCTTCGGCAATCAGCCTTCTTTATGGTCCAGCTCTCACTTCCATACATCACTACTGGGAAAACCATAGCTTTAACTATACGGACCTTTGTTGGCAAGGTGATGTCTCTACTTCTCAAGATGCTGTCTAGGCCTGTCATTGCCCTTCTCCCAAGAAGCAGGCGTCTTTTAATTTCATGGCTGCTGTCACCATCTGCAGTGATCATGGAGCCCAAGAAAGTAAAATCTCTCACTGCCTCCATTTCTTCCCCTTCTATTTGCCAGGAGGTGATGGGACCAGTAGCCATGATCTTCGTTTTTTTGATGTTGAGCTTCAGACCATATTTTGCACTCTCCTCTTTCACCCTCAATAAAAGGTTCTTTAATTCCTCCTCACTTTCTGCCATCAAGGTTGTGTCATCTGCATATCTGAGGTTGTTGATATTTCTTCCGGCAATCTTAATTCCGGCTAGGGATTCATCCAGCCCAGCCTTTCGCATGATGAATTCTGCATATAAGTTAAATAAGCAGGGAGACAAAATGCAGCCTTGTCGTACTCCTTTCCCAATTTTGAACCAGTCAGTTGTTCCATATCCAGTTCTAACTGTAGCTTCTTGTCCCACATATAGATTTCTCAGGAGACAGATGAGGTGATCAGGCACTCCCATTTCTTTAAGAACTTGCCATAGTTTGCCATGGTTGACACAGTCAAAGGCTTTTGCATAGTCAATGAAGCAGAAGTAAATGTCTTTCTGGAACTCTCTAGCTTTCTCCATAATCCAGCGCATGTTTGCAATTTGGTCTCTGGTTCCTCTGCCTCTTCTAAATCCAGCTTGCACTTCTGGGAGTTCTCGGTCCACATACTGCTTGAGCCTTCCTTGTAGAATTTTAAGCATAACCTTGCTAGCGTGATAAATTAGTGCAATTGTGCGATAGTTGGAGCATTCTTTGGCACTGCCCTTCTTTGGGATTGGGATGTAGACTGATCTTCTCCAATCTTCTGGCCACTGCTGAGTTTTCCAAACTTGCTGGCATATTGAGTGTAGCACCTTAACAGCATCATCTTTTAAAATTTTAAATAGTTCAGCTGGAATACCATCACTTCCACTGGCCTTGTTATTTGCAGTGCTTTCTAAGGCCCATTTGACTTCACTCTCCAGGATGTCTGGCTCAAGGTCAGCAACCACACTACCTGGGGTATATGAGACATCCGTTTCTTTCTGGTATAATTCCTCTGTGTATTCTTGCCACCTCTTCTTGATGTCTTCTGCTTCTGTTAGGTCCTTTCCACTTTTGTCCTTTATTATGGAAATCTTTGTACGAAATGTTCCTTTCATATCTCCAATTTTCTTGAACAGATCTCTGGTTCTTCCCATTCTATTGCTTTCCTCTATTTCTTTGCATTGCTTGTTTAAGAAGGTCTTCTTGTCTCTCCTTGCTATTCTTTGGAAATCTGCATTCAATTTCCTGTATGTTTCACGATCTCCCTTGCATTTTGCTTGCCTTCTCTCCCCCGCTATTTGTAAGGCCTCATTGGACAGCCACTTTGCTTTCTTGCATTTCCTTTTCATTGGGATGGTTTTTGTTGCTGCCTCCTGTGTAATGTTACGAGCCTCCATCCATAGTTCTTCAGGCACTCTGTCCACCAAATCTAAATCCTTAAACCTGTTCCTCACTTCCACTGTGTATTCATAAGGGATTTGACTTAGATTGTATCTTACCGGCCCAGTGGTTTTTCCTACTTTCTTCAGTTTAAGCTTGAATTTTGCTATAAGAAGCTGATGATCTGAGCCACAGTCAGCTCCAGGTCTTGTTTTTGCTGACTGTATAGAGCTTCTCCATCTTTGGCTGCAGAGAATATAATCAATCTGATTTCGATGCTGCCCATCTGGTGATGTCCATGTGTAGAGTCGTCTCTTGTGTTGTTGGAACAGCGTGTTTGTGATGACCAGCTTGTTCTCTTGACAGAACTCTATTAGCC
The DNA here is from genome assembly GCF_951804945.1 of Podarcis cretensis. Classification (NCBI taxonomy): domain Eukaryota; kingdom Metazoa; phylum Chordata; class Lepidosauria; order Squamata; family Lacertidae; genus Podarcis; species Podarcis cretensis. The sequence continues at coordinate 3,271,066 of NC_137188.1, forward strand.
TTTGCCCTGCTTCGTTTTGATCTCCAAGGCCAAACTTGCCAGTTGTTCCTTTTATCTCTTGACTCCCTACTTTAGCATTCCAATCCCCTATAATGAGAAGAACATCCTTCTTTGGTGTCACTTCTATAAGGTGTTGTAAGTCTTCATAGAATTGGTCAATTTCAGTTTCTTCAGCACCAGTAGTTGGTGCATAAACTTGGATTACTGTGATGTTAAAAGGTCTGCCTTGGATTCGTATCGAGATCATTCTATCATTTTTGAGATTGCATCCCAGTACAGCTTTTGCCACTCTTTTGTTGACTATGAGGGCCACTCCATTTCTTTTATGGGTTTCTTGCCCACAGTAGTAGATATGATGGTCATCCGAACTGAATTCACCCATTCCCGTCCATTTTAGTTCACTGATGCCCAGGATGTCAATATTTATTCTTGCCATCTCATTTTTGACCACCTCCAACTTACCCATGTTCATGGTTCTTACATTCCAGGTTCCTATGCAATATTTTTCTTTACAGCATTGGACTTTCCTTTCGCTTCCAGGCATATCCGCAACTGAGCGTCCTTTCGGCTTTGGCCCAGCCGCTTCATCAGCTCTGGATCTACTTGTACTTGCCCTCCGCTCTTCCCCAGTAGCATGTTGGACGCCTTCCGACCTGAGGGGCTCATCTTCCAGCGTCATAACTTTTATATGCCTGTTGTCTTTGTCCATGGAGTTTTCTTGGCAGGGATACTGGAGTGGCTTGCCGGTTCCTCCTCCAGGTGGATCACGTTTGGTCAAAACTCTCCACTATGACCTGTTCATCTTGGGTGCCCTGCTCGGCATAGTTCATAGCTTCTCTGAGTTCTTCAAGCCCCTTCGCCACGGCAAGGCAGTGATCCATGAAGGGGAAAGGCAATAGTGTTGACCAAAATAGTGTTGATCCAGGAAAAATAGTGTTGATCCAGGAAGGCAATAGTGTTGACCAAACACATTTAAATTGATTGGTTGTTATTTTGCGATGAGCCACTAGCCTCTGCCTGATCCATTTATTTCATTTCCTGTGGTAGCCCCTCCACCAGCCCTGACACCAACCCCAGCCCTGGCAGTTGAACCCTTCACCGTCAACTGGACAGTAACCAACCTCAGGTATAACCCAGAAATGGGGACGCCCAATTCAAAGGCCTTCAACGCTACAGAGAAAGCTCTCACCACGCTGGTAAGTCCAATTCCTGCCCACTTGTGAGAATGGCTTGTCACGCTTCAATCGATTTGATGTACTCAATGCCTCCTTCATTTTTCAGCTGGGAAGAATTCTCCGCAACAGCAGCATTGGCCCGTCATATGTGGGATGCAAAGTGACTCAGCTCAGGTCAGCCATCCTCAAACACGGGAACCTTTTAGCTCTGATCATCCCTTGAACAGACACGAATGATCCTGTCTCGCCCAACCGTTCCAACTGCTCATAATTCTACTCAACCTCTCTCTCTTTCCTCCCAGACCTGTGAGTGATGGGGATGAAACCGGAATGGACGCCGTCTGCACTTACCGCAACGACTCCACCACGCCCGCCTTTGACCGGGTGAAGGTGTACCACGAGATCGTCAACCAGACCAGCGGTTTCACCAAGATGGTTCCCTACAGCATGGAAAGATACAGCCTCTATGTCAATGGTAAACAGGTGTTTCCTAATCATCTCGTGTGCATGCCTTATGTGGGGTTTGTGTCATAGTACAAAAATAGACAGCTCAGTTTTCTTTTCATGATTTCCTGAGAGATGAGGCCTCTCACTCCAGAACTGAGAGCTCTCTAAACAGCGATTTCATGTTTCATAGGCGGAAAGAGGGGGGAATGGAGGGGGGTAGCCTCCCCTAAGGAGGATTATACTCAAGAGGAAGTCTGGATTGAACCCTTTTCAAGTGTCTACAACTGAAACACCGCTGTCTTGGTCCAGTCATAAACCAGCATGTCTTTCTTTGTCCTAGGTTACAGAGAAGTTCCTGTTGCATCAAGTAAGTACCATATCATTATCCATAAATTGTGCTCATGACAAACTCAAGGGAACGACTAAAATGAGGGTGTCAGCAATGGCCATGCCTCAGTGGAAGAGCATAAATTTTAACACGCTTTTGTTGATTGCTTTACTGTGTCTCACAATCCCATCACACAATGTACCTCCTATGCTTCCACTTGCAGCCACTCTGCCAACGCCAACACAAACCCCAACCCCAGTCCCAACACTTGAACGCTTCACCCTCAACTGTACCGTAACCAACCTCAGATACAAGCCAGAAATGGGAACTCCCAACTCAAAGGCCTTCAACGCTACAGAGAAAGCGCTCACCATGCTGGTAAGTCTGATCCCTATCTGCTTGTGAGACTGGCATGGGATTTGTCGTCGGTGATCCTGATGATTTCACCAATTCAATGTTTCCTTTTTTTTTTAATGATATTTATTAAAGTTTCCAATAAGTACAAGTACAAGTACAAATCCGTTTATTGTGAGGACCATGCCTGTGCACAAAAATCAACACTACAGTAGTTAAAGATTGTTAAAATTCATTACATACTATGCCGACAAAACCTTCTTCCCACGATTAATTATAAATTATTATAATTTATTATTAAGTCTGATTCCCATCTACTTGTGAGACTGGGTTGGGATGTGTCGGGGGTGATCCTGATGATTTCACCAATTCAATGTTTCCTTCCTTCTTCAGTTTGGAAGAATTCTTCGGAAGAGCAGCATTGGCCCGGCGTACCTGGGATGCGAAGTGACTCAGCTCAGGTAAGCCTTCCTCAAATGCTGAGACATATATCCTCTGGTCCTTTCTCACTCTGGCAAGAGTGACTTCCTCCCTCCTCTGTTTTCCACCTTTGTGGTCAGTCCTGCATCCCAAATTCTCTCTTTCTTTTCCCAGACCGGTGAGAGATGGGGCTGAAACCGGAATGGACGCCGTCTGCACTTACCGCAACGACTCCACCGCGCCCACCTTTGACCGGGTGAAGGTGTACCATGAGATCCTCAACCAGACCAGCGGTTTCACCAAGATGGTTCCCTACAGCATGGAAAGATACAGCCTCTACGTCAACGGTAACCAAGTGTTTCTTAAGGATTTAATGTACATCCCTTATTTCTCCGTGTGGTTTGTGTCGTAGTTACAGTGCAGGTGTCCTGAGGGTCCCGTCTCGCTGTTCTGACTTCGGGGGCAGCCTTTGCAGCCTCTGCAGGGCTCCGTCTCCCTGTTCTGGCTTTGGGCTTAGCTGCGCAGTCTGCATTCGCTCTATAGGACGCACACACATTTCCCCTTAATTTTTGGAGGGGAAAAAGTGTGTCCTATAGAGCAAAAAATACAGTACAAGGAGGCACCAATCCCAATATGGAGAGCTGCAGGGCAGAGGGGAGGGAGAATCATGACTATTTTCCTGCCGGTTTTGCCTTAGAGAAAAATGCTTCAATGTCTTCTTTTTCTCTCCACAAACTATCACCTCTTCTCTTTCCCCCCCCAGGATATCATGAAGTCCCTCTGGAACCATGTAAGTAGAACTACGAAAGGCTGTAGAATCCTTACAAGAGGCATATGGATGTCTTGATAATGGTTCTAATGGGAATGAAGTGCAAACCTGTTAGTTCTGCACTGAAATGAGAGCCAAGCTGAATTTTCTCCCTCTTGCCTAAGACTGCCTCCGTCTCCGCTTTATTCCAGCCCGGGCAATTGAGCACTTCACCGTCAATTACACTGTCACCAACCTCAAATACAAGTCGGAGATGGGAATTCCGCATTCGAAGGTCTTCAATGCCACAGAAAAAGCTCTCACCACGGTGGTAAGAGTCCGGTTCTGATCCAGTTGTTGATAATTGTTTGTGATCCTTTTGGGTTGACGTAGTTAGTGTATCTGCTGGAATGTTGCTCCTCAAAGGTGCCTAGGAGCTCTGGGTTCTGTTTGTGTCAGAGACCAGCCTTGTGCTGGACCCCTGCCCACTTGGGCTCTCCTCTCTCTCTTTTAAACTTTTATTCACATGGCTTCATCATCACAGTTTTCATTCAACATTACAATCAAAAATTTTAAAATTAAAACATTGACTTCCCTTCTGCCTTTCCATGCCTTCCTTCTAACATCTTTTACTGCTGCATATTATAATCACGCGGGTGGCGCTGTGGCTTAAACCACAGAGCCTAGGACTTGCCGATCAGAAGGTCGGCAGTTTGAATCCCGGCGACGGGGTGACCTCCCGCTGCTCGGTCCCTGCTCCTGCCAACCTAGCAGTTCGAAAGCACGTCAAAGTGCAAGTAGATAAATAGGTACCGCTCCGGCGGGAAGGTAAACAGCGTTTCCTTGCGCTGCTCTGGTTCGCCAGAAGTGGCTTAGTCATGCTGGCCACATGACCCGGAAGCTGTACGCCGGCTCCCTCGGCCAATAAAGCGAGATGAGCGCCGCAACCCCAGAGTCGGCCACAACTGGACCTAATGGACAGTGGTCCCTTTACCTTTACCTTATTATAATCACTCTGTCTTTTCACATTTTATTTCCACATATTTTGCACTGCTGAATTTATTCTAAACCTGCTATTGTTTTGACCCATTTACAGAAGTTCTTCATATAGTCTACAAACATTTTCCAATCCTCTTTAAATGCTTTTTCCTACTGCTCTCCAGTTCTGCTGGTTAGACTCACCAGCTCTGTGTATTCCATCATATTTGCCATTCCTCCCTTGTTGGGACTGCCCCCTTCCTCCACTTTTGAGCATATAAAATCCAAGCTGCAGTTGTTGCATAGAGAAATAAATTCTTATAGTTCTTAGAAACATCTGACTCAATTATTCCTAAGAGAAATGGCTCTGGTCTTTTTGGGAACAACCTTTTAAACATTCCCCTCCCCATCTCATTATAAATTGTCTCCCCAAAGTCCCAGCTGGGCTCTTCCCATCACACAACGCCTGTGAGTCAGCCTATTTTCCCGAGGGTACCCCACCTACAATCCCATGTTGCAGGGTTTTTTGTAGTCTAAATGAACTGTATTAGAAATAAATACCACTGTCCAACCTCCCATGTTTTTTTTTTTGGGGGGGGGGAATTGCTCCTGTCTACAAGGTATTTTTGGTAGCAATGATATTAACAAGTTTAAGCAAAGTTTACCAATGGTATTTTTTCTCTTTCAGCTTGGCAGAGTCATCTCCAGTGGCCGAGGCGTCGGCCCAAACTGTCAGGGATGCCGGGTGACAGCTCTGAGGTCAGCCTTCCCCAACACAACCCTGCCTTCCCACTCTCTAAGGCTCCTCAAACTGTGTCTGGGTACCTCTGGCCTCTGTTCTGCCCTCCTCATTATTCTGCGAGTTCTTGGAGAGAGCTTGCCACAGCCAGAGACTCCCTGGTTCTTCTGCAGCCTCTTGACTCCCCTCCTCTGCTTCAGCCAGGAGTCTGAACTGCTCCCTGTCACAGACTCCTCCTGCTCACCAAACCCTGTTGCCCCTTCAGTATCCAACACCACCTCCTAATCTTCCCCCTCCTCAGTGAGATCTGAGCCTTCCTCCTCTGGAGGTACTGTTAAGCGTTCCCCGGCTGGCTCCTCCCACCACTCCTCATTGTCCAGGCAGGCCCTGACATGTGCTTACGTTGTCCAGACAATAGGAATTGCATCTTTTCCATCACCTCTGGTCCACTCTGAGTGTTTCTCTTTGCATTCTTCCTTTCCTTCCAGGCCGTTGAGAGATGGGGACGAAACGGCAATGGATGCCGTCTGCGCGTATAGGGCTCCATCCCCCTCCTCCCCCTTTGACCGAGTAACGGTGTACCACGAAATTGTGAACAAGACCAATGGCTTCACCAAGATGGGGCCCTACAATCTGAGCTCAAACAGCCTCTATGTGAACGGTAACCAGGTTTTTGATTCGTCCGATATTTTCTATCTGCCTGCTGTGTCTCAGAACATTTAGGATATAAGCCAGTAGGGTTGCTAACCTCCAGTTTCAGGGCCTGATCTGCCCCACCAAGTCTGACAAATTCAGAAAATAGGTAAAGAAAGACCCCATCCATCCATCTCCTCCTCCTCCTCCTCATTTTATTATTTGCACCCAGCCACTCTGCGTGACTTCCAGCATCTACAGGAACATAATAAAACATTAAACATAAAAAAAACTTCCTGATACAAGGCTACCTTCAGATGTCTTCTAAAGGTTGTATGGTTACTTATGTCCTTGATATCTGATGGGAGGGTGTTTCACAGGGAGGGTTCCACCACCAAGAAGACTCTGTGCCTGGTTCTCTGTAGCTTCACTCCTCCCAGTGAGGGAACCGCCAGAAGACCCTCAGAGCTGAACTTCTGTGTCCAGGCTGGACAATGGGGGTGGAGACTCTCCTTCAGAGGCCGAGGCTGTTTAGGGCTTTAAAGGCCAGCACCAACACTTTGAATTGTGCTCGGAAACGTTCTGGGAGCCAATGAGGGTCTTTCAGGACCGGTGTTATATGGTCACGGCGACTGCTCCCAATCACTAGTCTGGCAGCTGCATCCTGGATTAATTGTAGTTTCCGAGTCACTTTCAGAGGTAGCCCCATGGAGAGCACATTGCAGTATCCCAAGTGGGAGATAACCAGAGCATGTCCCACTCTGGTGAGATGGTGCGCAGATGGTCTCAACCATTGAACCAGATGGAGTTGGTAGACATCTAGTTGCAAGTGGACCAAAAATGCAAAAACATTAGCCACTCCTGATTATAAAGAGACCCAGCCCTATCCTAGGACAAAAGTGGGCGAACGTCCATGCTAGAAAGTGGAAGCAACTGAACCCAATTCTACCTTTAAACAAGTGTTCCTTTTCTTTCCAGGTTACAATGAAGCATCTCTTCCTACAAGTAAGGGCATAATAATTGCAATGCTTAATTTTTATTCGTTGTGGGCAGGCTAATCCAAAATTGTGGTGCATCCGTGATTCTCAAAGTGGGGAGTTCTGCCCCCGGGGGAGAATGGGATTGCTTAGGGGGTTGCTAAGAGGCAAGGAAGGGGGCGGCACAGGGGTGCAGGAAGTGTAAAGTTCATTGAATGAAACTGAGTAGTTTTATTTGAATTCTGAATGAAAGGGCAATCAGTTGTTACTGTTCTATTGTGTCATGATCTTCCTCATGAGAACCGCTCTATTGAACAATGCTTTTCCTTTTTTGCAAATATTATTTTTTACTACGTTTCCAAAATTTCTCAAATTATCTTCAGGTTAGATAATTACATAGCAGCTTTGTTTCATGGATTGATTTCCCACCCTGACCTCCACAGTGTTTTTATTCAAACCCATTGCATCATTGTTGACTTAATTAATTCATCTTGTGTTGAACAATGCTGTAAATATATATATATATAGCAGAGTAGGGGCACTGGGGATGAGTTTTTGGGAACTGCCAGGAAGCTGCCCTGAAAAAGCGTGGCAACCACTATGCAGAATTAGATAAATTAACAGGAAAGATTCAAAACCTGCAAGACCAGAGATTCTTAGAAGACTGGAGTAAATAGATGAACTATTTGAAAAGTAATTGTGATGAACAGATTACGCTTGTAGGACTGCAAGAGGTTTTGTAATGTGGATTATTTGAAATAATACAAGAAAGACTATGAAAAGAATTATTAGTTAAGGACAATTAAATGTAATATAGAAATTTAGAAATGCAGAATAAGTGATAAAGAACGGAAAATCATCAGAGGTGTTGGCGGAAGTCTAAAATATTGTATAAGATAAGAAGATATGTTGTATGACTGTTGGAACTGATGTGTTAAAAAAATATATAAAATGAGTTAGATGTTGGGCTGGAAAAAAAAAAGGGAAAAAAGAAAAAGCATGGCAACCTCTGACCTATCAGTTAGATGGATAGCCAATTTCAGCGCTGAGAAGCTGGATCAGAAACACAGTGGCGCCTCGCAAGACGAAATTAATTCGTTCCGCAAGTTTTTTCTTCTTGCGAGTTTTTCTTCTTGCGAAGCACGGTTTCCCATAGGAATGCATTGAAAAATCAATCAATGCGTTCCTATGGAAACCGCCTTCAGACCAGGTCCAGGGACAGTCTGTCCCCCGACCTCTTCTGAAGGCTGGGGGGGGGGGAACGGGGGACAAGGGCTTCCCACCGCCAGCCTTCAGAAGGCTGTTCTGAAGGCTGGCGGTGGGAAGAAAAGCCCTTCTCTCCACCTCCCGCCAGGAGGGCTTCGCTGCCGACCCCCAGCATTTTAAAAGCCCCCGGGACAGCGGAGGTCTTCTGAAGGCAGGCAGTGGGCGAAAGTCTTTGCTCCCCCCCGCCTGCCTTCAAAAGCCGTCCGGGATAGCGGAGAAACGCACTGCGCTTCTCCGCTATCCCGGGAAGGCAGGCGGGGGGGGAGCAAAGACTTTTGCCCCCCGCCGGCCTTCAGAAGAGGTCCAGGACCTCTTCTGAAGGCCGGCGGTGGGCGAAAGTCTTTGCTCCCGACGGCCAGTATTTTAAAAGCAGTCCGGGATAGCGGGAAAGCGCAGCGCGGACTGCTTTTAAAATGCTGGCAGTGGGGAGCAAAGCCTTTCGGCCCCCGCCGGCCTTCCTGGACCTCTTCTGAAGGCCGGAGGGGGGATAGTTCCAAAGGGTAGTTTCCGCTACACTCAAAGATGAATTTCTTCCAAGTGTAGATTGGGTATTATGTGCTGGTAATGCAGACTGGTGAGGTTGGGGGGCATACATGGGGCAAGGCTGTGATCTCACAGGTTATCTCCCTTACAGCTGCCTCGCCCACCACTCCTCGGCCTCCAAAGGCAGCAGTGGATCACTTTACAGTGAACTACACCGTGACGAACCTCATCTACAAGCCGGAGATGGGCACTCCCCAGTCAAAGGTGTTCAATGCGACGGAGAAGGCCCTGTCAGCACTGGTAAGCCCCCCCGCCCCCCGCCCAAGAGACACCTTCTGCTTTTTAAGGGCAGGAATAAATAAATGACAGCACCTTCCTTTCTGCCTAGATGGGTCGAGCAGTGCGGACAAGCAGCGTTGGACCTGCGTTCATGGGATGCAACGTTTCGGAGTTCAGGTATGGATGCAGGGTGGTGCTTTATTATTATTTTAAAGGTGGTCTTTGAAATTTTATCAAGCAAGTAAGAGATGCAAAATAACAAATATATCACAAAGCTTGCTTGTGAATGCAGTCCTTGTATAAAAAACCTCAATACGCATCTTAATCTCTGGCAGGGCAAGTGGCTCACATGGAGCTTTCCATGGTGCTGAAACGTCTGACCTGCCTTGTCCTCTTGGAGGTGCCACTCCAGCAAAGTCCCTGCTCCTTACCAGCACCACTGGTCCTTTCCTGGGACATCTAATTGAGGGCCAAAAGTGTTGAACTGGAAGGAGGAGGAAGAGATCCCACTTAGGAAGAGTTTTAAAGTTTTTAACCTTTCCATTCCCAGATCCATAGATGACGGGAAGAACACTGGCGTGGACAGCGTCTGCAGCTACCAGAAAGACTTGATGGCATCCCCTTTTGACCGGATGCAGATGTATCGGGAGATTGTCAACAAGACAAAGGACTTCACCAAGCTGGGGCCCTACGACCTGGACCGGGACAGCCTCCTCGTGAATGGTGAGGAGTGGAAGCTTGCTGTTATGGTTGAAGCATGTGGAGGTGTTCTTGTGGAAATCAAATCACAGGACAACTCTTGTTTCTCAGCTGAAGCTTCTCTTTATTCAAAATGCCTGGGGCAGAGATCTCTGCTCTCCTGAGAGCCAGAGAGTCCTCTGAGCATGACACAGAGGCCAGAATATTTCTGCAATGATTAATATACCATAAGCGCAGAGACTTACTTCCTCAAATATAAATGCAATATTACAAAGCAATATTTCAACATGTTCCAAAATAGTTGCTTACTCTTTAAATTCAGCTTGTGTTGCTGTGATTTACTGGCAGTGTATGGTTACATGTGTTAGAACATTGTTCTCCATCCTGATTTTTTTAGCCTGGGTGGGACATTCCCCCAACAATGTGCTCTCTGCCACCTTCTAACAAGTATTCCCTTCTTCAACAGGTTATCATGAACCATCTCGTCAACCCAGTAAGTGTGCTATTCACAGAACTGCGACACCTCAACCACATCCCAGCCGAACATAGAAAAATGCCCTAGCATCAGCTTCCCAGCGTTTCAGACTCAAGGGCATTTCCCAGACCTGCCCTGGAGATGCTTGAGATTGAACCCTATGCTTTCCTTTAAAAAAAAGCAAAATTCCAGCCCTTTTGGCCAGTGGTGTAGCGTGGGTCGCCAGTGCCCAGGGCATTCAAGCATCACCCAGGAGATCTCAGCCACAGATGTAAGAAAAGTATGGAGAGGTCACTTCCTGATTTACATGGAGAAACCGTTTTCAGTGAAGCCCAATGACAGAAGTGTGCAGCTGTATTGAGGCAGCCCCAGGTGTTGAAATTTTGCGCCCCTAACAATTTTGCGCCCGGGGCAACCACCTCTGGGGGCCCCCCATGCTACGCCACTGCATAGGGTCTGTCAGTTGTTGGTATAACATCTTCGCTTCTGCTTTGCCACGTATCTCGGCCTCGGGGCAGCCACCCTTGTGATCCTCCCTCACACCACGCCACTGCTCGTGACCTTACCTGCTGCCTTGTGGGACATCTGGGGGGCTCTGCACAAATCCAGAGTGCAGTCCCTAAGGCTGTTGGATGGTGTCTTGCCAGCCTGCTTCCAGCAACTCCTTCAGTCAAGCAAGTGCCAAGCATCTTGCTCTGCTTTCCTTTGGAATTTACGGGACCGCCTCTCCTGGTCTGCCCCACAGAGGACCTTAAGGTTCATGAATAATCATAGTTTAGAGGTCCCGGGCCCTAAGGAAGTCAGATTATCCTCCACCAGGGCCTTCTCAGTGATGGCTCCGACCTGGTGCAGTGCTCTGTCCCATGAGACCAGGGCCCTGCAGGATTTAACTTCCTCCCGCAGGGCCTGTAAGACAGAGCTATTCCACCTGGCCTTCAATTTGAACTTAGCCTGATCTTTTATTCCCATTCCTTCCTTCCCTCCCTCTCCCCTTTTATGAAGATTCCCCACTCTGGGATCCCACAGCTAATTCTCCCCTGGTCTCCTCACTGGCCCAAGTAGGACCAATTCAAGCAGCTAGCCCTGGTGACTATCTAATGCTTATTGGATGGATTTCCCCTAAATTGATTTCTGAATTTTATTGTTATTTATGTTTTTATACTGTATTTTATGCTGCTTTTACAATTAAGTTTTTAAACTTGTTGTTAGCCGCTAGCCGCCCTGAGCCCAGTTTTTGAACCAGGAAGGGTGGGGTATTATTATTATTATTATTATTATTATTATTATTATTATTAGACCCCCTCAGCGAGACCTCCAGACACACGTCTCAGGCTTATGGCATTTCAGGGATGGTGATGATCATGATGGTGCAACATGAAAAAACTGTTTCAGCTCAGCTCTTGGAGACAGCAATATTCTTGAGGAGACAGACATCTACGTCAATCATGGCTTCTTCTTCTCCGTTATGCAGGCCTTGTCCCAACTCCTCCCCACCCTCCAGCCAGTGAACGCTTCACGATCAACTTCACCCTGACCAACCTCAGATACAAGACCGAGATGGGGGATCCGAGTTCGAAAGCTTTCACTTCCACACAGAGAGTTGTGACCACTTTGGTAAGTCTCACTTTCCCTGTACTTCATGGGCACAGGATATTAGTAGGTCTGGATGAGAAATTTGGTCTTTGCAAAGTCTTGTATGGTCTGGCATGTTGTGCAAATGAGGAGCAAATACCTCTGTTCTTTCGCCACTTCCGTGGGAAGAAGGCCCATTGAATTCAACAGGACTTCTGAGCAGATAGTCATAGAATCATAAAACTGGAAGGGACCCTTAGAGTCATCTAGTCCACCCCCCCTGCAATGCACTAATGTTTAGGTGTCCCATATGGGGATTGAACATGCAACATCATGCTCTAACCAGCTGAGCTATCATGCGCTGGTCACAATCCACCTGCTTTCTCCCTTCCCAAAATTTCCAATGTGAATGTTTTTATTTTTTGCAGGGGAGGGGAATCAATTAGTGCATAAATGAGATGGAATACGTATGCGCTGACAGATTATGCCTCACATTCCTACCAGCAACAAGAGTAATAATTATTATTGGTAATTAACAATGGGTTGGCTCCATCTAAGTTCTAAGAGTAGACTCATTGAAATTAATAGGCCCAAGCTACGGTAGTCAATAGATATTAGCTTCGGTGGAGCTACCTTGAATAGGGGCAACATTGAGTACTGCCCAATATCATCTGTTAATTATTATGGAATATATAATTATTATTAAGCATTCTTAATATCATTTTAAGCTGCCCGTTCCAGTATTAGTACAGTGGTACCTCAGGTTAAGTACTTAATTAGTTCCAGAAGTCCGTTCTTTTTTTAAAAAAAAGTAATATTTATTAAGATTTCCAATAATACACATAAACACAAACAACATTGCAGACATACAAACATACACAAAAAAGAAAACAAGTATAATTTCAATCCCTTTTTTTTCTTAAACCTTATTTCCCCGACCTCCTCATACCTCCCCCTTCTGTATTGTAATTTCATTATCCAATCAGCAAATCCTCTCCCTTATTTCCCGTTAGTTTTTAATCTTTCTTTTCCTTTTCCTTAATAAACACCGCTGAAAACCATTGATTTTTAAACCCATGTCATTCTAGCCTTTATTAATTTTACAATATTTGTTAAGATAGTCTTTAAATTTCTCCCAATCTTCTTCACTGTGTCTTTCTCCTGGTCCCGGATTCTGCCAGCCATCTCTGCCAATCCCATGTAGTCTATCATCTTCATCTGCCATTCTTCCTCCAGAAGTCCGTTCTTAACCTGAAGCGTTCTTAACCTGAAGCGGACTTTCCCATTGAAAGTAATGGAAAGTGGATTGATCCGTTCCAGACGGTGAAAAACACCCCCTAAAACAGCATTTTAATACGAAATTTATTGTCTGATGAGACCATTGATCCATAAAATGAAGGCAATAATCAATGTACTGTACTATAAAATAAATAAGACAGTATTTTAGATAAGAAAAATTAACATTTTTTTTCCTTGCGTGCACTGATGATAGTCAGTTTGGATGGGGGACTTTTATCCATTTCTGTAGTCACACAGTCAACCAGTAGCTGAACCCTAAACCCCACATGATCCCCAAAACAATGGCAGAAGGCAGAGTCCCCCAGAATTTCCCCAAAAGAAGGAGCAAAGCAGAGGCAGAGGCACAGGGCAGATACACAAAAACAAATCCCAAAATCCCTTGCAGAATCCCAAAATTTTCCACTCCCTCCCCACCACAGGGTAGGTGGGCTTACCTGGCCAGGTGCCCCCCATCTTGCTACAGCTGGGGGTGGGGCAAGGGTTGGTCAAGGGCTTTTTGGCCCAGGCTCACCTTTGTTTCTTAACAGCTTCACTCCTCTTTGTCTTCTCTAGGTAAGTGTTCCTTAGCTAACTTTGGGGCTGGGATGCAACTTGCTGGGCATCCTGTGAATGTTGAGGCTTGGCTGGGGGCTCTTGCAGAGCCTCTGTAGGCCCTACGGATGTCGGGGCTTGGCAGTGGCAAGGCCTCCGAGAGCTCAGAAAACTCAGTTCCCGGTTAAAATTGTTATTAACCCAAAAACCATAACTTGAAGCATTCGTAACCTGAGGTAAAGGTAAAGGGACCCCTGGCCATTCGGTCCAGTCGTGACCAACTCTGGGGTTGTGGCCCTCATCTCGCTTTATTGGCCGAGGGAGCCGGCGTCCAGCTTCCGGGTCATGTGGCCAGCAGGACTGAGCCGCTTCTGGCGAACCAGAGCAGCGCATGGAAACACCGTTTACCTTCCCGCCGGAGCAGTACCGATTTATCTACTTGCATTTGACGTGCTTTCGAACCGCTAGGTTGGCAGGAGCAGGGACCGAGCAACGGGAGCTCACCCCGTCGCGGGGATTTGAACCGCCGACCTTCTGATCGGCAAGTCCTAGGCTCTGTGGTTTAACCCACAGCGCTACCTGTGTCCCTCAGGTACCACTGTACTTTTACCATTAATCTACTCATAATAATCATTATTCTATTATTGTTACTGTTAATTTATTATCTCTCAACAACAATAATTGTTGTTGTTGTTTAGTCATTTAGTCATATCAGCCTCTTCGTGACCCCCTGGACCAGAGCATGCCAGGCACTCCTGTCTTCCACTGTCTCCCGCAGTTTGGTCAAACTCATGCTGGTAGCTTCAAGAACACTGTCCCACCATCTCGTCCTCTGTCGTCCCCTTCTCCTTGGGCCCTCCATCTTTCCCAACATCAGGGTCTTTTCCAGGGAGTCTTCTCTTCTCATGAGGTGGCCAAAGTATTGGAGCCTCAGCTTCACGATCTGTACAGTTGGTTTAGTCATAGAATCATAGATTCATAGAATTGTAGAGTTGGAAGGGACCCCAGGGGACATCTAGTCCAACCCCTGCAAGGCAGGAATCTCAGCTCAAGCACCCTTGACAAACGGCCATCCAATCTCTGCTTAAAAACCTCCAAGGAAGGAGAGTAAATGTTGGTTCTACTCTAGTCAACGGGACTTATGCCCCAATAAGCGTGTGATTCTGTCTTTCCTAAACCTGGACCAAAGGGCCAGGCTAAATGCCAGACAACCCCGGAGTCAGAATTTAACAATTCCTTATCCAGATTGTGAGGGGCTAATATGAGATTCTTTTCTGCCTTTAGCTGGGCCAAATATTGAGGAAAAGCAGCGTTGGAGACGCCTATTCCGGATGCAACGTTACGGCTTTATGGTAAGACGTCTCGACATTCCGGAACCTTCCATGTGGCTATTATTGAATTGAACCCGAATGTTGCCATAAACCAGTATTTCCATTCCTATGAATTTCAACGCCAGTGTCCTGCAACCTTTAGCTGTGGGTCATAGAATTGTTGAGTTGGTTTAGCAAAGCAAAGAGTAATTCCGTTGGCTTTTGGGGAAAATATGTTATAGGGTTGTTATTGTTGTTTTTCAGAAATGTTTATTAAATTTTTCGCAATACGGTAAAAACTACATCTAGAACAGATTAAATCATAAAAGGGAAAGAGAGAGAAACATTAAAAAAGAAAAGAGAGGAAGACAAAGGAAGAAAGGAAACAGAGGAGAAAGACAATAGAGATGATAATAAAACACACACATATATATGTTAATAAAAGGAAGGGCAGGGATTGAAATATACACAATGGAAAATGATGAGATGAAGACTTAAAAAATAATAATGTTAAAATGAAAAATTATTTTAAACAATAAAGTGACAAGTAGATTAAAATATGTTTTATAATGCAGCAAGATAGGAAGAACAAGGGCAAACGTGAAGGAAGGGTGGGAAAGCAACTTTTAAATATTTAATTCAGATTAATTTGTTAATTTTTTTGGAAAGCAATACAAAAGATAAACTGGGGGAAATAATAATTGTAGAGTTGGAAGGGTCATCTAGCCCAACCCCTGTGATGCAGGAAAAGAAATTCCTGTTCAGTCAAAGGGTGGTGCACCAAAATGAAATAAAGGAAAACGAAAAAGAATATAAAGCAATCAACGGTAGGATTTGAGAACCACAGGCCTGGCCCTCTAGATCTTTTGCTATCTGGCCCTTGGCAACTCTCCCTAGGCCACCCACCCCTCCCTAGGCCACACCCATCTCCCCAGGCCACACCCCCTCTCCCAGGCCACACCCCTCACTTCACTCCCCAGCTGACTGATTTTCACCAGGCTAGAGATATGCCCTGGACTGCTGATCTTGCCCTTTACTTGCCTGCAGAGGATTCTGTGACTGTGGGTAGCAGCTGGCCAGTGGTACAACGATTGCCCTGCCCATTTCTGCCTCTGTCATGCGGCCCCTGCAATGCAGCCCCCGGGCCGGAAAAGTGCTCAACCCCTGCCTGCTTAGGGACTGACCGTCGCGCCTTCGATCTTGCAGGTCTTCGGATGGTGGGACAGCAACTGCGGTGGACACAGTCTGCAGCTACCAGCGAGTTGCGACGGCGCCACCATTCGACCGAGTGAAGGTGTACCGGGAGCTGATAAATATGACCAATGGCTTCACCGAGATGCGGCCCTACACTCTAGACAAGGACAGCCTCTACGTCAATGGTGCATTTTTAATAATAATAATAACAACAACAACAATAATAATAATTATAGCCCGCCATTCTGGGAGGCTTTCAACAGATATAAAAACACAATGAAGCGTCAAACATTAAAAACTCCACAGGGCTGCCTTCAGATGTCTTCTAAAAGTTAGATAGTTTTTTTATTTCCTTGACATCTGATGGGAGGGCGTTCCACAGGGAGGGCGCCACCACCAAGAAGGCCCTCTGCCTGGTTCCACATAACCTCACTTCTTACAATGAAGGAACCACCAGAAGGCCTTCGGAGCTGGACCTCAGTGTCTGGGCTGAACGATGGTTGTATACTGGGCCGAGGCCATTTAGGGCTTTCAAGGTCAGCGCCAACACTTTGAATTGTGCTCAGAAACGTACTGGGAGCCAAAATAGGTCTTTCAGGACCGGTGTTATATGGTCTTGGCGGCCACTCCCAGTCACCAGTCTAGCTGCCACATTCTGGATTAGCTGTAGTTTCCGGGTCACCTTTAAAGGTAGCCCCACATAGAGCACATTGCAGTAGTTTAAGTGGGAGATAACTAGAGCATGCACCACTCTGGCGAGACAGTCTGAGGACAGGTAGGGTCTCATCCTGTGTACCAGGTGGAGCTGATAGACAGCTGCCCTGGACACAGAATTGACCTGCACTTCCATGGACAGCTGTGAGTCCAAAATGACTCCCAGGCTGCACACCTGGTCCTTTAGGGTCACAGTTACCCCATAGAGGACCAGAGAGTCCCCCACACCTGCCAAAACTCTTGTCATCCCCCCAGAACAGTACTTCTGTCTTGTCAGGATTCAGTCTCAATCCATTAGCTACCAACCACCTCCAGGCAGGTGACTCCAGGTGAAGAGTCTTCTGGGTCAGCAGAGAGAGAACACCTGGCTTCACACACAACAAACTTCCCCAGCCAGCAGGCTGCAAGACGGACCCTGAATACATCTTTGGGGGTTTTTTTAGATAGCATGGCTCTAGTCCTCATGAAGGGGCAGGAGTAGCAATTTTATTTGTTTAGCTATAAGCCCTAAGCATAACAAAAGGCCATCCCAGCTGAGCCACCCATTTGGCAGCCGAGGCAAATGAACCCCCAGGAGTCCATAATTTCCCACATCCGACAGCAGGAAAGCGTGCAAACTCACTTGATGCAAGATCTCCCCCCCATATATTCTATATTCTATAGACTATATAAAAAGGTAAAGGTACCCCTGCCCGTACGGGCCAGTCTTGACAGACTCTGGGGTTGTGCGCCCATCTCACTTAAGAGGCCAGGGGCCAGCGCTGTCCGGAGACACTTCCGGGTCACGTGGCCAGCGTGACATCGCTGCTCTGGCGAGCCAGAGCCACACACGGAAACGCCGTTTACCTTCCCGCTGGTAAGCGGTCCCTATTTATCTACTTGCACCCGGAGGTGCTTTCGAACTGCTAGGTTGGCAGGCGCTGGGACCGAGCAGCGGGAGCGCACCCCGCCGCAGGGATTCGAACCGCCGACCTTTCGATCAGCAAGTCCTAGGCGCTGAGGCTTTAACCCACAGCGCCACCTGCGTCCCATAGACTATATAGATGGATATATTTCCCGGGGACCTTTGAATAGAGGAGGCTGGGTAATGCAGTGAACAATGTCCCCTGTAACTCTTTTTTGGGAACACGCAGAGGGTGATTTCTTACTGCACCATCCAGATATAAAAGATATTAATATTAAGTATTAATTTTGTGGGGGAAATACACAATTCTACATGGAGGCACGAGCTCATCTGCAGTTAGTGACAAAGCAGCCGCGGCTTGGAAGCCTTTATTTTTTATTTTTTTAACACAGGGGGATCTTGTTTCTTGAGCAGAAAACTTAATTTCTTTACTGTCTGTTCTTTCCTTTCCAGGTTACAGCGACCTGCGTAGCATTCCGTGTAAGTATTCCGAAGTTTCACCATGCAAACGGAAAACTCTCCGATTGAAACGACTCCCGTCTTGAAATTCACATTGTTTCTCCTCCTTCCAGATCTCCCCGCCGTGACCCCTGACAAGATGCCAACTTTGCGGAATTTCACAGTCAACTACACCTTGTCCAGCCTCCCCTACATGAATGACATGGGGACCCCTGGTTCTCGCAAGTTCAACGCCACGGAGAAAGCCCTGAACTTCTATGTACGTTTCATGTCCCCCACTTGTGTGCACCACCTGCAGCACAATTAGCCCAGTCCTGGAGACTTCCTGGTTAGACTACTGCCCTGCATTAGATGTGGGGCTTGCCCTTGAAGACTGCCTCCAGTGCTAGAAACTCCGATAATATTTGGCTAGACGCCAAATGGTTCCTTAAACCAAGGTTATAGTTGCCAAAATGGAATGTCTATTTGCCAACTGGCTCTAAAGTCCAGTTGATGGACTGACTGTGATTGATTCTCAGCTAAACATCTGGCTAGTTCACCTTGAGCTAGTTTTAAAACTTTTTGTGCTCAGGCTGCACACAAAAAAGAACTTTGGTTCCAGAATTTCATTCTGAGTTATCTGTTTTTAGCCTATTGTCATTTTAATTTCTTGAAAGTCTTAAATTATGGCTGTTCCTTTTTCTTATGTATATTTTTATTGCTTTACCCTTTTTTTGTAATCAGCTTTGA
This sequence comes from Podarcis cretensis, assembly GCF_951804945.1. NCBI lineage: Eukaryota > Metazoa > Chordata > Lepidosauria > Squamata > Lacertidae > Podarcis > Podarcis cretensis. The sequence goes on from NC_137188.1 coordinate 3,289,779, forward strand.
GGCCGTTGTTTTGCTTTTGTGCAATCAAGCAGTGCACAGATTTTATAAAATAAATAAGTGGCATATGGGCCTGGGTTGCTAAAAGGGGCTCTTGCCACTGGACACCACTGTTAGTTGTGGGTCCTTGGAAAATGCCTCCCTGGGCCAACTCTTGATGCCTGTTCCCTCTTGAGAAACCTTTAATATCCCCCTTCCTATCTCTTATGTGCATTTATTTATTTATTTTGCAAAAATCTATACACGTCTTGATCATAGGAAACCTCAAAGCACTTTACAAAAAGAATACAAGAGTAATAGTAAAAACAATTACAGTGGTACCTCGGGTTAAGTACTTAATTCATTCCGGAGGTCTGTTCTTAACCTGAAACTGTTCTTAACCTGAAACACTGCCGCCGTGCAATTTCTGTTCTCATCCTGAAGCAAAGTTCTTAACCCGAGGTACTATTTCTGGGTTAGCGGAGTCTGTAACCTGAAGTGTCTGTAACCTGAAGCGTATGTAACCCGAGGTACCACTGTAAAACATTCAGAAAAATAATAACAAACAAAACCAGCAGCAACCTAAAAACTCATCAGCATTCTAAATTTCTGAGTCTAATAAAAAAAAGGTATTTAGCAAGTGCAGCAAAGAGTACAGGGAAGGTTTCTGCCCAATGTCAAGAGGCAGGCAGTTCCAAAGTTTAGGTTCCACCATGTGCTGAAAGATCAATTTCTTACAAATGCAGAATCTTCTTCTTCTTCTTTGGCGATCGCTCATTAGGTGGCATCATTAACAGTGCCCCCTCCGCAGATGATTCCACCTTTCAGGCAAAGCTTTCAAAGCAACTGATCTGCAGGTGAAGGGCCTCTGCCAATATTTTTCTTTCCTTTCCCCCCCTCCAGATGGAGCCTCTTCTCACGAAGACACACGTTGGCCCGGCCTTTGCGTACTGCCGAGTGGAGAGATTTCGGTAAGAGGCTGGGATGGGCAGCTAAGAGGGTGGGCAACAGCCAGGCCTTCCAATTCCAACCAATTCCCCTGGCAGGCCTCCCGAGGTAGACTGCTGTTGAATGTGGATGTTCCATATACCCATTTTGAGCCCCAACATCCCCCCCCCCATTGACAGGGTCTGGAAACCAAGCCGTATGAGGAACGGTTGAAGGAGCTGGGTAGGTTTAGCCTGGAAAAGAGGAAACATCTTCAAATAGCTGGAGGGCTGTCGCAGGGAAGATGGAGAAAGCTTGTTTTCTGCTGCTCTGGAGCAAAGGACCCCCTTTCATTGCAGGGGGTTGGGCTAGATGACCCCTGAAGGACCCCCTCTGATTTATATGATTCTATAATGCGCAAGGGACGCAGGTGGCGCTGTGGGTCAAACCACGGAGACTAGGACTTGCCGATCAGAAGGTCGGCGGTTCGAATCCCCGCAACGGGGTGAGCTCTCGTTGCTCGGTCCCTGCTTCTGCCAACCTAGCAGTTCAAAAGCATGTCAAGTGCAAGTAGATAAATAGGTACCACTCCAGCGGGAAGGTAAACAGCGTTTCCGTGTGCTGCTCTGGTTCGCCAGAAACAGCTCATACATGACCTGGAAGCCGTACGCCGGCTCCCTCAGCCAATAAAGCAAGATGAGCGCCGCAACCCCAGAGTCGGTCACAACTGGACCTAATGGTCAGGGGTCCCTTTACCTTTATAATGCACATTTGCCTTTCCTTAGGGCTCCACAAACCAGGCATGCTGCGGCGGTGGACACTGTCTGCAACTACTGGGAAGACCTTCTCCCTGCCCCCTTTGACCACATGAGGCTTCACCGGGAGATCAGCAACCTGACGAGGAACGGCACGAGGCTCGGCCACTACAGCCTGGAGAAGGACAGCCTGTCTGTGGATGGTAAGCCAGTTGGGGCCAGAGGCTGGAGGGGAAGAACCCGAGACCCGTGGAAATTGACAGGCTTAATCCATACATTATTGTGCCTATTCATCTCAAAAGGGTTTGCTCCTTTCCCACCCTGAGGGCCTGAGTTACCTTCCGAGGGCCGCATGCCAGGGGTGGGCGGGACCAGGTGCAAAAGTGGGCGGGGCAATGGGTGGTAAATGAGATTCCTTTAGTTGAGATTCCTGCCTTGCAGCAGGTTGGACTAGATGACCCCCAGGGGTCCCTTCCAACTCTACTGTCAACGGAGAAATCTGAGGGCTCCCCTGGACAAAAAACAAGGACACCAGCCAGGAATACCAGAGCAAAACAGCAGCCAGTAGGCTTGGTCTTTACTGAAGACTGTCGTGACAGGACTCCCACCTGCCACCAGGTGGAACAAGATGGAAGCCCCGACAAAAGAAAACCCCAAGTTTTATTAGCTGCTAATCCCCATGTTGGGACGCAGGTGGCGCTGTGGGTTAAACCACAGAGCCTAGGACTTGCCGATCAGAAGGTCGGCGGTTCGAATCCCTGCGACGGGATGAGCTCGCATTGCTCGGTCCCTGGTCCTGCCAACCTAGCAGTTCAAAAGCACCTCAAAGTGCAAGTAGATAAATAGGTACCGCTCCGGTGGGAAGGTGAACAGCGTTTCCATGCACTGCTCTGGTTTGCCAGAAGTGGCTTAGTCATGCTGGCCACATGACCCGGAAGCTGTACACTGGCTCCCTTGGCCAGTAAAGCGAAATGAGCGCCGCAACCCCAGAGTCGGTCACGACTGGACCTAATGGTCAGGGGTCCCTTTACCTTTGCCTAATCCCCATGTTACACCCCCCCAAACTGCATCACTCATACATCACGGTTACATCATGAAACGGGAGGTCTGGTGGCAGTAATCTGAGCATCCTGGACCCTGCCCCATGGTTCCCCTTGCCCTCCACCAAACACCCAACAAGGGTAACAAAAGAGATATTTACATTTCCATTTCCCAGCCAAGTTCATCACACCCTTTTGTCTTCATCTGGGTTTGTTATTTCCGGAATGGCCACCTGTCCGGCACTCAGGTATCAGGATGCCAGGAATTATCACTCAGGCAGAGGGGCTGCTGAGTAGCTGAGCTCACATGTCTATAAGAATTTATGAAGTTTTCCCAGTGAGCCAGTACAGAGATCAGTGAATTCTTACATTTGGTATCGTGCAGCAAAGGCCCTTTGAATAGATAGAAACTTTGATGAAGTGTTTTGTGGGGACAAGTCACAAAAGTCACAAAAGCGATTGTGCTGATTTTGGTAGTAGGCTGCATGTGCATGATATCTGCTGGAGGGGCAAACCCCCCCCCCCCAACCTATACATAAATTCCTGCAACACTACGATTCTATAAAATGTAAGCTTTGTAGAGAATAGGCTAGTTTCTACACACACACACACACACACACACACACAGCCTTCATCCAGTCAAGCAAGAGGCCGGATCTGAGTTTGAAACACTCAAGGAGGGTGTGGAACAACGACGGCCTAATTCTTTTTTTAAAAAAAAGATTCTAAGTTTTATACATTTCAATAATTTCACAATCATTTTAACATTTCAAAACTCGACTTCCTTCCCTCTCTTTCTGCGGTTCCTTAATTATTATTTTTAAAATATTTTTTGCATATTCCAAATTAACTTAATTGACCCATTTATTCATTATACAGTATTATTTATACAATAATCCTGCCCATGTTCTTATCTGTTTAGAATTTATTTGTGAATATTCAAAAAACCGTTTCCATTGGGGAGGGCCTAATTCAGTCCCACTCCGAGGGCGACTACATTCACACCATGCGTTTAAAGGCCATTGCCTACACACCTGTTCACCACCTGCTCCTTCCAACTCCTTTGCAGGATACCCGCCAGTCCTCAGAGGAGGGGAGGAAGGGGTTGGCTATGAGCTCGGCTTCACGGTCGTCAACCAGAACTTGACCCACACGGACCCGTCGTCTCCAGAATACCAGCGCGTGAAGTCTGCCATCGCCCACGAGGTCAGGATCTGTGCGCTGGGACTCACCAGACCCTAGAGGGCATAGGAGCCTTGAGGAAAGGGTCTCACGCATTTCCTTCAGTGTCCTCATTTTCTATGTGTTATATTTATATTGAAATAATTTCAGTAGTAAAGAAATGAAGTGACAGAAAGGGGGGAAAGGGGAGAAGGGAGGGGGAAACCAAAGATGTGTATAAGAAAGATATATATAAATATAAACATGCAGTGTAATAGATTCCCGTGCATTGCAATATAAATTGATTTAGTGTTATTATCCGTGTTAAATTTTTAATTGACCATCCTCGCACCTTTCTTCTGCTGTTCTGGAGTTTAAGGATGACAAAGCGTGTTTTGTCTAATCCCTTTGTACAGCTGTCCCTAAGAACAGCAGCTGGATCAGACCCAAATTCTGAAACCCCCACAGCAGTCTGTGCAGATAAAATGCAGCACTGAGATCGCTTCCCATTCCTATTTTTATTTTACCATACATACGTATGGCAACCCATGTCAAATTTTCTCAAGAATAGCTCAGCAACAACAAACTCAACAGCTTTGCAAAAAAAAAGCCCAACTTTTGTGTCTGGATTTTCACTTTTTGAAATATGGCAGCCCTATACAAGCGCCTTCCATTATTTGTAGAGGAGACCCATAGCTTGGTTGTAGGGGGTCTGCTTTGTATGGGGAACGTCCCAGATTCCACCCCACAGCATCTCCAGGTAGTGAGGTTGTGTGGTTTTTCTCACACTTTGCAAGGCACAGGTGATTTAACACGAGAGGCAGCGTGGTGCAGTGGTTAGAGTGTCAGGTTAGGACCTCAGGGCCCAGGGTTCAAATTCACACCAATCCATGGTCACTGGGTGCCCTTGTGGCCCAGTTGCTCACTCTCAGCCCAACATACCTGGTAGGGTTCTTGTGAGGGTTAAGCGAGGTGGAGGGAAACCGTATTAGCCACCTCCTCAAAGGATGAAAATGCAATAATCATCATCATCATCATCATCATCATCATCATCCCAGCAGTTCCTAATTTCAGTTTGTTCCACCCATTCCAGTTAAATCAACTCTTCCTCCGGAGTGCCATCCGAAACGGATTCAACAATTGCAAAGTAACTGGACTGAGGTCAGTACCGATAGGAAGGAAAGTGTAAGCAGTTGTCCAGAAACAGACAACTGAATCAGAGATAAGGAATCTTTGGACTTCTTTATGTTGAGGGACTCCAACTCCCATCATCCCTTGCATGTTGAGGGACTCCAACTCCCATCATCCTTTGCATGTTGAGGGGCTCCAACTCCCATCATCCCTTGCCTGTTGAGGGGCTCCAACTCCCATCATCCCTTGCCTGTTGAGGTGCTCCAACTCCCATCATCCCTTGCCTGTTGAGGTGCTCCAACTCCCATCATCCCTTGCCTGTTGAGGGGCTCCAACTCCCATCATCCCTTGCATGTTGAGGGGCTCCAACTCCCATCATCCCTTGCCTGTTGAGGGACTCCAACTCCCATCATCCCTTGCATGTTGAAGGGCTCCAACTCCCATCATCCCTTGCCTGTTGAGGTGCTCCAACTCCCATCATCCCTTGCATGTTGAGGGACTCCAACTCCCATCATCCCTTGCCTGTTGAGGGACTCCAACTCCCATCATCCCTTGCCTGTTGAGGGACTCCAGCCCCCATCATCCCTTGCATGTTGGCCTAATGGGAGATGGGAGTCACAGATAAGAACATCAGGAGAACCTTGTGGGATCAGGCTGGTTTTTTGAATTAACCATGTTGTTCAGAGGGATTGCCTGCCTCTTGGGGTTGGGTTTGTTTTTGTCTGGGATGTCCTCTTGCCCCTGACTCTTCCTCTGCACATTGCAATTCTCAGGCACGGCTCCATCGTGGTCGACTGCAAGTGCTACTTTGACCCGGCGAACACCAGCCAAGAAGTCGTCCGAGAGACGTTCCAGCAGGAGACGAGGAACGCCACGTCTCTGTGGCTGGGAAAGCAGTTCCAGCTCAAGGGCGTGACTGTGCGAGGTACATCAACACCCTTCAGCATAAATCAGGAAAGGTCCCCGGTTGTGAAAAGTAAAACACGCGTGGTTCTGTTGGGTCCACTATTTGGACCACGGCAGCCTTTGATCAATGAAAGCCAACAGACTCAGGAGATCCAGGAAAAATACTCTTTTTAATCAGCTGAGTAAAACAGAGGGCAACACTTTCAATACAAGGAAAGAAACTGCTGCAAGGGGTCAGCAACCTTTTTCAGCAGGGGGCCAGTCCACTGTCCCTCAGACCTTGTGGGGGGCCGGACTATATTTTTGGGGGGGAAATGAACAAATTCCTATGCCCCACAAATAACCCAGAGATGCATTTTAAATAAAAGCACACATTCCACTCATGTAAAAATACACTGATTCCCGGACTGTCCGTGGGCCGGATTTAGAAGGCGATTGGGCCGGATCCAGCCCCTGGGCCTTAGTTTGCCTACCCCCTGCTTTAAAGCTTTTCCGTCCCCCGCTCCCCCCTCCTTTCCTCCTTACAATTCCTATTGGTTGAGAATTTGCAGCTTACAGACTTCCCTAAACGCCCATTTCATATCTACTTCCTGATAAGTGCCCCCCCTTACATATGTCCCATATTCATGTAAATTAGCAATTTAAGGACAAGGGGTGTGTTTTTTTAATATTAATGAGGCTCTAGAGCATGTGCAGAGCCCTTGAGCTAGCATCTGCTAAATCTCCCAGTTTAGGATCTAACCCTAAAACTATGGTTGCCAGATTTTTTTCAATGAATCCTGGGCCCAAGCACACATGCATATTGTATAAAGGTGCAAAGCCCTTCTTTTGCACCCTGTGAAACATAAATGTGCAGAGTTTTTAAAAAACTGGGGAACGGCGCGCCACCCACCTGTGACTCCCGAGCCTCCCCCGATCTCCTGCCCCCTTCCTCCTTTGTTTTGACTAATTGGGGGAGGCTCGGGAGTCGCTGCCGGCTGGCCGTTGCCCAGTCTTTTAAAAATTCTGCGCATTTATGTTCCACGGGGCGCAAAAGAAGGGCTTTGCACCTTGAGTGGCAGAGAAACCGCACACCTTGTGCCCCTCCTGGGCAATGGCATGTCAAAATGCAAGCAGATAAATAGGTACCGCTCTGGCGGGAAGGTAAACGGCATTTCCATGCGCTGCTCTGGTTCGCCAGAAGCGGCTTAGTCCTGCTGGCCACATGACCCAGAAGTTGTACGCCGGCTCCCTCGGCCAATAAAGCGAGATGAGCATCGCAACCCCAGAGTCGGCCACAACTGGACCTAATGGTCAGGGGTCCATTTACCTTTACCTTTAGGTCATGCAAACCACTCTTTTAAATAATATCAGCTGGGAACACTGGGAACCAAGGGGACGGTGGCCAAAGGGGTATTTTTTTGAATTTTTAGGATCCTTCCTTCCTCCCCAGCTCCCGAATCGGCCATTGAGTCCGCCACTGCCGCCCTGCCGCCCCAACTCCAGATGAAGAACTTTGCGGTCACTTTCACAGTCACCAACTTGCCGTACGCAGGGGAAATGGCAGATCCCGACTCGGATGTCTACTGGAAGACCAAAATGAGTCTTGAGAACGAGGTAAACGGCTCAGGAGAGACGCTAAGCGGAGTCCAGGCCTCACTCCTGACTTTGGCTGTGGCCCTCCAGAGCACTCCGCCAGGCCCCCGGGACTCCCTTCAGGCTTGGCCCTGACCAGCCTTATTTCTCTCCCTTCTCAAGTGTTTTGGTCTGGCTGGAAATATGTATATGTATTGTTATTTCTCGAGCTTCTATATCCTGCTTTTCCTCCCCGAAGTTCCCAAGTGTGAAGTTTAAAAAACAAAGCGAAAACATTCTAAGAGCTGATCCAAATATTTTTAAAGAGTTAGAATTAAAATCATCTCAAATCATGTTTTATTTTATACTCTTTATTGGAAAATGCAGAGTACAAAATTAAAACTGCACAGGGTAATTATAAGACACAAGAAGTAACACCTATATAGGAAATGAAACAGAAAAAAGATATTGTGCACATTACAAAAAAGATGAAATTGTTATTGCAGTTAACCATACCTTAATTGAGATGTGGGTGGTGCTGTGGGTTAAACCACTGAGCCTAGGACTTGCTGATCAGAAGGTTGGCAGTTCGAATCCCCACAATGACGGGGTGAGTTCCTGTTGCTCGGTCCCTACTCCTGCCCACCTAGCAGTTTGAAAGCGTGCCAGTACAAGTAGATAAATAGGTACGCTCTGGCGCACTGGCAGAGGAAGAAGAGTGTGGGGGAACGCACCACCCACGGCAGTGCAATCCCAGTGGGGTGCCATTGCAGCTGTCCCCACCCCACCCCTCAGGTGGCGGGACATGCCCCCGAGACGTGCCAGCCCTGCCCCCGCCTGCTCTCCACCCCCCGGTGCCAGAGCATGAAGCTCTGCCACTGCTCCAGCGTTTCCATGCGCTGCTCTGGTTCGCCAGAAGGGGCTTAGTCCTGCTGGCCACATGACCCGGAAGCTGCACGCCGGCTCCCTCGGCCAGTAAAGCGAGATGAGCGCCGCAACCCCAGAGTCATCTGCGACTGGACGTAACTGTCAGGGGTCCTTTACCTTTATACCTTAATCAAGAATGGTATTTATAAAAATGAATTCCAAATATCATTAAGTTTGTCCATGGACAATTTTTAAAATTATCTCAAATCATGTATTTATTTTGTTTATATATCTCCTGTTTCTCTGAGGTGCTCAGTGTAGCTTATGTGAGGTTGGTGGGCCTGAAAGGTCACTCAGTGAGCTCCACAGCCGAGTGGGGATTCGAACCCTGGTCTCCCCCCGAGCCGAGAGGGCAGCCAGCCTCCATGAGGAGCGGCTACCACAGGGGCACAGCGAGCAAAGTCTACCCGTTGCCTCCTTCACGATGCCCACAGTGAGGTTAGGGGGCACAGTCCTTGCCTTGCCCTAGTTGCTGGCAATGCACATTATGCTACTCGACTAAAAGGGTTCTTGTTCTGCTATGTGAACTAAGTTAAATACATTCAAATAAAGGGGCTATTATTTCCAGGGAATATTAAATAGCTGAAGGGTGAAGGGTTGGTTTTCTGTGGGGTGGGGGCGCCTGCTATGTGTGTGCACCTTAAAACCCATGTAACAATGGCACAGGCCATGCCAACGTGATATGACTCAAAGAGGGACTCGAATTACACCTCTCTCTGTCTACGTTCACCCTATGCTTCCAGAGAAAGCTGCAGAGATAGCACAGGATAGTGTGCACCCCAGAAATGATCTCTTTCAGCTTCTGCCTTCTGGAAGAAGGTACAGGGTTATAAAGACTAGGGCTAGCCCCCTGAGAAACAGTTTTTATCCAAATGCGATTTTGATTTTAAACGCAGTGTAAGGTAGTCTCTGTGGGAGTATATTGTATTTAATTATGGGGTATCAGATTTTTTAGTGGGTTAACCAGGCTGGGATAGCTGGGATAGCAGGCTTGTTGGTTTTTTAATGTCTAATGTAGATTTTTCAATTTTGTTGTTCTGTATGGGACAATGACAATAAAGATTATCGTATTGTATTGTATTGATCCCGTTCTCCCCTTCTTCCTCCAAACAGCTCCACCAGTTATACCAGCGCAGCAGCCTGCAGAAGGAGTTTGTGCAGTGCTCTGTTGAGAGCTTCAGGTGTGTGTTTGTGTGGTTCGAATGCAGTCTAAGTGAGGGTCAGTAATCTCCGCTGCCATTGGGAGTCTCCAACATCCCTGCTTAAGAGACATCAGTCATGGTGGTTGACCAACATTTGGCTGTGTTTTAATTTTTGCATAGACCGACTGACCTGCAGACCGAGACGGCGGTCGGCGCTGCCTGCACATTCGCAATGAATTCGTCCACAAGGACATTCGACCGAGTTCTGGTGTACGATGCGTTTAGGAACTGGACGGGCAATGCCACAGCGTTGGGGGTGTACACACTGGACAACAGAAGTCTGCTGGTCAGCGGTAAGAGTGCAGTGGGTGCCAGAGATCCTGGACAATGGCAGAAGCTTCCAGGGGAAAGTCAGAAGGGCCTGCAGGATTAGGCCAATGGGTCATCTAGTCTAGCATCATTGCCTCCAAGGCTGGGGTGTATGGGGTGCTAAAGGCACTGGTGTTTGTGTGTTACCTCTGGTGGGGGACATACCATGCTCCTTTTGCAGTTGTTTGCCCACCTTTGGTCCCCACCTGCACCCAAACTCTCACCTGTGGCTCCTGGAAGCTGTCAGCAGGCAACAGCAGCCACAACCCAAGAAGTGCTTCAACTGGCTGGCTAAACCAGACAAGGGGAGCTGATGGGTCCCAGTCCCTCAAGGAGTTAGGGACTTTCCCTGCATGCGGAAACAGACTCCAGCAGACAGGGTGGACGAGAGCAAGCGTGGGTCCAATGGTCAAGAAGGTGGTCTCTGCATGTGCTGTAGAAGGAAGTGAGGAGCAGATGGGACTCATCTCCTATCTAGGATAAGGAAAACTCTGGTCCTCAACCTCTGCTGCCTTGAGGGACCTCTTTGGGAGAAGAAAAGGCTAAGGAGGAAAGCCTACACAAATCTGGAGTGGAGTCCCTAAGGCAGTTGGATGGCTCTTTCCAGCAACTCCTTCAGCCAAACAGGTGCCAGACGTCTTGCTCTGCCTTCTTTGGACCCCATCAGCGAGGCTGAGAGGGGGGTCTTGTCCTCTGGGCAGCCCGTGACCTCCAGACACAACACCCAGAGTTACCCCATTCAGGGGCACAGTTACCCCATTCAGGACCAGGGAGTCCCCCATACCTGTCTGCCCCCAGAAACAATACATTAGATGGGGCCCTTTTGGCTCGATTCTGCTCTTGGGTTCATTTCGTGCTGTTATGTTTATCCTATATTTATTTACAGGTTATCCTTCAACAGTGACCCCAGTGCACCACCAAGGAGGTTAGTGATGCTTCTTTGGTTCAGCATTGATTCAAGGTTGGAGGGGTCCCGGTTTCTGGTGGGTGGGTCTCCTCTTTCAATTCTTCCACCGGCCATCGGATTTACTCAAACGCCCCAGCCTCAGAAGCTGCCCATTTTAATTCTCCACAATGCCATGGGTAAAAGCCTGCCGACATTTAATACTTTTTTTTGTCTTTCCAGGATTACCTTTCTGGGCCATCATCCTGATATGTCTGTCTGCTCTCCTGGGCTTCCTCCTGCTCTTCCTCATCTGCTTCCTGGTATGTTCATCCTCTGCATTCAAGACAGAGGGGAAAGGAAGTTCTTTCCTCTTTTTTTATCTGACACAAGCAATGCACACAGTGCTTACGTCTTTTTGGGGTGGGGGCATGGTCGAGATTTCCCACTTCTGACACCAGTTGCACCCAATGTGGGGGAAATCGCATTTCCCCAGAACCATTTCACGTGGAAGGGGGCTGGAGAATGCTGTGGGTGAACTACTAGCACAAGTATATATATATATATATATTTGCATTGGGAAATGCCCTGGTGTGCTGATGGAGATAGTTTTGGGAGGGGAGGACCCAAATGTCATTTAACTTCAGCCAGGTGTTTAGTTGGAATCTCTTTTCTTGTAACTTGAAGCCATGGGTTCGAGTCCTACCCTCCGGAGCAAGAGAAGACAAGCTTGCTCCATCTTCCATGCGACAGCCCTTGAGATATTTGAAGATGATGCTCATATCTCCTCTCAGTCTCCTCTTCTGCACACTAAACATACCCAACTCCTTTAACCATCCCTCATAAGGCTTGTTTTCCAGATTCTTGATCAGGGGTCATTTAACTGGCCCACGAGCCACCCCCAAACTGAGTCACCCACTCAGCGAGCCCCCGCATGCTGCGCTAAACTGGTGCGGCGTGGGGACTCGCTTCCGTGGCGCCGGAAATCACAGCTGCTCAGGCGCAGATGTTGGAAATTGTGGGCCTGCGTATGTGCAGTCCGGCCCATGGAGGGATCTCCAATGGAGTGAACCAGCCCAGGCAAAGTAAACCTCACCGCCCTCTGCCCTTAATCATCTTGCTTGCCCTCCTCTGCACACCTTCCAGCTTGTCAACATCCTTTTTAAATTGTGGTTACTGTATTCCAGGTGTGGTCTGCCCAAGGCAGAACAGAGTGGGACTATGTCTTCCCTTGATCTGGACGCTAGACTTCTGTGGATAATAATAATAATAATAATAAATTTTATTTATACCCCGCCCTCCCCAGCCAGAGCCAGGCTCAGGGCTAACACCAGTTAAATTACAGTACAGTGGTGCCTCACAAGATGAAAATAATCCGTTCCGCGAGTCTCTTCGTCTAGCGGTTTTTTCGTCTTGCAAAGCATCCCTATTAGCGGCTTAGCAGCTTAGAAAAAGGGGGGGGGGAGGGAAAAAACTTGCAAGACTCGCAAGACGTTTTCGTCTTGTGAAGCAAGCCCATAGGGAAATTTGTCTTGCGAAGCGCCTCTAAAAACGGAAAACCCTTTTGTCTAGCGGGTTTTTCGTCTTGCGAGGCATTCGTCTTGCGGGGCACCACTGTAAAAACGTTTTTTAAAAAAACAATTTTAAATACAGGTTAAAATGCAATTTAAAATGCAGCCTCATTTTAAAAGTAGCCCATAGAGCAAAACCATAAGGGGAGGGAAACGTAAGGGTCAGACTAAGTCCAAACCAAAGGCCAGGCGGAACATCTCCGTCTAGCAGGCCCTGCGGAAAGATGTCAAGTCCCACAGGGCCCTGGTCTCTTGGGACAGAGCGTTCCACCAGGTTGGGGCCAGTACTGAAAAGGCCCTGGTCCTAGTTGAGGCCAATCTAACCTCCTTGAGGCTCGAGACCTCCAAAGTGTTGTCATTTGTGGACCTTAAGGTCCTCCACAGGGCATACCAGGAGAGGCGGTCCCGTATGCAGCCTAGAATAGCATTTGCTTCTTTTGCTGCTGCATCACACGATTGGCTCATGTTCAGCTGGTGGTCCATCTGCTGGTGCAGGACAGGAAAGGGAGCATTGTCCGCACACAGACTTGTATGACAAGTGTTCTTTTTCTCTCCCCTCTGTTCTTTCTGTACCAACCAGGTTGTCTTCTGTCTGCGGAAGAAAGCCGGGAAGTATCAGGTGCAACAGGACATCCTCGGTCTCTACTTCCCACACTTGGACATGAGGAAAGCGCGATGATGTGCAGATCCTTTTGCGGCCTTGACTCTCTGCGCCCCACGAGGTGGGAGTGGGGGGGTCTCCTTTCCCACACTGCTCCCACCGTCCACAGCAAACAACTGTTTTGGCACAGCTGGAACAGACGTCTAGATTAAGAAGTGAATCACAACCAATCAACGCTAGCTTGTCTTGGACCAGAGAGAGAGAGATGGTTCCTGCATTGTGCGGGGTTGGACTAGATGACCCTCGTGGTCCCTTCAGGCCCTATGATTCTGTGACTATTGAGCATGCTCTATGAGATATTTTGGACATTGACCTCAGCGACCCTGAAGACTGCCGGATTCAGAACTGAGTGGGGTGGGGAAGCTCCGTTCCAATTTATTTATTAACGCACGGTGGACTTTGGAATGTAAATTTTAATATATATATATATATATATATATATATATATATATATATATATATATATGTAGCCACAGATTATTTAACTATTTGTAGACAGATTCTGCCTGGGATGCAGATCAGTGTGAAGTCTTTCTCCCCCCTCCCCAGAGATGCTCGAAGGAAGTTCAGACTCTATTGCACTTTAGATTCCCTTAGAATTTTGCTTCTCAGCCTTTATTGGCACACCTTAGACAGTAGAATTGTTTTTTAAAAAACCATCCATAAAACATTCCTAATATTAAACTCATAAAACATAAAAAAAAGACTCAGTAGCCACCATTAAATAAATTAAGCGGTTTTAAATTTGACTTTAAAAATCTCAACTAAATATCCCGAAACAATCTCGGCAGTTTCGGGAATATCATCCCTCAGCAGATATTGTATCTGCTTGCAAAAACGAGTTCTGTTTAGCTCAGGGACTGGGAGATCTCGTTCAGCTCAGGGGCCGGCCCCCCTCTTGGGGGATCTTCCGAGGGCCACATACTGTTGGAGGGCGGAGCCGGGAGCAAAAAGTAGGCAGGCCTATGCTAATTACCTATGTGTGGTAGGCTACACGCCGCCAGAATGAAGACCAGAAGTTTCTATGTCCGGCCACTCCTCTTTCCGTCCTCTGTCCAGGCCAGTAGGAGGCATTATCAAATACACATTTCCTGCCAGGCTAAAGCACTTATGGAAGGTGGGCTGGAAGGTTGGTGAAGGATCTGGCCTGACAAGAAAGCTGTGGCCCCGGAAAGAGCCCTAAGGGTGCGGGACACACGAGCCGGCGGTCTCTTCCCTGTTTTACCTAAAACAAAATAGCAATATTTAGTGATTGTCGGCAGGGATGGTTTTTCTATTTAAAGTAGGGGTGCTCTTTTTGGAGAGGTGATTAAGTTTGCTACACTGGAAGGATAATTCCACACACACACACACCCAAAAAAACCCCAAAACCTGGGGCTGTGGTTTGGGAGAGAACCAGATTCCAAAATAATATATATTCGTATGTCGGCGATTGATATGATGATTGTTCTTTGTTTTCTAAAATAGCTCAATATTTAAAAACGTTCTCAATTTCTTACAAGCCAATCAATAAACAGCAAGCTGAAAAACGAACGTGAGATGGTGTGTGTTTGTGTACAACATATCTGGAATATAAAGCCAACCTGAAAGCAAATGAAACCCAGTGGTAATCATACATCCATTATGCCACAATGCAGCTCATGACGTGAGAGTCGGGTCCTAATAGCATACATTTATTTGCCTTAAGGGTACTGGAAGGGCAGAAGAGGAAGATCCGGTTTCTGAGTTAAGACTCCTTGATCTTTAAATCTCCAAATGACTGCCATATAAAAGAGGCAAAAGTCATCAGTTTATATGATTGTTGTCTTAAGAGGGCAAACCCTCTCTTTTTATGATTATTAAATTGTGAGTAGGGTGTGCGCCAGCCCTGAGTGCTCACTGGAAGGACAGATCCTGAAGCTGAGGCTCCAATACTTTGGCCACCTCATGAGAAGACTCCCTGGAAAAGACCCTGATGTTGGGAAAGATGGAGGGCACAAGGGGAAGGGGACGACAGAGGACGGGATGGTGGGACAGTGTTCTCGAAGCCGCTAACGTGAGTTTGACCAAACTGCGGGAGGCAGTGGAAGACAGGAGGGCCTGGCGTGCTCTGGTCCAGGGGTCACGAAGAGTCGGATACGACTAAATGACTAAACAACCCCTCTTGTGGGTGTCATGTTGGGCTCCTTCTGGGGTTGTTTGCCGACCTGCACTCTGCTCTCACCTGCGGCTCCTAGAAGCTGCCAGCAGGTGACAGCGGCCACAATCCTGGGAACGGTTTCAACTGGCCAGCAAAGCCAGGTGAGGGGAGCTGATGGGTCTCAAACCCACAATGAGTTAGGGGCTTCCCCTGCATGCAAAGACAGGCCCCCAGGGATGGAGTGGATGTGACCAAGAGGGGGTCCAATGGTTTCTGGCCATGCTGTAGAGCAGGAGTCAACAAACTTTCTCAGCAGGGGGTCGGTCCACCCCCCCTCAGGCCAGACTATATTTTGGGGGGGGGGTGAACAAATTCCTATGCCCCACAAATAACCCAGAGATGTATTTTAAATAAAAGGACACATTCTACTCATGAAAAAACACACTGATTCCTGGACCGTCCGTGGGCCAGATTGAGAAGGCAATTAGGCTGGATCCAGCCCCCGGGCATTGGTTTGCCTACCCGTGCTGTAGAGAGAAATGAGGGGCAGATGGGGCTCATCCACCTGGGAAGGGAGCCCATCCATGAGTCAACTGGGTGATGCAGCAGCAAAAAAAGCGAATGCTATTCTAGACTGCATCAACAGAAGTCTAGTGTCCGGGTCAAGGGAAGGAATAGTCCCACTCTATTCTGCCTTAGTCAGACCACACCTGGAGTCCTGTGCCCAGTTCTGGGTGCCACAATTTAAGAAGGATGTTGACAAGCTGGAAGAGGGTTACCAAGGTGATCAATGGTCCGGAAACCAAGCCTGATGAGGAACGGCTGAAGAAGCTGGGTATGTTTAGCCCGGGAAAGAGGAGAATGAGAGAAGGTATGATAGCCACCTTCAAATATCTCAAGGGCTTCCACATGGAGGAGGCAGGAGCTTGTTTTCTCCTGCTCTGGAGGGTAGGACTCGAACCCATGGCTTCAAATTTCAAGAAAGTAGATTCCGACTAAACATCAGGAAGAACTTTCTGACATGAACAGCTGTTATACAGTGGAACGGTCTCCCTTGGGAGGTTGTGGACTCTTCCTTCCTTGGCGGTTTTTAAGCAAACGTTGGGTGTCCATCTGTCAGGGATGCTTTAGCTGAGATTCCGGCATTGCAGGGGGTTGGACTAGATGACCCTCAGGAACCCGACTCTGACTGGGAGACCAGGGAGAAGAGTCGGTGGAAGAAGATTGGAAGAAATTTAAAGATTATTTACAGAAACACTGTAAAATTAATGAATGTTAAAATGATGTTGGAATGAAATGAAGCGGTTTTAGTAATAAGGTTAAATAGGAATATGTAAAAATAGATTGATATTAGATGAAAATATAAAGTTATAATATGTGAAGATAAAGAACGAAGATAAAACAAAGAGGGTAAGGATTTGCTGAATTAACTATTTGAATTGGAATACAAAAAAGGGAGGTGTGAGGAAGTCATGAAAATAAGTAAATGAATTGTAAGATATAGAAAGAGGGATTTATTTTTTAACTGTTTTTATTTTTTCTGTAATTTGTATTTCTTGTTTTTTCTTTTTATTATTTTTGTAACCTTTTTCTTATTGAAACTTTAATAAATATTATTTTTAAAAAATAAAAAATAGATGACCCTCAGGATCCCTTCCAACTATACAATTGTATCATTGTATGCTTTTGAATCCCAGCTGCTGCAAGGCGCAGGAGGGGAGTGTGACTCTTGTGATCAAATCTTGCTTGTGGGTTGGCCGCCGAGAGAAAGGGATACTGAACTTGATGAGCCTATGTCCTGATCCGGCAAGCTGTTCTTACGCTTTCTGCCTCTCAGAATGCAAATACCGTTCATTCTTCCGCTCTCCCAGTCACCTCTCCTGCCCTTGGGGAGGGCGGCTATGTTGAGAAAGGATGTCTTTCTATGCTTTTGATCCTTACGTATTCTACGAAAGAGGGAGCAGAGTAAATTGGACCGTGGCTCAACTGAAAGTGAATTTATCGTGAATGGATGCCCTGGGATGCCGTGCAAAAGATCCAGGGCAAATTGGGAGGGACTAGTTGTGTGAGCAAAAATAAATGGTGTGTCACGCAGGAGTGGTGAATCCGTTCCAGATCATAAGTTCTCCGTAAGTTGACTATTATTGTTACTATCTTAATTACTATCACTCTGACAACATGTTATAGATCAGCCTTGCCCAACCAGCTCCCCTCCAGATAATAATAAATAATAATAAATTTTATTTATACCCCGCCCTCCCTGGCCGCTCAGGGCGGCTAACACCAGTAAAATTACAGTAAAAACATAATGGGGGGGGGGCATTTTAAAATACAGGTTAAAATGCAATTTAAAATGCAGCCTCATTTTAAAAGTAGCCCATAGATCAAAACCATAAGGGAAGAGAAACATAAGGGTCAGACTGAGTCCAAACCAAAGGCCAGGCGGAACAGCTTTGTCTTGCAGGCCCTGCGGAAAGATGTCAAGTCCCTCAGGGCCCTAGTCTCTTGTGACAGAGCGTTCCACCAAGTCGGGGCCAGTACTGAAAAGGCCCTGGCCCTAGTTGAGACCAAACTAACCACCTTGTGACTTGGGACCTCCAAAATGTTGTCATTTGTGGACCTTAAGGTCCTCCGCAGGGCGTACCAGGAGATACTGATGGACTCCAACTCCCATCATCCCTGGGAGTTGGAGTCTAACCACACCAGGAGGGTCATCAATGTTCCCTGTCCCTAATGTAGGAATTGTAGACTCGCAGACTTGCAGAATTGAAAGGGAACCCTAAAGGTCATCCAGTCCAACCCCTTGCAATGTAGGAAACTCAACCCCTGCTTAAAAACCTCCAAGGAAGGGGGGTCCATCACCTCTCTTGAGAGTCCGTTCTACTGTTGAAAGGCTTTAACTGGCAGAATGTTCTTCCTGATGTTTAGTCGGAATCTCTTTTCTTGTAACTTGAAGCCATGGGTTCGAGTCCTCCCCTCCGGAGCAGGAGAAAACAAGCTTGTTCCATCTTCCATGTGACAGCCCTTGAGATATCTGAAGATGGCTCTCCTATCTCCTCTCAGTCTCCTCTTTTCCAGGCTAAACATACCCAGCATGCTCTCCAACATTCCTCCAGTGAAAATAGGGAATACAGACGTTCACCAATCATTGAATCACAGAATTGTTGAGTTGGAAGGGGACCCCTCAAGGTCATCTAGCTCAACCCCCAGCAATGCTGGACTGACAGCTGAATCATCCCTGACAAACAGCCACCCAACCTCTGTTTAAAAACCTGCAGTGAAGGAGTCCACCACCATTTTTTTTGACACTATAGATGATAATTGCATCTAAGCCATATCATGCGCTGGATCGCTCAGTTGGTTGGACCATGGTGCTCATAACGCCAAGGTTGCAGGTTCGATCCCCGTATGGGAATTGTAGTCCCAAAACAGCTGGAGACCCAACTTTGGGAAACCCTGATCCAGATTAACAGTTTTTCATTTTGGTGGGATTGCGATTAATTGATTCACTCCTGCCACCTGCTGGCAAACTTAAGACATTGTTGCCTTAACTATGTTCAGCACGTTAGAACTATAGGAAACTGCCTTGTACCCTCTGAGGCTAATGGTCTGTCTAGTTTAATATTGTCTACACTGACTGGCAGTGTCTCTCAGGTTTCCCAGCCTTACCAAGCTGCAGATGGATTGTTGGGGCAATGAAAAAATGGGTATAAAAAAGTCAAATTCCTGGATGCCAAGATCCAGATTTGTGGCAGGCACTTTGAAGAAGCATTTTCCTTTACTGGTCCCGAATTTCCCAAAATCTGCCTTCATTGGATAATTTAAAAAGTACGGTAACTTTTCCCAGCTGCATTCCTATCAGCTAGTGCTCAGAGATAGACCACCTCTGAAACTGCAGGTAGCAGCCATTGCTGGCCCTCTGTGAATTTGTCCAAAGAACATCAGCAGTTCCCTGTTGGACTGGGTCAAGGAGGCACCCATTAGGATATGCAGAAAGTTGCAGGTTTGATCCTGGGGAGAGAGGAGTCCCATTGAATCCTGAAGTGCTGCTGTTAGTCAGCGTACATAATGCCTGCGTACAAAGACTTGTGGGTCTTTGACTCACTCTGTATCCATGAAGGAGAACATAAGAATGTTAATATACAGTGGTACCTCGGATTAAGAACTTAATTTGTTCCAGAGGTCCGTTCTTAACCTGAAACTGTTCTTAACCTGAAGCACCACTTTAGCTAATGGGGCCTGCCGCTGCACCGCAGCCGTGCAATTTCTGTTCTCATCCTGAAGCAAAGTTCTTAACCCAAGGTTCTGTTCTCATCCTGAAGCAAAGTTCTTAACCCAAGGTACAAAGTTATTAACCGAAGGTAATATTTTATGAGGAATGGCTAAGGGAGCTGGGCATGTTTAGCCTGGAGAAGAGGAGGTTAAGGGGTGATATAATAGCCATGTTCAAATATATAAAAGGATGTCACATAGAGGAGGGAGAAAGGTTGTTTTCTGCTGCTCCAGAGAAGCGGACACGGAGCAATGGCTCCAAACTACAAGAAAGAAAATTCCACCTAAACATTCGGAAGAACTTCCTGACAGTAAGAGCTGTTTGACAGTGGAATTTGCTGCCAAGGAGTGTGGTGGAGTCTCCTTCTTTGGAGGTCTTTAAGCAGAGGCTTGACAACCATATGTCAGGAGTGCTCTGATGGTGTTTCCTGCTTGGCAGGGGCTTGGACTCGATGGCCCTTGTGGTCTCTTCCAACTCTATGATTCTATGATTCTATGATTCTATGATTCTATGATTCTGGGTTAGCGGAGTCTGTAAGGTGAAGCGTCTGTAACCTGAAGCATATTTAACCTGAAGTACCACTGTAATAATGATCTTCTGGATCAGGCCAAAGGCCCATTGAATCCAGCACTCTGTTCTCTGGGCAACTTCCAACACATATAAAAACACAATAAAACACCGAACATTAAAAACTTCCCAATACAGGGCTGCCTTCAGATGCCTTCTAAAAGTCAGTTGTTTGTTTCCTTGACATCTGATGGGAGGGTATGTTCCACAGGGTGGGTGCCAGCACTGAGAAGGCCCTCTGTCTGGTTCCCTGTAACCTCACTTCTCGCAGCGAGGGAACCACCAGAAGACCCTCGGAGGAGGACCTCAGGGTCCAGGCTTAGTGATGGGGGTGGAGACGCCCCTTTGGGTATACTGTGGTACCTCGGGTTACAGACACTTCAGGTTACAGACGCTTCAGGTTACAGACTCTGCTAACCCAGAAATAGTGCCTTGGATTAAGAACTTTGCTTCAGGATGAGGACAGAAATTGCGCAGTGGTGGCGCGGCGGCAGCGGGAGGCCCCATTAGCTAAAGTGGTGCTTCAGGTTAAGAACAGTTTCAGGTTAAGTACGGACCTCCGGAACGAATTAAGTTCTTAACCCGAGGTACCACTGTACTGGGCTAAGGCTGTTTAGGCTTTAAAAATCAGCACCAACACTTTGAATGATGCTTGGAAAGGTACTGGGAGCCAGTGTAGATCCTTTAGGACCAGTGTTATATGGTCCCGGTGGCCGCTCCCAGTCACCAGTCTGGCAGTCACATTCTGGATTGGTTGTGGTTTCTGAGTCACCTTCAAAGGTAGCCCCATGGAGAGCACATTGTAGTAGTTCAAGCAGGAGATAACCAGAGCATGGACCGCTCTGGCAAGACAGGGAGGGAGGGTCTCAGCCGCTGTACTAGATGGAGCTGGTAGGCAACCGCCCTGGACACAGAACTGACCTGTGCCTCCATATAGCTGTGAGTCCAAAATGACTCTCAGGCTGTGCACCTTGTCTTTCAGGGGCACAGTTGCCCCATTCAGGACCAGGGAGCCCCCCACCTGCCTGCCCCCCTGTCTTGTAGGGATTCAATCCGTTGATCGCCATCCAGACCCCAACTGCCTCCAGACACCTACAATGGATGTTCTCTGCCTTCACTGGTTCTGATTTAAAAGAGAGGCAGAGCTGGGTATCATCCGCATACTGGTAAACACCCAGCCCAAACCCCCTGATGATCTCTCCCAGAGGTTTCAAATAGATGTTGAAAAGCAGGACGGAACCCTGAGGCACCCCACAAGTGAGGGCCCAGGGGTCTGAACACTCACCCCCAAACACCACTTTCTGGACATGGCCCAGGAGGAAGGAGCAGAACCACTGCAGAACAGGACCCCTAGCTCCCAGCCCTCCTAGACAGTCCAGGAGGATACTGCGGTCGACAGCCGCTGGGAGATCTGGTTAGAACCAAATACCCCAAAGGAAAGCCTGTAAACAGAACCATGAGTGTAACAGCACACTGTGATTCCCAGCAGCTGCAACTCCCAAGGTGTTTCCTGCCCCCAGCTGTGGATGGAGGAACCATCACTTATCTGTGTTTCCAGATACAAGATGTGAAGCCCTGAGGCGCCACTCACTCAGGAGAGAACATGCCCAGCTGACTTGTGGTGTTCCATGTTCATGGAATCATAGAATCACAGAGTTGCAAGGGACCCAAAGGTCATCTAGCACTGAAGATTCCAGGGTTCCAGGCCTGCCACCCATTGTCTCTCGCGGAACAATTCAGAGCCTCCTGACGACCAGCGGTGGGATGGACTGAACGCCCAGGTTTCGCGCTTTGAGCGATGGTCGGAGGGAGGCAATCGCAGCTGGCCGAAGCCACGTGGCCTGTCCCAAGCCACGTCACCCACGGAGCTGGTGTGGTGTCATAGTTCCCTTTGTGACAGAGTGAGGCAGAATTCTGCAGGGCACTCTGGTGTTGTTGTTCAGTGGCTGACCTTGAAGAAGGGGGTATCTCAAGGGCCCGTTCAAGATGTCATTCAGGAGTACCCGGAGAACCAGCCCCGGCCCTTCACGGACAAGGAGCCCAGCATCCTCACGATCGAAGAGCCCCGGGTCGAGGCCGGTCAGCCCAGGACGTGCTGGAACAAGGAACGCATCCCCGGGATACACACTGGACCGCTCGTCCAGATCGCGGGCATCCTCGAAAGAAGCTCCTCGGTCAAAGACTCCGGAAAGAGGGCGCTCAGTTGTGAAGACAGGAGCAGTAATCATCGATACAGGTACGGGGACGTGTAAAGCGGGGTTCGCAGGTCAACAGACTCCTCAGGCAGTCATTGGAACGTTGGTTGGACACCCCACCGAGAAGTCCATGAGGACCAGGAGAGACAGGCCAGATACCTTTGTTGGGGAGCGGGCGCGGTTAGAGCCGGACGTCGATATCATTTTGCCCGTCCGGCACGGCATCATCATCGACTGGGACGCGGCGGAAGTTCTGTGGAGGCACCTGTTCTACCACGACCTTAAGGTTGCTCCGGAAGACCACGCCCTCTTGATGTCCGACCCTCCGCTCTGCCCCACGACGAACAGGGAGAAGTTGGTGGAGGTGGTCTTTGAGTCGCTCAACTCGCCCGGGATGTACGTGGCGTACCAGTCGGTGTTGTCGGTGTACGCCCACGGCAAGATTAGCGGTTTGGTAGTGGACACGGGACATGCCACAACCCACACTGTCCCTGTCCACCAAGGGTACAATCTGCCGCACGCCACTGAGAGGATGGACATCGCGGGCGCCAACATGACATCTTTCCTGATGGACCTTCTCAGGAACATGGGACATTACTTTGACGAGAGGATGTTGGATGTCATTGACGACATGAAGCAAAAATGCTGCTATGTGGCCTTTGATTTTGAGACCGAGTGGAACCGTCCGAAGAGGGAGTACATGGCAGACTACCAGCTGCCCGATGGCCAGATCATCAGCCTGGGCAAAGAGAGATTCCAGTGTCCAGAGATGTTGTTCAACCCTCCGCAGATGCCCGGACTGAACCTTTTGGGGCTTCATGGTATGGCGCTGAGAAGCGTCCGGAAGGTCCCAGAAGAATCCCGGAAGGAAATGTATGAGAACATCATGCTCTGTGGTGGCTCGTCCCTCTTTGAGGGGTTCGAGAAGAGGTTCTTGCACGACCTCATGGTGGCTGTGCCCACCAACACGAAAGTGAAGGTTACGGCCATACCTCTGAGGAAGTACTCTGTTTGGACTGGGGGGTCCATCCTGGCTTCCCTGAAGAACTTTCAGCCATGCTGGATCCGGAAGGAGCAATATCACGAACACGGCCCCTACATCGTCCACCGGAAGTGCTACTGAGACGGGCCAGGCGAGAATCCCCCGGGGGGAGTTTGGGGCTGGGGTGCCAGGGGACCAAAAATAAATCAGTTTGCATAAGAATGACAAGGAGGCTCGCAGTTATTGGCTGGAGGGGATGAGATCAGCGTCGGAGGCAGTGCTGGGGTCAGGGAGACAACAAGGAAAGCAGCTGTTAAGAATGAACTTTATGGGCTCCCCGCACAATTTATCTCCAAAAGGGCTTTTGCTCACCCCTGGGAAGGAGGCGGCAACCCCCGAAGCCTCCTTGAGGCCGTTACAACCGTAACCGTCTTTGCTGCAGGCAAGGAAAAGCAGCAAAGACCTCTTTTCCTCTTCTTTTTAATAGATGGATTTCACAGAGTGAGAAAAAGAAAGGAAAAAGTGAGTGAAATGGGGGGGGGCACACTGTTACATTAACATGCATCAATATACAGATGTGTATATTCTTATTATCCTAATACACATATAATTGCCAATAATCTCATATACTCTGTGTGAACCCATTCCCAATATAATTGCATTTATCCAAAGGATGTATGTGTCCATAAGCTGTCTGTTCACAGACCCTCCAAGTCTCCCTGTTTTCCAGGGACAACCCCAGATTTACAAAAGCCATCCCAGTTTCTTATTTGATCCCGTAATGTCCCACTTTTCCTTAGGACGCCCATATTTTCATTGGAGAAATGTTGGAGGGGATGGAGTTCTCCAAGCCCCGAGCCATCTGAAGGCAGCCCTGTACAGGGAAGTTTTTCAATGCTACATGTTTTTTTCTGTTTGTGCCCCAGATGGACAGGATATAAATAGAATAATAATAATAATAATAATAATAGTAGTAGTAGTAGTAGTAGTAGTAGTAGAATAGGACGTCCCTATTTTGGTTGGAGGGTATGAAAAAGATGAAAATAAGGGTATGAAATAAGTTGCCAATGTTGTCGTGCTGTCAAACCACTGATTAAGAGGAACTGTATCTCTATTCTTCCAATTCACTGTCCTGTTGTCCATTTCCATACATTGGGTATATAGTTCAAGAGCATCTTCACCTCTGAAAATCTTGAGCTTTTCCGTAGTGCATTGCTTATATAGTCCAGGCCTTTCTCCCAAAACCTAATCAGTGTGTGAAATAGCAGAAGCCTATGTTTCAAAGAAGCCATTGTCCGTATTACATCTCCAGCAGAGAGATACATTAGATGGTCCTTTCTTATGCAAACACCAGGGAGTCCAATAGATTCTAGATAATATTTTATTTTGTATAAGTCTTAGTTTAAGATCCATTGGTATGGCTGATACCGAAGCCAAGTCGTTTTCACACTGTCTTTGGCCTCTTAACTTGCAGCCAAATTGCTCGTGCTAGGCTCCATGCTGCGGTTGTAACCACCACGGCCTGTGGTCAATTCTGCTTGCAACATTTTGCAAAGCCTCTTTGTGGTCGGTTCCCTTTATCAATACATCTCCTGCCTCCCCCCCCCAGCAAAAGCCCCTCCCTCCCAGCAACAGGAAAGAAGAAACATAATGTCACCATTAAATAAAAATAATTTTTTATTGCTTTTTGAGCAGGTGCATAGAGACACAATCAAGTATTGATTTGCCCGTTTTTGGTTTTGTGGTGCCAAGTGCTCCTGAGCATGGGCAGAGTGATTTCCTCTCCTCCTCCTTTGAGTAGAACTCTCCCTTTCCCCCAAAATTGTAAGCATGCAAGGGCAGAGAGCCTTCCTTCTGTAAAGGGTTGCGTGGGATGCGATTTTAAAGGTTGCTCATAGTGCCTCTGAGCATTTGCAGAGTGCCTTCTCTAATGAGAAGCAGCAGGTGGGTTTTAATGCATCCCTTAACAGTGGAAGATTCAAGGAAGGAGCACATTTAGTTCCCTGTTGTGGACTCTCCTTCTGTGCAGGCTTTTAAGCAGAGGTTGGACGGCCCTCTGTCCTGAATGCTTTAGCTGAGATTCCTGCCTTGCAGGGGGTTGGACTAGATGACCCTTGGTGTCCCTTCCCACTCCACAATTCTACACTTATTCTATGATAACAAAAAACCCAAACAAACCAATAACTCCCCCCCCCCAAAAAAACACACACCCCACATTTAAAAGGCCATGGGTTGTTTAATCAGCCAAAGGCCTAGTTCAAGAGAAACACTTTTTGTCTGGATACATAACGAAGGTGCCAGGCAATCCTCCCTAGGGAGAGCATCCCACAAACAGGGAGCCACTGAAGAAAAGGCCCCGTTCTCGTGTGGCCTCCCTCTGGAGCTCTTGTGGAAGAGGCACACGAAGAAGGGCCTCAGATATTGACCGTGGGGTCTGGGTATGTTCCTGTGGTGGTCCTTGAGTTATTATATTTTGCGTTCCTATTCAGCCCTTCTTCCAAGGGGCTCAGGGCAGCATACAATAGTCGTTCCTTCTGCCCACCATTTTATCCTCACAACAGCCCTGCAACGTAGGCTCGGCGGAGAGTTTGTGTCTGGCCTAAGGTCACACAGAGAGCTTCAGGGCTGCTGGCAATTTCTTAGTCCTGTCATTGAAGTTCTGCCACCACGTTTGAGCTAGTGCAAGTATACAAAATTAATTCTACCTCCAACCTCCTTCCCCCTCTTCTTCTCTACCTCCCCCCCCCCAGGCAACCCCCCTCCTCCTTAACAATCACCCGGCTTTATGGAGTCAGGGAGAATATTGCGGGAAAGGACCACAACTGCATGTATGTTTCGTCCTTCCCTTCCCCACAATAACACAACATTCCTGCTTCTGATCTTAATCTCGTTTTGCTGTGGACTCAGAAAGGTTGCAAACCATCGTCCTGATCCAAATATCTGCATCCGAAAGTTGGTTCCTATGCCATAAGTCCCATATCATCCTTCCTCTCCAAGGACTGACCCTCGTCCTTTTCCGTACAGTGTCTGTGGTTGCTCCCATTTCCCCAGGAGTTCAAATAACTTGCCTTAATCCGAAGTTTATGGGGCAAGACAGAGTGGCGTTTGTTCGCCTGCAGCGTTTCGGAAGCATCCGGCAACCTGCAAGGGGGTGAGTTGGTCCCACCCAAAACCCTTGGCGGGGTTTGGGGTCGGCCATGCCTCCCTCCTTCGCCAGCGGTCAGTGACACAACTGGGAATGGGGGTTCTCCAGACCCCGGGAAACAATGGCCGTAACTGTGGACGAGGTGGTAGTCGAGGAACTTTGGGGAGAAGGCTGATCTGCAAAAAGTGGGTTCCTCGTGACCTCCTTTTGGCAGAGAACCCAAGCCTGGAGGAGAACTTGGGAGGTTTCCAGAGAGGTAGATAAAATCAACTGGTTCTTGAGTTGCTTGGGGGTCATGACGAGCCCTAAAGGAGCCCCCGTCTAGTCTGGGAAGGAGAGGGAAGACTTGGGGGTCTGGGGTTTGCTGGGCACAGTGGGCCTCCAAATCGGCGAGGCTGAACCGGGCCCTCAGCTCTAGGACCTCCCAGCGGAGGCGCAGGTTCTCCTCTTGGAGCGTGGCCACTTGGCTCTCGATGGCGAAATCGTTGAAGCGCTTCCTTTCCCGGGACCGCCTGGCCGCCTCGTTGTTCTTCTTCCTCTTCTCCCAGTAGGTGGTGTCCTTTTTGTCGTCGGGGGTGAACTCCCGCTTCCTCCGTGGAGCCCCCTTGGGGGGAGGGCCTGTTGTGGGGTGAACGGCGAGGGGGCTGAAGACCCCACAGGGACCCTGGAAACCCACCCCAGTCCGCTCACTGCCTTCTATGAAAGAAAGAAAAATGGGTTCAATAGGGGTGAGAAATCTCGCTTCGTCAAAGCCATCAGGGATGCTTGGCCTGAGATTCCTGCCTGGCTGGGGGTTGGACTAGATGACACACGGGGTCCCTTCCAACTCTACATAGCATTGCTGAATATGCGCACAAAGGCAGAAGAGAGTTTTTTTGCTTAGCTCCATGGTAGAAGGTTCTAGGTCCTGGGAGACATAGGTGCCAATTCTATGGGGCTGAGGACACCTCAGCCACCGCCCCTCAAGTATTTGGGGATGAAACTGAGCCCCCCCCCAATCCTGAGGGGCCAGGCCCCGCTGGTTTTCCCCACGGTGGCGGCAGGCCTTGCTGAGCCTCACAGCCTTCTGACATGTATGACGTCTCCCATGTGTGTCACACGTGTGACATCACACCCACAATGTCGGGCGGAACTCTGCGCCCCTGCTGGGAAATCTGAGGAAGACCCCTGTTTGAGACCCCAGGAAATCTGCTGCCAGTCAGGGTCAACAACACTAAGCTAGAATAAGGCAGCTTCCCCTTTAATTTCAACCTCCCCCCCTGCCCCAAGATTCATGAGGACTAGAATCTCTGCAAAAAGTCCCAGGTTTGAGTCTGCGTTTCTGCCGGTAGAGCTGGAAATCCCCCTTGCCTGAAATTTTGGTGCGCTGCTGCCAGTCAGTGTAGACAATACTGGCCCAGGGAGTAAAAGGTTCCCATTTAAATCGACTTTTTAAATTCAGGACCATGAGGACTAGGATGTTACGTTATCTTTATGGGAGGGGCAATAGCTCAGGGCTGGAGCGTGCAAATGGCCCCCCGCTTCCATCCCTGATGGCAGCTCCAGTTGATGCCCTGACACCCTGTAGAGCTGCTGCCAGCCAGTGTCAGCAACACTAGATGCACCACTGGTTTGATGATGCAAGGCAGCTTTAGTTGTCCTTGTTCAAACAAGCCCTCCATTCCAAATCACATCTGGAGAGCCATGTTCCCCCCATCCCTGGTTCACTGCCCCCTTAGTCCATCTGTCCTGGTTGCTTTAGCCGAGCTTCCTGCCTTGCAGGGGCTTGGACTAGATGACTCGTGGGGTCCCTTCCAACTCTACAATTCTATAATTCCATGATAATTGGGAGGGGATCATGGCCAGCTGCTGCCTCACAGCCTCTTGCCAGGCGTTATATTTCAGGGCCACAGTCCCCTTGCCCTCGTTTCAGGTCTGCGGTTCCTTACTAGGCTTCTCTGCTGCCTCGTCGTGTCGCTGGCGCTGAAGGGGGCGCGGACTCAGCGGAGGCGCAGGGGGTGGCCCCTCCTCCATCAAGGAACAAATCAGCATTTTGCCACCAGCTTCTCTCAAGCTCATTCGCCCCCAGGAGGTTTCCTCTTCAGCTCCTTGGGCACCACCTGAAAGTGTGAAATCATAAACTCTTGAAAAAAACTGCCATTTGGGTGGGTTGCGGAGGGATGAGTCATCCAATGAAATGTGGAGGTTCTTAAGGCAGGGATCATGGCCTCCAAGTGCCCCTATTTTCCAGGGAATTATGAAAGCCATCCCGGCTTCTCATTTGATCGGAGAATGTCCCAATTCCCCCCTTTAAAAAGGTAAAGATAAATGACCCCTGACAGGTAAGTCCAGTCGCAAACGACTCTGGGGTTGCGGCGCTCATCTCGCTTTACTGGCCGAGGGAGCTGGCGTTTGTCCACAGAGAGTTTTTCCGGGTCATGTGGCCAGCAGGACTAAGCCCCTTCTGGCGAACCAGAGCAGCGCACAGAAATGCTGTTTACCTTTTATCTACTTGCACTTTGACTTGCTTTCGAACTGCTAGGTTGGCAGGAGCTGGGACCAAGCAACGAGAGCTCACGCTGTTGTGGGGATTCGAACTGCCGACCTTCTTGATTGGCAAGCCCTCGGCTCAGTGGTTTAGACCACAATGCCACCTGCATCCCATATTCCCCCCTTTAGGTGTCTGCTAAAGGTTATATCATCATTTATCTCCTTGGCTTGGGGATCACATAGCTCCACACCCTCCAATATTTCTCCAATGAAAATAGGGATGGCTGGTCGCCGAAGAATTGATGCTTTTGAATTATGGTGCTGAAGGAGACTCTTGAGAGTCCCATGGACTGCAAGAAGATCAAACCTCTCCATTCTCAAGGAAATCAGCCCTGAGTGCTCACTGGAAGGACAGATTGTGAAGCTGAGGCTCCAAGACTTTGGCCACCTCATGAGAAGAGAAGACTCCCTGGAAAAGACCCTGATGCTGGGAAAGATGGAGGGCGCAAGGAGAAGGGGACGACAGAGGACGAGATGGTGGGACAGTGTTCTTGAAGCTACCAGCATGAGTTTGACCAAACTGTGGGAGGCAGTGGAAGACAGGAGTGCCTGGCATGCTCTGGTCCAGGGGGTCACGAAGAGTTGGACATGACTAAACGACTAAACAACAACAAGGAAAAACTGGACATTCCGGGATCAAAGAACTGGGGCGGCTTCTGTAAATCCAGAAGTGTCCCTGGGAAACAGGGTCTGCCACTGAGCTTCACAGTCATATGGGTCTGCCCCTCCTACTCCATCACTCTAACCACTGCACCACACTCTCCTGGCCTTGTGAGTTCAGGCTCTCGACCTGCAGTTCTGGACAGCGTGTGTCTTGGCCTGGGATCCCAGGTTTCCGTCTCCAAGCCTAGAAGTCTGGTTTTCCGGCCCTGACCACATTGTGATCAGGAGCGAGGATGGTGTGAGGAACACCTCTGGTTTCCGGTGGGCTGCGAAAGACGGATGCCACTGCTGTGCCGTGACAAGGCTTCCTCTGGCGCAAGCAGCAAGCGCACGGCTGCAAGCCACAAACCTCTGCTATTATTAACAGACTGACTTGACAACAGGTACGTCCTTTGTTTTGACAGCCACACAAGCCAAACTGTTTCACACCTTACAACCAGAATCTCATGCTGCACACTCTGCTTCGTGACTCCAATTTGGTGGCCGGGGCGACCCGGTCAGATGGGCGGGGTACAAATAATAAAATTATTTTTAAATATATATATATATATTATTGAATCTGTCGAATTCACAACTTCTGAAACCTGCGAACAACTAGCCAAGCTGTTGGTGGAAGAAGATTGGAAAAAATTCAGAGTTTATCTTAAAAAATATTGCAAAATTAAGGATTGTTAGAAAGATGTTGGGAAAAGAAAATTATGTGGTTTTAGTAGAAATGACATAAAGGATTAAGTAAAAATGAGTTGGTGAAAGAGAGAATGTAAAATTATGGTATATTAAGACAAATTATTAAGATAAGAATAAGGTTGGAAGGATTTGCTGAAATAACAAATTGAATTAGAATACAAAAATGGGAGGTGTGAGGAGGTCAAGGAAATAAGTGAATGTAAGCAAGTGATGTACAGGTTTGACTTGTTTTTATGGTTTTTGATGATGTTTTTTTTAAATATATGTATTGTTTTTTCTTTTTTTCATTGATTGTTATTATTTTCTTTTTTCTTTCTGTAATCTTTAAAACCTTAATAAAAAAATTAATTAAAAACATCTAGCCAAGCTGAATGCTGGGCGATTCATGGACAGAAAGAATAATAGAATCAAAGAATTGTAGAGTTGGAAGGGACATCCAGGGGTCATCCAGTCTAGCCCCCTGCAATGCAGGTGTTTCAGCTATAGCATCCCCCAGACTCATTTTTGAGAGAACATGCTTTGGATCCAGCAGCACAAAAGTCTTGTGATGTGAAATGTGTCACGTGGAAAGGCTGACAATGTAAAACAGAAAATTTAAGCCATTTGTGCTACATCTGGATGATAATGTGGACTAGATCGAGAGAGAAATAAAATATATGCTCATTCCTTCTTTCACACACTTTCTCTTTCCCTGAGATGTTAAGTTCTGCACTTAAGCAGGAAGAACCAGGTGCAGAGATATAGGATGGGGGACAGCTGGCTTACTAGTAGTACCTGTGAAAAGGTACCTGTGGTCTTGGGATCTTAGTGGACCACAAACTGAACATGAGTCCACAGGGTGATTCAGCAGCATAAAAGGCTAATGCTATTCTAGGCTGCACCAATAGCAGTTGACTGTTCTGATCAACGGAAGTAATAAAAAGGTAAAGGGACCCCTGACCATTAGATCCAGTCGTGGCCGACTCTGGGGTTGCAGCGCTCATCTCGCTTTACTGGCTGAGGGAGCCGGCGTACAGCTTCCGGGTCATGTGGCCAGCAGGACTAAGCCGCTTCTGGCGAACCAGAGCAGCACACGGAAACGCCATTTACCTTCCCGCCGAAGTGGTACCTATTTATCTACTTGCACTTTGATGTGCTTTCGAACTGCTAGGTTGGCAGGAGCAGGGACTGAGCAACGGGAGCTCACCCCGTCATTGCAGGGATTCAAACTGCCGACCTTCTAATCGGCAAGCCCAAGGCTCTGTGGTTTAACCCACAGTGCCACCTGCATCCCTCATAAGGGAAGTAATAGTACCACTCTATTCTGCCTTGCTCAGACCACTTTCTGTCAGAGTTGGGAGGGTGGCCACCACCCTCCGGTGTCACAGTCCTGTGGCAAGAAGGCCGGTGGGTCTCCTCCACCGGGGGGGGGGGCGGTTATTCATAAAGCCCTGCTAAGCGTGCCTCATCTGCTAAGCTCAACAACTTTGAGGGTGTCAGGAATGTTGCTTTTTGAAATATGGCAAGCCTAACTGTGTTCAGTTCTAGGCATCACAATTTAAGAAGGATGTTGATAAGCTGGAACATGTGCAGACGAGGACAACCAATATGACCAAGGGTCTGGAAACCAAGCCCTATGAGGAACGGTCATAGAATCATAGAATCGTAGAGTTGGAAGAGACCACCAGGGCCATCGAGTCCAACCCCCTGCCAAGCAGGAAACACCATCAGAGCACTCCTGACATATGGTTGTCAAGCCTCTGCTTAAAGACCTCCAAAGAAGGAGACTCCACCACACTCCTGGGCAGCAAATTCCACTGTTGAACAGCTCTTACTGTCAGGAAGTTCTTCCTAATGTTTAGGTGGAATCTTCTTTCTTGTAGTTTGGAACCATTGCTCCGTGTCCGCTTCTCTGGAGCAGCAGAAAACAACCTTTCTCCCTCCTCTATGTGACATCCTTTTATATATTTGAACATGGCTATGTACATCTTTCTATGTACATCATTTGTGGTCACCTGGGGGAGAAATCTGGGCGGGACTTGGGGGCCGATTTGCCCTGTTCCCCCAAACACGTCAGCTGCTGGGAAGGAACGATGCCTGGAACAAAACCCACGAAAGGCGAATGGCAGTTACCTAGAAGAGGTGCCTTATCGCCACGAACTAATTGACCTTTCTCCATGGAAACGTCAATCTCACTATTGCCAGAGCAAACCACAGATTGTTTTGTCAATCTCTTACTGATACCTAAGTTCCGGTAACTGGCGTGGGAGAAGAGGAAATCGTTGGGGGTTATGAAATGAGGCTGGTGCTTGGAAGATCTAACAGGTCGATAAATTCCACTTTATCAAAGAACAAGGACACACAGAGAGAGTGCATGGCAGCGAAACATTCAGCTAACTTGCAACCCACGATGGCGGGTTAAATATCTGCAGATTAGTTAGGTTGTTGCCCACTAAATTGCACATTAGGGATCATTAGCAAATAAAACTGCTGGCATAATAACCCAGGCTGAGACCACAGTTGAAATATTGTGTGCAAAACGGCTGCAAGTATGATGTTTGCCCAGAGATGGAAAGATGACAAGATGCCTACAAAGGCAGACTGGCAGATGAAACTACTAGATTACGCAGAGATGGCAAGATTGACCGGGAAACTTAGAAATCTGGAGGACCGAAACTTCAGCAGAGATTGGGATAAATATAGATTGTACTTGCAAAAACACTGTGAACACTTGAACTCCCTGACAGCCTTTAAATAACACCTGCAATGTTACAAAGGCTTTGGAAACAACGGAGAACTGAAATTTGGATGAATTATAATATGCAGTTGATATAGGTATTTTAAGAATCCATGGAGGGGAGGAGGAAAGTCCTAAGATTCGAACATTTCAAGAATGCTAATTGTGTGATTGATTTTGTAAAACCAAATAACAATTATTATTTTTTTAAAAAGAAAGAAATACTGTGCGCAGTTCTGGTCACAAAAATGATCTTGCAGAGCTGGAAACAGTTCAGAAAGGGAAAAAGAATTATTTTCTTTCACTTGTCCCAAATCTCCCAATTTTGTGCTTCCTTTCTGACCCTCAGCTTTTCAAATTCTGAGAGATGGAGTGGGGAGGAATCGGCCGTCTCCTTATCGTGCATAATTTTACAGATCTCAGTTGTATCTCTCCCCTTCCCCCCAACAACTCACCCTTTCTCTAAACAAAAGGGGATTTTTAATTCAGAAAAAAATGGGGTAACGTCATGCATCAGAGAACTAGAAAGAATCCACATCTGGCAATCCATGCGCCACTTTGGTTTCAGATAGTGCCTGGGAAGTCTTAAAAAGCAAGGACACAAATTTTCACAGTCCTCTCCCAGCTACAGTAGCCCGTTTACCAAAAGTAAACTCCGGAAGTGTAGACTCGATTCTGACAAAACTAAGCCTGCTAGAGCAGGGGTCAGCAAACTTTTTCAGCATGGGGCCAGTCCACTGTCCCTCAGACCTTGTAGGGGGCCGAACTATATTTTTGGGGAGATGAACGAATTCCTATGCCCCACAAATACTATCAAATTCGTACTTTCTGAAGCAATACAAGAAGCAAAAGAGGGCTGCCTTTTGAAATTTGCACCAATCTGAATTTTATCAGAAATTTGCACTTACTTGCATTTCCAGAAATGCATATGTTCAGGCAGGGGGAGTCTGTTTTTAAATTAACTTGTTAGTGAAAATAACACACAAGGTCAAAACTGCCCCCGGGCCTTAGGTTGTCTACCGAAGTCCTAGAGCAAAATATACATCAGT
The DNA here is from genome assembly GCF_951804945.1 of Podarcis cretensis. Lineage (NCBI taxonomy): Eukaryota > Metazoa > Chordata > Lepidosauria > Squamata > Lacertidae > Podarcis > Podarcis cretensis. The sequence continues at coordinate 3,323,707 of NC_137188.1, forward strand.
ATGACACCCCCCCCCAAAGACCATAAAACCTTCATTCCCTCCCCCCTTTAATCATAGATATGAGGCATCCTTAAGACATAACTGGAATTTTAATTACAGTAAAAATCAGGAACCGGGACGGCTTCTGTCAATCTGGGAGTGTCCCTGGAAAATAGGGGCACCTGGAAGGTCAGATATTGCGTTCATTGTGTGTTTTCTCCTGCCTCGGGACCTTAGGGTGAAAGGCAGGTAATAGAATCGTAGAACTGTAGAGTAGCAGGGGACCCCAAGGGCACCTGGAAGGGCAGAGTTCGAATCCCCACTCAGTTCTGACACTCCCTGGGGGACCTTGGGGGAGAGGGGGCGCCTCTCAGCCTGACCTGCCTCTCAGGGTTGTTGTGGGGGTTAAATGACGAGAGGGGAGAACCACCTTGAGCTTCTTGAGGAGAAAGGTGGATATAAATGCAATAAATAAATACCGTATTTTTTGCTCTATAAGACTCACTTTTCCCCTCCTAAAAAGTAAGGGGAAATGTGTGTGCGTCTTATGGAGCGAATGCAGGCTGCGCAGCTATCCCAGAAGCCAGAACAGCAAGAGGGATCGCTGCTTTCGCTGCACAGTGATCCCTCTTGTTCTGGCTTCTGAGATTCAGTATTTTTTTCTTCTTGTTTTCCTCCTCCAAAATCTAGGTGCGGTCTTATGGTCTGGTGCGTGTTATAGAGCGAAAAATACGGTATTCGTTTATACGGAAAACAGAGAGCAGAAGAGGGGTTTATATGACGCAGAACAATTTGAAAAGACCCAGTTCCCTTCTGCTAGCAATAGGAAGCAAGAGTTTAGTTTGGACACCTTTTCACTGCTGAGATAATGAAGTGTTAAGATGAATTAGACTGGGCTGTACAGTGGTACCTTGGGTTACAGATGCTTCAGGTTACAGACACTTCAGATTACAGACTCCACTAACCCAGAAATATTACCTCTGGTTAAGAACTTTGCTTCAGGATGAGAACAGAAATCGTGCTCCGGCGGCGCAGCAGCAGTAGGAGGCCCCATTAGCTAAAGTGGTGCTTCAGGTTAAGAACAGTTTCAGGTTAAGAACGGACCTCCAGAACGAATTAAGTTCTTAACCCAAGGTACCACTGTATTCAGCTAAGGCCAGGGGTCAGCAAACTTTTTCAGCAGGGGGCCGGTCCACTGTCCCTCAAACCTTGTGGGGGGCCGGACTATATTTTGGTAAAAAATAATGAACAAATTCCTATGCCCCACAAATAACCCAGAGATGCAATTTAAATAAAAGGGCACATTCTACTCATGTAAAAACACGCTGATTCCCGGACTGTTGAATAGCATAGAAAAAGATAGGGATATTGGTTATGAGTTTGAAATTTAATAGGGAAAATAAGAAATGCATACTAAGAGATTAGATTGGAAAATTTTCAGACAGGACTGGTGGAAGTAAAAAAAAACTGAATAGGATGTAAAAGTATGTTTAATTGTTGTTGAAAATGGTATGTTAAAAAAAACTAATAAAAATTTATATTAAAAAAACCTGTTGAATAGCAAATGTAACTTTCTATATGGAAAAAGAATTATATATATATAATCTCATATAATAAAAACCAGCACAAGGCAAAATTGTATTTGGGTGGCATTTGTCATTAAATTGGCTGCCCCAAACCCATCAGTCAGCTGCAAAGTCCTCTAAGTATAGCTTTTAAAAACCGATTTGTAATAGATTACATAGAAGCCTCCTCCCAGCCTTGAGCTGTGACTAAGCGGGTAGCTGTTAGCAAGGGAGTTATTTGCGTTAATTTACAGATTGAATATAAATATTTCTGTATAGAACCAAAGGAATATATATAGAGAGAAAGAACCATCCTTTGGCATGCAATGATCATAAAAAATAAAATAGTTTGATAGGCCTACCCTGAGTAGGGCTAATTTCAGCTGTGACTTGATGCATCTATCTCTCTGTTTGCAGATTTAATATAAATGAAAGTGCATAACCAAAGCAATGTATATAATGGGGGGTTGGACTAGATGACCTTTGGGAGTCCCCATCCAACTGTACAATCCTGTGAATCATATGCCATCCTTCGACATTTGTGCCGTGCGAATTTTGGAAGATGGCCGAGTTTCAGTTCGTTCATTGGAAAATGTCAATAGGTAAAGAAAACGACCAAATTATTTATATATATGATGACAGCAGCTAGAATATTGTATGTGGAGGAATGGAAAGAAGAGAAGGTAAATAATAATAATAATAATAATAATAATAATAATAATAATAATAATAATAATAATAAAAAATATAGCGGCTTTTGAAAGCAATGGACTATCAGAAATGGCACAGCTGACCACGAAATTAAGAGATCAAAATGATGAACTTTTCGCAGAAGAATAGAAGCCTCTCATGGACTATTTTTTTAAAAAAATTTACAGTCAAATGAAATCGCGGGCAGGATTCGAGATGAAAGCAGCGGAAGAAAAATAATTGTAATAGAGAAACTTCTTTTGTAAGAGATAAAGATATAATGCAGTAGAAAAGGTTTGAGTAATTGTAGAGGGGAGGAAGTCAATTATGAAACTGCATTTGATTTGAAGGTTATGGTAAAAATGTTTTGGGGAAAATTAATTAAAAGTTATACAGGAAAATGTTGATAGGTCCACCGCTGAGGGCGAACTGACTTTGATTTCTAGCTCATCCTCATGAGGAGGAAGTCCAACTTACCTGCCAACATTTGGAAGATGAGAACAGGGTTCCCGCGATCTTTCTAAGATGAACCCCCCAGTGGGTTGGGGATGTCTAAAGGTCTCAACTCTGTCTGTCTGTCTCCAGTCTAAGAAAAACGGGTGAGCATCTCACAGCTATGTGAAGGAGAGGGAGGGAGGGAGGGAGGGAGGGAAGGGAGGCGGTAAAAAAGGGGCGCAGGTGGAGATCTCATTTCCCTTTTGAACCCGACTCCCCAGATGGAAAGGGGGGGGACAGACCGGGTCAAAGTGGCTGATCCACAGGGCAGCAGGTTTATTTCTAAGATCAGAGGGTGGGAAATGAGTCACTGGGGAAGTTGTGTGTGAAAAAGAGAGAGCGCTAATGATCAGATGAGCGAGGCAGCCTCGCAGGTTGCAAACTTTTCAACCCAACTTTTGCTCCTGCGCCCTGGACCACATGGAATAGGGCATCCCTATTTTCATTGGAGAAATATTGGAGGGTGCTATAAGGGGGGGGGGAACTGCCCCCTTTCCCTTATGGGGCACCCAAGAGCCAGTATAGAGTCCTTAGTTCTCTATCGGAAGGAGAAAAATAACGGAGGCCAACCAGAGAATATTGAGAAGCAAAGCAACTAGTAAGTCTGGTCTTTATTAATCTGTTGCAACACGGTCCTCAGACCCCACACGCAGGAGGGAGGGGGAACCCCGAACAATGGTGCGCAAGCCCTTATATAGACTTTTGAAATTGCCCACCCTGTAGCTCAAGACCACCCCCCGAAACATCACAGAAGGAGGTGGTTTGCAGCAGAAATTTGAGTGTGTTGCTTCTCTCCTGTCTGCCAGGATACCTGATCATGCCTTATCAATTGCCTTTTCTGGGTAGCCTGGTGATTCCTTGGAGATGGTAAATACTTCCTGAATCTCTTACACATATTGATAGTGTGCTCAGCTTAACAAATACTTGCCAGACTGTATTTGAAGGGAGGTGTAAGCCCCTACAGGCCAATTGGAAAGCTTTTCCCAATTCCTTCCTCCTTGCAGAGAAATATTTGCGGTCAATTTGGGAGAGTCCAAATGGCTTCGGGATTGTTCTCCTGTACTATTTCAGACACGTGGTTTATATACTTATGTATGTGTTTGCCTTGTATGTTTATGAACTTTTATTTTTTGTATATAAAACCTTAGAATTCCTATAACAAGGACATGAAGATTCCTTTCATTCATTAATTCATTCATTAATGGATGTCCTATTTAGCAATGGCTGAATTCGAAACTTTTACGTCACAGGAGTTTCTGCGGGCTTTCTGGAACGGAAAAGTAATTTCTGGGGAAGACAGGGGAGTAGTTTCAGAATGAAATGGAAAAGGAGTGGGGTGGGAGGGGACTTAATACGCACAAATTCCACAAAGTTGCACTGGTTTTTGAAATGGAAGAAAGAGAAACAGGACGTAAGGTGGACATCGAAGTCCCCACTGTCTGTTTGCTGGTGAATCAGATCAAGTGTCCATCGGGTTTTCTCTGGTTTAGCACTAAAAGGGACGTTCCTAGGGGGAAAGAGGGGCAAACTGCTTGGAGCCATGCTTCCTAGGCACGCAACATCTGGAAGTGTGAACAAGTCCTAGATAAGATGATTGGGCTATTGTTATTATTAATGCTGTTGTTATTATATTTATATTTATGTGCCACCCATCTGACTGGGTTGCCGCAGCCACTCTGGGCAGCTCCCAACAAAATATTAAAAATGCAATAGAACCTGAGATGGCCATCTGTCATGGATGTTTTAGCTGAGATTCCTAGATGAGTGGGCTAGATGACCACTGGAGTTCTTTCCAATTCTACAATTATGTGGTAAATAATATTTTTATTATTTATACCCTGCCCATCTGGCAGGCTTCCAGCAAAATAAAAAAAATAAAAAAATGTCAAACATTAAAAACTTCCCGATACAGGGCTGCCTTCAGATGTCTTTTAAAAGTTCTATAGGGTTTTTTTTTTTAATCTCCTTGACATCTGACGGGAGGGCGTTCCACAGGGAGGGCGCCACCACCGAGAAGGCCCTCTGCCTGGTTCCCTGTAGCTTCACATTTCGCAAAGAGGGAACCGCCAGAGGGCGCTCGGAGTTGGACCTCAGTGTCTGGGCTGAGCGATAGGGGTGGAGACGCTCCTTCGGGTCTACTGGGCCAAGGCTGTTTAGGACTTTGAATTGTGCTCGGAAATGTACTGAGAGTCAATGTAGTTCCTTTAGGACTGTTGTTATATGGCCCCAACAGCTGCTCCCAGTCACCAGTCTGGCTGCAGCATTCTGGATTATTCGCGGTCCTGAGCCATTTATAATGCATTTGCGGGTGTTATTTTCCACAATGTATTAATTTCTGCGCACATATTCCCCTAATATGCCATTTCTGTCAACGGTGGTGTGTCAGCAAGCCATGCCGCAAAATTTAGATACCTGTGAATTTTGAAAGATTTGCGTGTTCTGGGTCTCAGATTGCTTCCAAAACTGCAAATTCGACAGATTTCTCTTTGGGTGTGAACTGAATCAATCTTTCCCCCCCATCCCTAGACTGGCAACTTATTCAGATTTGCCTTTTTAAAAGACCTTTTTGAATATGCACATTCTGTGATTTATAATGTTCGAGGGTTCTTAAAAGGTAAAGGTACCCCTGCCCGTATGGGCCAGTCATGTCCGACTCTAGGGTTGTGCGCCCATCTCACTCAAGAGGCCGGGGGCCAGCGCTGTCCGGAGACACTTCCGGGTCACGTGGCCAGCGTGACGAAGCTGCTCTGGCGAGCCAGCGCAGCTCACGGAATGCCGTTTACCTTCCCACTATAAAGCGGTACCTATTTATCTACTGCACTTAAGGGTGCTTTCGAAGTGCTAGGTGGGCAGGAGGGCAGGTGGGCAGGAGCTGGGACCGAACGGCGGGAGCTCACTCTGCCGCGGGGATTAGAACCGCCGACCATGCGATCGGCAAGTCCTAGGCCACGGATCCTGCTTGCATGGTGGCCACTGTGAAAATAGGATGCTGGACTGGATGGGCTTGATCCAGCAAGCTCTCACATTCATATTCGCTGAGGGAGGGGGAAGGGAGAGGGAAACCTGGAAATTTGGATCAACAGTTTTACCCACAGTTTTACCCACAGTGCCACCCGCGTCCCTCAAGGGTTCTTACGAAACCATAAATGAGCACTGCCACAATCGCTGCCACCCCCACCTCTGTATTAAACAAACAAGAACATAACTTTACAGTCAGAACCTAAAACATTCACCTGTAACTAAAATACATCAGATCTCTATCTCTCCAGGGCTGGTCACAGAAGACGGCTGCCCGTCCTATCAGAAGTGTTGCGCTTGCCTCTTGCTTTGATCAGAGGTGAGGGCTGGCTGGCCTTCACAAACCCCGCAGGGAGAAAAAAATGGCCGAGTGACCTCAGCCCTTTAAAAAACTCCTTGATTAAACATCTTAGAAGATACAAATGAAAAATTAAATATCCAAGAGGTGAGTTATTAATGTGAGGGAGATCCTTAACTATGCACACAAATAATCTTAATGCTTTCTTCCTCCTTTATATTTCCTTTAGAGGGTTTTCCTTTGCAGGGTTTCGAAGTGAAGAGATTACTCAATGGACTGGTATAGCTCAGTCGGTAGAGCTTGAGGGTCTCACGGTTGGGGGTTCGAGTCCCATGCTAGGCAAAAAGATTCCTGCTTTGCAGGGGTTGAACTAGACGATCCTTGAGATCCCTTCCGACCCTACGGTTCTGTGAGTAGGCAAAGATGGCAGGAATATTAAGAGGTCAAAATGGTGAACTTTTTATAGAAGAATGGAGGCCTCTCTGTTTTGGAGTACAGTCATACCTCGGGTTACAGCCATTTTTTCGGGTTGCACACTATGCCAAAACTGGAAGTACCAGAAAGGGTAACCTCTGGGTTTCAGCGCTTGCGCATGCGCAGAAGCACTAAATCGCGCTTTGCGCATGTGCAGAAGCGCCGAATCACAACCCGCGTGTGCGCAGACATGGCGCTGCGGTTTGCGAACGCTGCGAGTTGCGAACGTGCTTCCCGCACGGATCACGTTCGCAACCTAAGTGTCTAATGTATATTTAAAAGAATGAAAGAAATCGCAGGCGGGATTCAAGATTGGAGCAGCGAAAGAAAAGCGATAAAGTAATTGTATTAGACATTTGAGTTTGATTTATAGTTCAGTAGAAAAGGGTATGAACAGAAACAATTCAGGGGGGAATCAATACATGAAACAATGCAACTATTTAATTTGAAGTCCATTTGGAAAAAGTAGGAAATTCAATAAAAAGTACATTATGTATAACAGATAACTCTTGAACTTGATGGCCTTTGGGGGTCCCTTCCAATGAATTGTATTCTCTGATTCTATGAAGGCTACTAGCCACAATCTCTGGGCTCTGCCTCCGAAATCAGAGGCAGCGATACTTCTGAACAACAGTTGCAGGAAACTGAAGGATGGGTCTTGCGCACGGATCCTGCTTGCATGGTGGCCACTGTGAAAATAGGATGCTGGACTGGATGGGCTTGATCCAGCAGGCTCTCACGTTCATATTCGCTGAGGGAGAGGGAAGGGAGAGGGAAACCTGGAGCCACTACTGAATCTGGATCAACAGTGTGCGGTGTACAAGAGGAGGACCGCCAGTAGGTGGCACCAGAGTCAACGAGAGGCAGAGAAGCTGTGCAAGACCAAGGATGAGGGAGGGAGCGGACAGGCGGGAGGGCTGGTTGCACACAAGAAGGCAGGCAGTTGTGGGCCTGGGCGAGGGCCGACTGAGCTTGGTCTCCACCAACTCTGGATTTGCAGCCGCAGAGAAACAGCGCAGCTTGCAAAGCATCCCTTCCCAAAGGCGGAAAGATGTCTTGGCTCCAGAGGGATTTGGGTGGGTGTCCGGAGCTCAATCAGGTGTAGTTTTCACTTTCTCCTCTTGCCTTTCCTCCGTCCGGGCGGCGATGCTGTAGTAATAGGTGCGGATGAGCGTCTCCACCGTGGAGAAGTCTGGCCGGTCTTCCCACCTGGGAAACGAAGGAGAGAAAATTAAGAAACTTAAGTGGGAGATCTGCATATAACCTTCATATCTGTCAACGAGAAAGGCGCTGGCGTCCTGGGGGCTGGTACTTGCACTGGCCTCTCCCAAGCCTGCAGCAGGGAGTTCCGCAGCTTAACTCCATTCTGCACAAAGAAGCATTCCCCGTCTCAGATATCTGGTGTGGGTATTCCTTGGCTCACAGAGTGATCATTCTGGGATGTTATGGCAGTGGGGAAAGTTGTACTGTAACTTTTGAATATTTTTTTTTTTACTAAAAAAATCCCAGATATTGGCCTGCCATCCCTGTATGGTTTTTGAGAGGGCTCGGCTTATTTAGAGAACTGCAGGAGGGTCTTACTTGAAAGTCCAGCACTGCTGCATCAGCTTGTACATCTCCGGGGGGCATTTTGGGGGGCAATCCATCCTCTTCCCTTCCTCCAGGAAGGTTATCACCTCCGGTCCTTTCATTTTCTAGTGGAATGGTGGTAGAGAAATTGACTGGTTTGTCTTAAGAGCAGAGAATGATAGAATCATAGAGTTGGGTCATCTAGTCATAGCTGTCAACTTTCCCCTTTTCTTGCGAGGAATCCTACTCGGAATAAGGGAATTTCCCTTAAAAAAGGGAAAACGTTGACAGCTAGGCATCTAGTCCAACCCCCTGCAATGCATATGATTAAGAGTCTCATGCTCTAACAACAACAACAACAACTGCATGGTAAATAATAAATATAATAATATATATATATATAATTTTTATTAAATAAGAATAAACATATAGGTAGATAGATTATTGGCACGCAGGTGGTGCTGTGGTCTAAACCACAGAGCCTAGGACTTGCTGATCAGAAGGTCAGCAGTTCGAATCCCCGCAATGACGGGGTGAGCTCCCATTGCTCATTCCCTGCTCCTGCCAACCTAGCAGTTCAAAAGCACGTCAAAGTGCAAGTAGATCAATAGGTACCACTCTGGCGGGAAGGTAAACGGCGTTTCTGTGCGCTGCTCTGGTTCGCCAGAAGCGGCTTAGTCCTGCTGGCCACATGACCCGAAAGCTGTACGCCGGCTCCCTTGGCCAAGAAAGCGAGATGAGCACCTCAACCCCAGAGTTGTCCGCAACTGGACCTAATGGTCAGGGGTCCCTTTACCTTTACCTTAGATAGATTCTGATGGACAGATAGATGGATTCTTATGGAATCATAGAGCTGTAGACTTGGAAGGGACCCCCGAGGGTCATCTAGTCCAACCCCCTGCGGTGCAGAAGAATGCAGTCCCCTGTCCAATTAGAAACCAAAGCAGATTCTGCTTCGTTTGCGAATGTGCCAGCAGTTTTCTATATGGTGAGCCTGGTGGAATGTTGCAGGGTGTGGGGCTCCCGAGCTACTCAGCTTAGGGGTGCTCACCTTGTAGGGTTTCTGTCCGTAGCTAAACGCCTCCCACATCGTGACGCCATAACTCCAGACGTCACTCTTGCTGGAGAACTTTCGGAAGAGGATGCACTCTGGGGCGTACCACTTCAATGGCCACTTCCCTGTTGTCTTGGCCTGCATCGAAAGGCACAGAAGAGGGGCAGTGAAGAATCGCCAGGTTATGTGCGTGGTGCAGAAGGAGAAGACTTGGGTGGACGACTCGCTCTCCCCAAGCAGAGACAGGCCCCACCATAGCCCAGCATGCTGTCCTCACAGGGGCCAACCAAAGGCTTCCTCCCTCCTTTGTTCCCCGTCATTCTAAGGTAGACTGCCTCTGCCCATGGAAGCTCTATTTAGCAGTTGTAAGAAACTCAGAGGAGCCTAGCTGCTGGATCTAGCCAAAGGGGGCCCATCCAGTCCACCCTCCTATCCTCATGGCATCCCACAATATGCCCTGACCTCTGGATGCAACGGCAGCAACTCCCCCCAGTTGTGATTCCCAATAACTCATATCCAGAGGTAAGTCATTAGAATTTCATCTCAATGGGCAAGACCTGTTTTTATTCCATTTCTAACCCAGATTTCTTCCCAGGAACTCAAGGTGGCATGCATGACTCTCCTTTGGCCCATTTTTATTCTTCTCAGGAACGCTAAGAGACTGTGGCTCACCCCAAAGTCACTGGGTGAGCCTGACTGAGGGTTTGAACCCTGTTCTCCCAGGTCCTAGTTCATAACACCACCACCACCACCATCATCATCATCAACAACAACAACAACTTATTGCTTACACTCTAACCATGCTGTAGTTGGAGTCATCTCGATATAATCAAATGCCTTCTTGTTTTCCCAAGATCTGGTTGAGGAGTTTCTGCCCCCATCCCTTAGATATCTCAGCTAGGGCTGGGCGATATATCAATATATCGTCCAAAACCAGTTTGAAGTCCATATTGTGATACCGGTTTCATAGTTTTTGACCTAGCAATAAATATATCGCAAATTATGATGTGTGTGAGGGCTGGGTGATATATCGTCCAAAGCCGGTTTCAGGTCCATATCATGATATTGGTTCCATAATTCTTGATCTGGTGATATATTGCAAATCATGATGTGTGTTTATGTGCTCTGCAAAAATCACAATGTGGGGGAAACAAGTGAAGCCAGCCAATGCCTCTACATAGCTCCATCCTTTTTTCAGACATTGAGATATATCGGTATATTGTGGTATTTAGCTTGTGATATATCACAAATTTGAAAACCAGCTCCTTCCTTATTTCAGACATTGTGATATATGCATGTATGACAATGTTTAGCTGGTGATATATCTCAGTGTTGAAAACCAGATATCGCCCAGCCATAATCTTAACCATTCTTGCATCCCAGCAGATCACTTTCTGACCTTCAATGGATCCCTAACCTGTTTTTCATTTCTCACCAGATAGTAACTGTCATCAGCGGCCAGAGCTTTGGACAGCCCGAAATCACTGATCTTGGCGTAGTGTTGGTTGACCAGCAGAACATTCCGGGCAGCCAGGTCCCGGTGGACAAAGTTCTTCTCTTCCAAATATTTCATGCCAATGGCCACCTGGTGCATCAACTCGACCACATTATTCACGGGGACTTCATCTCTAGGGGAGGGGGAGAAAGTTCTTCCACGGTTAAGGCACTGACTTAATGAGGGTTCCTGATCTGGAGAACCCAGTTGCTTTAGAACAGGGAAGAGGAAACTTGTGCGTGTTCAAGATATTAAACAATAAAATCCAAACTCATGTATGAAAGAATGATAAAAATCAACATATCAAGAGAATAAGAAAAGAGAAAAAGCAAGAGGGAGGGAAAGGGTGGAACACAAAAGAGATTGAGATAGAAGAAAAGTACCTCCACAACCCTCTCTGTCAATTGTTAGTACTATCGTTATTATATTATTTTTTAAAATAAACACTCCATGAAAATTTCTGGCTGTAATTTAAATTACAGTTTTCATACTATTCTGCTAAATGGTATTTTGTTACATTTCCCTCCCAGGCCCAGCCTTCCTCTTTCGTCACTCAAAAAGTCCAAAATGGAGAAAGTTTCTTAGCCTGAGGACTTCCAGGGAGGTCTTGTATTTTGTTTGGTAGAATCAGATTTGGGAGGGACCCCGAGGGTCATCTAGTCCAACCCCTCAGGGTCCCTTCCAGCTCGACAATTCTATGACCTCAGTGTCAGGAGCTCGTCCTACTCTTGAGTAGGACCCTGGTAGAGACACATGCCCGACTGGCATGTTCTCTCCCTCCTGGTCGATTGTTTGGGAGCTTCAAAAGCTTTCTTCAGCCCGAACATCACAGCAACCGATGCCAACAGACATCGGCACACTCAGGGATCCGCAGTGTTTGTGCAGTTCGCGTAACAGAACTCAATAGCTCAGCATTTGGCTAATCTATGTGTATTTACATATAAACACACACTGAGCACTGCAACAAGGCTCCCTCTTCCCTCTAGCATCAAAGATCCTGTCTCCGTCACTTCCCACTCTGTGGAATGAAAACATACACCATCATGTGATAGATAGACAACAATCCCATGACTGCAACCAGGGAGCAGGAATGCTAACATCCAGAAGGTGGTGAACTCTCCTTCGTTGGAGGTTTCTAAACGGGCTGGGGGGGGGGCACCTGTCAGGGATTCCTGAGCTGTGAGTTCTGCACTGCAGAAGGTGTCCCTCCCAGCTCTACATTTCTATGCTTCTATGGTTAGTGGTATCCCGTGGCTCAGACCTGTGGCTCATATCTCTCAGGAGCCAAGCATTCCATAGTGTGATCTCAATATCGTAAAACTCCCTCCCGGCTCAGATGAGACAGGCCCCTCCCTTGCTGAACTTGACATAGACATTTTTTATTCCGGGTTGGACTGGATGACCCTCAGGGTCCCTTCCAACCCTACAATTCTAAAGGAAGTCGCATTAGGCTTATTGGTAGCCCCTTTTATTCAACGGCTGAACTGCTTAATCGATCTGCCACCCGCTTTCTGACCTTCTTTGGAGAAGAAGAGTTGTCCATAAACCTTGGAAATAAAGAACTGGATTTGCAGTTCCGCCCGGGACCTGCAGATCCAATCTGCGGTGGGATCGACTCACTTCTTAGAGGAGAGGAATCTGTTGAGGGACCCTCCGGAGGCCATCTCCATCACCAGCATGAGTGCCTCTGCTTCGCAGACGCCGATCATGCGGACGATGTGAGGGTTGTCCAGCTGGTGCATGAGCTGCGCCTCCTTCATCATGTCGTCCCTCTCAGCTTTCTCGTTCCCGCTTTTCAGGATCTTGATGGCCACGTCGATGTGCTTCCTAGGGAGGAGGGGAGCAGAGGTTATGGCGATGGGTGGCAGTGAGCATTGGCCTTTCAGAAGAAGTAGGGAAAGGAGGCTGGGCTCTTAAAGGACTCATTGGAAGACTATTTGAAAGAGGCATTCCACCAAAACTGGAATAATAATCGTAAAAATTATAATAATAATAATAATTTATTATTTATACCCCGCCCATCTGGCTGGGTTTCCCCAGGTACTCTGGGCGGCTTCCAACAAAGTATTAAAATTCAGTCGTCTGTTAAACATTAAAAGCTTCCCTGAACAGGGCTGCCTTCAGATGTCTTCTAAAAGTATGGTAGTTGTTGTTCTCTTTGACATCTGGTGGGAGGGCGTTCCACAGAGCGGGTGCCACCACCAATAAGGCCCTCTGCCTGGTTCCCTGTAACTTGGCTTCTCGCAGCGAGGGAACCGCCAGAAGGCCCACGGCGCTGGACCTCAGTGTCCGGGTAAAACGATGGGGGTGGAGACGCTCCTTCAGATATACTGGACCGAGGCCGATTAGGGCTTTCAAGGTCAGCACCACCAACAATAATAATAGTAATAGTAATAGCAGCAGTAGCAATGCTTTCCTGCTCTAAGAAGAGGCTTTCCCCAGTGTGGGGAACAATATGTGGAGGAATTATTATTATTATTATTATTATTATTATTATTATTATTATTATTTTAAAAAATAAATTTTATTTAACATAATTATTACAAAATACAAGCAAAATACTGCAGATATGTACATATATCTTTCAGATAAGCACAGATATATAAAAAAGAGCAAAAAAGGAAAAAGGAAAAAAAGAAAAAAATAAGAAGAAAATTTGGAAGAAGAAAAATTGGAAGAATTTCTTCCAAATTTATTCTACAAATATCTCAATAATAAAATTTCATTGATTGACTTCCATCGCTTACACTGCACTTCCTATATACACTTTAAGCAAAATTGTATCTGTTATTCCGTATTTTCCCCATACAATCTCATACAAATATTCTTCTATTATTATTATTATTATTATTATTATTATTATTATTCCTGCTCTAAGAAGAGGCATTCCCCAAACACTGGAAATAGCCACCACCTTCACCACCTATCTGACTGGGTTGTTTTCCCGATACAGGGCTGCCTTCAGATGTCTTCCATAGGTTTTTTTATCTCCTCATCTGATGGAAGGACATTCCACAGGGAGGGCGCCATTACCGAGAAGGCCCTCTGCCTGGTTCCCTGTAACTTGGCTTCTCGCAGCGAGGGAACCGCCAGAATGCCCTCAGCACTGGACCTCAGTGTCCGGGCAGAACAATGGAGGTGAAGACGCTCCTTCAGGTATACTGGGCTGAGGCCATTTAGGGCTTTCAAGGTCAGCACCAACACTTTGAATTGTGCTCAGAAATGTACTGGGAGCCAATGTAGGTCTTTCAAGACTGGTGTTATGTGGTCTCGGCTGCTGCTCCCAGTCACCAATGTTCTGGATTAGTTGTTGTTTCTGAGTCACCTTCAAAGGTAGCCGCACATAGAGCACATTGCAGTAGTCCAAGCGGGAGATAACCAAATCATGGACCACTCTGGTGAGACAGGGAGCAAGCAGGGAGTGTCTCAGATGGAGCTGGTAGACAGCTGCCCTGGACACAGAACTGACCTGTGCCTCCATGGACAGCTGTGAGTCCAAAATGACCCCCAGGCTGCACACCTGATCCTTTGGGGTACAGTTGCCTGATTCAGGACCAGGGAGTCCCCCACACCCACCTGCCCCCTGTCCCCCCAAAACAGTACTTCTGTCTTGTTGAGATTCAACCTCAATCCATTATATGGCATCATCCATTTTACAATGGGGGTGGGCGGTTGTTAGCCCCATGAGGACTGGAATCTTACTTTGAGCCCCAGTTCTGCATATAAAATCAGTCCCCAGCATCTCCAGGTGCAGTTGGGACGATCCCTGCCTGACTCTCTGGAGAGCTGCTGCCAGTCCGTGCAGGCCACACTGAGGTGGCCGGATCATTGCTCTCGCTCACCATGAGGCAAACTTACTTCTTCATTTTGTAAACGCCTTTCCGGACGGAGCCGAAATTGCCTGCTCCAAGCTCCATGTCCTCAACAATCAGGTTGTTCCTTTTCAAGAATAGCTTCTTCTCCTTCAGCTCCTCAGGGTCGCTGTAAGGGCTTTCGTAGCAGGACGTGTCCATGGGCAGGATCCGGCCCTTTTTCCCACGGCCTGCACCGATCCCCAAGAATTTTTTTTTAAAAAAATGAATTTTATAATTTTCATAGTCACATAAACAAAGCAAAGCATTAAATTAAATTGAACATTGACTTCCCTTCCTCCCCTCCCGGACGGTCGCCAGATTCTGTGTACAGATCTGTAGGCGCAGACCATCCCCTGACCCAAACTAGTTCGTTAAGAAAATTCCCAAACTCGGTTCCATGGGTGACTCTGGGTCATCTCTCTGCGGTAGCTTATCTTAAAGTTTTAATTGCCTATACGCTTATCGCATTTATAAATTTTGAATTTACTGTTGTACATTGTTTTAAATGTTTGTTTTCCTTCTGGGATTGTACCCCCAAGTGTGTTTTATAAGCTGGTCTAAGACAGTAATAAATTATCTATCTATCTATAAAAATACAACAGTTCACCTTTGCTGGTTTGTTCCCTTGCCCTTTACTCACCAATGGGGTCAGGGGTGTAACCATCAGAGTTTTGTGATACGAGTCTCCGTTGAGCCTGGCAAGGAAACATAGAATCATAGAATTTTGGTCGACTTTAGGAAAAATGTTTAAGAATGAGCAATGATGTATAAGTATTGAGGTTCAAATTTGGATATAAGGATTTGTTGAATTAATAATTTAAATTGGAATACAGGAAGGGGAGGTGTGAGGAGGTCTGAGAAACAAGTTAAATGAAAATAAGTAATTGAAATTTTATGTGTTTTTTTTAATCGTTTTTTAAGTTTTGGATTTTTGTATTTCTGTTATTTTTTCTTTAATTTTTGTTTTTGTGTGGTTTTTGAAAATGCTTATTAAAAAAAAATAGAATCATAGAATTGCAGAGTTGGAAGGGACCCATGGGGCCATCTACTCCACCCCTTGCAGACGCAGGATTCGCTTCCGTGCAGAGATCGGTTCAATGGGATTTCCCTGGCCGCTGATGGAAGCCACAGCTGATCTCTCACCCAGGACATGTGTGTTCCCCGGTCCTTAAACCGACCCTGAAAGGCGGTACCTGACTGTGACAATTTGAGAGGAAGCAAAAAAGAAGATACTTACAAACGCAGGCGAGTGAGACGGTGGGGCAGGCGTCGCGGTTTCTGGAAACAGGAGGAAAGAGTTTGCTTAGGTGACATCTGCAAATGACAAGCCTGAGCGATGGTCCTTCTAGCTCTCCCATGCACAAACAAACAAACAAAGCCAAGCTTCCAGACCTCATGAACCTTGCTTGGAAGGAACTAGGTGGAAAGAAGATACAGTCCCAACCAAGAAAGAGTGGCAGATAAAATTAATGGACTATGCCGAAATGGCAAAACGTACGGGAAGAATTAGAAACCAGGGAGAAGTAACTTTCAATAAAGAATGGGGAGAGTATCTATCGGAAAAACTATTGGGGGGAAACTAAACTCAGTAGTAAAACTTGTAGTCAAAAATGGGAAATAAGGATTTAGTAAAAAAATTGAATTATCTAGTCTTTTATATATTGTATGTGTTTGGATTATCAGTGTATTTGGATGACTTTGTAGGATTTTACTGTTTTAACTTATGCCAATAAAGGCTAGTTACAAGCAGGCCTGTCTTACCCATAGAGGCTAGTGGCGCAGGGTGCCAGGGCGCCAAGTTCTGGAGGGCGCCAGGCGAGAGTCTGGGGAACACCGAACAAGTGCGCTGAGTGAGCGAGGGTGCATTCACTGCTCCTGCAAGCGCCAAATTGTGCAGGGCGCCAGAAGGCTAAAAGGGAAAAAACCGAGCCGACGCTCAGCGGGAGGAGCGCATGCACCCTCGCTCACTCGGCGCAGGCCCGCTTGCTCGGTGTGCTACCTGCTGTGGCCACCGTGGCACGAAGTGGCCAGCTGAGCCAGGAGGTGCCGCGTCCAGCCTCCATCTCTTCCCCGCTGGAGGAGCCGCCCTCCAGCCGCCGCCCGCCTCCTCCAGCCCTAAAAAAGGTCGAAAACTCTGGGAAAGTAAAAGGCGAAAGATTTATACGATCTGAAGAGAAACCAGATTGAAGATGATGGAATTTATGGAGCTGGCTGATCTCACCGGGAGAATCCACAACCAGAAAGAAGAGGAACATCAAGAAGACTGGAAGAAATTTAAAGACTACTTGAATAAATATTGTAATATTAAAGATATGTAATCACTTGAAAGAAACAATTAGGCCTAGGATAAAAATAGAATTAAATTTATAAATAAGAAAATGTACGATAAGAAAAGTTATGTAAAATGATTAGGACTGTGATATGGTCTTTTGAAACAGATATTGGAAACTGCTACATATAATTACTAAGAAATTCAGAAGGAAGAGATTTGAGGAAGTAATATACTATGTTTATGAAGATGGATGGTACTTAATTTTAATTAATTAAGTGGTAATAAGTTGTATGCACTTTTTCTTCTTTTTCTTTTCTTTTTCTTTCTTTTTCTTTTATTTTTTGTATATTTTTATTATTGTTAATCTTTTCCTTTTTTACTATGTTTATTTACTGAAAAAATAATAAATATTATTGGGGGGGGAACAACTCTAGACAGCCCTGGTTACAAGTAAGAATTGGATATGGGTATTGTTTTCCTTTGCTTTTTAATTGATGCTTGTAAAATTTGAAAAACTCAAAACACATGTGGTGGCTCTGTAAAAAAATTAAAGAATTCTGGAATATCATATATGACGAACTGGGGGAAAAAAAGTTTGAAAGTATCCTTTCCAAAGAAACCGGAGGCCTTCCTTCTTGGCATTCTAGACAAAGAAATATCAAAAAGCCTAAAGGAAATATTTCTGTATGCCGCTGCGGCCTCAAGGACCCTGATTGCAATGAATTGGAAGGGGGATAAGGTACCATCTAAATCAGAGTGGTTAAATAAAATCCTAGAATATGCTGAGATGGCACAATTGACGAACAGAAGGAGAGGCAATTTCAATCAATGCTATACTCCAAAATGGGACATGTTTAAAAAATATTTACAGAATTACAATCACGGTGTGGTGGCTATGGTAGCGTTTGAATGATTTCTGTGTAAATAATATAATATTATGTGGGAAATAAAACAAGACGTAAGGTTTAGTTTTTTAAAAAAAGACTTTAGGTATATGAAGAACTTTATTGAAATATGAAATTTATTTTAGTACCATCATTGTTCTAAAAAGGTATATACATTGGGTGCAGGCGGGATGTCATGTACATCTGCATACAGATGTAGAATAACAGAACAGAAGATGATCAATATTTTATCAAAATGGAAAATTATTACTGCTTTTGTATTGTTTTTTTGTGACCTCTGGTCTTTTCAATATTCAATGTAAATTCTATGATATGTCACTTTTTGAATTTACCCAATAAAATCAAAACTTGAAAAATAAATAAATGAAAAATTCATATAGGTTTTTTAAAGAAACTAGGCCCTATTTAACAAAGTCCACTAAATGTAAAAAAACAAAACACAAAAACCCAGCAACTCTTGAATTGCACCTGAAAGTAGTTCTAATATTTCCCATGTGGCAAATATTGGGGTCTCACCTGGTGGCATATCGGGATTCGGTGTGCTTTCCCTCAAATAATAGATCAGGCCATCCGGTTTCAGTTTGAGATATTCCACGAGCTGCAATTGGGAAGGGAGGAGAAGCCCAGAAAAAGAGAGAGAATATTTTATTTTTTATATATTTTTAAAGGGCTCAACTTTGCCTATTCCACATTCTCCTTTTGCTTGAATCCCAATATCTCCTTGGAGATCGCAAGACGAAATATAGGAGGCGAAATCATAAGCTCAGCTAGGGATGGTCCAGGGGAAGGGTTCCTCCACAACGACAGCAGATTTCATGAATGCAAGGGCCAGATTCCTTTCTTGGCAGCCTCCTAGGGGCCACCTGCCAGCATTGGGAAAAGTGGGCAGGGCCACAGAGCCACAGGCTATACCTGAGTACAGCAGGATAATTTCCTCCCACGCTCAGACTGCTTTGAGGTTTTATTTGCACAACCGAGCAGAATATAATTTTAGGAAATTAACACACAACACCCCACTGTCCTCCATTCACTCCTAGCTAGGAATATACACACCCCTCACTTTCCCCCCTCTGTATTTATATACAATCGAAATTATTTCAATAAAATATAATACTAGATGGAAGTGGCAAAGCAAAGCCGGGGAGGGGTATGTCCTGGGGAGGTTTCCAAGGTCCACACAGAGTCCTCTGGAGGGCCGCATGGTGATTGATGCTTGGCTGATACCCCTGCCATGTCACTGACGTGCCTCTAAAACCCCACCAATCCGCAGAGCCATCAAGAAAACTTCCACTAGCTCTATTCAGTCTTGTTGCTGTCCCCCCCCCCCCAGTCTCTACACGGCTATTAGTCATGCTGATGAGTGGAAGCTGCAATTAATGGTCCACTTCCATGACACTCCACTGGGTTCCGCTGCCCATCTGGTTTTCTGTTTGTCTCCCTCGACGGCTGCCACACATACTCAGTCCAAATGCCTGGCTTAAAACCATCTATCAAAAACTTCCCTCTTGTGGCTTATCCCCACAACACCTACTCACTGTGGGCCCCACTAAAGCAAACAGTCTAACTGGTCAACGTCTAAAAGATGTTGAGCATCGGAACAACCTGGCCACTATAAGGAAATTCTGCCCTTGGTATGTTCAGTTTCCACCTCTCCATTTTGATTCTCTGGCCCCATATCTGCACAGACTTATTATCCCAAAACACAGACGTGCTTTTACACTTGCAAGACTGGGTGTTTTGCCGTCTGCGGTACTCAAGGGTCGATTCCAAAAGATCCCGCCTGAGAAACGTCTTTGCCCCCGTGGAGACGGTAGCACCGAAACAGTGGCACACGTCCTCCTGTCTTGTACTCTCTACAAAGACCTGAGGAACGAGATCATCACTCCACTTGTACTAACCATCCCAGGGCGCTCAACCACTGCCACAATGTCCTTTCTTCTATCAGATCAAAATGAGCAGATAACAGCAAAGGTGGCTAGGTTCATAGCAGGGGCCATCAGAATAAGGGCCACTAACTGACTACTGATTCAGGACTTTAAATTGTGCTCTTATATCAAATTTCCTTTTCTGCATATACTGTAATGTTTTACTGTCGCTATGGCCATTGGCTAATGGGTCTGCTTTGGGGGCTCCCCCTCCCTTTAGGTGTCTACCCCCCCAAAAAAGTTGTACCCCTGCAAACCTTGCGGTTTGCCCATGTTTGCTGACACCTTCTTGGGTGGCAGTGCCATCTTGCCTAAATAAACAACAACCCTATTGTAGGGGGTTGGACTAGATGACCCTCAGGGTCCCTTCCAACTCTACAATTTGAAGATTCTCTTCTCTTCATTGCAATGCAGGCAATCCCAGAAGGAGGAGGGTCTCCAGCCCCACGCACTCACACAACCCACCTGCCACAGCGTATCAAACTTGGTTCCGTCTTCCACCGAATATTTTCCTGCTTTGTCCTGTCCGATCCGGTAGTGATAAACGGTCTTTCCGTAGACAAGGGACAGAGCGTAAGAGCCCTTCTCCTTTTTCTCTCTCAGCCTGGAGGGAAATGGCATGGAAGTTGTCAGAATCAGCTCTGTTCCTACTAAGGGGCACCTGATTTTTATCCAAGGGGCTGGCGAATGCGTCCATTTTCTGTTTCTCATTCTTCCAATCTCAGCTTCCCTTTCCAAAGCAAGGTCCCCTGAGATAATGCAATTTTGTATGATATTTGCATGAATGTGTCTTTTTATGGCCAGGTTGTGGGACGCCATTGCAAAATTCAGAGAAGTGCTGATTGCGAGGGATGGCTCCTTTCCATTCTGCATATGGTTTCAGAAAGTATGAACCAGGGAAGTTTGCCTTTTGAGGCAAACCAGGTTTAATTTAAACCCTGTGGCTACCTGGCAACAAACAAAATCATAGAATTGTAGAGTTGGGAGGGAATCCAAGGCTCATTTAAAGGTAAAGGGACACCTGACAGTTAATTCCAGTCGTGGACGACTCTGGGGTTGTGGCGCTCATCTCGCTTTACTGGCCAAGGGAGCCAGCGTTTGTCCACAGACAGTTTTTCCAGGTCATGTGGCCAGCATAACTAAGCCGCTTCTGGCAAACCAGAGCAGCACACGGAAACGCCGTTTACCTTCCCGCCAGAGCGGTACCTATTTATCTATTTGCACTTTGACGTGCTTCCAAACTGCTAGGTTGGCAGGAGCAGGGACCGAGCAACGGGAGCTCACCCCGTGGTGAGGATCCGAAACGCCAACCTTCTGATCGGCAAGCCCTAGGCTCTGTGGTTTAACCCACAGCGCCACCCGCGTCCCTTAAGGGTCATTTAGTCCAACCCAATTGGCTCCATTAGTTACACGTAGCAATTAACAAGAGCCATAGGCAGTTCTGAAAGCAAAGCAAACTCTGGGTAGCTTCCAACATATATAAAAACATAATAAAACATTGAACATGAAAAAGCTTCTCTATCCAGGGCTGCCTTCAGATGTATTCTAGCAGTTGTCTAGTTACTTATCTCCTTGGCTTGCGGGTCTTATAACTAACCATACCCTCCAACATTTCTGCAATGAAAATAGGGATGTCCTAAGGAAAAGCGGGGGATGCAGGTGGCGCTGTGGTCTAAACCACTGAACCTCTTAGGCTTGCCGATCAGAAGGTCGGCGGTTCGAATCCCCGTGACGGGGTGAGCTCCCGTTGCTCGGTCCCAGCTCCTGCCCACTTAGCAGTTTGAAAGCACGTCAAAGTGCAAGTAGATAAATAGGTACCACTCCGGCGGGAAGGTAAATGGCGTTTCCGTGCGCTGCTCTGGTTCTCCAGAAGTGGCTTAGTCATGCTGGCCACATGACCTGGAAGCTGTACGCCGGCTCCCTCGGCCAATAAAGCAAGATGAGTGCCGCAACCCCAGAGTCGGCCACGACTGGACCTAATGGTCAGGGGTCCCTTTACCTTTACCTTTAAGGAAAAGTGGGAAATTCTGGGATCAAATCAGAAACTAGGACAGCTTTTGTAAATCTGGGTCTGTCCTTGGAAAATAGGGACACTTGGAGGGTCTGTTAGTACTGGGCAGAAATTGAACTGCAGCAGAGCCAACAGTGGCAACGCTGGGTCGGAATGTAAGTGGCATCCTTAAAGGGAGGTGGGCTTGGCTCAAATGGCCAAATGAGGAGACTGAGGGCTCCTCACGCCTCTTGTGGGACATTAGGACGGAGGTTCCTGGACTCGGCTATTCCAACTCCTTCGCCCTGGTTGATAGATGCCCCAGATCTGCAAAGCGAGGCAGGTGGGGGCCCCAACTGCATAATGGCAGCAACACAGAAAGACGACAGGCAGGTTGGAAAAACAATGCAGCAACGGAAGGAAATTATGGACGCAGAGTGCAGGAAGCCATTTTGGGGGAAGATTGTATTGAATGTGTTTTGATTTGTTAAAATTTGGAAAATCAATAAAAATGATTTGAAAGAAGAAGAAGAAGAAGAAGAAGAAGAAGAAGAAGAAGAAGAAGAAGACAACAGACAAGAAGCTTTGCCCTGATAACGTGCTTACAAGAATTTCCCATCAGGCTGTGAGCCTGAGTAGAGTCTGCTTTCCGCTTGCGCTCGAGTGATGGGGCCGTGGTACCAGGGCATCTTCTCGTGGGCGGTGGTGGCCAGAAGCTTCTCCACCTGGGGGGCCTGGCTGATGATGGCCTGTTCGAGGGTGTCCCCCTACAGAGAAGGAAGAGGAGAGAACAGAGACTCTATTGCCTTTCTGGGCATTATTTAAACTTCTGAGACAAGCTGTGCCTGGTGGGGGAAATGATCAGCCTCCCATTTAACCCCAGTTGGTTCCTACATAAGAGCAGCACTCAATGCCTGGATGTTGGAGATGGAAGGAACTGCTTTTTGTAATTCTACATTGTTCTAAACTTCTGGTATGGTCTCCTGGAGGGCAGTGGGATTACCTGGGGGGGTACTCAAAGGAAAGGGGGTGCTGGAAATGTAAATGAATATCTAGTGGCATAGAATTGTAGAGTTTCATAATTTTTGACCTGGCAATATGCTGCTAATCATGGTGTGTGTGTGTGTGTGTGTATACTTGGGCCATGCAAAAATATTGATGCGGGGAAAACTGTGAAGCCAGCTAACGCCTCTACACAGCTCCATCCTTATTTCAGACATCATGATATATCAGTATATCGCGATGTGTAGCTGGTGATATATCATGACGTTGGAAACCAGATATCTCCCAGTCCTGCTTTGTGATACCCTCCAATAGGAAACGAAGGGCGTTGTAAAAGCTTTATCTCCAAATGGAATGCAAATAACGGATTCGAGAGGCTGTAACTCATGGGACGCGGGTGGCGCTGTGGTCCACAGAGCCTAGGACTTGCCGATCAGAAGGTCGGCGGTTCGAATCCCCGCAACAGGGTGAGCTCCCGTTGCTCGGTCCCTGCTCCTGCCCACCTAGCAGTTTGAAAGCACATCAAAGTGCAAGTAGATAAATAGGTACCGCTCCGGCGGGAAGGTAAACAGCATTTCCATGCGCTGCTCTGGTTCACCAGAAGCGGCTTAGTCATGCTGGCCACATGGAAGCTGTACACCGGCTCCCTCGGCCAATAAAGCAAGATGAGCGCCGCAACCCCAGAGTCGTCTGCGACTGGATTTAACGGTCAGGGGTCCCTTTACCTTTACCTTTAACTCAATAATGAAGACTGAACGTTGAAAGGAGATAATCTGGTTTGCCTATGGAAAGGAAAAGGGTTTGCGCAAACAGGCAGTGGCTGACAACTATCAGGGATAAGAGAATGAACCTACACGCAAGTTGGAAAGAAAAACGAAATGTTTAAATTACTATAACCGCTCACTTGTTTTTATTTGATGTAATTGTGTCTAATCTGTATGCAGGAGTCTGTAAAGGGACAGCTGAGGGACGCGAATTTTGGATGTGAAGCAGAAATAAATCTGTAAAATAAGCAGCATCTAAAAGGGGATTAATTGGAATATACCTGAGAAAGTGGGAAATCAGTTGGTGTTTTTTTGAGGGGTGTGTGTTTTAAATCACTTTTAATTCGATTTGGATGTGTTATGAATTTGAAAATGAATAAAAATCAACTTTTGACATTTTGCTCTTAATCTTGGGTGCTGCTACATATTCCACTGGCCGCAATGTTTCCCCCCTGCTGCCCCCCAACCACAGGAAGGGCCCCGATCCTGCCCGTACCTCCAGCTGCCACGTCTGCCGGATATATTCCCGCACCATATTCTCTCGGATGGAGTCGAAAATGCCCGGCTGGGGTTCGAGGCCGCCGGGACGGTTGCATGGCCTCTTCAGCGGGCAGCAGAGCCCGTCAGCGTCCTTGGAGTAGAACTCGCAGAGCTCCTCGGGGCCGCAGTGCGCCTTGCCGCCCGCGATGGCAAAGGTGCCGTTCATCAACCGCTCGATGGGGTAGTGGTGGAACCGGAGGTTGTGGGTGACCGACAGCACATAGCCCCCCAGGCTGCGAAGGCACTGGCGGAGCAGGAAGAGGCCGTCCATCATCCCGCCCAGCTTGAGATGCTCTTCGGCGTCCGAGCGGGAGATGCTGCCATAGTAAAAGGGCAGGTGGGCAGCCGGGTTGGGCATCGCGCGACAGGTCCTGGGGCTGCCCAAGCAGTGGTCATAGGATGCTCAGGGGAACACCTGGGAAACAGGAGCAGGCAGGCATTATTATTTCTATTTAAGAGGAAGATATTTAGCTCTCCCAGAATCAGCGCGTCTCTGCAAATGTAGTAAACAGGAATCTGATAAAGGTAAAGGGACCCCTGACCATTAGGTCCAGTCGTGACCTGGGGTTGCGGCGCTCATCTCGCTTTATTGGCTGAGGGAGCCAGCGTACAGCTTCCGTGTCATGTGGCCAGCATGACTAAGCCACTTCTGGTGAACCAAACGCCGTTTACCTTCCCGTCGGACTGGTACCTATTTATCTACTTGCACTTTGACGTGCTTTCAAACTGCTAGGTGGGCAGGAGCAGGGACCGAACAATGGGAGCTCTCCCCATCATGGGGATTTGAACTGCCGACCTTCTGATTGGCAAGTCCTAGGCTATGTGGTTTAACCCACAGCGCCACCCGTGTCCCAGGAACCTGATACTTTGGAGCATATTTTCTTTTCTTGTGATTTTGGCATTTATGCCAGAAGGCAATTATTAGAGGCCTTACAACTCAACAGGCTCAATTCTATGCCACCAACGGTTCAGGACCTGCTCTCGGACAGGAGTGATTAAATTACTTTAATAGTGGCTGAATTTTTGAGTGCTGTCCATGTAGAAAGACTGGGCCGTTATAAAGAGATTTAGTGGTTCTTAATTGATCGGTGATGCAGTGGTGTTGTGTTGTATTATTTATGCAAATTTTCTCTGGAGTTAAAGATCTGACTGGTACAAACCTTGTTATGTATTTTGCACAATTTGTTATACGGTGTCTGATAATGTGTGATTTGCTATGCCTAATAAAGGATATATATATTTTATTACTATTGCGTACAGTCATACCTCGGGTTAAATGTGCTTCATGTTAAGCGTTTTCAGGTTACACTCAGCGGCGACCCGGAAGTAACGGAGCGTGTTACTTCCGGGTTTCACCACTTGCGCATGTGCAGATGCTCAAAATGACGTCACACGCATGCACGGAAGCGGCGAATCGCGACCCGCGCAGACGTGGGTTTTCTTCGCTTCAGGATGCAAACGGGGCTCCGGAACGGATCCCGTTCACATCCAGAGGTACCACTGTATTGTGTTTTATTAAATTTCTTTTTTTATGGTAAATCTTTATTGGTTTAAAATACAAACTTACAACGAAGGTAAGTATAGAAAAGTTCAATACAAAAAGAAGAAAACATCAAGACATAAAAGTAAGAAAAAATTTAAAAAGGCAAAAAAGAAAAGAAGAAAAGAGGGGGACCAAAAATTTATACAAAATCATGTCTATCAAATGAAAATTTCTTCCAATCGTTCTCATTATACTGTTTCAGTTGTCATGGTTTTGTCGCGCAGCTTTACTTTACATCCTTTTTCATACAATCCACTAAAGTATTCGCTTCATTCATTTTTGTTCACAAGTATCATTCAAGTTCTGCTAAGATGGTATTGTTTTTACAATATAATCTTATATATTCCTTAAATATATAATCAAATTTATTAAATTTAATTTAATGAAAATTTTATTAAATTTCAACAACAATAAAATTACACACGCAGTTCAGTGCAGCTTAGTTCGGTTTATTGTGTTCTACCAAACAGCCACTTCACACGTAAAAAATAATAAGAAGAAGAATTCTGCTG
Organism: Podarcis cretensis; assembly: GCF_951804945.1. NCBI lineage: Eukaryota > Metazoa > Chordata > Lepidosauria > Squamata > Lacertidae > Podarcis > Podarcis cretensis. The sequence continues at coordinate 3,349,651 of NC_137188.1, forward strand.
CTAACCGTGGTTTACATTTTTGCTCCCTGAGCTTTAGAGGATAAATCATTTCCCATACCCCCTTTTCATTACACAAATTTGTAGGGCCTTAGTGAGAAATGTGGATGTTATAAAAGAGATAGGCTTCTCTACGTCAAACAGGGAAAAAAGGTCTTTGCAAGAGATGAGCTTGCCTTCTGCGATCTTCACGATGGGCGGACGCAATTGTTTCTAAGATCGTTATAAAAAGGGCATTCAAGGAGTACATGGGTTACGTCTTCCATTGACATCAAGTACTGTGTCCAGTTCTGGGCACCACAGTTCAAGAAGGACACTGACAAACTGGAATGTGTCCAGAGGAGGGCAACCAAAATGGTCCAAGGCCTGGAAACGATGCCTTATGAGGAATGGCTAAGGGAGCTGGGCATGTTTAGCCTGGAGAAGAGGAGGTTAAGGGGTGATATGATAAGGTAAAGGTAAAGGTACCCCTGCCCGTACGGGCCAGTCTTGACAGACTCTGGGGTTGTGCGCCCATCTCACTCAAGAGGCCAAGGGCCAGCGCTGTCCGGAGACACTTCCGGGTCACGTGGCCAGCGTGACATCGCTGCTCTGGCGAGCCAGAGCCGCACACGGAAACACTGTTTACCTTCCCGCTGGTAAGCGGTCCCTATTTATCTACTTGCACCCGGAGGTGCTTTCGAACTGCTAGGTTGGCAGGCGCTGGGACCGAGCAGCGGGAGCGCACCCCGCCGCAGGGATTCGAACCGCCGACCTTTCGATCGGCAAGCCCTAGGCGCTGAGGCTTTAACCCACAGCGCCACCTGCGTCCCTGGCATGATAGGGTGATATGATAGCCATGTTCAAATATATAAAAGGATGTCACATAGAGGAGGGAGAAAGGTTGTTTTCTGCTGCTCCAGAGAAGCGGACACGGAGCAATGGCTCCAAACTACAAGAAAGAAGATTCCACCTAAACATTAGGAAGAACTTCCTGACAGTAAGAGCTGTTTGACAGTGGAATTTGCTGCCTAGGAGTGTGGTGGAGTCTCCTTCTTTGGAGGTCTTTAAGCAGAGGCTTGACAACCATATGTCAGGAGTGCTCTGATGGTGTTTCCTGCTTGGCAGGGGGTTGGACTCCATGGCCCTTGTGGTCTCTTCCAACTCTATGATTCTATGACACTTGCAATAGAAGTGGCAGCCACAAACTCTATGCCCTCCAAAACATTTTTCTTGGGTTTTTTGACTTCCCCTCCTGGAGACCCAAGTCTGCCAAGTCAGTGTAGACCGCACTGAGGCAGGTGCCTAAATAGAATTCATGAGGACTAGAGCCATCTTTAAAAGAAAAAAAGAAAAAACCAATATCCTTTAAAAAAATTTAAATTAAATTTCTCAAAAATTCACATACCCATTCCAATGCATTGTAGATTTTTCTTTTGCTTTGGCAACTTCACACCCCATTTTCCATGATGTTTTTCATTTCTCCCTTTTGCTGCACCCTGTCTTCTCTCTCTTATAACTTTACAGTCATACAATATTCTCTAATTCCTTCTGTCGCCCGTACAGTGGTATCTCGGGTTAAGAACTTAATTCGTTCCGGAGGTCCGTTCTTAACCTGAAACTGATCTTAACCTGAAGCACCACTTTAGCTAATGGGGTCTCCCGCTGCCGCCGCGCGATTTCTGTTCTCATCTTCAGGTAAAGTTCTTAACCCGAGGTACTATTTCTGGGTTAGCGGAGTCTGTAACCTGAAGCGTATGTAGCCCAAGGTACCACTGTAATTCAAATCCTGCTTGTGAATTCATCATAATATAACATTTATTTAAATACAGTGGTACCTCGGGTTACATACGCTTCAGGTTACATACGCTTCAGGTTACATACTCCACTAATCCAGAAATAGTGCTTCAGGTTAAGAACTTTGCTTCAGGATGAGAACAGAAATCGCGCAGTGGAAGTGGGAGGCTCCATTAGCTAAAGTGGTGCTTCAGGTTAAGAACAGTTTCAGGCTAAGAATGGACCTGCAGAACGAATTAAATTATTAAACCGAGGTACCACTGTATTCTGAAAAAGGCTTCCATTTTTGCTTTTGGCTTTGCCAATTCCACGTAGTGAATCATTTTATGTCTTCTTTGGTGGGGACTTCTTCTTCCTTCCATTTTTGTGCATAAAGAATCCTAGCTTATTCTAGCATTTGTTATTATTACAGTGGTGCCTCGCAAGACGAAATTAATTCGTTCCGCAAGTTTTTTCTTCTTGCGAGTTTTTCGTCTTGCGAAGCACGGTTTCCCATAGGAATGCACTGAAAATCAATTAATGCGTTCCTATGGAGACCGCTTGCCAGGCTGGCGGTGCGGAGAAGGGCTTTTCTCCCCACCGCAAGCCTTCAGGACAGGTACGGGAACAGAGGGGAAGGCGCGCAGCGCTTCTCCTCTGTTCCCGGGGCTTGCGGTGGGAGGAGGGTTTTTCCTCCCCACGCCAACATTCAGAACAGCATTCTGAAAGTTGGCGGTGGGAAGGAAAACCCTCCTCCCACCGCAAGTCTTCAGGACAGCCATCCCAAGGCTGGCGGCGGGAGGAGGTCTCTCCGCCCCACCGCCAGCCTTCGGAGGAGGTCCGAGGACAGTGGGGAAGACGCGCTGCGCTTCCCCACTGTCCCGGAGATTTCCCTATGGGCTTTCGTCTTGCGAAGGAAGCCCATAGGGGAATTTGTTTTGTTTTGTGAAGCGCCTCCAAAACGGAAAACCGTCTAGCGGGTTTTCCGTCTTGCGAGGCGTTCGTCTTGCGGGGCACCACTGTATTAGGGTCATTTTGGACTCACATCTGTCCATGGAGGCGCAGGCCAATTCTGCGTCCAGGGCGGCTACCTACCAGCTCCATCTGAGATCCTCCTTGCCTGCGCCCTGTCTCGCCAGAGTGGTCCATGCTCTGGTTATCTCCAGCTTGGACTACTGTCATGAGCTCTCAGTGGAGCTACCTTTGAAGGTGACTTTTGAAGTGTAGGTGGGTTCCCACGAGGCAAGACACAGCGATAACAGCAAGAACCTTTATTGAACTACATAACTGGGAAACGGGCAAAGCAACTGCTTATATACATTCCTGAAAGCCTGGGCCACTCCCACCTCCAACGTGATTGGCTGTCTAAACTTCCAAGCTGCAAATCACGACTCAGAGTTCAAGGGCCAATGGCAGAGGTCCAAATCCCGAAATGCTATGTGATTGGACATCATGCATTGAATCAGAACACAACAGCTTACAATCCTTAGTCCAGACTCAAGCTCAGGCAAACACAGACCACTGAATACATAACACCTTGGAAACTACAACTAATCCAAAATGCAGCTGCCGGAATGGTGACTGGGTAATTTTATTGTTTTATCTTCTTGGGAAGTCTAACTGCACAAAAAGGTCCTTTCTTCGGTCTGTCCTGAATCTTCCAAACTTCAGTTCTAGCGTGGGGAGAGAGGGAGGACAACTTTTCCCTATCCGCTTTCTCCATTGTTGTTGTTGTTGTTTAGTCGTGTCCGCCTCTTCGTGACCCCCTGGACCAGAGCACGCCAGGCACTCCTGTCTTCCACTGCCTCCCGCAGTTGGGTCAAACTCATGCTGGTAGCTTCGAGAACACTGTCCCACCATCTCGTCCTCCGTCGTCCCCTTCTCCTTGCGCCCTCCATCTTTCCCAACATCAGGGTCTTTTCCAGGGGGTCTTCTCTTCTCATGAGGTGGCCAAAGTATTGGAGCCTCAGCTTCAGGATCTGTCTTTCCAGTGAGCACTCAGGGCTGATTTCCTTCAGAATGAATATGTTTGATCTTCTTGCAGTCTATGGGACTCTCAAGAGTCTCCTCCAGCACCACAATTCAAAAGCATCAATTCTTTGGCGATCAGCCTTCTTTATGGTCCAGCTCTCACTTCCATACATCACGACTGGGAAAACCATAGCTTGAACTATACGGACCTTTGTCGGCAAGGTGATGTCTCTGCTTTTTTTCTCCATGTTATGACTAATTTCATACATTCCTAGCATCATGTCTCTTCTTCTTCGCCTTTTCTCTAAGCTAAAAGGTCCCAAACACTGGGAAAGGTTCCCTCTGGGGAGTCTCTCTTCTACATGCTTGATAGATTTTGCAATTTATGGCATCCATGTGTTCACACTCCTCTTCTGATACTGGGAGACTCTTGAAGAATCAGAAGGCGCTCGTATGTCATTCGGGAGGAAGGAAGTTGCGGCAGGAAGCTCAGCCGTCAAGAGGCGTGACTTAAGAGCAGGCAGATGGTCGCTCTGTGTTTTTGTGCCAGGGGCTTGCTGTGCAAATGTAGCTACGAAATGAAGCCTCTGACACCAGGCTGCTCTCAAGCCTTCCGGGACACAGCAGTTGGCGGGGCTGTGGCTTCGACCCCCACAATGGGCAAAAGATTCCCGCATTGCAGAGGGTTGGACTAGATGACCCTCGTCACCCCCTTTGGTCGGGCAAAATACGGGACAAGTCAGGGTGGGGAATGGGGAGGCTAAAATTTTATTTCCCTGTTGCAGAAATGACTTCAAACAATCCATTACAATGGCACACAGGATTTGCAGTGGTTTACAGCCTTGGCCCAGTATACCTGAAGGAGCGTCTCCACCCCCATCGTTCTGCCCAGACGCTGAGGTCCAGCTCCGAGGGCCTTCTGGCGGTTCCCTCATTGCAAGAAGCAAAGCTACAGGGAACCAGGCAGAGGGCCTTCTCGGTGGTGGCGCCCACCCTGTGGAACGCCCTCCCACCAGATGTCAAAGAGATAAATCACTACCTGACATTTAGAAGACATCTGAAGGCAGCCCTGTTCAGGGAAGTTTTTAATGTGTGACATTTTAATGTATTTCTAATCTTTGTTGGAAGCCGCCCAGAGTGGCTGGGGAAACCCAGCCAGATGGGCGGGGTACAATAAATTATTATTATTATTTTTATTATTATTATGGACAACGGGTTGAGGTTGAAACCTGACAAGACAGAATTTCTGTTTCTGGGGGCACATGAGGCAGGTGGTGTGGGGGAATCCTGGTCCTGTGCAGGGTCACTGTGCCCCTGAAGGACCAGGTGTGCAGCCTGGGGGTCATTTTGGACTCACCGCTGTCCATGGAGGTGCAGGTCAATTCTGTGTCCAAGGCAGCTATCTACAGCTCCATCTGAGACCCTCCCTGCCCACAAACTGTCTCACCAGAGTGGTCCATGCTCTGGTTATCTCCTGCTTGGACTACTGCCATGCTCTCTTCACGGGGTTACCTTGGAAGGTGACCCGGAAACTGCAGCTAATCCAGAAGGCAGCAGCCAGACTGGTGACTGGCAGCGGCCGCCAGGACTGTATAACACCCATCCTAAAGGATCTATGCTGGCTCCCAGTATGTTTCCGAGCACAGTGGACAACCCAGTTAGATGGGCAGGGCTGAAGTAATAAAATTACTACTACTAATACTACTTTACCTTTTGGGGAGCTTATTATTATTATTATTATTATTATTATTATTATTATTATTATTATTCCTCCCTCCCTGGCCAAAGCCGGGCTCAGGGCAGCTTGCACCAGTAAAATTACAATGGAAACTTAATGGGGGGGGGACAAACACACACACCCCAATTTAAAATACAGGTTAAAATGCAATTTAAAATGCAGACTCATTTTAAAAGTAGCCCATAAATCAAAACCGTAAGGGAAGGGAAACATAAGGGTCAGACTGAATCCAAACCACAGGCCAGGCAGAACAGCTCTGTCTTGTAGGCCCTGCGAAAAGATGTCAAGTCCCGCAGGGCCCTAGTCTCTTGGGACAGAGCGTTCCACCAATTTGGGGCCAGTACTGAAAAGGCCCTGGCCCTAGTTGAGACCAATCTAGCGACTTGCGACCTCAAAAGTGTTGTCATTTGTGGACCTTAAGGTCCTCCGCGGGGCATACCAGGAGAGGCGGTCCCGTAGGTACGAGGGTCCTAAGTGGGAGAAACCGAGGAAGGTAGGAAAACCAGTAAAAAAAACCAAACCTTCTGTGTTTGTCTCTGATTAGCATACATTATCTTTAAAAGGCGTGTCATCACAACAGCCATCCAGCCTCCCTGCAACTGAGTGTTTGTGGTTGGAAATTTCTGCACATCGCTGTGGCTGGTGGGTGTGAAGAGGCAAGCAAACTGCAGTTGCCTGCTCAGCAGGCAGCTGATGTGTTTGGCCTCGAGGAAGTGTTGGCTAAATGTGGCCTGGTCCTCTGCGAATATATGTTTGCACTTTTGAAAGCAGGCCAGATTATTACTAATTTTTACCATTAAGAAAGTTGGTGTTTCCTGGAAAATAATGCTTAAGTTTACCCGAATGTTGTTCTGGGGGCAAAAGACACTTTGTGGATGTTTGGGTCACACCTGCTCAACATTTCCCAAGTTTTCTGCTGCCTTTTTCTGGAGAGAAATTGATTTGGTCTTTTTTCTTTTTTTACAGGTTTCCTTCCCTGCAAAGTTTGCTGGAAAAGATGTCCACATGCCATGGACAGATTTATAAATACCCACATTAGATTAAGGTCATTGTTAAATATGACAATTTTCCACCTTTTTTTTGTAATGTACACAATGTTTTTTCTGTTTTGTTTTCTACATGGGTACTATTTATTGCTTTTTCCTATTATTGTGTATCTTATCTTACTCTGTGCATTTTGTACTTTTTATTTGGCAAAAAAGAATATAAAATACAATAAGAAAGTTTGCTGGAAAAGATGGCTCGGGAAAACAAGAGAATGTTTGGATGTTGCTTTCGGAGCAAAGCTCACTGTGCACATGTTTGCGTCCTTAATAATAATAATAATAATAATAATAATAATAATAATAATAATTTATTTATACCCCACCCATCTGGCTGGGTTTTCCCAGCCACTCTGGGCGGCTTCCAACAGAATATTAAAATACAATAGTCTATTAAACATTAAAAGCTTCCCAACACAGGGCTGCCTTCAGATGTCTTCTAAAAGTCTGGTAGTTGTTGTTCTCTTTGACATCTGGTGGGAGGGCGTTTCACAGGGCGGGCACCACCACCGAGAAGGCCCTCTGCCTGGTTCCCTGTAACGTGGCTTCTCACAGTGAGGGAACCGCCAGAAGGCCCTTGGAGCTGAATGTCTGGGCTGAACAATGGGGGTGGAGACGCTCCTTCAGGTATACTGGACCGAGGCCGTTTAGGGCTTTCAGTAATTATTATTATTATTATTATTATTATTATTATTATTTATTATTTGTACGCCACCCATCTGGCTGGGTTTCCCCAGCCACTCTGAGCGGCTTCCACCAAGACCAAAAAGGTTAACACCAACACTTTGAATTGTGCTCGGAAACGTACAATTGCTCAACCTTTTTTCAGGCAGAGGGAGAAACAAAGGCAATTTATTTTTATAGGTTGAATGGGTAAATTCCCCCACCCCCAAATAGTTTGTTGGAAAAGTTTGCCAACAGTCTTGCTTTGGGACTGTGCGCATGCTTGGATCCCACCCACTCTACCTGTCCTGAGCCTTTTCTCTTCTACCGGGGTGGGGGGGGACAAAACAAAAAAAACCCATTTCTAAACAGGTTGAGCATTAGGGTTATAACTTTTTTACAGCCTTATGAATTTTTGCCCAAAAACAAAGGAATGAGCTGTCATTTCCAAATATTTTGAAAAAAAAAGGTCACCCTAAAATCAATACATCCAATTTTGTATTTGTAGCTGTATATCATATTATGTAGGGACGTGGGTGGTGCTGTGGTCTAAACCACTGAGCCTAGGACTTGCTGATCAGAAGGTCGGCGGTTCAAATCCCCACAACGGGGTGAGCTCCCGTTGCTCAGTCCCTGCTCCTGCCCACCTAACAGTTCGAAAACACGTCAAAGTGCAAGTAGATAAATAGGTACCGCTTCGGCGGGAAGGTAAACGGCGTTTCCGTGTGCTGCTCTGGTTCGCCAGAAGCGGCTTAGTCATGCTGCCCACATGACCCGGAAGCTGTACGCCGGCTCCCTCGGCCAATAAAGCGAGATGAGCACCACAACCCCAGAGTCGCCCGCGACTGGACCTAATGGTCAGGGGTCCCTTTACCTTTTTAACATATTATGTAATATGCATAGCATGTATTATAATATGGGGAAAACAGAGCTTGCAAATTTTCTAATACTTGTACAATGTTTTGTACATTGTACATCACTTCTTATCACCTAGAATAAATCAAGGTTGCAGCTGGATTTTGTTTCTGCTGCAAACATCATAACATTTCCACATCACTTGTATCGCGTGTTCTGCGCACAGATCATTTCTTGGTGTCCGGTGTACGGATGGCTCCTGATTCCAGTGATTCTCCAACACCTGCAATGCTTTTTTGTAAGAATTTTTGTGACAAGTTCTTGAAGCCATTTTCAAAGTACATATATGGTGACTCCAACTTTCGGGGTGACCTTTTTTCACAATTAGTCCCTTTTTCAGTGTTTCTAAGCAAAAGTTCATCCCTTTATGACACAGGAAATCAGGTATTGGGGGGGGGAGTCAGAAAGTTATAACTCTATTGAGCACGCAAGACCAAGCAGTCAATTTGTTGTTGTTGTTGTTTAGCCGTTTAGTTGTGTCCGACTCTTCATCACTCCCTGGACCAGAGCACGCCAGGCACTTCTGTCTTCCACTGCCTCCCGCAGTTTGGTCAGACTCATGCTGGTCGCTTCAAGAACACTGTCCCACCATCTCGTCCTCTGTCGCCCCCTTCTCCTTGTGCCCTCCATCTTTCCCAACATCAGGGTCTTTTCCAGGGAGTCTTCTCTTCTCATGAGGTGGCCAAAGTCTTGGAGCCTCAGCTTCACGATCTGTCCTTTCAGTGAGCAATCAGGGCTGATTTCCTTCAGAATGGATGCGTTTGATCTTCTTGCAGTCCATGGGACTCTCAAGAGTCTCCTCCAGCACCATAATTCAGTCAATACTTGTCCCTAAATCACATTGGCCCGGCGTTCACCACCAATGTGGCATTCATGTCTGCCAGCCAGCGGGAAGCTGGTTAGGAACTTCATTATTTCATTTCACAAGCCTTCAAACTCGAATGATGCAGCCCCCGCAAATGAAGCACAGCTCAAAATGTGCAGACACTCGGTGGAAATGTGTGTTGCCAATAGTGCACAAATTTGCAAAAATAACATGTGGGGATGCATCATATTAGGGAAACTCCACACAGAAACCCGTCAATGGGAGCCAAAAGTGCTGATGAACTTCCATCAGGGCTTTTAAAATTATTTTATTAAAGTTTGCAAACGGATGTGGAAACATGACAAACTGAAAACTGGAAGGATGGAAAACTTGAGAGAAACCGAAATCAACCCCAAGTCACAGTATAGATGTCAATCGCAAGACTCTGCTTCCTCTGCAAACACTGAAAAAATTTAGCTCGGAGAAGACCCATTGGAAATTGATGGGCCAAAGCGAGTCCAACGGGGACTACTCTGAATAGGACTGTGAGTAGTGTCTGGCTAAGTTAAACACAGAGGAACTTACTGAAATCAAAGGAGCTAAATAAAACAGCCTGCAATGATTTTGCTCCAAGCAGGTTTCGAACTATGAACAACAGAAATAATTAAATATCATTGTGTTATGGCTATGTTAAAACAGAGGGAAGACAGAATGCAGGAAAGGGGGAGAATAAGAAAAACATAACAGAAAATGGGATGTGAAGTCAACAATATGAAAGAAATCTTTTAAAATTTGCACTGGAATTTTATGTGGAATTTTTGGACATTTGGTTTTATTTTCTAAAAAGAAACTCCATTGCACTGTGTCAGACCCCTGGTCCATCGAGCTCAGTATTGTTTACACTGGTTGGCAGCTTGAACATGGGACCTTCTGCAGGCAAAGTAGCCATGGAGCTCCAGCCTTGCCCTGAAAGTAAAACTGAGTTTGCTAAGTCCTGGAGGTTCTGGAGAAAGCATTTGACAGGGTTGACTGGGAATGTAGGCAGCTGCATTTCAGCAGATTCCCCTGCAACTGAGCTGTGGCCTCCCCTGTAAATCTAAAGTTAGTTTCTGGTCCTCATGATTCTGATTTAGATAGGGACATACACATAGGTGTAGCCAAGGGGGGCAAGGAGGGGCAGCTGCTCCCCCAATCAATAAAAATCAATAAAAATACATAGCAAACTGAGGTTTTGCCCCCACTCAACAAAAGGTCTGCCCCCCTAACAAAAACTCTGGCTATATATACCGAGTAGTATATTTTCCCAGTAGTGATGTATGGAAGTGAGAGCTGGACCATAAGGAAGGCTGATCGCCGAAGAATTGATGCTTTTGAATTATGGTGCTGGAGGAGACTCTCAAGAGTCCCATGGACTGCAAGAAGATCCAACCTCTCCATTCTGAAGGAAATCAGCCCTGAGTGCTCACTAGAAGGACAGATCCTGAAGCTGAGGCTCCAAGACTTTGGCCACCTCAGGAGAAGAGAAGACTCCCTGGAAAAGACCCTGATGTTGGGAAAGATGGAGGGCACAAGGAGAAGGGGACGACGGAGGACGAGATGATTGGATAGTGTTCTCCAAGCTACCAGCATGAGTTTGACCAAACTACGGGAGGCAGTGGAAGACAGGAGTGCCTGGCATGCTCTGGTCCAGGGGGTCACAAAGAGGCGGACACGACTAAACGACTAAACAACAACAATATATACCAAGTCAGACTATGGATCAATCAAGCTCAGGACTATTTGCAGTGATTGAAGGTGGGTCTCCAGACTTTCAGACAGGGGACTGAACCCAGGACCTTCTGCCTGTGAAGAAGTTTCTAGTCCTGTGGTTTTGGATAAGTGGCTGATTTAAATAGGAAGCTGTCTTACACGAAATCACACCACCGGTCTATCTAAACCCAGCGCCAGCCCACCCTAACCAACCTTTAACAACCAAGGACCCCCTTGAGGTTCGATCCCTAAAACCCCACCTTGAACCCCCAACTTTTTTTTCCTGTTTGCTTTTTCCATAAAATGTCTATACCACTTGACTATAGAACAACAATCTCAAAGTGGTGTTTCTCAATAGAATTAAGGCCATTAAAAGCATCGGGGGAAACAATTCTTTAAAACTTTCCAAAGATAAAACCTGTGATAAAATGAAAACCGATTAAAACATATGTCAACATTTCCCTTGTGATTCTTTCCAACTCTACGATTCCACATGTCTGGAAAGGCTTGTCTAAATGGCAACGAAAATGTATTTAACAGGCACAGGAAAGAGTACAGTGAAGAAGCTGTTCCCTGAGCATATAATTGTAGAGTTGGAAGGGACCTCAAGAGTCATCTAGCCCAGAACTGAACACGGTATTCCAGTTGTGGCCTGACCAAGGCAGAAGAGAGTGGTACCCTTACTTCCCTTGATCTGGACACTAGACTTCTGTTGATGTCAATAGGCAGGGAGTTCCAGAGGGCAGATGCCAACACAAAGAAGTATCAATTTCTTACCAATGTGGAGCAGCGCCAGTTCAGCACCAAATGGGGAGAAAAATGGTTATCTGTGCATCAAATATCTCAAGATCCTTACCTGATCCAGAGGGCAGGGAAGACAATGGACACTTCCGTTAACTTTTCTGTTTGTTTCTCTCTTTTTAAGGGGAAATTAATGGAGTCAGATGTCCATCCCAAAGCGAAATGATAGTTTTTAGGGGTGTAAAGGGAACGAGAGAGAGAGAGAGAGAGAGAGGTCTGGTCTCTGGCAGTGAAGTGGCTGAGTTTGCTCTGCAGACGTCGACAGGGTGAGGTGGGGGTGTCTTTGAAGTTTTGACCCAATTTCCGTACTACGTAAGCAGGAAGGTTGAAAAAGTGCTTTTGAAGAAAGGCTTTTGGTTTTGAGAAGGTGTAAAGAGCACAAGTTAGGCCTGAAAAACTCACATTCGCCACTTCCTTTCTCAGGGAGAGCTCCTGTGCTGTCTGAGTATTGTGCCGCAGGCAGAAATTAGACCGGTAGAGCCATAACTCTCCTCCCTCTTTCCCCTCTCTTATGGGAAAACCTGCAGGTCTTGATTCCCTGCCTGGTAGGTAAGGCATCTTGCCTGGGGTCGGGGGGAGCAACACGACCTAGTGGTTGGAATCATGGCATGTGGGAATTCCAAAGGAAAATTGGAAGCCTCAGGTCAAAGATTTTGATGGATTGCCAGTAGCGCAGGAAGGAGAAATAATGATTTGGATACAAATGAAAATGTCCAATTGAGTTTTGGCATATTGGCATATCAAAGAATTATAGGGCTGGAAGGGACCCCAAGGCTGATTTAATCCAACTCCCTACAATGAAGGAAGCTTAATGCCCAAAATGGGCCTCGAAACCACAGCCCTGAGATTCTGTGTCTCATAGTTTATGGATTGAGCTGATACTCTAAAACCGTGTCCTTACCAGAAGACCAGTGCAACAAGGGACAAGAACTCAACATCCTCATCTGAATCAATCGAGCACTTTTGACATATGTTTACCTAATTTGCGTTCATTTTCATGTCTGGGGGAAAGGGTTTGTTTTCAATTAATGAAAAAGGGTGAGTTAATAATAATAATAATAATAATAATAATAATAATAGTTTTCTAACCAAGGGGCAGTAATTTAAAGCCAATATAACTACATGAAGACTGCGACGCCTCCCCCAGAAGAAAAGACTGGGCTTTAGAAGTGCGAGTTAATGTCACTCTGAGCATGCCTAGAGGCACTCTTATTTCAAATCTGATTTTTCAAAGGAATAGTGTAGCCTAAGAACTGGGAGGTCGGCACATTAAACTGGGTTTGGTCAGAGAAAGGGCATCTCTGTGGCACCAGAATCAACAACCCAGGGCATTGTGGGAGCCGAAATATTGGATGCCCACCAAGGTGGGCGGAGCCTCTCACCCTGGGTCTCTGGGTGATTGGATAACAAGGAGCAGTGTGATTAGCCACAGCCAGAAAGAGGCAAGTGTGATGAAAAAGTTGGTTTTGCTGGACCGTTTGGACCAAAAGGTGTTTCTTTTTCCCCTTTATTTCCCCACCAGCAAATGGTTAATGGACGGCAGCCTCTGATTGGCCGTGGTTCCAGGAGGGAGAGTTTAAAAGGAGAGGATCTGGGGAGAGACAGTGGTTGTGGGAGTTGAGAGGGTTGGTTTCGGAGGGTTGGAACTGAGGTTGGAGCGGTTCTCAAGCTGTGGGTCCCCAGATGTTGTTGGACTACAACTCCCATCATCCCTGAGCTCTGGCCTTGCTAGCTAGGCATGATGGGAGTTGTAGTTCAGCAACATCTAGGGACCCACAGGTTGAGAAAGGCTGGGTTAGGAGATAGGTAGGGGACGCGGGTGGCGCTGTGGGTTAAACCACAGAGCCTCTTGGGCTTGCCGATCAGAAGGTTGGCGGTTCGCATCCCCGTGACGGGGTGAGCTCCCGTTGCTCGGTGCCTGCTCCTGCCAACCTAGCAGTTTGAAAGCACATCAAAAGTGCAAGTAGATAAATAGGTACCACTCCAGCGGGAAGGTAAACGGCGTTTCCGTGCGCTGCTCTGGTTCGCCAGAAGCAGCTTAGTCCTGCTGGCCACATGACCTGGAAGCTGTACGCCGGCTCCCTCAACCAGTAAAGCGAGATGAACACCACAACCCCAGAGTCGGCCACGACTGGGCCTAATGGTCAGGGGTCCCTTTACCTTTACCTAGGGAGGTAGGATAGGAGTCAGGTTGAGGAATAAAGAGCGAATGGGAGAAAGAGTTGGTTCTGGGTAAAAACAACTTCCATTCTGAGCGTATTGCGAAGGACAGAGTGTGGTGTCCTGTAGGAGGAATAGACCGGAAATTTCACTGGGAGGCAGGCAGAGGTTGAGCCAGGAGAAGTGGGAGCTGAAAGGAACAGCCTCTTTGGGACTCAATTCTAGTCTGGAGGAGAGAGAGGCTCCCAAGGAAAAGAAGAATCGCCCAGACCCAGTGAAGGGAGGGGATGGAGAGCCCTTGGGTCTATTACTTAAAGTACCTCAGGAGCAGGATTGTTAAAGGGGGTGGATAACTGAAAGAAAGTATCACTGTATAAAGCATGGGTAGGCAAACTAATGCCCGGGGGCCAGATCCGGCCCAGTCGCCTTCTAAATCCGGCCCACGGATGGCCTGGGAATCAGCGTGTTTTGACATGCGTAGAATGTGTCCTTTTATTCAAAATGCATCTCTGGGTTATTTGTGGGGCATAGGAAATAGTTCATTTCCCCCGTTATGTACTAAAGTTCTCACCCTGGGCCAGCAGGGGGATACTGTAGATAGTTCAGGTCCACATATGCAAATAAGGGATAGAAAGTGATGTTCAATGATTGGATAGTTACAGAAAGTTGTTACAGTTACGTTGTACTGGAGCTCTATATAAGCAGGCTGACTGAGCCCTTCAGTTCAGTTCTGTTCTGGCCTCTGAATAAACAAGAGCTGATTGAAGAATCGCTGTGTCGTCTGATATGTTCACCCACAACTTAACATCCCCCCCAAAAAAATAAAGTTTGCTGGCCCCTGGTATAAAGGAATCAAACCTATAACGCAAAAACAACTGAGGTCGAATTAAAGAGAAATTGCACTGTATTCTTGAAGTTACCCAAATTTAATCCATGAGTGTTATATACTATCTTGCCTTAAAGAAATATTTATTGTTTGTTTAAAGGAAACCTGTCTCCAACTTACTAGTTATCCCCTCACAAAGGTGAGAATACTCTGGGCTAGAATTTGAAGAGGAAAGGAAAGAAACCTTTGGGTAAAGGGTTGTTCAGTGAGGGAGGGGCAATTTATCTGAGTGAGAGCAGGTCTTTAAACGCTTTCAGGGGTGAGGAAACCTCCAGAAAGATGGGCGTGTTTCTTATTTTAGTATGATGTTTTCGGAAGCTGGATTTGAACTATGGAGATTATTTCATTATTTCTATGATATGAGAGAGAGAAGATAGGGGGAGAAATAAATAAAAGATAGGGGGAGAAATAAATAAAAAAACCAACCCTGGAAAATGTGGCGGGAAGTCGACAAAATGAAAGAAAAATCTATTGTGTGTTGGAATGTATATGTGAAATTTCTAGAGTCTATAAATTAAGCCAGTCTAATAAATAAGGAAGGGACGCGGGTGGCGCTGTGGGTTAAACCACAGAGCCTAGGACTTGCTGACCAGAAGGTCAGCGGTTCGAATCCCCGCGACGGGGTGAGCTCCCGTTGCTCGGTCCCTGCTCCTGCCCACCTAGCAATTCAAAAGCACGTCAAAGTGCAAATAGATATAGGTATCGCTCCGGCAGGAAGGTAAACGACGTTTCCGTGCGCTGCTCTGGTTCTCCAGAAGCGGCTTAGTCATGCTTTCCACATGACTCAGAAGCTGTACGCTGGCTTCCTCGGCCAATAAAGCGAGATGAGCGCCGCAACCCCAGAGTCGGTCACGACTGAACCTAATGGTCAGGGGTCCCTTTACCTTTACTAATAAATAAGGGGAAAGCAAAACGTCACTTAGAGAAGGATCTGGAAGCTTGGATTTGCTTTATTCTGGAATGTTGTATTTGATGTTTTCATGTGTTGCAAATCACTGTGGGTTTTTTCCTTTAAAATATTTTTTAAAAATACTTTTAAAAAGCAATAACAATAAAATATATATGAAAAAAGGAAAGGTTTTCCTTCTTTGGCCACCAGAGGGCACTTTGAAAGTGAACACTAACACACGTCCCATCCCATAAAGGGCCCCTTATAAATATATCTATTTATTATCATTAATGTTATTTAAATGCATTCCCACCCTGTGCCTCTGAACCATTTTACAAGGGGAGTCAGCTTTTAATAAGTGATGTCACCCTGTGGCATTATGAGAAATGTACACTCTTGCACACTGAAGCGCTGTTTTTCAAAAATGGGAAGCACACTCCCCAATCCATTCCCCGTGACATTTCCCTCTAAATGTAAACTAAGGATGTAGTCCTCATGATCCTGAATAAAGATCTGGTTTGAGTTAGGAACATAGGGAAAAGGTCCTGTGGAGGCAGAGCAAACGCACCAGGGGCCCTATTTAAAAACCACTCAAGCCAGCACAGATTGCCTTGTGGCAGGGAGTTCCGTAGGCCCACTTCTATGGCTCCCGCAAAGTAGGATTCCTTTGCCTGACAAGGCCCATCACAGTTGCATCACCCATTGCAGGCTTCTGTGGAAGAGATCAAACTGAGATGCTCTGCATTTTGAAGTTACATTTTAAGAAGTATTATGCCAATAAGGGCTGAATGGATCAAAAAAACTCACCCTGTTTCCCTACCCAGAATTGGGTAAGTGAGACAACTAACAAGAGGGAAAGAACAGCTTCAAATACAGGCTGGGGTAAGGTAAAAGGTAAAGGTAAATGTCAAGGTAAGGTGAAGGACCCCTGGACGGTTAAGTCCAGTCAAAGGCGTGACGAAAGAAGAATGGCAGACAAAATCGCTCAGATTCGGGAAGAAGTAGACTCCACCGTGGGAGCAGGGCCGGGGCAGGAGAGTGCGCAGTGATCCCTCTTGCTGTTCTGGCTTCTGAGATTCAAAATATTTTTTTTCTTGTTTTCCTCCTCCAAAAACTAGGTGCGTCTTGTGGTCTGGTGCGTCTTATAGAGTGAAAAATACAGGTATTTCCGGTGCTCCTCCGACCCAGAAGTGGGGAGCTGCGCAGCGCAGCGCTGGTAAGAGTGGGTGGCGGCAGCGGGTGGCGGGCTGGATAAACGAGTCCCTCAGGCCTTATCCGACCCGTGGACCTTAGTTTGGGGACCCCTGCTCTAAATATTACATCCCCCACCCCCTTGACCTTAGATGTGCTGTTCTCCTCCCATCAGCAGACCCACCCAGTATCCCCATTTTCCAATGACAGTCCCAGATTTACAGAAGCTGTCCCATTTTCTGATTTGATCCTGGAATGTCCCACTATTTCTTAAAGGTAAAGGGACCCCTGACTGTTAGGTCCAGTCACGGACGGCTCTGGGGTTGCGGCGCTCATCTCGCTTTATTGGCCGAGGGAGCCGGCGTACAGCTTCCAGGTCATGTGGCCAGCATGACTAAGCTGCTTATGGCGAATCAGAGCAGCGCACGGAAACGCCGTTTACCTTCCCGCCAGAGTGGTACCTATTTATCTACTTGCACTTTGACATGCTTTCGAACTGCTAGGTTGGCAGGAGCAGGGACCGAGCAACAGGAGCTCACCCCATCGCGGGGATTCGAACCACCGACCTTCTGATCGGCAAGTCCTAGGCTCTGGGGTTTAACCCACAGCGCCACCCGCATCCCGTTTCCACTATTCCTTAGGACGTCCCTATTTTCATCGGAGAAATGTTGGCGGATCTGCAGTTATGCAACCCCTGAGCCAAGAAGATAAGTCATTATACAACATTTTGAGGACATCCGAAGGCAGCCCTGGATAGGGAAGTTTTTCAGTGTTTAATGTTACATTATGTTTTTATATATGTTGGAAGCCACCCAGAGTGGCTGGAGTAACCCAGTCAGATGGGTGGGCTATTATTATTATTATTATTATTATTATTATTATTATTATTATTGAATAAGACATTACTATTTCCACCAGTTGTGGCAATAGTCTGCTCTGCCTCTCCTGTTTTTGGTAAATGTTTTGTGCCACGGGGGAAGTGGTAACTCTGTAGTGATCAGGCCCAGACCAGGGTGGGGTGGGGCCATATGGGCCACTTGGCCCGGGCCTCTGATTCCAAAGGGGGCCTCGGTCAGCAGACATTCCCTAAGTATTTTTTAAAAGCACTATTGTATATCTATATTTTCCATTTTGTCTTTATATGCAGATACGGTTCAAGCCTTGAAATAAGATTATTTGTCAGCATTACTTTTGTGAAAATTATTTATATACACACTTATTTATAAGACTTCAGTTATCCCCAGGGTTAAAAAAAGAGGGGCACATTATCTACCTGGCCCCGTCCTCTGCCTGGCTCTGCAAGGCCCTGGTACTGATATGTTATGGATGTTTGTATGCGATGGCAATAAAAGGTTTGATGGTGATGGGACTTCCGGGTTGGCGCCATCGCCGAATGGCGGGCTCCCTCCGAGCTCCGGAGGAAGCCTGCTCGGCAGGGGCTGGGTTCTACCGCGCCGGCGACGCGGGGACCCTCAAAAACCATGGGCGCTGAAACCCATGGGCATGGTGACTCGGCGGGCACCGTTTGCGCCCCCCCGACCCGCGAAGGAGCCTTTTTAAAGGCTGCGGAGCGGGTGACAGGGGGGGTGCTGTGAGTCCTCCACTTCCCCTGCCGAGCGAAGCCGCATGCCATTCGACGGAGAGCGCTGACTTCTTCCATTGAAAATTTGGTCTTTAAAAGAATAACCCGTGAGTAATTGGAACTTGGATTAAAAAAGGGGAAAAATTCTATTTAAATTCGGAGCGAGCGGGGGAGGTGCAAAAAGGAAGTCAGCCTCCCCCCTGTTGTAGAGGAGCTAAAGCAAAGGATTTGACAACTAAGATCGAGTGTAACCTTTTTTTGATAAAGTTATTAACTTCGCGATGGAAAATTATAAGACTGGGCTGGAGGAGAAAAGTGGAATGTGAATTAAAATGCAACCCCCCCCCCCCGGAAACCCCGGGAGCGATCTGAAAGAGTGCCGGGAGAGGAGAAATAGAGGTTTTGACAGCTGTCAAAGGAGCTGTCAAAGCGGAAGAACAAAAAGAGAACCTTGTTACGAGGACTTTGCTGGTCACATTTGTTACAAATTGGATATAAATTGTTTAAAACAAGGAATAATAAGTTACTTTGACTGTTGGGTGTGATCGGGAAGGAAACTGAGTTACTATAATCCCTCTAGAGGAGCTGTGGGACACTACAAGTATTGCTGGCATCAAATTTGAATAGGACTTTTTATCGCCTGGGAAACTGCAGAAATGGAACACTATTTTGTCTACAGAGGTCTACACACTAAAGGAGACAATAGATTTATCTATTGAAGAATGGAAGGGACTTGACGTAATGTTTTGTTCCTGAATAACAAAGCCTCTGCAGAGGAATTAGAAGCTTTTTGGAATTAGAACATTTGTGCAGGAGAGCAGGGGGAAAAAAAAAAAGAGGAGGAGAGAGAACAACAAGAACAATAAGAATAACAAGAAGTGGACAAAGTTGGAAGATAGACTCCTTCCAAGATTGGACATGTGAAACCAAAGATGACCAAAAGATGGCAAAGACTAATAAAAAGACGGCAAAGCGGACTGGTGAAGGACTGTGGTTTAGATGTGGGAGCTCCAGGATGGCAGTAGACATTGATGGACATTGGGAACGCAACCGGGAAAGGGGGGAGGGAAACTTGGAATCCAAAGGGTGTTAAATTACATTTTATTCTTTTTTTTTTTATCTTTCTGTTTATCTTAATCTGTATTGCATATTAAAGACGGGAACTCGTGGAAGGGAACAGGTCGATTTTAGGGGATGGGAAAATATCTTTTTTTAAATTGGGCCAATGATAATAATTTTAAAATTTGGGGTAAGAATTTGTTGAATCTATTTGAAAGAATTGGAATACAAGAGGGGGAGGGGAGGGGAAGTCCTGGAAAGAAGCCAATGAAAATAAGGTTTTAAATTTGGATGTTTTTCTTTTTCTGTTATATTTGAAAATCTTTAATAAATATTAATAATAATAATAAAAAGGTTTGATGGTGATGATTTTCACCGGTGAAATGCTGGAGGGTTTGCATCTGTCTCCCCCTCCCTTTCCCGCTGAGGCTTAGCAACCCAGCGGTGCCTTACATCTGTAACAGAAAGAGACCTGCCTTTCAATGGCGTCACCAGAGAAGGAGGTCTCTCTCTCTTGCTCTCTCCTCTCTTTTTTCCTTGGGTGAAGGTGGAGGGGAAGCACTCTGGTGGCTTTTATTTTTTAATTAGCTTGGCAAAAAAAAAACACCCTTCTCTTTTGCTAAACAGCCCGTTCTGCTTCCTACAATCTCCATTTGCTTCCTGAAAAGAAGTCTCTCTCTCTTTCTCTCCCTCTTTCTGTTTTTTCTTCTCCTTCTTGCAACGAATCCGTTAGCTCAAGACTTTTTGCAGGAGGAGCGTTTCCCCTGAATTCCCCCCTCTGCCGCTTCTCTCCTCTCTCTCTCTCTCTCTCCCTCTCTCTCTCCTTCTTCTCTTTCCAGCTGTTGCTTGGGGGAAAAACTTTGCGCCCTGCGCTTGGATAACCTCTCTCGTCGGACCAACCGAAATTTCCGGCAAGAAACCCGGGGCGGGGAGAAGAAAAATTAAAAAAAAACAAAATTAGAGAAAGGTATGCGAAGGGGAATTTATTTAATTTCTTTTTTCCTTTGGGAACTTTCTGGTTTTGCAAAGCTGGAGGGGTGGGGGGTGATGAAGCGCTCCAGGGACGGAGTTGCAGAAACCGTGCGCAAAAACGGCTGGTTTGGGGGATGAGGCCGGGGACGCGGTCTCCCCCAGGCCCCCACCCGAAAAGATGTCTTGCTTGGGGCTTTCTGTCTCTCCCTGCCTGTGTTCCGGGGAATGGGAAGGGCTTGCTGCCTTCTGGGTGGGTGGGAAAACATTGCTGCAGGATGCCAAGTATGTTCGCCTCGCGTTCCCAAAATTCTACACGTATGCAAAAATCTCCAGGGCTGATCTCGACCATCTGCAGTGGCGAAAGGAAGGAAGCATGACTTTCGGGGTCCCTCATCACCCAGGGGTCCTAAAAGCGGCTGAATTCATGCATTTATACAGCATAGCATTTCCCTAACTGGTACCCCGCGCTTCTTGGAAACTATAAGGCATAGGAAATATTTATTCCCACCAGCGGCTTTGACATGTTAATCAAAATCTGAGATGTAGTAGTTGTTTTATTTTATTTTTAAATGTGGTGATCTGTTGTAGGGCAGTGCCAGGGACAGGGACTGCCCAAGTTGCTGGTTGCAAAGGGAACCCTATAACAGTGTCCCATAACCATAGCTATGAAGTGGGGGGGCTGCCAGGTTTTGGGCCTCCAGAGGGGCGCCATGGAGACCCCAGCCTGTGTGTGTGTGTATGTAGGGGGTGTCAAACTGGGTCTTTGACCTGGGTGAAATAAAGTCTACTTCCCCTCCCCCAGTCAGCCCCCAAAATGTATGCCCGCCCCTGATCATCTAGTTGGGCCTGGCCAGTGTTCCAACATCAGTCTCCCTTGATATGGTGGCTTTGGGTGTGGGGTTTGTGTACAAGAGCCAGCCCCCCCCCCCAATTATTATTATCACTAATTCAATTTGTGTAGCGCCCTATACTAGCAGGTTTCAGGGTGGTTACAACATAAAACCACAGTATAAAATACATAATAAAAACACAAACAAGAACAACCCAATCACCCCACCCCCCAAAAAACACATTTTAAAAGGGCATTGGATGTCAGCCAGCCAAAGGCCTGGCGCCAAAAGGTGTATAATGAAGGCGCCAGGCAAGCCTCCCTGGGGAGAGCGTTCCACAAACGGAGCCACTGCAGAGAAGGCCCTGTTCTCAAGGAAGAAGCACATGAAAAAGGGCCCCAGGGTCTGGGTCGGTTCATATGGGGAGTGGCAGCAATGGAGGTATTGATGGGCATTGCCATTCAAATGGCGTGAGTACACAGCATCATGTGATCAATTATGGAGGGTGGGGCTTACCTGCTCCCCCCCCCCCATATTGTATTTAAGTTGGCACCCCTGTGTGTGTTTTCCTCCCAACTTTCTGACAACCTTTTAATTACCTGCATCTGCTAATTGGGTATCGCAGGATTACACGTCTACCTTCCCAACAAGCTTAAACGTGCTCTGTCGTCTCGGCTGCTCTTCGGGTGCCCACGAAGAATAAGTCAACAGCAGTGAGGTTTTTTCTTCTTCTTCAAGCTGGGTATCTGGCTCGGAGCTCTGGGTCATATGCTCTGATTGGATCCTTAAAAGCATTCCCTTCCGTCCAATTTTTTTTTTTTTTTTTTTTAACCCACACTCCAATGCACCGCAGGCTCAATTCAATTAATCCCTTGCAACCTGTTGTTTTAATCATCCGAGCAAACTTTAGCTGAGTTGAAAAGCCAAGCCATTTGCTCAGTGACGTCTGGTGGGTTGAGAGTGTAAATAATTGGGCTTAGTAATAATTAAAAATGAGAGCTGGGGTTAGGAGGAGGCTGGAGGTGAGCATTCTCTTTTTACCTTCATTTCAGATGTTTCAAAGCTAAGGGCCATGGCCTCTTTTTATATTCTGAGCCCTTAATAGCTGCCTGACGGGTATGCAGTTCACCCCGTGGTGCCCTTTTTAGCACAAAGGCACTCAGGGACATGGCAGTTGAATTTCTGATCAGGTAGCGACCTTCTCTGAAAGGGATATCTTGTATCCCGCTTGGACTACTGCAATGCGCTTTATGTGGGGCTTCCTTTGAAGGTGACCCAGAAACTCCAACTAATCCAGAATGCGGCAGCTAGACTGGTGACTGGGAGCGGCCGCCGAGACCACATAACGCCGGTCCTGAGAGATCTGCATAGGCTCCCAGTACGTTTCTGAGCACAATTCAAAGTCTTGGTGCTGACCTTGAAAGCCCTAAACGGCCTCATCCCAGTATCCCTGAAGGAGCGTCTCCACCTCCATCGTTCAGCCTGGACACTGAGATCCAGCGCTGAGGACCTTCTGGTGGTTCCCTCCCTGCGATAAGCGAAGTTACAGGGAACCAGGCAGAGGGCCTTCTCGGTGGTGGCACCCGCCCTGTGGAACGCCCTCCCACCAGATGTCAAAGAGAAGAACAACTACCAGACTTTTAGAAGACATCTGAAGGCAGCCCTGTTTAGGGAAGCTTTTAATGTTTGATGTATTACAGTATTTTAATATTTTTTTGGAAGCCGCCCAGAGTGGCTGGGGAAGCCCAGCCAGATGGGCGGGGTATAAATAATAAAATTATTATTATTATTATATCTAGTAATGGGGAGAGGGGGGAAATCTATTCAGTTTGCACTGAGGCGAACTGCATTTTCTGAAATGGCACACAAACAAAACAAAAGGAGCTGTTCGTTGAAATGTGCACTTTTCCCAATTCTGTAAAATGGTTCTCTGGCCAGGTAACGTGCAAAAATGGCTGTCTTGGGTGATGGAAGAGAAAATAAGGTGCTCCTTTGGAAGAAACTGCTTTGCAAAACCAAAATTGGTCTATTTAGTCAAGCCTGCAGAAATCTGCAGGAAAGCGCGAGTGAACTTTCATGAGGACTTTCAAAAAACAAAAATGTGTCAGCATGCAGAATTTGAACTTTAAGAATGGAAGAACGAGGAGCTGAGAGGAACCGAAATGGATAGATTGGTCTGTCCTTGCACTCTTCACATGCTTGTGGGACACCCTTGACTCCTCACACGTCTTCAGATCATAGAGTTGTCCTACTTAGAGGCAGCATACAAATAAAATTATGTATGTGCTCAGAGGTTTTACCACAATCAAGCAGTATGTAGATTTTGCTACATTCTGGAAACCAAGCCTGATGAGGAACGGTCAAAGGAGCTGGGGGTGTTTAGCCTGGAAAAGAGGAGAGTGAGAGGAGATACAATGGCATCTTCAAATATCTCAAGGGCTGTCACATGGAAGATGGAGCCAGCTTGTTTTCTCATGCTGTGGAGGGTAGGACTCGAACCCACAGCTTCAAGTTACAAGAAAGGAGATTCCGACTAAACATCAGGGGGGGGGGACTTTCTGGCAGTAAGAGCTGCGTGACAGTGGAACAGAGGTTGTGGACTCTCCTTGTTTGGAAGTTTTTGAGCAGAAGTTGGGCAGTCATCTGTCATGGATGCTTCAGTTGCATTGCAGGGGGTTGGACTGGATGACCTTTGGGGGTCCCCTTCCAACTCTACATTTCTGCGATGCTATGGTTTTATTTCACTCTCATGCCTTTACCTCTCTGATCAATTTCCTTGAGACTTTTGTGGTTGTTGCTCTTGAAAAGTATATCTTTATTGCGTTTAGATCCCACCTTTTCTCTGCGGAGCTTGGGATGGCATACACAGTACTTCCCCTACCCACTTAACCCCACAACATCAACCCTGCGAGGTAGGATAATAAATAATAATAATAATAATAATAATAATAATAATAAATGTTTATTTATACCCTGCTCTTCCCGGTTCAAAACTGGGCTAACAACAAATTTAAAACAATTATAAAAGCAGCATAAAATACAGTATAAAAACATGAATAACAGTAAAATTCAAAAATCAGTTTAGGGGAAATAAGCATTAAGATAGTCCCCAGGGCTAGCTGGCTGAATTGGTCCTACTTGGACCAGTGAGGAGGCCAGGGGAGAATTAGCTGTGGGGTCTCAGAGCGGGGAATATTCATAAAAGGGGGAGTGGGAGGGAAGGGAAGGGAAGGGAAATAAAAGATCAGGCTGAATTCAAATTAAAGGCCAAGTGGAATAGCTCTGTCTTACAAGCCATGCAGAAGGAAGTTAAATCCTGCAGGGCCCTGGTCTCATGGGACAGAGCATTCCACCAGGTCGGAGCCATCACTGAGAAGGCCCTGGCCCTGATGGAGGATAGTCAGAGAGAGGGAGACTGGCCCCCCAAAGGGCATTTGGTGAGCTTTGTGGCCAAGTGGGGGGGATTTGAACCCGGGTCACAAACCCCCAGGTTCTAGGACAACACTCTAACCATTATGCCACTACTGTCTCCCAGTTGCAGAGAGCCAGTTTTTAAGATGGGGGTACAGAGAGACCCTGAAACAGACGAGAGCCTGCTATCCCTAAATCCCCCAGCCGAGTCCTACTCAGAGTAGACCCACTGAATTTAAAGCCGTCTACTCGGATGGGCCTACCCTGGGTCAGACTTGTGTCAGCAATCGCCCAATGATGAAAGAACCACATTTCTGAGCTCCCGGTCTGCAAAACAAGAGCTCAAGGTCCACGGGTCCTGTTGCCTTCCTTGCAAAAATCCTTCCTCGCTTCTTCGCAGGCGGAGAGGTACCCCTCCAGCCCATCTGCTTCCCATTACTCTCCTCTGCAGCTGGATCCAAAGCCAGCGCAGCCGAGCTGTCTGCAGACCCAGTGGCAAAATTGGGAACAGACGCTCTCGCTCTCTCCTTCCCTTCAACAACAATCTGGATTTTTTTTTTGGGGGGGGAGAATTAAGATGTAAACTAATCCTCTCTGTGTCCTTCTCCCCTGCCTTTCTCCCCACTGTTTTTGTGCCCAAGCACCTCGCAGTTTCTGTCCTCCTTTCTTTCTCCCCCACTATCTTTCTCTTTCTTGAGCCACAAAATCTCTTCTATGAGCCACAACAGCTCTGCCTCCATGGCAGAGGCAGAGATGCTTCATGTGACTCCCGCAGTAACTAGACAACCTTTAGAAGACATCTGAAGGCAGCCCTGGTTAGGGAAGTTTTTGGTGTTCAATGTTTTATTATGTTTTCACATATGTTAGAAGCCACCCAGAGTGTCTGGGGAAACCTAGCAAGATGGGAGGGATATAAACAATAAAACAACAATTGCTGCTGCTGTTGTTATTGAATAGGACGTGCTCTGGTTATCTCCTGCTTGGACTACTGCAATGCGCTCTCCGTGGGGCTACCTTGGGTGACCCGGAAACTGCAATTAATCCAGAATGCAGCAGCTAGACTGATGACTGGGGGCAGCCACTGAGACCACATAACACTGGACTTGAAAGACCTACATTAGCTCCCAGTACATTTCCAAGCACAATTCAAACTGTTGGTGCTGACCTTTAAAGCCCTAAACGGCCTCAAAGGCCCAGTATACCTGAAGGAGCGTCTCCACCTCCATCGTTCTGCCCAGACGCTGAGGTCCAGCTCCGAGGGCCTTCTGGCGGTTCCATCACAGCGAGAAGCCAAGTTACAGGGAACCAGGCAGAGGGCCTTCTTGGTGGTGGCACCCACTCTATGGAACGTCCTCCCGCCAGATGTCAAAGAGATAAACAAGTACAGTGGCACCTCGGGTTAAGAACTTAATTCATTCCGGAGGTCCGTTCTTAACCTGAAGCTGTTCTTAACCTGAAGCACCACTTTAGCTAATAGGGCCTCCCGCTGCCCCCACGCGATTTCTGTTCTCATCCTGAAGCAAAGTTCTTAACCCGAGGTACTATTTCTGGGTTAGCGGAGTCTGTAACGTGAAGCGTCTGTAACCTGAAGCATCTGTAACCCGAGTTACCACTGTACCTGACATTTAGAAGACATCTGAAGGCAGCCCTGTTCAGGGAAGTTTTTAACGTGTGACATTTTAATTTATTTTTAATCTTTGTTGGAAGCTGCCCAGAGTGGCTGGGGAAACCCAGCCAGATGGGTGGGGTACAAATAATAAATGGTCCCTTCCAACTCCCCTGTGATGCTCCTCTCCGACAGAGCAATGCCGCAGACTCCTGGCACATGCTGAGCGCCGAGGACCAGCCCCTCCGTGCCGTGACGCCCGCCCCGCCCTTGCCGCCTCCTGCAGAGCACCCAGCGGCCGAGGATGGCCACCCAGGAACGGGGGACCCCTGTCTAGGCAAGCGTGGCGGCTCAGCGAAAGCAATGTTGGGGCAGACCCCCTCGGCCTGGTCCAACGCAGCCCCCATCGCAGCGAGCATCCTAGCCCACTATGGCGACGGCCTGGACACTTCTGACCTGGACCCTCGTCTCGGCCGTGTCCGTGGGCAACCTCCCAGGCTACGCCTTCCAGTCGCAAGGTACGGTGGGGGGGGCGGGGGGGGGGGGGGCAAGGGGGCACAAGTTGAGCCCCAAGCTGCTAATCCTCAGTGCTAGTTTTATAGAGAGTTACACTCTGACCTTATTCTGCCAATACTCCATAAATATACTGAAATACAGTGGATGCTTGGGTTGTGAACATGATCCGTGCCACCTGAAACATTCGCAACCTGCACCTGCGCACACGCAAGTTGTGATTCGGCGCTTCTGCGCATGCGCAAAGCGTGATTTAGCGCTTCTGAGCATGCGCCACTGCCAAAACCTGGAAGTAACTCGTTCCGGTACTTCTGGGTTTTGGCGGCCCGCAACCCCAAAAAACGCAACCTGTAACCCGAGGTATGATTGTATACTGAACAGTTTCTTGCCACTCTGTCGCTCCTAGATAACAATCCTGGTGTGACACACAAGGTGGCCAAATTTAGGGCAGCAGCAATTAAAATACGACATGCAATCATTAGTACATTTCCGAGCATAATTCAAAGTTTTGGTGCTGACCTTTAAAGCCATAAACAGCCTCGGCCCTGTAGACCTGAAGGAGTGTCTCCACCCCCATCATCCAGCCCAGACACTGAGGTCCAGCGCCGAGGGCCTTCTGGTGGTTCCCTCGTTGTGAGAAGTGAGGTTGCAGGGAACCGGGCAGAGGGCCTTCTCAGTGGTGGCGCCCTCCCTCTGGAACGCAATTCCTAGCAAATGTCAAGGAGACGAAGAACTACACAACTTTTAGAAGACACCTGAAGGCAGCCCTGTATAGGGAACTTTAGAATGTTTGACATTTTATTATTTTCTATATTTTCTGGAAGCCAGCCAGATTTGTGAGGTATTATTATTATTATTACCACCCAGGATTATAACACATTGACCAACAAACATTCCTAGGTCGGAACGGTCCCCCCCCCAAAAAAAATATTTTTATGTATATGTGATTTTACATTATTTTACTTTGTTCTGCGTTTTTTAATTTTGCAGTTGGTGTTCTATGTTCTGATACTAGTCATTGACCGTAATATAACGACTTACGTACTAGACCTCAAGGCAGGGGAAAGGAAGCTTTCTTGACCTGGGGGCTGCATTTACTTCTGGGCAGCCTTTCAGTGGCAAGGACAGAGGCCAAATTGGGTGGGGGAGATGGGAGACTGCCTCTTCTGGGATGTCACATACTAGATGAACAGAGAGGAACAGTGCGAGGAACCAGCTGGGTGACCCTCAAGGGAAGACGTCTCAGAGCCTGGGGAGGGTGGGTGGGACAGTGATTCGTGGGCAGAAGAAGAAAAGGGAGGACTGGGAGGAGGAGGTGTTGGAAGCTGAAGGGGTAACAGGGTTTAGTGAGCAGGGAGAGTCTGTGCCAGAGAGCAGTCCAGAATCAAAGGCTGCAGCAGCAGAGGAGGGAGGCCAAGAGGCAGAGATGGTGAAGCATCACGGGTCTCTCCCCCTCTTGCTGTGACAAGCTCCCTTCCCTTCTTGTCCCCAGAACCAGGAGAGGCATGAAGAGGGCAGAGGAAAGGTTGCCTTTGTGCAGACACAGTCTCCAATTGCTTGGGGAAAATCCTGGATTGGATGGGAGTGCAGCAGCTGCTTCATGGGGGCAAGACCTGCCAGAGATGATTTGCTTTGCTCACTAGGCCTTATCCATCCAGATATAGTTGGAGGAACACCTCTATTTAGAAGGGGTGTCCGAGACCGGGGGTGGCAAAAACTGTGGCCCACTTAGTGCTGTTGGAGCAGCTGGACTCCCAGCTCCCAGCAGCCAGTGTGACCATCAGTCAGAAGGGATGTGGGAACTCGACCCCAACAGCATCTAGAATGCCCCAGGGGCACCCCATCTCTCTCTTGCGGAATGAACATGGATTGCCACGCCGAGCAAAACCCTGTGAATCACCAGGGCACTGAACCCAGGTCCCGATTCACCCACGTGCATTTCTTTTGTCTCCCTGCATTTCCTTCCCCCCCCCCTCCAGAGGAGTTCCTGTCAAGCCTCGACCACTATGAGATCGCCTTCCCCATGCAGGTGGACCAGAATGGGGACTTCCTGACGTTTGACGTGAAGAGCCCGCGAAAGCGGCGGGCCCGTCGCGGGACGGGGGCCCCCTCCCACGAGCCCCCCCGGGAGCAGCAGGTCTTCTACAGGGTCTCAGCCCACCGGGCACAGTTCCTCCTCAACCTGACGTTGCACACGAACCTGCTGGCAGAGCGATTCCGGGTGGAGTACTGGCGCCACGACGGGGTCGACCGGAAGCACGAGTTCCACGAGGACTGCCACTACTCTGGCCATCTGCAAGACGAGTACCTGAACTCCAAAGTGGCCATCAGCAACTGCAACGGGCTGGTAAGCTGCCCCATCGGCTCAGCCCCGTCTGTGCTAGGCCTGGGACCCTCCCCTAAAAAACCCCAACAACAGCAGGGCAACTAGTCCTCACTGCTCCCTAAAAACAATGTAAGATTCTAGTGAAGTCACAGGGAAGCAGGCAGAGGGCCTTCTCAGCAGTGGCACCCACCCTGAGGAACACCCTCCTGTCAGATGTCAAAGAGAAGGGAAAAAACGCATACACAACTTTTAGAAGACATCTGAAGGCAGCTCTGTATTGGGAAGCTTTTAATGGTTGATGTTTTATTGTGTTTTTCACATTTTGTTGGGAGCCGCCTACCGTGGTTGGGTAAACCCAGTCAGATGGGTGGCATATAAAAACTAAAATCATTATTATTATCATTCCCAGAGAGAGATTTACACTAACTATTCCTTCCGAGTGGAAAAGATTTGCACTTCGGGAAAAAGGTTCTGCAGACCTTCCGTGGGCGACTCCTTCCACTCTTCACTTTGAAAGATCCTCCTTGGTTTCTCAATCCGAGACTCATTCTTTCCCTCTTTACAATTCAAGGAGGAAAATTTTGCAATGTCTCCTCCTGTTGTCACTGTCTCTTTGGCTCCCGGCCCGAGGACATGGCGGTAACTCAGTAAACGCCCCCAACACGCACCCCCAGACAATTTCCTAACCATGCAAGATCCCAGAACGGATTCTGGAGTAAGAAATTAAGATGATCCTGGCTGCTGGGTCATGCTAAAATCCAGTCCAG
Source organism: Podarcis cretensis (assembly GCF_951804945.1). Classification (NCBI taxonomy): domain Eukaryota; kingdom Metazoa; phylum Chordata; class Lepidosauria; order Squamata; family Lacertidae; genus Podarcis; species Podarcis cretensis. Next base: position 3,379,280 of record NC_137188.1, read on the forward strand.
CATCCTGCTGCCAGCCCACAAACAGGACCTGAGCACGGCAGAAACTCTCCCCACTGATTTTGGAAAGTAGTTTGCCTGTTCACGATGCCTTCAGACACCTCTTAAGACCTCGCTGCCAAATTTTGCAAGATCACAGCCTCCAACATTTCTCCAGGGGAAATAGGGACATCCTATTCAACAACAACAAGAACAACAACAACTTCCCTATGCAGGGCTGCCTTCAGATACAGTGGTGCCTCGCAAGACGAAATTAATCCGTTCCGTGAGGCTCTTCGTATAGCGGTTTTTTCGTCTTGCGAAGCAAGCCCATTGACAGCTTAGCGGATTAGCGCTATTAGCGGTTTAGCGGTTTTTAGCGGATCAGCTGATAAGCGGCTTATCAGCGGATCAGCTGATAAGCGGCTTAGGGCTTAGGAAAAGGGGGGAAAAAGGGGAAAAACCCCGCAGGAACTCGCAAGACATTTTCGTCTTGCGAAGCAAGCCCATAGGGAAATTCGTTTTGCGAAGCGCCTCCAAAACGGAAAACCCTTTCGTCTAGCGGGTTTTCCGTCTTGCGAGGCGTTCGTCTTGCGGGGCACCACTGTATCTTCTAAAGGTTGTCTATCTACTGCAGTGTTTCCCAACCTTGTGCCTCCAGCTGTTTTTGAATTACAACTCCCATCATCCCTGACTAGCAAGACCAGTGGCAAGGGATGATGGGAATTGTAGTCCAAAAACAGCTGGAGGCACAAGGTTGGGAAACACTGTTCTAAAGGTTGTCTATCTACTGCAGTGTTTCCCAACCTTGTGCCTCCAGCTGTTTTTGGACTACAATTCCCATCATCCCTGACTAGCAAGACCAGTGGCAAGGGATGATGGGAATTGTAGTTCAAAAACAGCTGGAGGCACACGGTTGGGAAACACTGATCTACTGTATCTCAATGGCTCAGGGGTTGCATAACTCCCTACCCTCCCACATTTCTCTGACGAAAATGGGGACGTCCAAAGGGAAAGCGGGACATTCCGGGATCAAATCAGAAACCGGGACAGCTTCTGTAAATCTGCAACTGTCCCTGGGAAATTAGGACACTTGGAGGTCTGCAAGACCGTACCTGGGATCAAGGTGCAGGTTTTCATCTATACAGTGGACGCTCGGGTTGCAAACGTGATCCGTGCAGGATACACGTTCGCAACCCGCAGCGTTCGCAACCTGCAGCGGCACGTCTGCGCATGTGTGGGTTGCGATTCGGCGCTTCTGCACATGCGCAAAGTGCGATTTAGTGCTTCTGCAAATGCGTGGCCCTGCAAACTCGGAAGTAACCCTTTCTGGTACTTCCAGGTTTCAGCGGATCCATAACCTGAAAAAATACGACCTGAAGCGTCCGTAACCCGAGGTATGACTGTATTTCATACTGCCAGGTGCCATTCTGAATCAAGATGGTGGACTAAAACTTTCAAAACTGCAGTGATACCAACCAAATTTGGCTAGATTGTTCCTGAGATCTAGGTGCAGGTTTTTGTCAATGTTTAAATGCCACCGGACACTATTTTAAGAACCCGGGAAGAGCCCATTGAATCAGGCCAACGGCCCATCTAGCACAGCATCCCGTTCTAGCCACTGATAGCCCTCTCCTCCATGAATCTGTCTAATTCTCTTTTAACGCCATCCAAGTTGGTGACCATCACAGCCTCCTGGGGCAAGGAGTTCCATCGTTTAACTCTGCACTGCGTAAAGAAGGATTCCCTTTTATCTTGTCCTGAATCTTCCAACGTTCAGCTTCATTGCATGCCCACGAGTTCCCTAAACTCAAAAGCCCCAGGCACTGCAACCTTTCTGATGCGACTCCTAACGTAGGCCGAATTTCTCTCCCGTCTCTGCAGCGGAATGAAAAGGAATATTGTCGAGCAGCAGCGCTGGATAAGATGGGAAGGGAAGCCCTCCTCCCAAGGCGATTTTAACTCTTAAAAAAATAAGAGTTTCCCCTGCTCTCTCTTTCAAAGCATTTGGGAAATCTGCTAGCACGGTTATCGGTTGGTTTGTGGGTCCCCCAACTTTTTCTCTCTCCCTCCAAGCCCCCTCCACAAAGAACCAGAGTTGAATCACTTCTGTGTGCGTGTAATGAAAAGTTTCTGGTTTCCCAGCCCTAGAAAGGGGCGGCGTTGATGGCCTTGCTTTGGATTTCCTTTCCGGACGAAAGCTTTGTTGCTCTTGGCTGCAAGCCACGCTTCCGAGGACAAGCGGGGTAGTGTGAGGCTAGGCTGGCAAGGAGTCCGGCCGAAAACTCGAGCGTCAGCCGGAGAGAGAGCAGCCGGGAAGGAGCAGAGGGGGTCGCCTCATGGCTTGCGGGCAGGGTCACTGGGGTGTAAAACATAAGAACAGCCTGCTGGGTCAGGACAGCGGCCCACGTAGCCCAGGATCCTGCTCTCGCAGTGGCCATCCAGATCATGGAATCATAGAATTGTGGAGTTGGAAGGCGACCCCCAGAGATCCTCTAGTCCAACAACATGCAGTGCAGGTTTCCTGTGGGCAAGCAGGACCCGGACACAAGCTCTTTCCCTTCCTGTGTTTTCCAGCAACTGGTATTCAAAAACATTTGGTGCCTGCAAACCACAGCCATTAATGGCTAGTAGCCATTATTATTATTATTATTATTATTATTATTATTATTAATTCCAATTTATATACCACCCTTTATCAGAAGGTCCCAGGGCAGTGTACAACATTAAAAACACATTTCAGAACATCAGTGATACAAACATAATAAAAAGCAAACTGACAGACAGTCTAATAAGAAAGCAGTCGTCATAACAGTCTTCTCTGCCACACGTTCACAGGCCATAGATTATTTAATAGCCATCGGCCTGGGCAAAGAGGAATATTTTTGCCTGGCACATGTAGTGATGCTGCCAGGCGAGCCTCTCTTGGGAGAGCATCCCATAATAGGGGAGCCATCACAGAAAAGACCTTGTTCTCTTGCTGCCACTGGCATGGGGGACATAGAGAAGGGCCTCGGGTGACAAGCGTGGGGTCCGGGTTGGTTCATACAAGGAGAGGCTATCCTTAAGGTCCTGAGGTCCTGAGCCATGCCAGATTTTGTAAGGTTGGCACCAGCACTTTGAATTGGGCCTGGAAACTAATCGGCGGCCAGTGCGGTTGTGCCAGGATTTGTGTTCTGTGCTCGAACCGCCTTGTTGTGTTGAGTGATCTGGCCGCTGAAGTTTTTGGACCATCTTCAGAGGCAGACCCACGTATAAACGCATTGCACATTCCTCTTCTCGTTCCAGCATGGTGTGATCATCGCAGACGGCGAGGAGTACTTCATTGAGCCCCTGAGCCCCAGCACCAATATCAGTGGGGGGCACGAGAGCGAAGGGAGTCCCCATGTGGTCTACAAGAGATCGTCTCTCCAGCACCCCCACATGGACGCCGCCTGTGGGGTGCTAGGTATGCCGTGGGCCAAATCCGGGTGGATAAACACTACAGACATTGGAAGGGGCACGAGGGTCATCTAGTCCAACCCCTTGCAATGCAGGGACCTTCCACCCAACTGTTGAATTTGCAGTGTCCCAAGCACAGCGGAATGATGAGGAGTACGTGCCACATACTCTATATTACTTTATTTACACTTCAAAGCTGGTAGATTACAGAAAAACATCTTGCCTCTGCCGGAGCAGAGAAAGTATCCTCTCTCCTCAAAAGCATGGAGAGAACAGTGAGAGAGCAGTGAAAAACAGGAAACCAGTATACGTCACATCCAGTCTCCTTTCCCGTGGGAAAACCCAACAGCACAGACTGTGGAATGTAAACACCTGTCTCGTGACAAGCACTTCGCTGCACAGTGAAGAGAGCAGAAACCAACATCCTCCCCCTTTCTGTGAACATCACTGGGCAGCGTGTTCGTACAATATCAGTACAAACCCAACTTCTGCACATAGGTACAGTGTTGATCCCTTGATACAATCTTGGACAATACATCAGCAGGAATTTCATTACCTGGCATATAGGACACCGTTACGAGTCCCTTCTGAATACGTTCCCTAGCATGTTGCAACTTCAGTTGCAAGTGCTTCGTGCTTTGCTTACAACCTTCAGAATTCAGCAAAGCCAAACATGCTTTGTTGTCCTGGTAAACCTGGATTGGACATTTGACAGGAATTTTCATGTCTTTGCACAATTGTAACAACCATTCACAATCTTTAAGTGAATAAGACAGTGCATTCAGTTCAGCTTCACAAGTACTTAAGCTAACTGTTGTTTGCTTCTTGCATGACCAATCAAATAGACCCTGATTGTACATGTAGCAAACTCCAGACGTGCTTTTCCTGTCGGTAGTGTCACTTCCAAAACTTGCATCTGCAAATATCTCAAGACCACCAGACTTCTGATTGTTAAATCTCAGTCTGTAATGCATAGTGCCTTTCAAATAGCGCGCTATACGTTTCAGAGCTTTCCAATCCTTAACAGTAGGATTGTTGACTTGTCTGCTTAGCAAATTACAGCTAACAGCAATGTCTGGTCTTGAACATCTGGCAATGAAGTTTAGCTTGCCTAGCACACTTCTGTATAGTGTAGTGTCAGAAAATGCTTCTTCAGTGTCATCTACCTGATAACCTGTTGTCATCGGTGTGTCTACAGGGTTAGCATCCATCAGGTTTAGTTTGCTTAACACATCAGCAATTTTCCGTGACTGGTGTACTAGAATGTTACCATCTTGATCTCTCTCTATTTCCAGAGATAGGTAGTTGTTTACCTCACCAAGATCTTTCATGTCAAAGTGCTCTTTCAGTTGAGCTAGGGCGTTATTGTACATTGTGACATCTTCCCAAAAGAATAAAAGATCATCAACATAAAACAAGCAATACAGCTTCTTTTGCCCCTCTTCTTTGACAAATACACATGGATCAGCTTTCCCTTGCTGAAAACCTAGAGAAAACAATACCTCAGTGAGTTTTGTGTGCCAACACCGTGCACTTTGTTTCAGACCATAAAGGGACTTTTTCAGAGCACAAACAAATCCCTGTTTTACCTGTACGCCATCAGGTGGAAGCATATAAAGTGATTCATCTAGAGATCCGTACAGAAAAGCTGTATTCACATCATGGTGACTAATGTGTAGATTCTCCTCTGCAGCTAGCTTGAGCATAAGCCTAATGCTCTCATACCTCACTGTGGGTGAGTAGGTCTCGTGATAGTCTTCACCTGGTACCTGTGCAAAACCTCTGGCTACCAATCTGGCTTTGTGTCTGACTATCTTGCCATTTTGATCAGTCTTCACTTTGAAGACCCATTTGCTTCCAAGCAGTTTCATTCCTGGAACTACTGGAACAAGGTCCCATGTTTTGTTCCTTTCTAAGGAATCAAGCTCAGCTTTCATGACATTTAACCATGGCTCAGCTTCCTTTGTATCCAAATCCTGGATTTCTTGGAAACTTGAAGGTTCAAATACCTTCTTGGAGCTTTTAACAGCTGTTACTGCTATCTTGGCAAACTCATCAGCAAATCTCTTTGGAGGTCTGCCTTTTGTTGCTCTTTGTGATCTACGAATTAGCCTTAAGTCTTCAACACTCTCCTCTTCCTTTTTGGGAGAAAAGTGACCTATTGTGAACAATGGTTCTTCCAATTCTTGATCAGAGCTTTCAGAAGGTCGCATAGAGGCTTTCGCACTCTTGAAATCCTCTGAATCACCCAATTCAGTTTCAGACTCAGAATCAGAACCTTCATCAGTGGGTGTGGGTTGCTGTGGCTGCTTTTGACTATCCTCAGTCTCATCACTGTCATCAGGATAACATTGGAAAATTCCCACATTCTCCCCCCACTTGGCATTGTACTCAACACTTCTTGTGAGCTTAATTGTCTTAGAGTCAGTCATCATTATTCTGTAAGAACCTTTCTGATAACCTAGAAAGATACCATGCAAACCACGCTTGTCTAACTTGGAGTTTTGTGGTGAGTGAACCCACATGTCAGAACCAAAAATTTTCATGTGTTTGATGTATGGCTTTTTGCCGAACATCTTCTCATGGTGGGTACAACCAATCGCTGAAGATAACCTGCGATTATAACTGTAAACAAAACACGAGAGAGATTCGGCCCAATAACTCTCTGGAAGATTGGCATCATGCAGCAAGGTTTTTAACCCTTGAAGCAATGTTTGATTTGCCCTCTCGCAAAGTCCATTCTGCCATGGCGAGCGAGGACTAGACAAATCGTGTTGAATTCCTTTCTCAGTCAGAAAAGCTTCAAACTGCTGAGAAGTGAATTCCCCCCCGCGATCAGTGAAAAGAATTTTTATCTTCTTACCATGCACATTTTCCAACCAAGCACAGAATTCTTTGAACCTTGGAAAAGCCTCTGATTTCTGCTTGAGATTGTACTCATAAATATACCTGGAAAATGCATCAATGAGAACCATGAAGTACCTATTTCCACCCAAAGAGGGCGCTAGTGGTCCAACCAAATCAGCATGAACAACCTGGTATGGTTCTGTAGCTTGCCTACTAAACACCTTACCTTTCGCAACCATTTTCACCTTGTTTGCTGCGCATGCCTTGCACTTCATGTGGTACCTGCAGGGTTTAATAGTCATACCTTCAACCAAGACAGGCATTTTAGATACTGCCTCAAAATTCAAATGACCAAATTTTCGATCAAAATCGTGAATACATCCTGCATGCAAACTTTTGTTAGAACCTGCATTGCAACAAGTTTCATCCTGCACATCATCATCAAAATACAAAACATACAAACGATCAACATATTCAGCATGCAATACATAATCATTTTTCTTTGTGATGATGCACTTTTTGTTCTTAAAGGAAACGTCATTTTTCCGCTCATTCAGCTGTCCAACGCTGAGCAGATTATGTTTGGCATCTGGTACGTAAAGCACATCTTTTATCGATAAGTCCAAACTGTGAAGAACAACAGTTCCGTAGCCTTTACTGGGGATTGTGTGGTCATCCGCCTGGTGAATTGCACCTTCCTGCGGTGTAAAAGACACGAACAGTCGCTTATCGTTGCACATGTGGTGCGTTGCAGCTGAATCAACAACGAAGAAAGATCTAGATGTCTTCTGGACCTTTGCAACCTCTGGAGTGAAGCGTGAGACCATTGCCTTGTGCTGCGTTGTCCTGGACACCGGACCTTTGCCTTTGCCTCGGCCTTTTCCACGCGATGAGCTTTCGCTGCGCTGCTCTGTCTTGGCCCTGGGATATTTGCATTCCCTCTTCATATGGCCTAGACGTCCACACGAGTAGCATTTCACTGCCTTCAAAGCTTTGGCGCCATCTGGTGGTTCCACTGCACTCTGGGATGACGTCTGTGAAGACTCCCCCTTACCCATGCAGCTATCACCCTGGCGGTCTGCTTCATTCTGAATCATGGCAGTATCACAGGCTACTGTGAGCTGAGCAATTGGATCAGCAATCTGAGTGCCACAAACATCAGCCAGCCTTCTGCAGCTAGCCATCATGACTCTGGCATTAGCCTTCTGCGTCATCTCTGCTGCTTTAAATCAAGCCGCTTTATACAAGCTGCGTCTGTGCTGCTTCATTCCAAAAGCAAGTTCAAAACAGCCTCTGCCTGTGAGCCTGTGCCACTCTGCTTAACTGCAGCTGCCTCAAACCTCATTCCAAAGGCACTTTTAAAAGGTACTTTCGGTTTCCCCCAGCATAGGAGCTTGTTCCTTTGAGCCTTTGCCTGTGCCCAGCAAAATGGCCATAAAAGTTCAGAGTCCAGCCATAAAGCCATTAATTAGAAGCTGGCAGGCTGCCCGGAGCATGAGCACATACCTCATCAATCATCTTGACGCGCAGAGATATCGTCCGATCCGTCCCTCTGCATTCTGATCCTTTTGCCGGCATTCTGATTCGAATTCTAAATTCCATTCTCAAGACGACTGCGTTTTCTTCTGGGCCCATAACCAAAAATGTTGAATTTGCAGTGTCCCAAGCCCAGCGGAATGATGAGGAGTACGTGCCACATACTCTATATTACTTTATTTACACTTCAAAGCTGGTAGATTACAGAAAAACATCTTGCCTCTGCCGGAGCAGAGAAAGCATCCTCTCTCCTCTAAAGCACGGAGAGAACAGTGAGAGAACAGTGAAAAACAGGAAACCAGTGTACGTCACATCCAGTCTCCTTTCCCGTGGGAAAACCCAACAGCACAGACTGTGGAATGTAAACACCTGTCTCGTGACAAGCACTTCGCTGCACAGTGAAGAGAGCAGAAACCAACACCAACATGGGGCTCAGACCCACCACCCTGAGAATCTTCTGCTCTACCAGCTGAGCTACGGAGTTCAAATGGCTGGGATGCAGTCCTTACTTGCCTCTCTTGCTGGGATGGAGGGTAAAGAGAATGGGTGTTTCCGAGTGTAGAAACTTGCTGCTTTTGCCTTTCGACCCACCTGGCCCCTGGAAGGTTTCCAAGGATGAAATGTGGCCCCCAGACGGTGCAACGTTCCCCCACTCTGCTCTGCATATTTATCTGGGAGTAAGCCCCAACTGAACATAGCGGGGTTTATTTCTGAGTAAACATGCATTGAGTTGGGCTTTGCAGCTTCAAAGCAACAGGAAGTGAAACACCCTTATGTAAGTATTTGGGTGTTTATTTAAAGTATTCCTGTCTTGCTTTTTTCCACCGAGCATCCAGCCACAAAAAAAAGAGAATAGCGTCAAGCTAAGAGTCTTGACTGATTGATGTAAGTTGATTTCAACTGTGAAATATGATTTATAACAACTGAACAACCATCATCCAAAATGGTCAAAGGCCTGGAAACGATGCCTTATGAGGAACGGCTAAGGGAGCTGGGCATGTTTAGCCTGGAGAAGAGGAGGTTAAGGGGTGATATGATAGCCATGTTCAAATATATAAAAGGATGTCACATAGAGGAGGGAGAAAGGTTGTTTTCTGCTGCTCCAGAGAAGCGGACACGGAGCAATGGATCCAAACTACAAGAAAGAAGATTCCACCTAAACATTAGGAAGAACTTCCTGACAGTAAGAGCTGTTCGACAGTGGACTTTGCTGCCAAGGAGTGTGGTGGAGTCTCCTTCTTTGGAGGTCTTTAAGCAGAGGCTGGACAACCATATGTCAGGAGTGCTCTGATGGTGTTTCCTGCTTGGCAGGGGGTTGGACTCGATGGCCCTTCTGGTCTCTTCCAACTCTGTGATTCTATGATTCTATGATTCTATGATCAACGTATTCTTTGGAAAGCACCCATTTGTAGAATTGGAAGGGACCCCCGAGGGTCATCCAGTCCAACCCCCTGCAGTGCAGGAATCGCAGCTAAAGATCCCCTGGCAGATGGCCCCCCAACCTCTGCTTATAAATCTCCAAGGGACAGTCTGCCACTTTCTGCACGCTTTTACCTCTGGTCCTGGCCGCGGCTGGCATGTGGCCCCTGAGTGGTTGCACAGATAGGAATGTGGCCCTTGAGCCGAAATAGGCCAGAAATCTGCTTGGCGGTAGTAATTTTGAAAGCCATCTGGGAGGCTCAGTGAGGAATGCATTTTGACCCAACAGACGCTTGGTTCAAGGATATGGTTTTGGATTCCGGTTTGCCTTTGTGGGGGAGACACACGCCTCCTGCTAACTTGGAATCCAAAGGATCGGATTCCCAGATACCGGAAGGAGTAAAGAAGAGGACACTGTCAAAGCCATTTTGCATTTAATACCGCCAAGCGGCCTTCTGCTGCCCTCTTCAAGCACTCTGGTCATTCCCTGCCTTCTCTGGGCAGGAGCAAATCTGCTTCCAATTTGTTTCTTGGAGAGATAACAATTCCCAAAACAAGCAACTGGCGCTCTGCATTCCAGGCTCTTTCAAATGCTGCTCTGCCTCCTGATCTGGGCCTGTTTAGTTCCCGATACTGTTCCTGAAATCTGGAAGTGGCCTGAAATATATTCGGAGTTGAGAGTGGATTTCATGCTCTTTGTTCAGCTCATAGTGGTGAGGAGGAATGGAAGTTCCCCCAGAATGTCTGCTTTATATACATTATTTACACAATGGGCCCCACGTGATTGGCTGATTTCCGGGATTCTCCTGTAGGACAATGAGGTTGTGGATTCACTTCCACTTGGAGCTGGATTGGGTGGCTCCTGTGGACCAATCAGATTGCTGCATTCTGGATCCTATTGTTCTAGGACCAATCAGACTGCTGCATTCCGGATCCTATTGTTCTAGGACCAATCAGACTGCTGCATTCTGGATCCTATTGTTCTAGGACCAATCAGACTGCTGCATTCTGGATCCTATTGTTCTAGGACCAACCAGACTGCTGCATTCTGGATCCTATTGTTCTAGGACCAATCAGACTGCTGCATTCTGGATCCTATTGTTCTAGGACCAATCAGACCGCTGCATTCTGGGTCCTATTGTTCTAGGACCAATCAGACTGCTGCATTCTGGATCCTATTGTTCTAGAACCAATCAGACTGCTGCATTCTGGATCCTATTGTTCTAGGACCAATCAGACCGCTGCATTCTGGGTCCTATTGTTCTAGGACCAATCAGACTGCTGCATTCTGGATCCTATTGTTCTAGGACCAACCAGACCGCTGCATTCTGGGTCCTATTGTTCTAGGACCAACCAGACTGCTGCATTCTGGATCCTATTGTTCTAGGACCAACCAGACTGCTGCCTTTTGGATCCTATTCAACTTAGTACATAACATGACCCTTACAATGGGCGACTGTCCAGGCTTAGGAGGCCTTGAGGACTGGCTGGGCCTAGTAGGCCTCAGGGATTTTTCAGGCTTAGTAAAGGAAAGGTAAAGGACCCCTGGACGGTTAAGTCCCATCAAAGGCGACTCTGGGTTGCGGCCCTCATCTCGCTTCAGGCTGGCATTTGTCCGCAGACAGCTTTCCAGGTCATGTGGCCAGCAGGACTTAACTGCTTCTGGCGCAATGGGACACCATGACGGAAACCAGAGTGTACGGAAACGCAATTTACCTTCCCACCTAGTAGGTCCTGAGGATTGGGGGAGCCTAGTAGGCCTCAGGGATTTTCCAGGCCTACTAGGCCTTGGAGATTGGCTGGGCCTAGAAGGCCTCAGGAATTGGCCAAGGATTGGCTGGGCCCAGTAGGCTTCAGGGATTTTCCAGGCCTAGTTGGCCTTGAGGACTGACTGGGCCTAGTAGGCCTCAGGAATTTTCCAGGCTTAGAAGGCCTTGAGGATTGACTGGAGCCTAGCAGGCCTCAGGAAATGACTGAGCCTAGTAGGCCTCAGGGATTTTCCAAGCCTACTGGGCCTTGGAGATTGGCTGGGCCTAGTAGGTCTCTGGGATTTTCTGGGCCTAGAAGGCCTCAGGTATTGGCCAAGCCTAGTACGATTTAGAGACTGACCAGGCCTTGGGGGGGGGGGAGTTGGCCAAGCCATGGACTGGCCAGGCCTAGTAGGCCTTAGAGTTTGATAGGGCCTAGTAGTCCATCTTAAAGATTAGCTGGCCCGAGGGTTGACCTGGCCTACTAAGCCTCAGGGATTGACCAGGCCTTTCCCCTTCAGATGAGAAGCCATGGAAGGGCCGCCCGTGGTGGCTGCGGGCCTTGAAACCCTCCCCAGCCAAGACGCTGAGCAACTTCACCCAACGGGGGCAGCTTCCGCTGAAGAGGTCGGTCAGCACGGAGCGCTACGTGGAGACCCTCGTGGTGGCCGACAAAATGATGGTGGGGTACCATGGCCGGCGGGACATCGAGCAGTACATCCTGGCCATCATGAATATTGTAAGTGTTATAACCAAGCACCCAGCCACTGGTTCCCATTTCGGGAACTTTGGGCCAGCGGTGGGATGTGCAGGGCAGTCCAGGCAAACCTTAGTGCTTCCTGAAGTCCATTTACACGCATCAACTAACTCCAGTTTGGATCATGATTAACTCCGATTATTGGAGGCTGACTCCAGTTTGCCAAAGGTCTGCTTTTGTTTAGCTATTTGTTTTCATTTGGGAAATGTATCTTCCTATATACATAGAAACGTAAGGCTGTCGTCACGCAGCTACAAATTGCCTCAACCCAATCCTGGATTTGCATGAATTCAGGGCGAGGGAGGAGAGCAAAATGGTGGCTATAAATGAAAGCAGAGGTTTGAATAAAGCAGGGATGTGGGGCTTGAAGGAGTTGTGAGAGGGTGGGGTTTGGGTGAGATGTAAAGAGGGTTGACAAGAGGGGTGCTGGGGTTAGCATGAGGTTGGTGGGAGTAGCTGGGGTTGGTGAGCAACAGAAGTAGGGAAAGCAGCCCCAAGTGTATATTTGTGTGTAATATATTTCATTAATTTAATTGCTTCCTATGAAGCATCTTTAAGTTATGCACACACACACTACACACACACACATATACATATCTACATATATGCACACATATATACACATATATAACATAGTTATATGTATATATATAAACTGTACACAAAACAGGGCATGCTTTCAATTAAACCAATTACAGTTGTAAAAAGCAATTGCATACCTTCCAACATTTCTCCGATTAAAATAGGGATGTCCTAAGGAAAAGCAAGGGACGCAGGTGGTGCTGTGGGTTAAAGCCTCAGCGCCTAGGACTTGCTGATCGAAAGGTCGGCGGTTCGAATCCCTGCGGCGGGGTGCGCTCCCGCTGCTTGGTCCCAGCGCCTGCCAACCTAGCAGTTCGAAAGCACCTCCGGGTGCAAGTAGATAAATAGGGACCGCTTACCAGCGGGAAGGTAAACGGCGTTTCCGTGTGCGGCTCTGGCTCTGGCTCTGGCCAGAGCAGCGATGTCACGCTGGCCACGTGACCCGGAAGTGTCTCCGGACAGCGCTGGCCCCTGGCCTCTTAAGTGAGATGGGCGCACAACCCCAGAGTCTGTCAAGACTGGCCCGTACGGGCAGGGGTACCTTTACCTTTAAGGAAAAGCAGGACATTCTGAGATACTTAGAAACCAGGACCCATGATGCTGGAAAATAGGGACACTTGTACGGTTTGCAACTTCATGTACAAAAACAAATCGAAACAAATGCAAATGTATTAATAAATATTGAGCACTAGGACCTTGCTTTATTTTAAAGAAATATTTTAGCTCACTGTAGAGTATCTGGGACGCAGGTGGCGCTGTGGGTTAAAGCCTCAGCGCCTAGGACTTGCTGATCGAAAGGTCGGCGGTTCGAATCCCTGCGGCGGGGTGCGCTCCCGCTGCTCGGTCCCAGCGCCTGCCAACCTAGCAGTTCGAAAGCACCTCCGGGTGCAAGTAGATAAATAGGGACCACTTACCAGCGGGAAGGTAAACGGCGTTTCCGTGTGCGGCTCTGGCTCTGGCTCTGGCCAGAGCAGCGATGTCACGCTGGCCACGTGACCCGGAAGTGTCTCCGGACAGCGCTGGCCCCTGGCCTCTTAAGTGAGATGGGCGCACAACCCCAGAGTCTGTCAAGACTGGCCCGTACGGGCAGGGGTACCTTTACCTTTAGAGTATCTGCATTGCGTGCGAAAGGTTTAATCCCTGGCATCTCCAGATAGATAGAAACCCTGGAGAGCTGCTGCCAGTCAGTGCTGACCTTACTGAGCTACACTGACCGATGGTCTGTCTTGGTTTAAGGCAGCTTCCTCTGTCCCATTGAGAAAGATACAAAAGCCCATCATCGTTCAGCCTCCCCCAACCGTCTTGTTTTTTAACACTGGTCTTTCCTTGTTTCCTGGAGGTCAGGTTGCTAAACTTTTCCAAGACTCAAGTCTGGGCAATATTGTCAACATACTGGTGACCCGGCTCATCCTACTGACAGAGGACCAGGTGAGGGGGTGCCCCAAGAGAAAGAAAGAGGGACCGGGGCTGGTATCACTGAGAAGCTTCCCCAGACAATGATGGTGGCAAAACGTGGGAACAGAAAATGGCGGTGGTTGCTTGCTTGCTTGCTGGGTCCTGTCCTTGGCAAAAAAGTGGGGGAAGAGGAGCATATTTGCAGGGGAGGTGATAAGAGATGTGCTATAGGTTTTTTGGGGGGAGACCCCTCCCTAAACCCTAGAAATTAATAGATGGTAGGATTTTGATTAATTGGGGTATGGAGCTGTGCCAGGTAGGGAATCGCTGAGCTGGCTTCTGCAAACCAGCCTGGCTGGCCAGCCTAGCAAGAGCAAATCTGTTAACATAACAAAAGGTGTGGACAGAGGAATCCTTTGGCTTGGGGAGATAGGTGTTGCGAAGGTGATGCAGTATGTGCTTGAGGCGACAGGAAAAGTGGGGTGTTTTTTTAGCAAGATGTGCTGGGAAGAAGAAAGGGGGAGAAGAAAGGCTGGGATTCATATTGGGCAGGCAGGCTGCAGGCAGGCTGGCTGGGGGAGATATCTTGGACTCCATGACAGCACTGCTGTGGGGGACAAGCCCCTTTTGAAATGACCATGCTGTAAGATCTGGACTCCTGCCACACAGACTGAAGGTGTAAACAAGCGAGTAAACCATATTTCTTAAAGCTGCAACAGTCTCTGCCGTGTCTCAACTCTCCAAAGGAAATAGATGCTGGGTAAGTTCCCGAAACCCCATTTGTCACAGGGCTTTGTCTCCCTGGTCTTGGTGCAGCCACAGAAAAAGTCCTTCCTCACCTGCCCCAACGATACTGTCCAGGAGGTCTCAAAGAGTGGGAGAATTTGATACGTTTACACTCTCTGAAACCTTTTCGATTCTCCCTCTTCCTCCAGCCCACCCTGGAGATCAACCACCATGCCGGAAAGTCTCTCGACAGCTTCTGCAAGTGGCAGAAATCCATTGTGAATCGCAATGGGAACGGGAACGCCATCCCGGACAACGGCATTGCCAATCACGACACCGCAGTTTTGATCACCAGGTATACCGGAACCATGTTGGTGGTAAAAGAGCAGTTGGCTCCAAAGTCAAAACATCTTGTTTTATCCTGATTGTGCGGGGGGGGGGGCGTGCTACTGGCTGCCCCCAGCCATCAAACCCTCCACTCGCCCACTGTTGAGAGTTCAATCCTCCCAGCACCAGGGAATGCATTGGCCAAGCAGACTTAGCAGGATTGAATGCTGCCCATCAATTGATGTCACCTAGGGCTGTCAGCTGATGGACAGGTGGGCGGGGTTAGGGGGAGATGGTCTTGTGGGCCACACTGGAATTATTTTAGGGGTAGCAGGCATTATGGGGGGCAGAAGCAAGTTTCCTGCAAAGCAATTGGTCAGGTAGTCAGGTATTTCTATTTATTTACTTGATGGGGGGGCAGCTGCCCCCCCCTGCACACCCATGCCTATGTCCATGTTTGAACCCCTTGCAAGCTGAGATTCTCTCGCAACCCAGAGGTTTCTCTGTCTTCGTGTTTGTTTGTTTAACATAATTAAATAATTTTTATTCCATTTTTAAGAATAAGAGCAGCAAACATCGCTTTTTTCCAAAACAAGAGCTATAAAACACCAGAACTGAAATTTCCATGATAGCTGTTGTTGTTGTTGTTGGCATCTGTCTGTCATGAGAGACAATGGAGTGTGCCTCCGAGGGTGAAGTCAAACTGCTGCACTAACAGCACCCAAGTGGCCTCCCCGGGTCGCAAGCCTGGGCAGTGTGTAGAAGGTCCTGGGCTGCCCAGATGACAAAACCCCCATTATGGCCTCACTGGTGTGGCCCAAAGGAAAGCAGAACAAGACGTTTGGCACCAGCTTCGCTGCAGGAGTTGCAAGAAACAGGCATACAAGGCACCATCCAACCGTTTTAGGGACTCCGCTCCGTTTTTGTAGAGGGTCTACTCCTGAGCCTTTTCCTCTCCCGAAGATGTCCCGGCCACAAGACTGCGGAGGTTTAGGGTCAGAGTTTTCCTTCTCCTGGGTGGGCTCCCTTCCCAGGAGGACGAGCCCCACCTGCCCCTCGTTTATTTGCTGTGCTCAGTTGGCAGGGTGGAATCTGCCTTAATTGTATCTCCCTTCTTCTTGCACCTGCTTTTTAGATACGATATCTGCATCTACAAAAACAAACCGTGCGGCACTCTAGGTAGGTAGGAAGCCTTTCTCACTGAATGCAACGCTCAGTTTCTACCATTCCCTCCCCCCCTTAGAGCAGAGTGGGAGGCATCATTTCAATATCAGTTTGTGACGCAACCTAGGACAGATTCCATTTGGGAAGAGGGTGGACTTTGCTACAAACTACCTTTCCAGAGCCATGTGCAGATCAGGATTTTGGATCTCATGGCTGAATCTGCTTTGACATAACGTCTCCCTGTGACAATGCTCTGCTTCTCCCAGGACTGGCGCCCGTGGGTGGGATGTGTGAGCGGGAACGGAGTTGCTCCATCAACGAAGACCTCGGCCTGGCGACAGCTTTCACTATCGCCCACGAGATCGGCCACACGTGAGCAGAGTTCAGATCTGGTTGTGGGGTTGATGTGGAAATTGTTTGGTCTTGTGTCTGGTTAATGTTTTGCTTAATGCTTAGGGCCACTTCTGCTATGTTGTAGTGTTGTGAACCGCAGGCTTGTGGGAGGGGTTAGGTGCAGGGGTACCAAAGATGTCAAAGACATCTGAATGGCCAGGATAGGCTCTCCTACTTGTTGGTCAGTTTTCTCAGGGATACACTCCCCTTCTTGCTGATTGATTTATTCCAGGATAGACTCCCCCACTTGCCAGCCAGTTTATTCCAGAATAGACCCTCCACTTGCCGGCCAGTTAATTCCAGAATAGACTCTCCACTTGCCGGCCAGTTAATTCCAAAATAGACTCCCCTACTTGCCGCTCTGTTTACTCCCAAGCAGGCAGCAAATAATCCTGTTTGGCCTGTTTGGATTTGATATCCCACCTTATCACTACCCAAAGGAGTCTCAAAAAGCGGCTAACATTCTCCTTTCCCTTCCTCCCCCATAACAAACACTCTGTGAGGTGAGTGGGGCTGAGAGACTTCAGAGAAGTGTGACTGGCCCAAGGTCACCCAGCAGCTGCATGTGGAGGAGCAGGGAAGCGAACCCGGTTCACCAGATTACAAGACTACCGCTCTTAACCACTACACCACACTGGCTCCTTCTTTCTCTGGCTTCACGCTTCTCCTTCCAGGTTTGGCATGAACCACGACGGTGTCGGAAACAGCTGTGGTTCCCGGGGGCAGGAGACAGCCAAGCTGATGGCGGCTCACATCACCATGAAAACCAACCCTTTTGTGTGGTCCACGTGCAGTAGGGACTATATAACCAGCTTTCTCGAGTAAGGGGCTGCCTGTTTTCCGCTGTGCGTCTCCAAAGCATTGCACACACCACCTCATTACTTCCATTTCCCCTGTCTCTTTGTTCCAAAAGTTTTCCATAACTGGCCTTTAAGTGGTGGACACAAAAATGATACAATGGGCTCCATTTGCATGCTGAGGGTCTTCTGGGTTTACAGTGGTACCTCGGGTTAAGTACTTAATTCGTTCCGAAGGTCTGAAACTGTTCTTAACCTGAAGCACTACATTAGCTAATGGGGCCTCCTGCTGCTGCCGCGCCGCCGGAGCACGATTTCTGTTCTCATCCTGAAGCAAAGTTCTTAACTTGAAGCACTATTTCTGGGTTAGTGGAGTCTGTAACCTGAAGCGTATGTAACCTGAAGCGTATGTAACCTGAGGTACCACTGTATTTATTATTTGGGGTCCTGCTTTCCATACTTAGTATTGTTGTGCATAAGAATATGAAGAGTCCTGCTGGATGAGTCCAGTGGCCCATCTGGTCCAGTATTCTTTTTTTTTTTTAAATAGATATTTATTAAAGTTTTTAGCAAGATACAACAAAGAAGAAAAAACACAAAACAGAAAAATACAAAAAACACAAAGAATAGATAAAAAGAAAAAGAAAAAAAGAAAAAATCCATTATTCTTTTGCTAACTTTAAAGCTCATATCCTTATTTTCCTGACCTCCTCACACCTTCCCTTTTTGTATTCCCATTTACATAATCAGATCAGCAAATCCTTACCCTCTTTTATTTATCTTAACTCTATTTATCTTAACTCTATATCTTAACATATTACAACTCTATATTTTCACCCATTATCAATTCACTTATTGCATACTCTTTTTAACTTTGTTGCTAATACCACTTATTTCCAATCCAACATCATTTTAGCATTCATTAATTTTATAATGTTTCTGCAGATAGTCTTTAAATTTCTTCCAGTCTTCTTCCACCAACTCTTCTCCCAGATCTCGGATTCTGCCAGTCATTTCCGCTAATTCCATATAGTCCATCCATCTGGTCCAGTATTCTGTTCACCCAGTGATCAACCAGATGCCTGTGGGGAACCCGCAAGCAGGATTTGAGCAAAATAACAATCTTCTCTCCTGCGGTTTCCAGCAACTGGTATTCAGAAGCATTGCTTCCTCCAACTGTCGAAGGAGAGCACAACCATTGTGGGCAGTAGCCATGGATAGCCCTTCCTTGCATGATTTTGTCCAATTCTTTCCCCCCCCCCAATTTTTTTATTCATTTTATATCACTAATAACCAACACAAATAGAAAAACAAACAAATTCTTGTCTTATCCTTATTTTTTCTAAACATTGTTTAGTGAGCTTCCCCCTATCTGATTTTCATTTTACCTCATCTTTAGCAGTTTACATATATCATACTTTTTAACCATTTTTTATCTCACTTACTTTTACCATTAAAATCTTCACATATTATCCCTTACAAATAATACTGTTTTAAAATACGCTATTTTCTACTTCTAACCCTACAGCCTATATCCACTTCCAAAGCTTTTCTAAGATTTAAATAGTGACATATTTTTTCAAATATTTTTTAAACTTCTTCCAATCTTCTTCCACCGTCTCTTCTCTCTGGTCCCAGAGTCTCCCAGTCAGTTCGGCAAGTTCCATATAGTCCAATCCTTTTTTAACGCCATCTAGGCTGGTGGCCATTTCTTTCCAACGATCAGCTGGTGGAGCATGAGACTCTTAATCTCAGGTTCATGGGTTCGAGCCCCATGTCAGGCAAAAGATTCCTTCATTGAAGGGGGCTGGACTAGATGATCCTCAGTCCAACTCTACAATTCTATGATTCCACGCGTCTTCTTAGAAGGGCCCCCCATCCCTTAGAAGTAGGATTGTCTTGTGGGGGGTTCATTCCAAGCCCAGGTGTCGGCCATGGTGGGCAAGACCAGAAGATGCAGAAAGCAATGGCGCAGCCCATCAGCCTCATCTTCAGATACCTACAAAACAGGTTCAGAATTCAGGTAGGACTGTATGAACAGGTGAACACAAGGATAGAAGGCTGTGTTATTGGATTTGAACTTGAATCTGGATGATGCTGAGGAGATTCACTCCAAGACAAAATCAAGGAAACAGCTGAGTCGGATCATGTTCAAAGGGATTAATATGACTCTTCTACTGAGAAATGGCTATCCAGTGTGTTTTGTTCCATTGCTTCAATCTTTAAAACTATAGATTAAAATATGTGGTGGTTTAATGCTACCACTCCAAATTCTACTTTAGGTGTCTGATGGAATCCCAGAATCATGGAGGTGGAAGGGACCACAAGGGTCATCTAGTCCAACCCACTGCAGTGCAGGAATCTTCTTGTCCAACATGGGACTTGAACCCATGACCCTGAGATTAAGAGCTTCATGCTCTACCAGCTGAAGAATGAAGCCAGTTACTTAGTCTGTGCTTGCATAATTTTCAAAAAAAATTCTACGTTGATGTGGAATTGCAGCTCTTTATAAATAAAACTCTTCTCGCACTCAGCACTATCAACCCTTGATGTCTTTCTCCTTTGTTTCTCTCTGCTGCTCCAGCTCTGGGATGGGCCTCTGCCTGAACAATGCTCCACCCAAGCAGGATTTCGTCTACCCGACAGTGGCCCCAGGACAGGCTTACGATGCAGATGAGCAGTGCCGCTTTCAGTACGGAGTCAAATCTCGCCAGTGTAAATATGGGGTAGAGAGCCTTCCTGCTTTTACTCTTGATTCCCAACGTGGAGGGGTGGAGGGATGGGCAAGGCATTTTGCGCCCACTGGCCAGCCTTTAAACCAGCCACAGCCCTCAGCTGCAGCACCAGCGTCAGCCAAGGTCCACTCTTGCAGTAATCTGCCCTTCGGGTTGTTGTTTTTAAAAACCACTCTCCTTCTGCAAAAGAGGCTTCCACCTTTTCTGCCCGGTTCACAGGGCAGTTGGGAGTTTCTGGAGAGACTTCTGGACATTTTTAGGCAGGTGTATGTTTCGTTCCCAATGAACCATTTTCCCCAGGCAATATGTCCTCTGTGCCCCACAGCCTTCCTGGGTGACCACACTTCCTGATGTGGAATAATAATAATAATAATAAATTTTATTTATATCCCGCCCTCCCCAGCCGAAGCCGGGCTCAGGGCGGCTAACAACACTAAAACAGTGCAACATTATAAAAACATTATAAAAATTAATTAAAATCAAAATTGATGGCAACCATAAACTAAAGTTTTGTAAAGATTGCCAAAGGAGGGAGTCAGGCTGCGCCCTGACCAAAGGCCTGGTGGAACAGCTCTGTCTTGCAGACCCTGCGGAAAGATGTCAAGTCCTGCAGGGCCCTTGTCTCTTGTGACAGAGAGTTCCACCAGCTTGGAGCCACAGCCGAAAAAGCCCTGGCTCTAGTTGAGGCCAGCCGAACCTCTCTGTGGCCTGGGACCTTCAGGATGTTTTTATTTGCAGACCATAAGTTCCTCTGTGGGACATACCAGGAGAGGCGGTCCCATAGATCCGAGGGTCCTATAGGGCTTTGAAGGTTAAAACCAGCACCTTAAACCTGATCCTGTACTCCACCGGGAGCCAGTGCAGCTGGTATAGCACCGGAAAAAGCTGCTTCGTGGGAAGCACTACCAATACAGTTTTGTAGGGATACTTTACATGTGGTTCCTTCATTGCAGGGAGTTGAATTAAATGACCATTGGGGTCCCTTCCCAACTCTACCATTCTATGATTCTGTGGCTGAACTGTGATTTGATTGCACTGTGGGCACCTGGGAAGACTGCAGAGCTCTCTGCAGAATGAATGGAAGGATGCTTCCATCATCATCACCGTCATCATCATCACCCCTTGACCACCTCAAAAGGAATACAGTCGTACCTTGGATCCCAAATGCCCTGGAACTTGGACATTTTGGCTCCTGAACACCCCAAACCCGAAAGTGAGTGTTCCGGTTTGCGAATGTTCTTTTGGAACCCGAACGTCCAATGTGGCTTCCGCGGCTTCTGATTGGCTGCAGGAGATTCCTGCAGCCAATCAGAAGCCAGGATTTGGTTTTCAAACGTTTGGAAGTCGAACAAACTTCTGGAACGGATTCTGACTTCCAAGGTATGACTGTATATTAACCCCTGCACTCCACCCATGAGAATTCCACCAATTTTTTCTCTCCACTTTGATGATTTTCAAAAGCAGTATTTTTGCTTATTAATGGATGGGGAATGGTGAGGGGGTGGAGTGGGGAAATGGAATCACAACCTTCTTCCTTTGTAGCCCTTCCTATACCCCAAGGGGCTCCTCACAGCATGATATAATTCGAGGCAACCCACTGACTTAAATGACTCCACTGAGTAAAAGCATCATTTGACAGATCCATTGGTGTTAATGGGTCTACTGAGTTTGGTGCAGTTTGCTACAATCCATTTACTTTAATGCAGAGTCGTAGCTGCAGGGGGTGGGGGTGTCAAGTTTTTTGCCCTGGTTGAAGCCTCCAGAGGAGAGACATTGAGGCTCCCAGCCTGTGTACGTGTGCTATGCAAAAATCATGATGCAGGGGAAACCATGAAACCAGCCAATGCCTTTACATAGCTCCTTATTTCAGACCTTGTGATATATTGTGATTTTTAGCTGGTGATGTATCACCAGGTGTCTCCCAGACCTAGTCTCCACAGAGATCTGTTGTGTTTCTTTAATCCTTCCTTCAGTCTCCAGTCATCAGTTGCCACCTCCTTCCTTAGTCCAAGATGTCACGTAGCACCACCAACCTCTGCGGCCGTGCACCCCTCCTCCCAGCTCCGCCCGCGCCCCCACCCACCCACTGGTCCTTCTTCTCCTCCTCCTCCAGGAAGTTTGCAACGAGCTCTGGTGCCTTAGCAAGAGCAACCGATGCATCACCAACAGCATCCCAGCGGCCGAGGGAACCATCTGCCAGACTAACACCATCGAGAGGGGGGTAAGAGGCAGGGCCACCCTTGCTGTACCTTAACCCGCAGCAGCGATTCCTGCCTTGAAAGAGGGTTGGACTAGATGGCCTTTGGGATCCCTTCCAGACGGCCAGTTTATCCCTAATCACGCAGTCCTGCTGAGGTCAGACGCATGAACGCCAGCGAGGTGGGGGGTGTTGTTGCTGACCAGTGGGTCTCTCTTCTTCCCTCCATCCTCTGTATCCACCGCCAGTGGTGCTACAAACGGGAATGTGTTCCTTTCGGCACACGGCCAGAGGGTGTGGACGGAGCCTGGGGGACATGGTCGCCATGGGGAGAGTGCAGCCGGACTTGTGGGGGAGGCGTCTCCTCATCCATCCGCCACTGTGACAGCCCACGGTAAGTGGACACTTGCATGAACACCCGAGACATCCCCCATACTCCCTGGGATGCCATTTTCCACGTCTACCTCCTTTTCTCTCTTCCAAAGGCCGACGATTGGTGGGAAATACTGTCTCGGGGAACGGAAGCGTTACCGGTCTTGTAACACAGACGTGAGTAGCAAGGGATTCTGGGATGGGAGGATGGTGGGGGCAAAGGAATGGATTGTTACGAAAGTTGAGCGCTACCCCGCACTCTCTGCTGAGAGGCAGCAAGGGGTTCTGGGCGTTCACCCAGGGTCTGTGGTCTCTTGGAGAATTGCAACACGGTGGAGACTGCCATAGCTTTAAGAAATGTGGTTTATTCCCCTGTTTACACCTTCAATCTGCCTGGAGGGAGTCCAGATCTTACAGCATAGTCATTTCAAGAGGGGCTTGTGCAGCCCTGGTGTCCAAGGCATCTCTCCCAGCCAGCCTTCAGCCAGCCTGCCCAAGATGGATCCCAGCCTTTCTTCTCTCCCTTTCTTCTTCCCAGCACACCTTGCTGAAAAGACTCTTTTCCTGTCACCTCAAACACACACACCCATCACCTTGGCACCGTCTGCTTCCCCAGGCCACAGAATTCCTCTCTGATGGCACATCAACACCTTTTGTCATGTTAACAGATTTGCTCTTTGTCCTGACCTGCTCGCCACTGGGCACCCATAATCTAGGGCCCAAGCCAGCGCCACTGTTGACAGATTTGCTGTTTGCTAGGCCAGCCAGGCTGGTTTGCAGAAGCCAGCCCAGGGATTCCCTGTCTGGCACAGCTCTGCAGATTGTACTTTCATCCACATCCCAATTAATCAAAATCCTACCATTTGTCTCCTGCCAACCTAGCAGTTTAAAAGCACGTCAAAGTGCAAGTAGATAAATACCTTCGGCGGGAAGGAAAGCGACGTTTCTGTGCGCTGCTCTGGTCTGCCAGAAGCGGCTTAGTCATGCTGGCCACATGACCCGGAAGCTGTACGCCGGCTCCCTTGGCCAATAAGGCGAGATGAGCGGCGTAACCCCAGAGTCGGCCACGACTGGGCCTAATGGTCAGGAGTCCCTTTACCTTTACCTTACCATTTGTCAATTTCTAGGGTTTAGGAGTGTCCCCCCCCCCACACACAATCAATAACTGTATTTTGGGTTCTTGTTTTGAATGTTTATGTCATGAGCTGCCTCTGATCTTCGGGTGAAGGGAGGTATACAAATTTAATAAATATTAATAATGATAAACAGATGTGAGAAGTGACAACAGCTCCCAACCTTATAGCTCATTCATGGAGTTTCTGCCTTGCACCTCCCAGCAAAGTCTTTCAGCTGTGGGGTCCAGAATGCGCCATCTCTGCTTCCAGGCATTAAAAAAAGCAGCCCCCCCCCCCGTTGTAAATCACACCCCTCAGCCCCTCAGAGAGCCGATAATAAATCTGGCAATCTTTCTGTGCCCCCACCCCAGGACTGCCTACCGGGCTCGCAAGACTTCAGAGAACTGCAGTGTGCCGAGTTTGATAATATCCCCTTCCGAGGAAAGTATTACACCTGGAAGACATACCGAGGCGGTAAGGCCATTTCCACACACACACTCCCTGGGGGGAGGGCGTGGGGCAATTTTCACCCATTCCCAATCCAGCCTCTCTGATCTAGTGGTTTGAAATTGCCATCTCTCCGCAGGAGGCGTTAAGTCCTGTTCGCTCAACTGCCTGGCGGAAGGTTTCAACTTCTACACAGAGAGGGCGGCAGCCGTGGTGGATGGAACACCCTGCCGCCAGGACTCCAACGACATCTGTGTCAATGGAGAGTGCAAGGTGATTTTCCAGCGCTGTAACCACTCCTCCTCGCTGCCCGTAGGCCTCCGACTGACTGAGGTTTAATGGGCAGCTTCTGGGCCCGTCGGGAGGGGGAAGTTGGTCCACTTTATCTATAAGGAAAGATTTATGCATTGGGGGGTTTCCATTTAGAGGGGGACACATGATTTAAGGACATAAGAAGAGCCTGCTGGATCAGGCTAGCTGAGGGGATTAGACAAATTCAGGGACTATAAGGCAATCAGTGGCTGCTCAGCATGATAGTTGCGTATCACCTCCCGGATTGGGGCAGTCTACCTCTGAATCCCAGTTGCTGGGTGCCACAGGAGGGAGGTTTGCTATAATGGTCAGCTTCTGCTTGCAGGCTTCCCATCCTGGGCATCTGGTTGGCCACTTAGTTTCTGCCAATTCACAAATAGAGCCTTCATAGGCAGAGACAGTCTACCTTAGAATAGTGGAGAGCACATACATTAAGCATAATAGAAACACCGCCACCCGACCCCACCCCCATCCATCTCCCCTCCCTCCACCCCCCTTTCTTTTTTCCTTTTTTTTCTTCTTCCCCCTAATGCCTCAACAAATGAAACAGATTTGTAAAAATGTTACATGGAAAAAAAAAAATATGAGGCATTACACTTACCTCTGTAAAACAAGAAAATCCTTAATAAAATATTTTTTTTAAAAAAAAAAGAGTGGTGGAGAGCAAGAGAAGGCTATTCCGTACTCTCGCATCCCGCTTGGGATTTTTAGGGGGGCATTTGACTGGACACTGTGAGGACAGGAGGGTGGGCTAGATGAGTCCCAGGTGCAGGTTCTTAGTTTTTTTATGAATCACAGTGAGAGGCACAGCGCTTGCTCCTTTATCTCCTGCCTGTGGGCATCCTGGAGGAATCTGGCTGGCCACTGTGATAAGAGGATGCTGGACCAAACGGGCCATTGGCCAAACCAATTCCTCTTTAGAAAGGCCTATTTTCTTTTAAGGCTACCCAGGTTGGTCTCATTAGGGCTGGGCGATATATCGATATATCATCCAAAACCGGTTTGAACATCATACCATGATATCAGTTTCTTAATTTTTGACCTTGGCGATATATCGCGAATCATGATGCGTGTATGTGCTATGCAAAAATACTGATGCGGGGAAAATCCATGAAGCCAGCCAATGCCTCCATCCTTATTTCAGATTAGTGATATTTCGGTATATCACAATGTTTAGCTGGTGATACATTGCAATGTTGAAAACCTGGTATCGCCCAACCTGAGTGGCCATCCCTAACTCTTCCAAGAACTTCCTCCGTCAAACCTCTCCTTTTGTTTCCTACAAGCACGTGGGCTGCGACCGCATCCTGGGCTCGGACACCAAGGAGGACAAGTGCCGGGTCTGCGGAGGGGACGGGAGCTCCTGCGAGACCATTGAAGGACTTTTCAACCACTCGCTGCCGGACGGAGGTGAGGGTCGCCTGGTGACCCAATGGGTGGACAAATGTACAGCACAGAGAGTGGCCAAGACGGTTCTGACATGTTGTAGGCAAATGTTTTTTTCTATTCCAAGGCAGGTGCTTTCAAAAATAAATTGCACAGGTGGAACTTGATTGGGGAGGTTCCCAGCTGTGCATAGGCCCAATGCCTGCAATGCCTATTGCCCAGTGCCCTTAAAAAACGTTAATTTGAAGCCTGGTCTCCCATGTTCCCATCCCAGCACTGACTCAGTAGAAGACAGCATCAACACAATTCTTCATGTGCTTTGCAATTCCCTGCACCAAATTTTCTCTCTTAGCTTTTTGAGCATTGAGGACCCCCTTAGAACTTACCTTGGTTTATTATCTCCATCTGCCGCACAGGCTATGAAGAGGTGATATGGATCCCCAAAGGATCGGTGCATATCGACATTCGGGAGCTCAACCTTTCCTTGAACTACCTTGGTGAGAAACCTTAGCTAAGCAGGGAAGATCCCAGGCGGGTTGTCCTTGAGGTCACCTCCAAACTCTGGTTTTGCATGTGGGTTATCTCCCACTTGGACTACTGCCATGTGCTGTCCATGGGGCTACCTTCAAAAGTGACTCGGAAACCACAACTAATCTAGAACGCGGCTGCCGGACTGGTGACTGGGAGCCATTGGCTGGACCATATAACACCAGTCCCGAAAGACCTACAGTGGCTCCCAGTGCAATTCAAAGTGTTGGTTGTGACCTTTAAAGCCCTAAATGGCCTCAGCCCTGTATACCTGAAGGAGCATCTCCACCCCCATCGTTCACTGAGGTCCACCTCTGAGGTCCTTCTGGCAGTTCCCTCCCTGCGAGAAGTGAGGTTGCAGGGAACAAGGCAGAGGGGCTTCTCGGTGGTCAGATGTCAAGCAAATAAACAATTATCTGATGTTTAGAAGATATTTGAAGGCAGCCCCATATAGGGAAATTTTTAATGGCTGATCTTTTATTGTGCTTTTAATATTTTGTTGCAAGCCGCCCAGAGTGGCTGGAGCAATCTGGTCAGATGGGTGGGGAACAAATAATACAATTATGATTTTTATGAAAAATATCCCTGAATCCTTTGGGGGGGGATGCAAGTGCTTCAGCCCACCCCTGACTTGGTCACACCCCACACACCCCGGATTCTCTTTCCAGCTCTGAGAGGGGAGAACGACGAATACTTTGTCAACGGAAAGCTCTCCATTGACCCACCCCGGCGCTTTGACATCGCCGGGACCACCTTCCACTACAGACGCGCTCAAGACGAGCTGGAGTCCCTGGAATCCCTGGGCCCCACCAACGTCACCCTCATCGTCATGGTTCGTTGACTGAACAGGGGTTACTAAATGCGGTATCTAAGACTATCAGTATTTGTAAAGCAGGTATCACTGCTCTACTGAAGAGTGCTTTTTGTGGTGGGGCACGAAAAAGTTTGGGAACTGCTGCTTTAGGGTGATCCCTGATAAGCCAAGATTCTCCCTGCGACCAGTAAAGGACGCCATGCCCATAGCTGTCAACGTTTCCCTTTTTTTAAGGGAAATTCCCTTATTCTGAATAGGATTCCTTGCAAGAAAAAGGAAAAGTTGACAGCTATGGCCATGCTCACTAACAGTCTCCATTTGCCCTTGTTTGACCTCAGCACACAGCTAAAGCTGATTGGCCATGTAATTGGGATGGCATGTGATCCTTGCTGGACCGAGGGTCATATAATGTAGAAATGGGTTTAAGCCTTAGGAGAGGATATATTATTTAGTTATTATTCTTCCTTGCTCACGTGCATGAGATCAGCAACTACCATACTCTGTAGCTTTAAATTTGGAAGCTAAAACCAGGTTGATTTAATCTTCTAGAAACAATAATCTGGGCTGCTTTAAAGCAGACTGGATTTCCCCCGGCAGTACCCCTTTTCTCCCCCTTAAAAATAACAATCCCAAGGACCTGCGATAGCTCATTTGGTAGAGCATTCGACTCTTAATCTTGGGCTTGTGGGTTTGAATCCTGTGCTGCGCAAAAGATTCTTGCATTGCAGGGGGTTGGACTAGATGACCCTCAAGATCCCTTCCAACTTTTCAATACAATGATATACAGTGGTGCCTCGCAAGACGAAAAGAATCCGTTCCGCGAGTCTCTTCATCTTGCGAAGCGAGCCCTTTGACAGCTTAGCGGATTAGCGCTATTAGTGGCTTAGCGGATCTGCGGATCAGCTGATAAGCGGACTAGCGGATCAGCTGATTAGCGGCTTAGCGGATCAGCTGATAAGCGGCTTAGTGGATCAGCTGATAAGCGGCTTAGCGGCTTAGAAAAAGGGGGGGAAAGGAAAAAAACCCGCAGGAACTCACAAGACATTTTCGTCTTGCGAAGCAAGCCCATAGGAGATTCGTTTTGCGAAGCACCTCCAAAATGGAAAACCCTTTCGTCTAGCGTGTTTTCCGTCTTGCGAGGCGTTTGTCTTGTGGGGCACCACTGTAATAATGATGATGACATTGCTTTGTGAAGAAGTAAAAGTAGTATTTACTTACATAAGCTCGGTCTTGAAGAAGGAAGTACAGTAGCAAAATGAAGGCAGACATATAATCACTATCTAAGTTACAAAAGTGTTCAAAAATGGTGCCTGAACTAGGCATGCATGTGTGGCCAGTTTGGAGGCATGACGAAGTAAGAGAGAGATGCTGAGACAGGAAGGAAGGATTTAGTACTACAGCTTCCTGCCGAGACAGACAAAGGAAGTGATCTCAGGAAGAGTTCCTTCTAGCAACTTTTGTAGGAAACCTCTGTGAACCTTTGCCCCTTCGTGTGCCCATCTGGCAAAACATGAATTGTTGGATTGATTGCAATAACGTCCCGCAAGTCATGCAACAGAACAGCTACAGGGAGTGGGGGTGGCTTTTTTATTTTCCAGTAGAGAATTCTGCTTCTGAGGTCCTTTTGGGAAAGTGTGGGGTTCTCCACCACCAACCATGGCTGTGCCTCCCTATTCCCTCTCCTTTCCACCCCTAGGTGCTCGTCAGGGAAGAACTGCAGAGAATCCGCTACAAGTTCAATGCACCCATTGTCCGTGGTTCCGTCGCCCAGTACTTGTGGCAGTATGTCTCGTGGACAAAATGCTCAGCCCTCTGTGGCGGAGGTAAGACTCTTTATTGGAAGGGCCCAGCTCAGAGGTGCGGCAGCAGTATGCATGCAGGAGGTCCCCAGTTCCAGTACTGGATTAAACCCTGTGGAGGCCACTGGGTAGTCGAAATATCAGGGGGCCCTGTGCAAATTATCTCCTAATATGTTGTTGATTTTACCAACCAACGATTTCAATAAATCAATTTTATTTCAATATCACATCAATCTTATATTGATCTGTTATTGTGGGGCCCCTAAAAAGTGTGGGGCCCATAGGTTGGTGCCTACTCTGCCTGTTTGGTAATCCAGCACTGCCCAGTTCGAACCCAGGTAGGGCCCCTGCCTGAACCCCTAGAGAGACCCTGCCATTTTTGTGTTGACAGTGGTGTAGAGACTCTGCTAAGTTCGGCAGACCTTTGGGAAGACTTGCTCCAAGGCAGACCCCCATGTTCCAATTTAAGCCATACAGAACTGTGAGGACTAGAATCTTGCTTTATTTGTAGGAGAAAGGCCATCGCTCAACTGCAGAGCATCTGCTTTGCACGCAGTAGGTCCTGGGTTCGAATCCCCAACAACATCTCAGGTGCGGCTGGGAGCAAACCCCACCTGAACCCCTAGAGAACTGGGGACTTGAAAATTACTTCAGTAGCTCAGTGGTGGAGCAGTTGCTTTATAAGGGAAAGCTTCCAGGTTTCAATCTCCAAGTCAGTGTAGCCAGCTCTGAGCTAGATGAACCCTTACTTCTGTCCACACATCTTTTTGAAAACACACATTTTATGGGGCTTTGAGGGCAGGCAGTTCCTACCATTGAAAACCTAGGGGGTGTTGATGGACTATATGGAATTGACAGAAAGGACTGGCAGAGGCCGAGACCAGGAAGAGGAGACGGTGAAGAAGATTGGAAAATTTAAAGTCTATATAGGGAAATTTTGTAAAATTTAATGAGGGATAGAAAAATCTTGGAATGGATTTTTTTTTTTTTTTTTTTGGCCTTAGTGGAAATGTTTTAAGAGGTTAAGTGTAAATAGGTATATTAGATTTAATGGGGAATAAGATTAAAAATATTTTAAGATAAAGGATTTGCTGAGATAACGTATAGAAGTGGAATTTTGATTTTAATTAATTTTTATAATGTTTTTATAATGTTGTACTGTTTTAGTGTTGTTAGCCGCCCTGAGCCCGGCTTCGGCTGGGGAGGGCGGGATATAAATAAAATTTATTATTATTATTATTATTATTATACAAGGAGGGAGGTGAGAGGAGGTCAAGGAAACAAGGGAATGAAAGATAGATTATGGTAAAGGTATGATGTGTGTTAAATTGTTTTTGTTTTGTTTTGTATAGTTTATGGTGTTTAGATGTTAAGGTTGTGTTTTGTATTGTCTATATTGTATTGTTTCTTTTATTTCTTCTTTCTTTCTTTTTTTTGTAAGCCTTAAAAGTAATAAATATCATTTTTACGGGGGGGGGGGAAGAAAAAAGAAAAACTAGGGGGTGTTATGGAACCAGGGGCAGGGGAAGGAGTGGCAACTTGGCCCCGTGATCGTGGGTGCCTGGGACCGTGGGTGCCATGCAGCGTGCATGGCCCTGGCATTGAAATTCCCTAGGGGAATTTTGTGGATGCTCAAGCACCCAGGGCCCCAGAGAGTTGGCACCTAGGGTGTGGGGAGGGAGTGAGAAGGTGCTGCTGTTTCTCGCTGCTCAGACCTCAGCATCCTCACTCAGCGCCCTCCTTACAGGCAGCCAGGTCCAGCCCGTCGTCTGCCGCAACCAAGCCGACAGCTCCACCGTCTTCAACCACCTCTGCAGCCCCGACACTAAGCTGCCCGAGAGACAGAGATTGTGCAACACTGAGCCCTGCCCGCCGGCGTAAGTTAGATGCTTTCGGGGTGGGGGGCTATGCATCCTAGGGAGAGGGGCACCCCAAAAGAGGCCCAGTGCCCAGACTCTTTTATCCAACAGGCAAACAAAGCCTAACTACTGTTTATGCTCTGGTAACCTCGAGGTTAGATTACTGCAATGCGTTATACGTAGGGCTGTATCTGAAGATGGTTCAGAAACTTCAGCTAGTGCAGAATTCAGCATCCAGGTTGCTCATCGGGGCATAGTCTGGTCCAACTCCACTGGCTGCCAATTGGTTTCCAGGCCCAATCCAAAGTGCTGGTTTTGACCTCTAAAACAGCTCAGGGTCACAATACCTCTAGGACTGCCTCTCGCCATATAAACCATCCCAGACTCTGGATTCATCATCTGAGGCTCTTCTTCACGTGCCTCCTCCGCAAGAAGTCCAGAGGGTGGCAACACGAGAACAGGGCCTTTTCTGCAGTGGCTCCCCATTTGTGGAAACGCTCTCCCCAGGGATGCCCACCTGGCGCATTCATTAGACACCTTTAGGTGCCAGGCAAAAATGTTCCTCTTCTCCCAGGCATGACTGATTGACTTCCGATGGCCTTTTAAAATGTGTTGGGGGGGTTATTGGGGTTTTTGGTTTGCGTTTTTTTATGTGTTCTGTGTTTTTATATTGTAATCTTAATTTGTAACTTCCCTGAGACCTGCAGGTACAAGACAGTATAAAAATTTAAATAACAACAACAATCCAATTGAGGCAGGGAAAATACCAACTCTCCCCTCCTCCAAGAAAACATTTGAGGGTCTCTTAGTTTTTACATACCTATGCATCCCTTTCCCTTTCTTTTTGAAATATTTATTTATCTTCTCCCCCGAAATACATTGTGAAAACCTGTATTGCCCTACGTACGCCACAACTTAGAGCAGAATGCATCTTAAGTGATCCGCAAGTCAGCATAAACCTTTGGTTTTTGGTTTCTTGGGTGATTTTTGAATGTTGTGAAAGCTCCACCGTTTTCCCAGAAAGGTGTTCTGGGTGCTTCATTCCTCTTGCCAATCTTGTGAGCCAGTCCCCTCCCCCACCCTGTAAGGAATTATACGCCATCCTGTTTTTGAACCGAATCCTTCCAGAATGCAGCTATAACCATCCATGCAGCCACTGATAGAAATCCAGTTAGTGGTTTATCCACCAAGCTCTGATTCTAATTTAAATACAGATTCGGTAACAGAAGCTCATAAGAGCCTGCTGGATCAGCCTACGTAGTCCAGGATCATGTTCTCACAGTGGCTAAGCATGTTGCCTGTGTGAATGCAGGATCCAAGCACAAGAGCCAACGGTGTCCAGAAACATTACTGTCTCCAGCTGTGAAGGCAGAGCACAGCCATTGTGACTAATAGCTAGGGCTGGGCAATACAGTGGACGCTCGGGTTGCGAAAGTGAACCATGCAAGATGCACATTTGCAACCCGTAGCGTTCACAACCTGCATCTGCGCACACGAGGGTTGCAATTCGGTGCTTCTGCGCATGCACAAAGGATGGTTTAGTGCTTCTGCGCATGCGCAACCGCCGAAACCCGGAAGTAACCCGTTCCGGTACTTCTGGGTTTTGGCGATCTGTAACCTGAAAAAACGCAACCTGAAGCGTCCTTAACCTGAGGTATGACTGTATCTCGTTTTCAACATCACAATATATCACCAGATAAATAAACATCACAATTTACCGCAAAGGATGGAGCAAAGGAGTAGAGGCATTGGCTGGCTGCATGGTTTTTCCCACATTGTGATTTTTGCATTATTATTATTATTATTATTATTATTATTATTATTATTATTATTATTATTTATTTATACCCCACCCATCTGGCTGGGCTTCCCCAGCCACTCTGGGCGGCTTCCAAAAAAATATTAAAATACTATAATACATCAAACATTAAAAGCTTCCCTAAACAGGGCTGCCTTCAGATGTCTTCTAAAAGTCTGGTAGTTGTTGTTCTCTCTGACACGCACAAACACACACACACACACATCATGATTCACGATATATTGCCAGGTCAAAAACTATGAAACTGATATCATCATTCGGACTTCAAACTGGTTTGGGGTGATATATCAATATATTGACCAGCCCTAGCCATCAACAGCCCTCCCCTCCATGAATTGGTCTTTTAAAAATGGGCTCTTTTAAAGCTGGCAGTCATCCCTGTGATGAGAGGGTTTAACCATGCGCAGTGTGAAAAAGGACTTTCTTTTATCCACCCTGGATGATGTTCCTTTTAAAAAAATATATATATATATTTATTAACATTTTAAAAACTGCAAAAGAATGACAAAGAATTAAACAAAACAAAACAATACAATACAAAAACAAAAACACCACACAACACCAACCCCCAAACATTAAATTAACAAAACCAAACAAACACAATTTAAAACACATCTAATAAGTTCAGTATCTTAACTTTCATTTACTTGTTTCAACCACCTCCTCACACCTCCCTTTTTTGTATTCCACTTTAATTAACTGTTTCAGCAATTCCTTTCCATCTTCCTCTGTTTTCTGTCCTGTAATTTATCTTAACATATTCTAACCTTATTTTTCCCTTTAATATATAATTGTCTTAACATATTTTAACTTTATTTTCCCTTTAATACTCTAATAATCTATTTGTACTTAATTCCTTGTAACATTTCTACTAAAGCCATATAGCTCCTTTCCAACATTTTTCTAACACTCATTAATTTTACAATATTTTTATAAATAGTCTTAAAACTTTTTCCAATCTTCTTCCACCGACTCTTCTCCCTGGTCCCGGATTCTGCCAGTCCATTCCGCCAATTCCATATAGTCCACCAACCTGGTGATCTTCTGTCCGATGCTTTTAACTCTTTTCCAAGTCCCTTCTGCGAGTCTTCTTCATATTTATACATGAACTTTACTTTATCTTCCACTGATCTTATTTTCATTTTCCTTCCTTTGAGACTAAAGAGTAGATCTCGGGGAAACTCCCACCTAAAGATGATTTTATTCCTTCTCAACAGGGCAACCAAATCTCCGTAGTTAAATTTAAGATCCGAAAGGTATTTCAGGACGTCTTTCAAAATTTCCACTCTTGACTGTTGTTCTTCTAAGTTCCTCTGGTAGTTCCAACAGTCTCTTATTTTGTTCTTCTCTTTTTTCCCTCCTCTTCCAAGTCCGAGAGTCCTCACAGTTTTAATCTCTTCTTGACCCAAGTCCCAGTCCCAAAAGTCATCAAATTCCTGTGTAAGGAAATCTATCAAACTTTCCTTCTCCAGTTCAGGTAGGGCTCTGATCCTCAAAATCTGATTTTCTTTAAATTCAATCATAGCAGGCATCAACTTATGGTCATCAAATTGCATCTGTAAGGCTGGGACTCTCTCTCTCTCCAATTGTGTTACTTTAGGTTCAATGGCAATAACTTTCTCCCTAGCCTTCTCCGCAGTTTGCCATGTCAAAGTAGATTCCTGTGTCAGTTTCTGAATAGTTTCTATAGTGGTGTTCACTTTTTGTCCCAAATTGTCAATTTTGGTAGTTACCACATCCACCTTTTTGTGAAGCTGTTCCAGTGAGTCACTTATCTTACCTAATACAACCACTAAGGACTCTTCTGTCAACATTCTTAACCGATTCAAGGTCCCCAGAATCTCACAGGTTTTTATCTTGCAGCTGGAAATTCCCCCAGCTCAACTCTTGTGACAGTTTCAAAAGCTTCCTCTAGAGGGAAACAGTTCCTCTAGAGGGAAACAGTTTCTATTTGTACTAGTCCTTTTAAACTCAATTCAAACAATAAAGTTAGTTTCAATTTTCTGTTACTTTTACTCCTTTTAAAACGCAGGCGGAGACCATGGAAACAATGTATTCCTCTTATTTAACTAACTGTCAGTGAACGTTCTAATCACGGTCAGTCCTGTTGGCAGCCCGTTTCCAGGATCGGAGTGATGGTATATTAACTCTGTTCGCTCTCTCCTGCAGGTATACACAGTCCAAGACTTCCCCCCCTCTTCTCCTGCCACCAAGGGGGGTTTAGTATTTTTTACTGATGGAAATTTAGTCCTTTACAATAGGCTTTCCGAGACTTCAGCTTGCATCCTCATTGCTTCAATCTATTTACAAAAGGGGAAGGTGGACTTCCTGTTCTAGACCTCCCCGTTTCGGCACCAAATTAAGACGTTTAAAAATCCAATTCTCCGCTCTACTCACGGGTAGTTGCTTTAAGATCAAATTGTCCACAGGAAAAAGTCAGCGCTCTCTGGCAACAGCTATGCGGCTTCACTCCGTGGAAGAAGCAGTCAATTCGAAGCACCGCGCCGCTCACCCCACGTTACTCCGGATCCCTGAAACCGGGTTTCCCCGCAAGTAGGGGAGGCGCAAAAGGTGCCCGCCGAATCCCACGTTCACAGGCTTCACCCGCCTGTGATTTCTAGTGGGTCTCCGCCTTCGCCGTGGTGGCCAGACCCGGATTCCTACGAAGCAAATTCCTCCTGATCAGAGGAATTCTGTCATTACCGGAGGCGCTAACCCGGAAGTCCTCACCCTGGATCTTCCAATGTTCAGCTTCACTGGATGTCCACAAGTCCTAGTGTCAGGAGAAAAACTTTCTTCATGCCACACGTAACATTAAAAACCCCGTCATGTCACCTCTTCCTCGCCTTTTCTCTAAAACTTTACAGCATTTCCCCTTGGAAGCTCTGGAGACTTTGTGACATGCCCCTGAGTGAATTTACTTCTCTCATTTAAACCCCCAAATTTCCCTCCTCTGGACGTTTGCACCGCCAGGGCCTGTAGCTGCCCTTTCTCCCCACACCCTTCCCAGCACACAGGGGAAGCAAGCTTATCCTTTCTGCCTCTCGCCTCTGTCAGCTGGGTGATCGGGAACTGGTCCGAGTGCAGCCGCAGCTGCAACCAGGGCGTTCGCACCCGGAGCGTGACCTGCCGGCGCAAAATCTCCACCACGGAGGAGAAGATCCTGGACGACACTGCCTGCAACTCTCCACGCCCCCGCGTGCTGGAGCCCTGCGGCAACCAGACCTGCCCCCCAGAATGGGCCGCCCTCGACTGGTCTGAGGTAAGAGCCTCTGTGTCTTTTTAAATGTCTAATATGTACTGAGCATGGCACATAAGCACACGCACCGATTAAACAAGTAGCTACTGTTATAAACAAAAATCTGCCCTTCCCCCTTGTGGGGTATCCAAGAGCCCATATAGTGTCCTTACGTAGGTTCCCTACTGGTAGGAGAAAATAACAGAGACCAACCAGAGAGTATTGAGAAGCAAAGCAGCTAGTAAGCCTGATCTTTATTGATCTGTTGCAACAGGGTGCCCCCTTCACACACAGGAAAGGAGGAGGAATCCAGAACAAAGGTGTGCCTACCCTTATATAGAAATTTTAAATTCCCTGCCATGGAGCTCCAGACCACCCCTCCATACATGATACATACATCACAGAAGGGGTGTAACCCAAGACCACCACCCCGATACATCATACCTACATCACAGAAAAGGCGGTCTACAGTAGAAATCTGAGTGCGTTGTTTATCACATCTGACAGGTTACCTGTTAATGCTCACTTGATTGGATACCCTGGGGAGCTTGGCCAGTCTTTTGTAATGACAAATACTTAGTTCCTGAGTCAGGTCACAGGCTCACCCCATTCAAACACAGACAGGAATGTTGAATTTGCAGTGTCCCAAGCACAGCGGAATGATGAGGAGTGCGTGCCACATACTCTATATTACTTTATTTACACTTCAAAGCTGGTAGATTACAGAAAAACATCTTGCCTCTGCCGGAGCAGAGAAAGCATCCTCTCTCCTCTAAAGCACGGAGAGAACACGGTGAGAACAGTGAAAAACAGGAAACCAGTGTACATCACATCCAGTCTCCTTTCCCGTGGGAAAAACCCAACAGCACAGACTGTGGAATGTAAACACCTGTCTCGTGACAAGCACTTCGCTGCACAGTGAAGAGAGCAGAAACCAACATCCTCCCCCTTTCTGTGAACATCACTGGGCAGCGTGTTCGTACAATATCAGTACAAACCCAACTTCTGCACATAGGTACAGTGTTGATCCCTTGATACAATCTTGGACAATACATCAGCAGGAATCTCATTACCTGGCATATAGGACACCGTTACGAGTCCCTTCTGAATACGTTCCCTAACATGTTGCACCTTCAATTGCAAGTGCTTCGTGCTTTGCTTACAACCTTCAGAATTCAGCAAAGCCAAACATGCTTTGTTGTCCTGGTAAACCTGGATTGGACATTTGACAGGAATTTTCATGTCTTTGCACAATTGTAACAACCATTCACAATCTTTGAGTGAATAAGACAGTGCATTCAGTTCAGCTTCACAAGTACTTAAGCTAACTGTTGTTTGCTTCTTGCATGACCAATCAAATAGACCCTGATTGTACTTATAGCAAACTCCAGACGTACTTTTCCTGTCTGTAGTGTCACTTCCCAAACTTGCATCTGCAAATATCTCAAGACCACCAGACTTCTGATTGTTAAATCTCAGTCTGTAATGCATAGTGCCTTTCAAATAGCGCGCTATACGTTTCAGAGCTTTCCAATCCTTAACAGTAGGATTGTTGACTTGTCTGCTTAGCAAATTACAGCTAACAGCATGTCTGGTCTTGAACATCTGGCAATGAAGTTTAGCTTGCCTAGCACACTTCTGTACAGTGTAGTGTCAGAAAATGCTTCTTCAGTGTCATCTACCTGATAACCTGTTGTCATCGGTGTGTCTACAGGTTTAGCATCCATCAGGTTTAGTTTGCTTAACACATCAGCAATTTTCCGTGACTGGTGTACTAGAATGTTACCATCTTGATCTCTCTCTATTTCCAGAGATAGGTAGTTGTTTACCTCACCAAGATCTTTCATGTCAAAGTGCTCTTTCAGTTGAGCTAGGGCGTTATTGTACATTGTGACATCTTTCCAAAAGAATAAAAGATCATCAACATAAAACAAACAATACAGTTTCTTTTGCCCCTCCTCTTTGACAAATACACATGGATCAGCTTTCCCTTGCTTAAAACCTAGCGAAAACAATACTTCAGTGAGTTTTGTGTCCCAACACCAAGCACTTTGTTTGAGACCATAAAGGGACTTCTTCAGAGCACAAACAAATCCCTGTTTTACCTGTACGCCATCAGGTGGAAGCATATAAAGTGATTCATCTAGAGATCCGTACAGAAAAGCTGTATTCACATCATGGTGACTAATGTGTAGATTCTCCTCTGCAGCTAGCTTGAGCATAAGCCTAATGCTCTCATACCTCACTGTGGGTGAGTAGGTCTCGTGATAGTCTTCACCTGGTACCTGTGCAAAACCTCTGGCTACCAATCTGGCTTTGTGTCTGACTACCTTGCCATTTTGATCAGTCTTCGCTTTGAAGACCCATTTGCTTCCAAGCAGTTTCATTCCTGGAACTACTGGAACAAGGTCCCATGTTTTGTTCCTTTCTAAGGAATCAAGCTCAGCCTTCATGGCATTTAACCATGGCTCAGCTTCCTTTGAATCCAAATCCTGGATTTCTTGGAAACTTGAAGGTTCAAATACCTTCTTGGAGCTTTTAACAGCTGTTACTGCTATCTTGGCAAACTCATCAGCAAATCTCTTTGGAGGTCTGCCTTTTGTTGCTCTTTGTGATCTACGAATTAGCCTTAAGTCTTCAACACTCTCCTCTTCCTTTTTGGGAGAAAAGTGACCTATTGTGAACAATGGTTCTTCCAATTCTTGATCAGAGCTTTCAGAGGGTCGCATAGAGGCTTTCGCACTCTTGAAATCCTCTGAATCACCCGATTCAGTTTCAGACTCAGAATCAGAACCTTCATCAGTGGGTGTGGGTTGCTGTGGCTGCTTTTGACTATCCTCAGTCTCATCACTGTCATCAGGATAACATTGGAAAATTCCCACATTCTCCCCCCACTTGGCATTGTACTCAACACTTCTTGTGAGCTTAATTGTCTTGGAGTCAGTCATCATTATTCTGTAAGACCCTTTCTGATAACCTAGAAAGATACCATGCAATCCACGCTTGTCTAACTTGGAGCTTTGTGGTGAGTGAACCCACATGTCAGAACCAAAAATTTTCATGTGTTTGATGTATGGCTTCTTGCCAAACATCTTCTCATAGGGGGTACAACCAATCGCTGAAGATAACCTGCGATTATAACTGTAAACAAAACACGAGAGAGATTCGGCCCAATAACTCTCTGGAAGATTGGCATCATGCAGCAAGGTTTTTAACCCTTGAAGCAATGTTTGATTTGCCCTCTCGCACAGTCCATTCTGCCATGGCGAGCGAGGACTAGACAAATCGTGTTGAATTCCTTTCTCAGTCAGAAAAGCTTCAAACTGCTGAGAAGTGAATTCCCCCCCACGATCAGTGAAAAGAATTTTTATCTTCTTACCATGCACATTTTCCAACCAAGCACAGAATTCCTTGAACCTTGGAAAAGCCTCTGATTTCTGCTTGAGATTGTACACATAAATATACCTGGAAAATGCATCAATGAGAACCATGAAGTACCTATTTCCACCCAAAGAGGGTGCTAGTGGTCCAACCAAATCAGCATGAACAACCTGGTATGGTTCTGTAGCTTGCCTACTAGACACCTTACCTTTCACAGCCATTTTCACCTTGTTTGCTGTGCATGCCTTGCACTTCATGTGGTACCTGCAGGGTTTAATAGTCATACCTTCAACCAAGGCAGGCATTTTAGATACTGCCTCAAAATTCAAATGACCAAATTTTCGGTGAAAATCATCAATACATCCTGCATGCAAACTTTTGTTAGAACCTGCAATGCAACAAGTGTCATCCTGCTCAACATCATCATAATACAAAACATACAAACGATCAACATATTCAGCATGCAATACATAATCATTTCTCTTTGTGATGATGCACCTTTTGTTCTTAAAGGAAACGTCAATTTTCTGCTCATTCAGCTGTCCAACGCTGAGCAGATTATGTTTGGCATCCGGTACATAAAGCACATCCTGTATCGATAAGTCCAAACTGTGAAGAACAACAGTTCCGTAGCCTTTACTGGGGATTGTGTGGTCATCCGCCTGGTGAATCGCACCTTCCTGCGGTGTAAAAGACACAAACAGTCGCTTATCGTTGCACATGTGGTGCGTTGCAGCCGAATCAACAACGAAGAAAGATCTATACGTCTTCTGGACCTTTGCAACCTTTGGAGCGAAGCATGAGACCATTGCCTTGTGCTGCGTTGTCCTGGACACCGGACCTTTGCCTTTGCCTCGGCCTTTTCCACGCGATGAGCTTTCGCTGCGCTGCTCTGTCTTGGCCCTGGGATATTTGCATTCCCTCTTCATATGGCCTAGACGTCCACACGAGTAGCATTTCACTGCCTTCAAAGCTTTGGCGCCATCTGGTGGTTCCACTGCACTCTGGGATGACGTCTGTGAAGACTCCCCCTTACCCATGCAGCTATCACCCCGGCGGTCTGCTTCATTCTGAATCACGGCAGTATCACAGGCTACTCTGAGCTGAGCATGTGGCTGATTGGCATCAGATTCCCCACTTGCATCAGCCAGCCTTCTGCAGCTAGCCATCATGACTCTGGCATTAGCCTTCTGCAGCATTAAATAAGCTGCGTCTTCTGCTTCAAATCAAGCTGCTTTATACAAGCTGCGTCTGTGTACAGCTGCAGCTGCTTCATTCCAAAAGCACTTTTAAAAGGTACTTTCGGTTTCCCCCAGCATAGGAGCTTGTTCCTTTGAGCCTTTGCCTGTGCCCGGCAAAACGGCTTTCTAAAAGTTCAAAGTCCAGCCATAAAGCCACTAATTAGAAGCTGGCAGGCTGCCCGGAGCATGAGCACATACCTCTCATAAATCATCCTGACGCGCAGAGATATCGTCCGATCCATCCCTCTGCATTCCTTTGCATTCTTTGCCGGCATTTTGAAGTCCATCTGTCACTTTGACTGCGTTTTTCTGGGCCCGATAACCAGAGAATGTTGAATTTGCAGTGTCCCAAGCACAGCGGAATGATGAGGAGTGCGTGCCACATACTCTATATTACTTTATTTACACTTCAAAGCTGG
Organism: Podarcis cretensis; assembly: GCF_951804945.1. NCBI lineage: Eukaryota > Metazoa > Chordata > Lepidosauria > Squamata > Lacertidae > Podarcis > Podarcis cretensis. The sequence goes on from NC_137188.1 coordinate 3,420,050, forward strand.
TAGATTACAGAAAAACATCTTGCCTCTGCCGGAGCAGAGAAAGCATCCTCTCTCCTCTAAAGCACGGAGAGAACACAGTGAAAAACAGGAAACCAGTGTACGTCACAACCAGTCTCCTTTCCCGTGGGAAAAACCCAACAGCACAGACTGTGGAATGTAAACACCTGTCTCGTGACAAGCACTTCGCTGCACAGTGAAGAGAGCAGAAACCAACAAGACATGCCCCTAAGACAGGATTTGTGAATGAAAAGATGATGGGGAGGCTTTTCCATTTTCCTTTGACCTCGCAGAGAAAACATTTGGTCAGTTTGGGAATCAAAAATGGTTTCAGGTCAGTCTTCCTGTGCTGATCAATGTACATGCTTGGTTGGTACATTTATGAACATTTGTTATATATCTAAGACTTTAAAATTCTTAACACACTCCCCCCTGTCACAACCAAACATTTGGGTCATGTGCCAGACGAGCTGCTCAGTTCAGCTCAGCTCAGCTATCCTTTCTCTCTCTCTCTCTCTCTCTCTCTCTCTCTCTCTCTGCCCCAGTCCATAACAGCATCCTCTCTCTACAGTGCACCCCAAACTGCGGGCCCGGCTTCCGCCACCGAATCGTCCTCTGCAAGAGCGGCGACCACACCTCCACCTTGCCCACCTCCCAGTGTCCCGAGGACGCCAAGCCCCCAACCAGTATAAGGTGCAGCCTTCGGCGTTGTCCACCCCCGCGGTGGGTCACCGGCGAGTGGGGAGAGGTATGGAACTGCTGCTCTCTTTCACTTACGAGAGCTGGCAAGGACTGTTCCACTAGGCCAAGCCACTGCGGGGAGCCTCAACCAGAGGCAAAGAGTCAATGGAGGTCAATAGAGCTGCTCCACCATCTTGGTTGGGTCAGACCAATGGCGAAGGGGATGGGGAGCCATACTGAGTGGGTCAAACCAATGGAGAAAGCACTGGGGAGCCATATTGGTTGGGACAAACCAAGGGTGAAGGCTTGGGGACTCAATAGGTAATCCAGCAGGTAAACAGGAATGTTCTCAGGCAATTCCTAAATGTTATGTAGTATTTATTTATTTTATATTTATTTCATTTAGGGGGAAATAAGAGTACAATCAGAGTTTTGCAAGTCCAAAATTTTCTATCCGTCTGTCCCTCTATGTGCTTCTTGTGTTTCTATTTAAATCATGAGGACTACGATCTTACTTCATACCGTTTAGCCCATCCTAACCCTCCTGCATCTTCCTTCTTCTTCCCCAAAGTGCTCTGGGCAGTGCAGTTTTGGCCAGCAACGCCGTTCGGTCCAGTGCATGACCCACACGGGGCAGCCCTCCGGGGAGTGCGTAGAAGCCCTCAAGCCTGCGGTGGCACAGCAGTGCGAGAGCAAGTGTGACTCGGGACCCACAGAGAACCCCGAAGGTACCTGCGTGCTGCTCCAACATTTGTATCAAGCACCCGGGGGCCGGGGTGGCAAAAAACTTTGTTCCCGATGAGACAAAGCTATTGTGACCTAACGCAGGACCTTGGGCTGTTTTGGGGCCAGTTGTTGGGACTTACACACGTTGTTGGGCCGGAACGTGTAAACCACAGAAGGCCAGCTGGGCAGGGAGGGGTTAGCCTGGGTCTCACCTAAATAAACTGCCTTAGTCCTAGACGAGGAACGCTTGGGAGCAGAGTCCTCTGATGATGGCAGCGACAAGGAGGAGATGGACCTGCTCCGTGGTCCACTTTATGCAGATGCCTTGTCACCCGTCTCTTGAACCCCAAAGAGACTGTCCTTAGCTGCCAGGCTCCTCAAAGGATCAGGAGAGCCCAGAGGAGACATCCCCACAGCTAGAACCCTTAGGGCCTGGGAAGGGGCTGGGCTCTTTAGTCAACAAATACCTAGCCCAGCCATCCCAAACCCCTGGCCTACCAGGCAGTGAGTTCCTTTCTTTCATCTGCCCTGAATCTTCCTGCATTCGGCTTCATCTGATGTCCACAAGTTCTAGAGTGACAAGAGAGGGAGCAAAACTTCACTTTCTCCACACTGCACATGATTTCGTAAACGTCTTCATGTCCCCTCTTACTCTTGACCCACTAACATCACACATTCTCTCCCCCCCCCCTCCGTTTTCTTCCTCTCCAGAATGCAAAGATGTGAACAAGGTCGCCTACTGCCCTTTGGTGCTAAAGTTCAAGTTCTGTAGCCGGCCTTACTTCCGACAGATGTGCTGCAAAACCTGCCAGGGGCGTTAAACGGGCAGCGGTGGCTGGGGGGGGGGGCGCGCTTTCGGCGCCTCAAGGAAATCGGGAAGGCTCGGGTCAAGGGATGGCTGTGCCCTTCCCCTGCCCCACCACCCATCCCTTCCCCCAGGGCTGCCAACGAGCAGGCAAGAATCTCCGTGGGGGGCGCAGCAGAGCGCGGTGCGGGGGGCTGCTGTGCCTCGGGCAGAGGACCTGGGCAAGGCGCTGTGGAGTGCATTACTTGAAACTCTGACATTATTATTTATTTTAGTATCACAGCTGGGTGCCGCCGTTGCCCTGCCCACTCGACGGTGTGGGAGTAGCCCACCCGAGTCACTAGTGCCCCCCCCATTTTTCCAGTCCCAGAATTCTCCCCTACTCAGTGGGTTGGCTGTTGCGAGCCCCACAGAGAAGGCATAGCACAGGAGTCTGGGTCTGGGAGTGGGGCAGGGATCCCGAGCTGCAGGTGAATGGCCAAGAAAAGAATACAGCAAGGCCTCGGGGGCTCGCTTAAGAGAAACAAGCAGGTGACAGGATCTTACCTGTTCATCTCCAGGTCTGGGGTTCTCCAAAGCCGCAAAGGAGGAAGATCCAGGAATTTGGACACAGACCTCTTGTTTTCAGAGCCCAGGGGTTTGCGGCCCAAATCAGAGCCTGCGAGTGAGGGAAGATCCTAGGATATTTTTTGGAACTGTTTATGTCCCACTGAATTTGGGGATTATGTGCTTCCATGGTCTTCCCTTTGAATTTGCGGACGTGAACGATAAATTGGTGCTTTGAGGGGGGAACTCCTTCACCTCTCTTGGTTTCTCACAAACCTGATGGAGGTCCCTTCCTGTCCTGGGAGACTCGAAACTACAGTAAAGCTGCGTACGTTTCAATTCCAGAATTATCTTTTTAAGAAGGTGTAGAGCAGCATGCCAAATTCCAGAGCAATCAAAATTAGAAATTCAAAATCAGACAGTGGGGTGGGGGAGTTGCAGTGGCACAAAATTCTTAGGTGTGCACAATTTCAAAAAAATAATAATAGTAGTAACAGCTTACACAGAAAATCTCCCAATGTTTGCATGGGCGGATTTGGCATAGCTGTCAACTTTTCCCTTTTCTTGCGAGGAATCCTATTCAGAATAAGAGAATTTCCCTTTAAAAAAGGAAAAAGTTGACAGCTATGGATTTGGGTGGTGACTGGTTGCTAGGGTGCCCTCTGCACAAGCTTTCAGAAGATACCCTCTCCTGACCAATTCCCTGTCCCGCTGTCCCCGCGCTTGTCTCAAGTGATTCAAGATGTGCACATCAAAGAGACAGAGGTCAACATGGCAGAGTCTTTTGTTGACTTTGTTCAATATGGGACTGGCGGAAGGGACTCGGGGAGTGCTAATGTTCCACAGGTTGCCCTGGGCACTGGCAACCCTTGCTATGCCACTGGGAGGCTGGTTGGTTCACCTTTGCCCCTTTTGTGGATCTCACAACCCTCTCCCTCTCCCATCTGGTTAGAGATTGCCCTCACCCCACAAAGTACCCCACAGCCCGCTGGTAAGTCTATGGGACCTGTGGGATTTCACTCATCCAGGTGGGGCAATGTATTACTCATAAACTGTTTCCCATTCCCTCAAAATTTTAACTGAATCCAGTTCAAATTTCAGCTTCAGTGATACCCAGCAACAGTTCTGGATTTTTGCCGCCAGCAAAATGTTGGTCACTTGCTCTCCTTTGGGTCCCGGACACAAGCTGACGAAGATCCGTCATTTCGCCAAAGGAACCTTCCTAGCTGATAGTTGGGTGCTAGTTTTCTTAATCTGCTCAGAGCGCCCTCTGGTGGGCAGGGTCAGATTTCACCATTTCATATATAAATATATACAGATATATTGTATTAATAATATTGTTATTATAGAAGTTGTTTAAAATCCTGTTTCCACGATGAGAGTGAGCGAGAGAGAGAGAGAGAGAGAGAAAGAGAGAGAGAGAAATTACAGCATGATTTTTACAATAAAAAAACTACCTACCACCCCTGGTTCTGAGTTATTATGAATTGGCATCTATGTCTGGTGTTGGGGAGATGTAAAAACATACGGTTTTATCCTATTTTAGTTCCACCTGAAATAGACCCATTGGCATTAATGGGCATGGTGAAGTTGAGGTTTGTTCTGTGCTGAGTTGGGTACAACCCTGGATTTTAAACCTAGTAATTGGTACCTCGTGTCAGCTGGCAACCCTGTCTTTCTCTCACCCTGGCCTCTGGGCTCCTTGGTCCCTTTGTCCCTTTGACTTCCTGGGACCTCTTCCCATTCCTCAGTCAGCAGCCCTGTAAAGTTTCATTCCCAGCCAAACTAACAACTTTCCTTTTCCTCACAGAGCCTGGACGGCAGGAATCCCACTGGTAGCAGTACATTCCGTGTCACATCCACACACCCAGTGAGAGCCACCAACTCTGGTGCAACAAGAGACTGATTTCTAATTGGGGGGGGTGTTTTTAAATGCAAAATTTTACTGGAGCAGATTGCATCCTTAACCCTTCGTCCACTCTTATTTTGCCATCAACTTTTTAAGAGGACAGAAGTTTTAGGCACACGCAAACAAAAAATATTCTTCATTGCAAACTTATATAATTTACTGGGCTTGAAGACCCCAACTTTCCATCACATCGCTGTTAGTTGTTTAGGTGGTTTGCTTGTTTTCTGTGCTGGTAACTGTTCCCAAACAAAGTCATTCTGGCCCTTATTTTCATGTAATTATCTGTACATCGTCTCAATTCGCTGTTGTTCAAACCATGCCATTGCACTGTCACATTAGCAATTTTTAATGCTTATTTTAAAAAAGGAAATGAGCCACATTCTGAACTGGTAATTTGGTGCGGGGGCACTAATTAACTTTCAGAACCTGGTTTGACAAAAGTCATTCTAACCTAGAGGTTCAGGTTTTCATTGGCCCTTATTTTTATGATTTTGATTCATTGCGGTTGGAGCCACCATCTCACTCCATCACACGGGAAAGAGCTTTTTCACAGAATCATAGAGTCATACAACTGTGGAGTTGGGAGGGACCCCGAGGGCCATCTAGCAGGAATTTCAGCTCAAGCATCCATGAAAGATGGCCACCCAACCTCTGCTTTACAACCTCCAAGGAAGAGAATCCACCACCTCCCGAGGGAGACCCTTCCACTGTCAAATGGCTCTTGCTGTCAAAAAGCTCTTCCTGGTGTTTAGTCGGAATCTCCTTTCTTGTAACGTGAAGCCATGGGTTTGAGTCCTACCCTCCAGAGCAGGAGAAAACAAGCTGGCTCCCTCTTCCGTGTGACAGCCCTTGAGATATTTGAAGATCATCATCATTTTTAATTTGTATACCGTCTTTCTATCTTACAATACTCAAGGCGGTTTACCAGCTGAAGAAACAAAAAATGTACATCTTATAACAATCTAATGCAATACAAAAGTGTGATAATAAAACAATTTTAAAATAGGCAACCTACACCAAAAAAGTAACATTCAGCAATCATTAGTAAAGGTAAAGGGACCCCTGACCATTAGGTCCAGTTGTGACTGACTTGGGTTGCGGTGCTCATCTCGCTTTATTGGCCGAGGGAGCCGGCGTACGGCTTCCAGGTCATGTGGCCAGCATGACTAAGCCACTTCTGGCAAACCAGAGCAGCACATGGAAACACCGTTTACCTTCCCACCGGAGCGGTACCTATTTATCTACTTGCACTTTGAGGTGCTTTCGAACTGCTAGGTGGGCAGGAGCAGGGACCGAGCAACGGGAGCTCATCCCGTCGCGGGGATTCGAACTGCCAACCTTCTGGTCGGCAAGTCCTAGGCTCTGTGGTTTAACCCACAGCGCCACCCGCATCCCTTCAGCAATCATTAGAATAGTATAAAATAACAATACCAACATATAAAAGTTAAACAGACGTCCACTCAACAGCTACAATAAATAATATCTAAGCTATAATCAATAAGACAACAGCAAGCCAAAGTACATAAAATAATACAATACACATTGCAAAGCAGGGACTAGAGGGTGGAGCAAGGCAGGTGGAAGGAGGTCTTGCCTGATGAGAGACCCTCCCCTCACAGTTCTTCCTGCAGGAACAGCACCCTTGAATACTCCTAGGACTGGAGATGGCTATCGTGTTTCCTCTCAGTCTCCTATTTTCCAGGCTGTTGTTGTTTAGTCGTGTCCGTCTCTTCGTGACCCCCTGGACCAGAGCACACCAGGCACTCCTGTCTTCTTCCACTGCCTCCCGCAGTTGGGTCAAACTCAAACCCAGAGGACAGGATCACACTTCAAAACGACCTTGACAGATTAGAGAACTGGGCCAAAACAAACAAGATGAATTTTAACAGGGAGAAATGTAAAGTATTGCACTTGGGCAAAAAAAATGAGAGGCACAAATACAAGATGGGTGACACCTGGCTTGAGAGCAGTACATGTGAAAAGGATCTAGGAGTCTTGGTTGACCACAAACTTGACATGAGCCAACAGTGTGACGCGGCAGCTAAAAAAGCCAATGCAATTCTGGGCTGCATCAATAGGAGTATAGCATCTAGATTAAGGGAAGTAATAGTGCCACTGTATTCTGCTCTGGTCAGACCTCACCTGGAGTACTGTGTCCAGTTCTGGGCACCACAGATCAAGAAGGACACTGACAAACTGGAACGTGTCCAGAGGAGGGCAACCAAAATGGTCAAAGGCCTGGAAACGATGCCTTATGAGGAACGGCTAAGGGAGCTGGGCATGTTTAGCCTGGAGAAGAGGAGGTTAAGGGGTGATATGATAGCCATGTTCAAATATATAAAAGGATGTCACATAGAGGAGGGAGAAAGGTTGTTTTCTGCTGCTCCAGAGAAGCGGACACGGAGCAATGGCTCCAAACTACAAGAAAGAAGATTCCACCTAAACATTAGGAAGAACTTCCTGGCAGTAAGAGCTGTTGGACAGTGGAATTTGCTGCCAAGGAGTGTGGTGGAGTCTCCTTCTTTGGAGGTCTTGAAGCAGAGGCTTGACAACCATATGTCAGGAGTGCTCTGATGGTGTTTCCTGCTTGGCAGGGGGTTGGACTCGATGGCCCTTGTGGTCTCTTCCAACTCTATGAATATTCTATGATTCTATTCTATGATTCTATGTTCCCTCAATCGTTCCTCATCTGGCCTCATTTCCAGGCCTGTGTCTGTATGTGTGGTTTTATTTAAAAATTAAATCCCCCTCCAGAACAGGAAAATTGGAGGAAAGAGATCAATTAACTATTAACTCAGCCGAGATTCCTGCACTGCAGGGAGTTGGACTAGATGGCCCTTGGGTCCCAATTCTACAATTTTATTCCGGTTCTGGGTTCGAGAGTGTCATCCTGAAATAAAAGTGCAGTTTTGCACTGACTCCTCAGAGGCCTGTCACCTGCACAACTCTGCACAACTCTGAAGGAGGAAGTAAGGGGGAGATTAAGGCGGGGAGGGGGGTGAGGGCCGGATAGAGGAACTTGCTGTGACTCTGGTGAGCTTCCACTTCTCTCTTGCTGTCTGCACAGCTCTGAAGCTCACCGCTGCAAGATCTCTCCCCACTTGCTCCTTGCCCTGCGCCAGGAATGCATCTATGACCCACAGAGAACCTCAGTGACCCATCGCGGGGGTCTCAGCACCAACCTGGGGAGTGGTCAGAGCAGAGATCATGGTAAGTCTGGGCTTCAGGGTGGCAAGCTTAGCTGTGGAATCCTGTTTCGGGAACCGGTTTGCCACCCAGCTTGCACTGCTCAAAATGGACCGAGTTCCAGAGGTGTCCGGCGTCAGAGGAGAGGGGGGTTCGGCTGGGGTAAGTCCCCCACACACCCCAAATTCCCTGACAAATTGTATGCCACTTGTTGCTTAAACTGCTAGGGTTACTTGAAGGAAAGTTGCCGCTTGGCATCCACTTGGCATGAGAATTTGGGGAGGGAAATAAAAGTTCTAGTCCTCAGCATGCTTACTCAAAAACTCAGTCGATGGGGACTTATTTCAGATAAAATAAGGCAGCACTGTTATATGTGTTTGTTTGTGTGTGTGTGTGTGTGTGTATTCAGAGGTGATGGATTAAGTTGTACTTGCCCAGGCAAAAAGGAATTTTGCCATTTCTGTGTCTGGTGCGTTGCTTCTGTTTTTTTGTGCAAGGATGTGCAATTCAGACACATGTGTATTTCGGTCCTCCTGATTCATTCCAGGGTGGGTGGTGTTCTTCAGCTGGTTTGCTAAAAATAAAAAAAGGCAAAATTAAGCTTCCCTGTCCAGAGGAGACGCCTAACGCAGCAGGCCTTGCTTGCAGCCTTCGTCCCAAAAGCAACTTGCAGAAGTGCTGGGCTGGGACCTCAGTTGTATGTGTTTCGGCACCAGAAGGTGCCTGGGCAGCTCAAGTGACTAGTCCTTGTGAGGTCCATGATGTGGTTTCTGCTCTTTTTCACTCCCCTGCCACTCTGACTGGCATCCTTCAGTTGCATCCCGCTGGGTTTTTACTCAGAGTAGACACATTCAGAGTCAGTCATGTCATGTCCACTCACTTCAGAGGGTCTACTCTGGCTAACGGTGAATACAAAACCAACCCTTTGAACGATCCGAGGTAGAAGCCCTGTTTCATGCTACTGAAGGGGCAGATTCTGTTTGATGCTGTTTTCACTGTGTGTTGTTATGGTACAGCTGCATATTCCTGCGTTGCAGGGGGATGGACTAGATGATCCTTGAGGGCCCTTCTAACTCCCACCGAGACCTGCCTTTATCCTGACGTTCTGTTGTGCTAATTAAAGACAGAGTAAATCCCACATTCAGCTCCAAGATGGCACATATTTGGGTCCAGGTTCAGATGTATTTCTTTTTATTATTATTATTGGCTTAAAAAAAATTATACAGACAGCAAAACAAAGAAGCCTAAATTAACATTGCCTTCTACCCATAAGAAATAATAATAACTATTACAATAATGAAAATACAAAAAGTACATTTACTTCCCCTTTTAAACTTCTATTCTGGTTACAATATATTACTATTCTACAAGAATCTATTATATCCATATATAATTTTTTTCTCCCAAATTCAACCTAACCCTACCCTCCTCTCCACTGCTTCCCTTCACCTGTGTGAGATCCTCCCATCATAATTTTTTTTCTAGTTGCTTTGATAAAATAGAGTAACATGAAAACTGTTAAATTATAATTGCTTCTTTTGTCCTTACATGCTTAACAATGTTCAGATGTATTTCTGGGGCATAGCCACACTGAAACTAGAACACAGAGTTTAAAATTAGTAGGGAAAAAGTGGCTTGAAATGACGTTTTGTTCTCCCTCTCCTGTGATCCTCAGACCCTGGGGCATCCCTACCCATCAGGAGATTCAGAACAATCGATTCAGAATGAACAAACTTAGCAGGCCAGAATCTCAGACCAGTTGTGTAAATTCTGCATTGTGTACCGCACCCACTACGAAAGCAGGCAGTGAGTGGATAATCTGGAGATTGAATGAAGTCCTCACGACTCTCCCCACAAGCCGGGATGGTCACCAGCCCTGCCTCATGACCCCAAAGTGCCCACGAGGGACCTACATGCCGGTCCACAGGCTGGGGGAAAATCCTGTTCCTCTGACAGGATTCCCTGCCAGGAGATGTGGTAATGTCCACTAGACTGCAGAGATTTGGGGAAGGAAAGCTGATCTCTCGATAGCTATTGGTGCAATGGAACCTCCATGATCTAAGGAAGTCTACCTCAAAGAACCCAAACCCATTCATTTCACACCCTGCTTGTGGGCTTGAGGGAGAGAATCTCTTTGGCTGAGATTTCTGCACTGCACAGGGTTGGGTTGGATGATCCTTGGAGGTCCCTTCCGAATCTACAGTCCTACGATTATCTGATCCCATGAGTCTGATCGGCCACTGGACTTGGCAGGCCTTTGCTCTGACCCAGCAGAGCTCTCCTTAACAGAGATCCACCTTGACAGCAACTTGGAGCCTCCCCGTGCAAGGGCAGTCTACCTTGGAGTACTAGATTTTGGTGACTAGGAACAAGGGGTTGTTTTCTGCCTTTGCGTCCTGCTTGAGAACTTCCTGGAGCCTGCGGGGTTTAACAACCGCTCTCTCTTTCCAGGCTGGGAAATGGGGGTTGTAGTTCTTGTCACAGGCATCCGAGAGGAATCTCAGCCCCTTCCCCACCCCCCAGGCCACTTTGGGTGGCGTTAATTGCTGTGGAAGGTTAGCATCACCAGGAAATGAAGTCAGACCATAGAACCGTAGAGTTGGAAGGGACACTGAGGACCATCCAGCCCAACCCCCTTGCAATGCAGCTGTCCCATACGGGGATTGAACCTGCGACCTTGGCGTTGTCAGCTATCCAGCCATTCACCCTCCAAGTGCCCCTATTTTCCAGGGATTTACAGAAGCTGTCCCAGTTTTTGATTTGATGCCGGAATGTCCCGCTTTTCCTTAGGACGTCCCTGTTTTCATCAGAGAAATGTTAGAGGGTCTGGAGTTGTGCCATCCCCAAGCCCAGGAGATAAGTAGCTATGCAACCGTTAGAAGACACCTGAAGGCAGTTTTTTAACGTTTCATGTTTTTATGATGTTTTTACATATGTTGAAAGCCGCCCAGAGTCTCTATTTTCATGAGAGAAATGTTGGAGAGCATGCATCTTAGGGTTGCGGGTTCGAGTTCCACGTTAGGCAAAAAGGTTCCTGCTTTGCAGGGGGTTGAACGAGATGACACTCGTGGTCCTTTCCAAATCTGTGATTCTGTGATGCTCCTCTCCGACAGAGCAATGCCGCAGATGCCTTGTTGTTGTTATAGAATAAGGTAAAGGGTAAAGGGACCCCTGACCATTAGGTCCAGTCACGGACGACTCTGGGGTTGCGGCGCTCATCTCGCTTTACTGGCTGAGGGAGCCGGTGTACAGCTTCCGGGTCATGTGGCCAGCAGGACTAAGCCGCTTCTGACAAACCAGAGCAGTGCACGGAAACGCCGTTTACCTTCCCGCCGGAGCGGTACCTATTTATCTACTTGCACTTTGACGTGCTTTCGGACTGCCAGGTTGGCAGGAGCAGGGACCGAGCAATGGGAGCTCACCCCATCATTGCGGGGATTCGAACCACCGACCTTCTGATCGGCAAGCCCTAGGCTCTGTGGTTACGGAATAGGGAGTTCCTATTTTCACCCAAGAAATGTTGGGGGGAAGTGACTGCTGTCAATCCTTCAACAGCCGTTTTCTGTTTTCACATTTTGCTTTGCTTTTTTCAAACCTACATAAGTAGCACCTGTTTCAATTTAGCTTCAATTTAAACCCCTTGTGTCTGGGAATGGCCCTCCACACATCTTTGTCTGGCCCTCGGAAATGTACCCTCTCTCTCCAGGTCGTGCTCCCTCCCCTGAGCATTTTCCCACGGCTGGGAATGTGTCTTCGTACCCCAATCCTGTCTTTCACTTGCCTGCATGGAGGATAGACAGAGAGGGGTGTGTGGAAACTTGGCTATGGCGAGGTGGCGGGGTTTACCTCTGGTGCTCCGCCCACTTTGCTTCTTGCCCCGCCCACCTCTGACTGCTGGCCCCCAGAAAGTTTCGCAGGAGGAGATGCGGCCCTCGGGTTGGAAGAAAGTTTGCCGCTCAGTGCTGCTCTGCATATCTATCTGGGAGTAAGCCACAGTGGACAAAGCAGCGTTTACTTCTGAGTAAGCACGCAGGGGGCTGAGCTTTGCAGCTTCAAAACAACAGGAAGTGAAACATCTCTTTGTATGTATTTAGGTTGTGACTCGAAGTCTTTCCGTCCTGCTTTTTCCACTGAACAGCTATCCACCAAAAAATAATAATAATTAACAATTCAATTAAGAAATAAAATTTTATATGCTATTATTATTATTATTATTATACGTCCCTATGCCCGCAGGTCTCAGGGCTGTTGCAACATAAAATCACAATATAAAAACACAAAATACATAAGAAAAAGGAAAGCAGCGGAATAACACCCCCATTCCCATAGGTTAGATGAGGTGCTATTCCTGTGCTTATGACGGTTTCATTTTCCTGCTTACAAAATGATCCATACATTGCAAAAATTGAGAAGTAGTGTCTTTGACAGCCTTCGGGAATTTTCACACTTCCATTTTTTTTACGTTTGCATTCTGTCATAAAAAAACCAGTTTATATGTCAAGCAATGCATTGTTTAAGGTTCTAATGCCAACATAACAATTAAACCAGCATTGACTTGCTTGAAAGCTCCAGCTTATAGAAGTGTAGAGTTGGAAGGGAACCCCAAGGGTCATCCTGCATGGCAGGAAACGCAGATAAAGAATCCCTGGCCATCCAAATTCTGTTTGGGAATGGGAGGGAGAGTTCCACTGTCCACTGTCCACTGCTCTGACTCTCAGAAAGTTCTTCCTGATATTTAGGAAGTTCCTTTTTTTTTTTTTAATAAGATATTTATTAAAGTTTTCAAAAATAATACATTGTAATACAAAAAGAATAGAAAAAACAAAAATACAAAAATAAAAGCAAATTAAAAACACATGAAGTTTCCATTTACTTTTTTTCTTTTGACTTATTTTCCAGACCTCCTCATACCTCCTTTCTTATATTCCAATTCAATTTGTTTGTTTAGCAAATTCTCGCCACTATTTCTTTTAGTTATTTCAAAACATTATTTTCCATATCTCTTATGCATTACAGCTGGAAACCGCTTAATTTCTATCCAATATCATATTAGCATTCCTTAATTTTACAATATTTCTGCAAATAATCTTTAAACTTCTTCCAATCTTCTTCCGCCGCCTCTTTTCCCTGGTCTCGGATTCTGCCGGTCATTTCTGCCAGTCCCATATAGTCGATCATCTTCATCTGCCATTCTTCCAGAGTGGGTAGATCTTGTGTCTTCCTATATTTAGGAAGTTCCTGACATTTAGTCCAACCTGAAAGCGTAACAGGAAGAACCACCTCGCACCCGAGGACGGCAGAAACTGAGATCTGCAGAGAGAGGGTCAGATTTAATACTTAACTGTCCAAAGATCTGCCAAAACCATAATGGGGTTCAGCAGGAGGGGAGAATTTTATTTTTTATTAATTTTGCATTCTTTGTGCATTCTGCGGCGAACGGCGGTTCCCGTGCCAGGGTTGCAGCACACAAGACGGTAGCGATGGACTGCTTCTCCTGCACTCCACTAGCGTGCCAACTTTCTCCTTGCGTGCTAGCTTTCTGTGTGCATGGATTGATCAGAGAGAGGGAGAGAGAGCCAATTTGCCTCTTCTTTACGCTCACAGGGAGAAAAAATCTCAAATGGGTCAGTGCGTCTGGCTGTGAACCAGGAGGTTGGGGGTTCGAGCCCACCCAGGGAGGTCTGTGGGCAGGATTGCAGGGGGTTGGACTGGATGACCTTTGGAGGTCCCAACTTTGCGATTTCGTGATTCTAAGACAGGAATATCAGTAAACTGTGAGTAACCCCTGAGGTTTGCAGATAGGCAAAAGATCTTAAGGGGTGTGTGGAAGGCCAGAAACACCAAAACAATCCCATAATACCTTAACAGCATGGGGTGTGGAAAGTATGAGAGGCTGGAAGAAAAGTGACAGTCGTGGGAGGTGTGAAAACAGAATGGAGAGGTCAGAAGAGGAGGGTAGAGACCCATCAATGTGGGAGGGTAGGTGGGGGAAAACATCATTTGGAAAGGTTACTTTAGGAAACTGTGTAACTCGCTTTTGCTTATGGGCTTCCTTTTGGGGCCCCGATCCAGCTTCTCTTCTCGCGCTCGTATTTTTAAATGTGTGCATTTTTAAATGAGGACTTGAAAAGAGCACGGCACCCAAAGGAGGAAAGAGGAAGAGGAGGAATTTGGTTCGCTTAATGCAGACCTACACATTGCAAGAGCGAAATTTACAGCGATCTTTCGAAATTTGCACATTTCTGAATTTTGCAATGCAGTGACCCAACTCCCAAAATCTGTATAATTACAGGTGTGCACACAGATGTCTATAATAGTGGAAATAACATGGGGGAAACGGCTTACAGAAAACGTGCATATTTGGAGAAATTGGCACTAAAGGTCTGGTGAATTTGCACAGGTATTTTCACGAGGATCCACATTGATGCAGAAAGGTGGAGAACTTAAATCTGGGCAGATAAGAAACTCAGAGAAAGGAATATTTATCATGTCCATCCCTACAACTAAGCCACCCCTAACCTGTGGGATTGCCATACCACATACCCTTGACCTCTTCTATCTGCAGAACTGGGCCTGTCAACAGCTGCCACATAATACCCATTCCTCATTTGTAAGAAATCGGTCTTTGGAACTCCCCGCCTATTGACAACAGACGCCTGTCCCTTTTTTTGACACCAGCTAAAACATTCTTGTAATGTTTCTGTTTGCTCTGCCCACTTTTCCCTCTGGCCCCGCCCACCCCAGAAGGCAATGTTTGTAAGTTGCCCAGAATAATCATTAATACATTTAAAACTAAACACAAATAGATAAATCAATGCAGCTGATATGAGCTACCTACTGCTCAGTTAGTAGAGCGTGAGACTCTCAGGGTTGTGGGTTCGACATTGGGGGAAAAAGATCCCTGGGGGTTGAGCTAGATGACCCTTGGGGTCCCGTCCAACTCATAGAATCATAGAATCACAGAGTTGGAAGAGACCCCAAGGGCCATCGAGTCCAACCCCCTGCCAAGCAGGAAACACCATCAGAGCACTCCTGACTTAAAGACCTCCAAAGAAGGAGACTCCACCACACTCCTCGGCAGCAAATTCCACTGTCAAACAGCTCTTACTGTCAGGAAGTTCTTCCTAATGTTTAGGTGGAATCTTCTTTCTTGTAGTTTGGAGCCTTTGCTCCGTGTCCGCTTCTCTGGAGCAGCAGAAAACAACCTTTCTCCCTCCTCTATGTGACATCCTTTTATCTATTTGAACATGGCTATCATATCACCCCTTAACCTCCTCTTCTCCAGGCTAAACATGCCCAGCTCCCTTAGCCGTTCCTCATAAGGCATCGTTTCCAGGCCTTTGACCATTTTGGTTGCCCTCCTCTGGACACGTTCCAGTTTGTCAGTGTCCTCCTTGAACTGTGGTGCCCAGAACTGGACACAGTACTACTCCAGGTGAGGTCTGACCAGAGCAGAATACAGTGGCACTATTACTTCCCTTGATCTAGATGCTATACTCCTATTGAGGCAGCCCAGAATTGCATTGGCTTTTTTAGCTGCTGCGTCACACTGTTGGCTCTGTGAGAGAGCTGGCTCAGTGGTTTGGATGCCAACTTTCGTTTTATCCACCTCCCTCCGTCACAGGCTCAAGATTGCACTGCCAGATATTTTCGATGTGTACTGGGACGTCCTAAGCAAAAGCAGGACATTCCAGGATCAGATCAGAAATTGGAACGGCTTCTGTAAGTGCACGACTGTCCCTGGAAAATAGAGACACTTGGAGGTTCTTCCTCTTGTTAATGGAGAAATCTGAGGGTTCCCTTGGACAAAAAATAAGGACACCAGCCAGGAATACCAGAGCAAAACAGCAGCCAGTCGGCTTGGTCTTTATTGAAGACTGTCGTGACAGGAGTCCCACCTGCGACAAGGTGGAACAAGATGGAAGCCCCCAACAAAAGAGAACCCAAACTTTTATTAGCTGCTCATCCCCATGTTACACCCCCAAAAAACTACATCACTAATACATCATGGTTACATCATGAAAGGGGAGGTCTGGTGGCAGTAATCTGAGCATCCTGGACCCTGCCCCATGGTTCCCCTTGCCCTCCACCAAACACCCATCAAGTGGAACAAAAGAAGATATTTACATTTCCCTGTTTCCCAGCCAAGTTCATCACACCCTTTGTCTTCATCTGGGTTTGTTCTTTCTGGAATGGCTACCTGTCTGGCACTCAGGTATCAGGATGCCAGGAATTATCACTCAGGCAGAGGGGCTGCTGAGGAGCTGAGCTCACATGTCTATATGAATTTCTGAAGTTTTCCCAGTGTGCCAGTACAGAGATACATTGATCAGTGAATTCTTACATTTGGTATTGTGCAGCAAAGGCCCTTTGAATAGATAGGAAGAAACTGTGATGAAGTGTTTTGTGGGGACAAGTCACAAAAGTCACAAAAGCGATTGTGCTGGTTTTGGTAGTGGGCTGCATGTGCATGATATCTGCTGGAGGAGCAACACCCCCCCGCCCCCGATTTATACAGTGGTGCCCCACAAGACGAATGCCTTGCAAGACGGAAAACCCGCTAGACGAAAGGGTTTTCCATTTTGGAGGTGCTTCGCAAAACGAATTTCCTATGGGCTTGCTTCGCAAGACGAAAATGTCTTGCGAGTTCCTGTGGGGTTTTTTTCCTCCCCCCCCCCCTTTTTCTAAGCCGCTAAGCCGCTTATCTGCTTATCCACTAAGCCAATAAGCCGCTAAAAGCCGCTAATAGCGCTAATCCGCTAAGCCGTCAATGGGCTTGCTTCGCAAGACAAAAAAACCGCTAGACGAAGAGAATCGCGGAACATATTCTTTTTGTCTTGCGAGGCACCACTGTACATAAATTCCTGCAACACTCTGAAGCGGCACTCCCCAGAGTCGAGTTTGCCACCTCGCTGAGGACTAGGCCCTTGATCGCTCCTCTAACTTCAACCACAGGAAGTGTGCCTCCTTGCTGCCTCTGAAGCTCGCATGTGACACAGGAAACCCATGGGTGGCGGCGGTCTTGCCCGGGGTGGGGCGCTTGCTGATTCAAAGGAGGCCAGGCCTGGAACGGAGACTCATACAGAGTTGCAGCGGGAGACACCCTCCGCTGACCTAGCGATCCGCAGGACATGCCATTTTGGGGGGGGGAACTCACTGCTTTGGGGCTGATTGTGGGGCCCCCTCTCTCTGGCCGCCTTTTCGAAACCATGTCCTGGGAAACGCAGAGACAGGTTTCACAACACACACAAACACACTCACAACACAGCTACCTCAGTTCCCCTTTCCTTTAAACCGAAGCTTTCCAGCCGCAGAAGCCAAACCTCAGAGGAAGAGACCTTCTTGTGTTCTGCATAAGATCTGGAGGATGTGGATGGCAGATGCTTTTGCAAACAGTGACCACACCAAGAAAGGGGCAGACTATGGTTTCTGCTCTGCCCCCCCCCCCTTCTTCTTCTTTTTTTGCCAAATTGAAAATCAACCACAAATGAAAGCAATTTCCATACAGTTTTTCCAAAAATTGGTTCCGTTCTCGATGGGTCCATCGTTTCCTCTTGTTGCTGCATTGTTTCCCCAGTTATTTCTAATTCACATTCCTTGCAATTAACCTTATTGCAATGTTTTGTTGTTGTTTATTATCCTGAACCATTGGCTAGCCGCTCATCAGTTCCTTGAATGTATAATATTCTAACATTTCCAATATCTGCAAGTGAGGGTGATCAGCAAGTTAGCAATCCACGATAAATCAAGAATCACTACGTCCTAAATAAATTCCTTGGGGTCAGACGAGGGTTTCAGTGAAGGCAGGAGAGGCCTTTGAGTTTAGCAGCCAGATCTCAGGATCTCCAGAAATCCCTCCCAATTTGCTTTCTCTCGGCTTCCTGTTTTTTCTTCATCTCAACCCCACCGCATTTCCTCGCCCATTTGCAAATTCTTTTTTCTATAAAAATCCCTAAACATCAGCAAATTGGCCTATGTGCATTCCGTCCCCTCACCCCCCCCCAAGGCATATATGGAAATCAGAAAAGTCCTGCAGAGGAATAAAAGCCAAAGAGCTTGCTCTCGTGTGTTGTAAACAAAAATTGCCCTTTTCCCTTATAGGGTATCCAAGGGCCCATATAGAGTCCTTACATAGGTTCCCTATTGGTAGGAGAGAATATTGAGAAGCAAAGCAGCTAGTAAGCCTGATCTTTATTGATCTGTTGCAACAGGGTGCTCCCCTCACCCGCAGGAGAGAGGAGGAACCCCGAAAAATGGTGTGCAAGGCCTTATAAAGACTTTTGAAATTGCTACCCTGTAGATCAAGACCACCCCCAGAAACATCATACATACATCACAGAAGGGGTGTAACCTAAGACCACCCCCCAGATACATCATACCTACATCACAGAAAGGCGGTCTAAACAGAAATTTGTGCACCCACCCCCAACAGTTATAGGATCTCAAGAACTGGAAGGGACCTGGGACATCATCCAAACTGACCCCCACCCCCCAAAAAAACAATGCATATTGCTGAACACATTTGCAGAAGGGAGAGGCTGGAGAACCAGGTCCTAAAACTCAGAGACGCACAGATTTTAGAGGGTAGTTGTGTTTTGGGAATCCTGGAGGAGGTAGAGGTGAATTCTTCCTGTCTCCCTCTTGATCGAAAATAGTCCCGAATTCTCTGGTCCCATCCTGTCCCTGGAAGTTCTCCATCTTATTTTCAGCTCAGCAACAATACATACTTAAATAGGCAAGGGGAGCAATGTTTGTTTGTTAATTTATTAATAGATTGTTGAAATCTGCAGGCCTGCCTTGTTCCATTGAAGCCAGTGGGTCTGTTCTGAGCCTGACTTTGTCGGATCTCAGCCCTCGATCTTAAAAGCACCAGAACGACTCGATAGGCCAAGATCTCCAAAATTGCCCCACTACATCTAAACCACCTCTTAAGCAATCAGCAGCATGTAAGAGCAGTTAAAACTTCCCCTTCGGAAATACTTCTGTCTGTGACTACAGTGGGGGGTGGAGAAGACAATAAATGCGGCCCCTGGGACCTCTCTGCCTGGCCCTCATAACTCCCCGCAAGCCTTGTCCCAAGCCATGGCCCTCATTGGCTCTGCACGCCCTCCTGGAAAGCGTTTTCCCCCGTGCAGAATGTGCCCTTCAACTCCGACTGTGATTTTTGCTTGACGGAATGGAGGATCAAGAGATGTGTGTTGAGGAACGAGCCCACTGCACGGAACACCGCAGTACCTCCAGGACCGCCTCTCCCCAAATAAACCGCCCCGGACCCTGAGATCATCCTCTGAGGCCCTTCTTTGTGTGCCTCCTCCCCATGAGGTCTGGAGGATGAGAACACGAGAACAGGGCCTTTTCTGCGGTGGCTCCGCGTTGCTGGAATGCTCTCCCCCATGACATACAGTCATACGTCATGTTGCGTCTGCTTCAGGTTGTGTTTTTTTGGGTTGCAGACTGCCGAAACCTGGAAGTACCGGAATGGGTTACTTCTGGGTTTTGGCAATCGCGCATGCGCAGAAGCGCAAATCACAACCCGCACATGCGCAGATGCGGGTTGCCAATGCTGCGGGTTGCAAACGTGCATTCCGCACAGATCACATTCGCAACCCAAGCGTCCACTGTATATTTTGGCGCCAGGCAAAAACATTTCTCTATAACCAGGCCTTTGGCTGATAAAACTATCTAGGGCCTTTCCGCTGTGTTTGCATACCCTCCAAGCGTCCTGATGTCCCAGGGACTGTACATACCTTCCAACCTTTTTCCGATGAAAATAGAGACATCCTGTTCAATAATAATAATAATAATAATAATAATAATAATAATACAGTACCTACCCATCTGACTGGGTTGCCCCAGCAGACAGTCCTGGAATTACAAAAGCCACTCCGACTTCTGATTTATTGAAATTGAAATACTTTATTGTCACTTGTACAACTTGTATACAGTGAGATTACATGAGCACCCCCCACTCAGCTCTCTTAGTCTTAATTCCCCTCATTTACTGACACACACCCACCAAACCCAAAAGTCAGTTGCCCTGTTGTTCTCTTTTCATTCAGCAGCCTAAAAGCCCACTGGATAGAAGCCGTTCTTTACCCTGTTGGTGTGAATAATCCTGCTTCTGTATCTTCTGCCTGAGGGCAGGAGATCAAGAAAGTGACGGCCAGGGTTTGAGTCATCCCTGAGAATTTTCCTCACTCTCCGGAGGCAATGTTCTTCCACTATTTCATCCAGCAGATTCACGGGACAGCCCATCATATCTTGTGCTGTATCCCAGAATGGCCCTATGGCAGCTGCGAGGGAGCATCCCGTGGCCTCACCACGGCCCCTGCTGCTGTCAGTCTCCTTGGGCAGCTGCAGAACTGGCCAGGTAGAGGAGGGGCTGCCACCACCAAGGCCATGCCCCTGTGACGCGCTAGCCCTGAAGTGCAGGCAAGGCCAAGCTGGGCTGGAAGAAAGGGGGAGCGGAGAATAGGGGGCCTTGCTTTCCTTTACTCTAAGAAATGCTTTACGCATCCACGTCTGATTTTGCGCCTTTATAAAATCTATTTATCGATGTGTGTTTATACCAAATAATAGAATAGAATAGAATAGAATAGAATAGAATAGAATAGAATAGAATAGAATAGAACTCGCAAGCGGGATTTGAAATATGAGCAACAGAAGGAATTAGGAATTACAGTACAGTGGTACCTTGGGTTACAGACACTTCAGGTTACATACGCTTCAGGTTACAGACTCCACTAACCCAGAAATAGTACCTCGGGTTAAGAACTTTGCTTCAGGATGAGAACAGAAATCGTGCAGCGGCAGCACAGTGGCAGCGGGAGGCCCCATTAGCTAAAGTGGTGCTTCAGGTTAAGAACAGTTTCAGGTTAAGAATGGACCTCCGGAATGAATCAAGTACGTAATCAGAGGTAGCACTGTATTGAAGCTGATGGCATAAGAATTGGACGGTATTGTGCAGCAGAGGGAGAGAAAAGGGCTGGGAAGTTGGAAAAAGACAAACTTATTACGTATTGAAGTGTATATGTTAAACTTTTGAGAATTTAATAAAAACTTGCTATGAAAAAATAAAATAGGGGTTAAGGAGTTTTCTCAGGGTTTGTGTGTGCCGTGTCCCATTGGTGAAGGAGTGGAAATGCTCTGCCGGGGGGGGGGGGCGTTGTGTGCCAAAAATGGGGGTTCAAGAAGGGTCACTTGATGAGAGTGAGAAATGTCCTTATTTTCACCTGAGGGTATTTTGGGGAGGGGTCTGTGATCGTGGAAGGGGAGTTGTTGCTTTGCTTTTGTTTTGTTTTTGCTTATTATGTATTTTATGTTCTCGTTTTGCGTTTTTGTGTTGCGGACCGCCCTGTGATATTCCAGTGAAGGGTTTTTTTAAGGGTTAGAGGTTTCTAAGCAGAGGTTGGGTGGCATTACTGTCTGTCCTGCATGCTTCAGCGGTGATTCTTGCATTGCGGGGGGTTGGGATGGATGACCTTCAGGGGTCTCCTTCCAATTCCACGATTCTATGATTCCATGGTAATAAATAACAAAATAGTTGAAACTGGGGTGGGGGGCTGGAATCAGAGGCTGAATGAAAGTGTAAATGGACAGATCCATCCATCCAAACTCCAAATCCACTTCTGCCGGTCTGACTCTGCTTTCTTCTCTCTCAAATCTTTCCAGGGCAGCAAAGAGCGGTTCCATTGGCAAAGCCACAATGTCAAGCAGAGCGGGGTGGACGACATGGTCCTCCTCAGCAAGATCAACGAAGACGCCATCGTCGAAAATCTCAAGAAGCGGTTCATGGATGACTATATTTTTGTATCCTTTGCGTCCTTTCCTTCGTTCTTTCTTGCGTTCCCTTCTAGCCGTTTGGTGCCACATGCGCCCGCCGTGATCAGAGTCGGGGCATCTGACTGAGCCAAGTTTTCATTTCGGGCAGTGGATTAGAATCATAGAATTGTTGGGTTGCGAGGGACCCCCAAAGGCCATCCAGTCCAGCCCCTGCAATGCAGCTGAAGCATCCGTGACGCAAGGCCACCCGACCTCTGCTTCAGAACCTCCAGGGAAGGAGAGTCCGCCCCTTTCCATCCCACGGTCGAACAGCTCTTACAGTCAGAAAGTTCTACGTGATGTTTAGTCACAATCACAATCACCGGAAGTCATGGGTTCGAGTCCTGCTGTCCAGAGCGGGAGAAAGCAAGCTTGCTCCCTCTTCCATGTGGCAGCCCTTCAGATATTTGAAGATGGCTCTCATATCTCCTCTTTTCCAGCTCCTTCAACCATCCCTCATCAGGTCTGGTTTCCAGACCCCTGATCATTTTGGACGCCCTCCTCTGCACACCTTCCAGCTTAGCTTGTCGACATCCTTCTTAAATTTATAGTTTTGCTCTTGCCTGTGCTGCTGTCCCCCTGTGTCACTTCCGTTCAGATGTCCCTGTGGTTTGTGGCCAAGTACGTTCCTCCCCTGCTCTTCCTCTCCCGTCATCCTCTCCAAATTTGGCAGTCCCGGCAGAGCGCTGAAAGCCTCCTCTTCGCTCGACAAGCCCATTTCTCTGCCCATTTCCCAAATGTTCTGATGCTCCCATCGAGGGACTCTTTTCCCAGTGCGAGTTCCTGCATTGCGGGGGACGGGGGGGTTAGACTAGATGACCCTCGGGGGTTCCTTCCAACTCCACAGTTCTGCAAAATCCCCTGGTGCTGCTCTGAGAAGCAGTCTTCCCTAAATTCTGCAAGAAATGGGAAGATGCGTCCCTAGATTTCCGTCCCATTTTGGGGGTCAGGGAGGGGAAAACCTGTAAAAAAAAAACCACCAGATGTTGTTGGATTCCAACTCGAGGCAGCATGACAGTTGTTAGGGATGATGTAGGCTGAAGTCTGGCAACATCTGGAGGGGGAGATGCCCCCCGCCCCTGCCCCTGGTGGGTCTTCGTGATCTGATCCAGCAGCTCTGTTTAATAAGCAAAATGGTTTAGATCAGGGGTCAGCAAACTTTTTCAGCAGGGTCCACTGTCCCTCAGACCTTGTGGGGGTTGGACTATATTTTTTGGGGGGAATGAACGAATTCCTATGCCCCACAAATAACCCAAAGGTGCCTTTTAAATAAAAGCACACATTTTACTCATGTAAAAACACCAAGCAGGCCCCACAAATAACCCAGAGATGCATTTTAAATTAAACATTCTACTCATGTAAAAACACACTGATTCCTGGACCGTCCATGGGCCAGATTGAGCAGGCGATTGGGCCGGATCCAGGCCCCGGGCCTTAGTTTGCCAACAGCGGTTCTCAACCTGTGGGTCCCCAGATGTTGTTGGACTACAACTTCCATCATCCCTGAGCTCTGGCCTTGCTAGCTAGGGGTGATGGGAGTTGTAGTTCAACAGTATCTGGGGACCCACAGGTTGAGAAAGGCTTGGTTAGAATGAACCCATGGAGATGAGATCTACTGGCAGCTATTAGCTAAGGAGGATAAATTGGGCCTTTCTGTTCAGGGGCAGTCATAGAATCAAAGAATCATAGAATGGTAGAGTTGAAAGGGAACCCCAGGGGTCATCCAGTCCAACCCCCTGAAATGTAGGAATCTCAGCTCAAGAACTCTTGGCAGATCGCCCTCCAACCTCTGTCTAAAAGCCTCCAAGGGAGGCCCCCACCTTCCATCCCACGGTCAAATAGCCCTTACTGATGTTGAGTCGGAATCCCCTTTATTGTCACTTGAGGCCATGGGTTCGAGTCCTACCCTCCAGAGCAGGAGAAAGCAAGGCGTTCCCTATTTCCGTGGGGCAGCTCTTGAGATATTGGAAGGCGGCTCTTCTGTCTCCTCTCAGCTCTCCTCTTTCAGCCTGTCTCAGAATGCCAGGTGATGTTGAACAAGAATAAACAGGCAGTATGGCCAATGGATGATTATGGGGTTTGGGAATCCATAACCGCAGAAAGGGCAATGACAAACCTAGACAGCACCTAGACAGCATCTTAAAAAGCAGAGACATCACCTTGCCAACAAAGGTCCGTATAGTTCAAGCTATGGTTTTCCCAGTAGTGATGTATGGAAGTGAGAGCTGGACCATCAAGAAGGCTGATCGCCGAAGAATGGATGCTTTTGAATTATGGTGCTGGAAGGAGAGTCTTGAGAGTCCCATGGACTGCAAGAAGATCAAACCTCTCCATCCCTAAGGAAATCAGCCCTGAGTGCTCACTGGAAGGACAGATCCTGAAGCTGAGGCTCCAAGACTTTGGCCACCTCATGAGAAGAGAAGACTCCCTGGAAAAGACCCTGATGTTGGGAAAGATGGAGGGCACAAGGAGAAGGGGACGACGGAGGACGAGATGGTGGGACAGTGTTCTCGAAGCTACCAGCATGAGTTTGACCAAACTGCGGGAGGCAGTGGAAGACAGGAGGGCCTGGCGCGCTCTGGTCCAGGGGGACATGAAGAGGTGGACACAACTGAACAACTAAACAACAACAACAAAGCGCATAAGGAGAGCCTGTTGGATGAGGCCAGTGATGCGTCTAGTCCAGGGCCTGTTCTCACAGCAACCAACCAGATGCCTATGGGAAGCCTGGAAGCAGGATCCGACCACAAAGGGGAACTCTCTCCCGTCCTGGGGTTTCCATTTACAAGCATCACTTTCTCCAACTGTGGCTAATAGCCATCGAAAGCCTGTTCCTTCTCAATCCTCTTTTAAGCCTACCCAAGTTGTTGTCTGTCCTTGTGCGAGGGCGTACAAAGAAGCTGTGGTCAGGCAACATCTGGGTTGCTTTTATTTTAATTTTGATTATGCGCTTTATGGGTTTTTTTAATTGTGATTTAATATTGTGAACCACCCTGAGACTTGTGGGTACAGGTGCTACACAATTATTACTACTACAATTACTACTATTACAGTGGTACCTCAGGTTACAGACGCTTCAGGTTACAGACGCTTTAGGTTACAGACTCCACTAACCCAGAAATAATACATCGGGTTAAGAACTTTACTTCAGGATGAGAACAGAAATTGTGTGGCGGCAGTGGGAGGCCCCATTAGATAAGTGGGGCTTCAGATTCAGCTTCAGGTTAAGAACGTACCTCCAGAACAAATTAAGTACTTAACCCAAGGTACCACTGTAAATAGTATAATAATAATAATAATAATACAGTGGTACCTCGGGTTACAGATGCTTCAGGTTACAGACGCTTCAGGTTACAGACTCCGCTAACCCAGAAATACTACCTCGGGTTAAGAACTTTACCTCAGGATGAGAACAGAAATCGTGCTCTGGCGGCAGCAGGGGGCCCCATTAGCTAAAGTGGTGCTTCAGGTTAAGAACAGCTTCAGGTTAAGTACGGACCTCCAGAACGAATTAAGTTCTTAACCCGAGGTACCACTGTAATCTGAAGGTCCACAGAAGTTCTAAGAATTAGCATGCAAGAGAGATGGAGATGGGCTTAGTCAAAGTCATGGGACTCTTTAGCTATGTGGGATAAATGCACACACACCGAAACTGAAAAGTTGTCCTCGCTTTCATCTTCCTGCTTAAAAATAGCGCCGCCCACAGCAGCTGTTGTGAAAAGGACTTCCTTACTGTGGCCTGAGTCAGCCAGAATCGTCACAACCCACATAATCAGGTGCCCAGGGTGATGCTAAAAGGTCAGGTTCGCCCCCTGAGGGCTGGATCCGAACCTGGGTCCGCCTCAGATGCTCCTGGACCACACAGGGCAGAACCACAGACACTGCCTCTTGATGCTGCAAGTGCAATTGGTGGTGGCGGTTGCTGGGAGGGTGGGAGCCCGGGAGCCCAACAGTAGGTGGCGCCAGAGAGAACAGACGGCTGGTTCTAGCTTGCAGGACGACCGAGTTTGCAGGCGCAGCTGCACCTTGGGCCAGTCGTACATGCCATGGAGCCTTTGGGCCCATGGGGCACTGCCCCCCTCGCCTCGGTCAGCCATCACCCGGCCCTCACCTGCTTGCTATACTACTTACAACCAACCTGGCAGCTGAGCTTCTTGCAGAATTCAGCAAGGATCAACCCAAGTGTCCTGATTTTCCAGGAATGGTCCCGGATTTAAGCCGCCCCCGGCTTCTGATTTCGTAGAATCATACAATCGTAAAGTTGGAAGGGACCCCAATGGTCATCTAGACCAACCCCCTGCTATGCGTGAATCACAGATAAAGCATACCGGACAGAGGGCCACCAAACCTCTGCTTATAAACGTCCCAAGAAGGAGACTCTGTCCCCTTCCATACCATGGCCAAACCGCTCTTACTGTCAGAATGTTCTTCCTGATTTTGAGTCGGAATCTCTTTTCTTGTGAATTAAAAAATTTAAAGTCTCATATAACTGCATATATAAACCACATGTCTGAAACCCCACAGAAAAAGTCCTGAAACCATTTTGTCCCTCCCAAATTGACCTCAAATATTTCTCTGCAAGGTCAAAGGAAAATGGAAAAGCCTCCCCATTGTCTCCTCCTTCACAAATCCTGTCTTAAGGGTATGTCTGTGTATGAATAGGGTGAACCTGCGACCTGGCTCAGGAACTAAGTATTTGTCATTACAAAAGACTGGCCAGGCTCCCCAGGGTATCCAATCAAGTGAGCACTAACAGGTAACCTGCCAGACAGGAGGTAAATAACGCACTCAGATTTCTGCTGTAGACCGCCTTTTCTGTGATGTAGGTATGATGTATATGGGGGTGGTCTTGGACTTCAGGGTGGGCAATTTAAAATGTCTATATAAGGGCGGACACACCTTTGTTCTGGGTCCTCCTCCTTTCCTGCATGTGAGGGGAGCACCCTGTTGCAACAGTTCAATAAAGATCAGGCTTACTTGCTGCTTTGCTTCTCAATATTCTCTGGCTGGCCTCTGTTATTTTCTCCTACCAATAGGGAACCTATGTAAGGACTCTATTTGGGCTCTTGGATACCCCATAAGGGAAAAAGGGCAGATTTTTGTTTATTACACTTGTAACCTGAAGCCACAGGTTCGAGTCCTACCCTCCCTAGCTGGAGAAAACAAGAAAGCCACATCTTCCCCAGGTTTGCGGTCCATGCTTGAATGCTGGTTTCTGAAGCTGCGGTGAGGAGGTGCATTTCAGCCAAGGTTACCTTTGTTGTTGTTTAGTCGTTTAGTCAGGTCCGCCTCTCCGTGACCCCCTGGACCAGAGCACACCAGGCACTCCTGTCTTCCACTGCCTCCCGCAGTTTGGTCAAACTCATGCTGGTAGCTTCGAGAACACTGTCCCACCATCTCGTCCTCTGTCGTCCCCTTCTCCTTGTGCCCTCCATCTTTCCCAACATCAGGGTCTTCTCCAGGGAGTCTTCTCTTCTCATGAGGTGGCCAAAGTCTTGGAGCCTCAGCTTCAGGATCTGTCCTTCCAGTGAGCACTCAGGGCTGGTTTCCTTCAGAATGGATCGGTTTGATCTTCTTGCAGTCCATGGGACTCTCAAGAGTCTCCTCCAGCACCAGAATTCAAAAGCATCCATTCTTTGGCAATCAGCCTTCTTTATGGTCCAGCTCTCACTTCCATACATCACGACTGGGAAAACCAGAGCTTCAACTATACGGACCTTTGTTGGCAAGGTGATGTCTCTGCTTTTTAAGATGCTGTCCAGGTTTGTCATTGCTTTTCTCCCAAGAAGCAGGCGTCTTTTAATTTCGTGGCTGCTGTCACCATCTGCAGTGATCATGGAGCCTAAGAAAGTAAAATCTCTCACTGCCTCCATTTCTTCCCCTTATGTTTGCCAGGAGGTGATGGGACCAGTGGCCATGATCTTCGTTTTTTTGATGTTGAGCTTCAGACCATATTTTGCGTTCTCCTTTTTCACCCTCATTAAAAGGTTCTTTAATTCCTCCTCACTTTCTGCCATCAAGGTTGTGTCATCTGCATATCTGAGGTTGTTAATATTTCTGTATAGGTTACCTATAGAGAGAGACAAAATATATTGATTATTCCTTAACAGACGGCTCTCAGACCTATATTGGACCTGTCCTCATCTCTGTCAACCCCTTTAAGCAAATGCCCTATTTCACAGACCGGGAAGTGGAACTCTACCAAGGAGCAGTAAGGCACTGGAGTTGTGGGGCTGGGAGAAGGGGTTGGGGGGGGCGCCAGTGGGCACCCCAATTTCTTAAGGTGGCCGAGCCCCTCCCTGCCCTCTGACACCTGGTCCGGCAACAGCTGGAGCCCCGAATTCACGCCTCTCTGGTGTTCTGTCCTAGGCGCAGTACGAAAACCCGCCCCACATCTACGCCTTGACCGACAACATGTACCGAAACATGCTCATCGACGGGGAAAACCAGTGCGTCATCATCAGGTAAGGAGACGGAGGATAAAACAGAATGGAATCACTATCCATACTAGAGAGGATTTGCAGCTGAAATTGACCAAACCTGCCAAATTGGCAAGTCCAACTATTGAAATTAGGAGGCAGGATTGAAGGAGCATTGGAAAAGGTTGGTCGGCTATTTTTTTTTAAATATGCTTTAAAAAAATAATATTAAGTTTTACAATTTTATATTCATCACAATAACATTATGTCAAGAAGAAGAAGAAATACAATTCCTAACAGACACACCCAACTTCCCTCAACTACCTCTTCTGGTTCTTTACACATTAACTCCTCCTGCTTCTTTTATTATTAATAGTAATAATAATAAATTTTATTTATACCCCGCCCTCCCCAGCCAGAGCCAGGCTCAGGGCGGCTAAAACCACTAAAATTACAGTAAAAACATAATAGGAAAAGAAAAAAAATCCAATTTAAAATACAGGTTAAAATGCAATTTAAAATGCAGCCTCATTTTAAAAGTAGCCCATAGATCAAGACCGTAAGGGGAGGGAAACATAAGGGTCAGACTGCGTCCAAACCAAAGGCCAGGCGAAACAGCTCCGTCTTGCAGGCCCTGCGGAAAGACGTCAAGTCCTGCAATATTATACCTTAATATTGCATTCTTTAAGTTGAATATTGTTATATTCTTATCATTTTTACACCATGATTGTTTTCAATTTGCCTCTTACACTTTATTATTTCCCTGTTATTACATCTTGATCTCTATGTTTGCTTTGTTAGTTGTAAGTGTCAGCTCAAACTGTGGTAGTGAGTCCACTTTTTTACAATGCTTCTGTAAATACAACACAAGTGGTTCCCAGTCTTTTTTAAAGTCTCTGTTGTCCTTATCTCTAAGTCTTCCGGTTAGCTTTGCCATTTCAGCATACGCCATCATTTAAAAAAATACTGTAAAATGCGCAAATAGCCTTAGAGTAAGAACAGTAAGGTCTATATTTGAAAATATTGTGGAGAAGAGAAGGCACAGAAGGACTGTAACATTATTTGAAAAATTAGGGAAAGCGTGGAGGAGGGCAGAGGGGAAGTCCACAGTGAATTGATTGTTAATTGGAAAAAGTTGTGTTAAGCTCTTTTGAAATACAGTCATACCTCGGGGTTGGGTTGCGCGATTTCGGGTTGCGCATCACGCCAAACCCGGAAGTGCAGTGGTACCTCTGGTTGCAAATGGGATCCGTTCCAGAGGCCCGTTCACAACATGAAAAGAACGCAAGCCACAGCAGCGCATCTGCACACGCATGGGTCGTGATTTGCCGCTTCTGCGCATGCGCGTTATGTCATTTTTCACTTCTGCGCATGCGCGAGCGGCAAAACCCGGGATGTAACCTGAAAGAACATAACATGAAGCGGACGTAACATGAGGTATGACTGTTCCGGAACGGGTTACTTCCAGGTTTCGGCGCTTGTGCATGCGCAGAAGTGCTAAATTGCGCTTTGCGCATGTGCAGAAGCACCGAATCGCTACCCGCGTGTGTGCATACGTGGCGTTGCTGGTTGCAAACGTTCTTCCCACACGGATCATGTTCGCAACCCGAGCGTCCACTGTTATATATTGAATCATGATCCGGGTGCTTGGCAGCTGGGAAGCCTGATGTCCTGGCAAGCTAGAGAGACCGTGGGGTTTAATCCCCACTCAGTCCCTTGCCCACGCGTCACGGCCTCTCCCAGCTTTGGGGTTGTCACGAGGGTGAAACCTGGATGCATCAGGGCTTCCGTGGTTTGCTTCAGGGGATGTGGTAGTGGGAGAAAAAACTCATGTTTTTATCCGCGATCTAATCTAACCTTGGGGTGCCACTGAAGACGGTTAGGAAACTCCAGCTAGCACAGGATTTGGGGTCCAGATTGCAAAACAGGGGGCAAAACAGGTTGAGCATATTCTGGTCCAACTGCCAATTAGTTTCTGGGCCCAACCCAAAGTGCTGTTTTTGACCTGTAAAGCATGGGTCGGCAACCTAAGGCCCGGGGGCTGGATGCGGCCCAATCGCCTTCTCAGTCTGACCCGCGGACGGTCCAGGAATCAGCGTGTTTTTACATGAGTGGAATGTGTGCTTTTATTCAAAATGCATCTCTGGGTTATTTGTGGGGCATAGGAATTCATTCATTCCCCCCCAAAAAAAAAATATAATCCAGCCCCAAACAAGGTCTGAGGGACAGTGGACTGGCCCCCTACTGAAAAGGTTTGCTGACCCCTGCTCTAAAGCCTTAAACAGCTGAGGATTGCAATCGCTCCAGGACTGCCTCTCCCCATATAAACCGACCCAGACCCTGAGATCATCCTCTGAGGCCCTTTCTCGTGTGCTTCCTCCATGTGAGGTCCAGAGGGTGGCAACACAAGAACAGGACCTTTTCTGTGGTGGCTCCCCGTTTATGGAATTTTCTCCCAAGGGAGGCTCACCTGGCGCCTTCATTATTCTGTTCTGAAAAGAGGCATTCCCTGTTCCTGAATAGATGCGTTCTCCCATCTCTTGCACGCCGTAGATTTTGCTTCTTCTTAGCTCAGGGAACATCTGTGTATAATGAAGGCGTCAGGCGAACCTGAGGAGAGTTTTCCACAATTGAGGAGCCACCACAGGAAAGGCCCCGTTCTCGTGTTGCCACCCTCCAGACCTCTCGAGGAGGAGGCCCATGAAGGAGGGCCTCAGAAGATGATCTCAGGGTTTGAGTCAGTTCATATGGAGAGAGGCAGTTCCTTGAGATATTGCAGCCCTGAGCCGTTTAAGGCTTTATAGGTCAGAACACCCAACACCCAACATCTTTGATTATGAGCCACCTGGGAGTGATATCTGGAGGGCCACAGTTTCCTCATCCCAGCTCTGGCAGATAGAAGGAGGACTCCTGACTTCCCTGAGCCTCTTTTTAATAAATATAAAAAATGGTCATCTCAGTGGCATAGTTCTGCCCAGTCTATCAACCTTCTCTGAATTCAAATGGGTGTCTCATTCCAATGGCAAGAAAGAGAAACCCAGCAATCAGGAGACCATTCAGCTCCCCCCTGATGAAACATCTGTGGGCCATCTGGGATGATTGAGCAACTCAAAACTCAGCATGAAGGTTACACAGACACTAACATACAAACATACACACTTCTTCCTCTAGCAGAAGTTCTGCTGTTGCCCTTCAAGCAGAACTCCTGGGGCAGGCGTGGGGTTTTGTTTTTTTACCACGGCTGCAGTGACTTAGGAAGAGGCCTGTTGTTAAAGGAAAAGGAAAAGGAAAATATATATACTGTATAAATTTAGGGCTTGGGGGTTTTGTTTGTTTTTCCCCTGATGAGATCATTGCAACAGATTTGTTGCAAAATGTTGAGCAACTTCCC
Organism: Podarcis cretensis; assembly: GCF_951804945.1. Lineage (NCBI taxonomy): Eukaryota > Metazoa > Chordata > Lepidosauria > Squamata > Lacertidae > Podarcis > Podarcis cretensis. The sequence goes on from NC_137188.1 coordinate 3,451,531, forward strand.
CATTGAAGTCTGCGGCGTTCTAGCAGAAGGTTTGCATTGCAAGCCAAGTTTCATGGGGCAAAGGGATGCTTCCCATAATAACCAAAGAGGGCATCCTGGGGTCCCCTTAACTTTGGTGCTTTCCCAAACCCTGGGCTTTGAGGGGAGCCAGTGGGTCTCAAACCCTCAGCAAGTTAGGGGCTTCCCCTCCAGGTAAAGACAGACTCTGGCGGACAAAATGGACGAGACCAAGACTGGACCCCATGGTCAAGAAGGCGGTTTCTGCCCGTGCTGTAGAGGGAAGTGTAATAAACGGAAATCTGCCCTTATTCCCTTATGGGGGACACAAGAGCCCTTCTAGAGTCCTTTGCAGGTTCTCCATTGGTCAGAGAAAATAACAGAGGCCAACCAGAGAATATTGAGAAGCAAAGCAGCTAGTAAGCCTGATCTTTATTGAACTGTTGCAAGAGGGTGCCCCCTTCACACACAGGAAAGGAGGAGGACCCCGAACAAAGGTGTGTCTGCCCTTATATAGACATTTTAAATTGCCCGCCCTGAAGTCCAAGACCACCCCCATATACATCATACCTACATCACAGAAAAGGCGGTCTACAACAGAAATCTGAGTGCTTTGTTTACCTCCTGTCTGGCAGGTTACCTGTTAATGGTCATTTGATTGGATACCCTGGGGAGCCTGGCCAGTCTTTTGTAATGACAAATACTTATTTTCTGAGCCAGGTCATAGGCTAACCCTATTCATACACAGACATACCCTTAAGACAGGAATTGTGAAGGAAAAGACAATGGGGAGGCTTTTCCATTTGACGTTGCAGAGAAAACATTTGGTCAGTTGGGGAGTCAATATTGGTTCCAGGGCTGTTTTCCTGTGCTGCTTCAGACATGTGGTTTATATATTTATGTACGTGTTTGCTTGGTACATTTATGAACATTTATCATATATAAAAGACCTTAATTTTTTTATTTCAGAAGTGAGGGACTGGTGGGGCTTGTCTCCTATCTAGGAGAAGGAAAGCAGGGATCTCAAATCTCTGCTGTCGTACGGGATATATTTGGGAGACGAAAGGGCTCAGGAGTAAACCCTACTCAAATCCAGAGTGAAGGCAGGCAGGGCCTTGTTAAGCATATCTGGCGCTGTGGTGCAAAGCTCCCTATGTTTCCCAGAATTTTTTAGGGAGGTTGGGGCTGCCAGTGGGGCTGGAGGATGTGGGCAGCAGCTGGGGGGCAGCTCCTCTGGCAGGGAAAAGGCAGAGGCTGGAGGCAGCATCTCCCAGCTCAGCTGACCGCTTTGTGCCGCGGTGGCCATGGCAGGCAGAGGCTCCGGGCGCGGCGCTGCTTCAGTGCGGCATGGCAGAGGTGGGCAAGGGCGGCGAGCTGATGCCAGGAGGTGCCACCTCCAGCCTCCGCCTCTTCCCTGGCACCCTCCAGAACTTGGTGCCCTGGCGCCCCGCGCCACTAGCCTCTATGGGTAAGACGGCCCTGGCGGTTGGATGGTGCCTTGCATGCCTCCTTCCAGCAACTCCTGCAGCCTAGATGGTGCCAAAGGTCTTGTTCTGCTTTCCAGTGTGGTGTAGTGGTGAAGAGCGGTAGTCTCGTAATCTGGAGAACCGGGTTCGCGTCTCCGCTCCTCCACCTGCAGCTGCTGGGTGACCTTGGGCCAGTCACACTTCTTTGAAGTCTTTCAGCCCCACTCACCTCACAGAGTGTTTGTTGTGGGGGAGGAAGGGAAAGGAGAATGTTAGCCACTTTGAGACTCCTTAAAGGGAGTGAAAGGTGGGATATCAAATCCAAACTCTTCTTCTTCTTCCTTTGGACGCCAGCAAGGCTGAAAGGTGGGTCTTGCCCTCTGGGCAGCCCAGGACGTCCAGACGCACTGACCAGGCTTGGGCCCCAAGGAGGTCATTTCTGAGCCGCTCACGCAGCAGTTTGACTTCACCCCCCAAAGTACACTGTCTCTCGAGACAGACGGCAGTCAACAAGGCTGAACTAGGTAGGCCATGTTGGTCTGACTCTGTATACAAGGCAGCTCCTGACATTTTGACGTGTGTGTTTCAGCGGCGAGAGTGGTGCAGGGAAGACAGTGGCCGCCAAATACATCATGGGGTACATTTCCAAAGTTTCCGGAGGTGGCGAAAAGGTGCAGGTAGGTCATTTCGCCCTTTGACCCTATCCCAAGTCAGTTCTGAAGTCTTGCTTCCTGTCCCATGGGCTAGGTCTGGGCTCCACATCTGGCTGGATGATTCGGGCTGATTTAGGATCTGGCTGTGGGTTGAGACAGGTTCAAAGCAGCCTTAGATCGCCCCTGCTCAAGTCGGGCCGCCTCCGGAGCAACCTGGGGCTGTTAGATGGGTCAGAGGGGCTGCCAGGTCTTTCTTCACTGGCCAGCTCCCTGCAGGGAAGCTGCTGGGGATACAGTGCCCTGCAGGATCGAGCCCTCTGCTCACCAGCCAGCAAGGCTAATGAAACACAAATAAATAATAAAACCTGAACTGAACATTCGCCTTGCCCCTGAATTGGTACAGGTCGGGTTGGGGGTTCCCCAGGTCAGGATCCTGGGTTGAATTCAGAGTTATTTACTCTGCAAAAGGAGGGGAAAACTAGATTCAGAAATGCTGTGAGGGTTTAGGGCATCTCAGTTCCATTTTGCCTTGCTCTCTCTTGCTCAGTTCCACTGATGTTGGTTTCTCTTCCTTCCAGCACGTTAAAGATATCATTCTCCAGTCCAACCCGCTGCTGGAAGCATTTGGCAATGCCAAGACTGTCCGGAACAACAACTCCAGTCGATTCGTAAGTCTCTGCAGGGTCGTTGTTTGGGGAGCGAAGACTTGGAGCCTCCAGCTTTGGTTGCTGCTGCTGACAATAGGGCAGGATGGGGGACCTCAAGGCAGGGGACCAAACGCAGCCAAAATACATGCTGGGGGGTTTTTTAGTTGAGATTCCTACACTGAAAAACTGGATTTGCAAAATGACCTGCCTCCGGTGCTGTGCCTCCTGCTAAGTTCTACTCAGAGAGCACTTGAAACAAATGGGTCTTGGTGACTCATGCCCATTGGTTTCAGTGGGGCTACTCTGAGTAGGGCGAACATTCAGTACGAGCCTGGGTCTCCGTCTCGCCCTGCCAGGGGAAGTACTTTGAGATCCAGTTCAGTCGTGGAGGGGAGCCCGATGGAGGGAAGATCTCCAACTTCCTGCTGGAAAAATCCCGTGTGGTGAGCCAGAACGAAAGTGAGAGGAACTTCCATATCTATTACCAGGTAGGAGCTGATGAAGCAGGGCTGGGTCAGTTAAGTGTCTATATGTCCATCTGCCTACGAAGCATATCTAATGTATTGTTGCTTGCTTGCTTGCTCGCCTGCCTGCTGTTCTGCAACCATGCTGGAGTGGCTGTGGCCACCTACTGGTGGTTAGGTGAAGTACAGCGTGGTGACGGCCTTGCAATTTTATTGTAAAGTAAGAAATTAGATTTTAAAAATTCCTTCCAGTAGCACCTTAGAGACCAACTAAGTTTGTTATTGGTATGAGCTTTCATGTGCATGCACACTTCTTCAGATACCACACGAAAGCTCATACCAATAACAAACTTAGTTGGTCTCTAAGGTGCTACTGGAAGGAATTTTTAAATTTTGTTTCGACTACAGCAGACCAACACGGCTACCTACCTGTAACTACTGAGAAATTAAATAAAAGTGCTTGTGCAAAGAGGCACAGGGATGAGCTCACAACATGCACCACTATGCACCGACTGCCTGGCCAGAAGTAGGCATGGTCAAGCACTTTTCCATGCCCAAGATCTGTTAAAAGTGCAACTTCCAAACCTTGAGCATTATACCATGCACAAAGAATATTGCCTCTTCCATACATTCTCTCACAGCAGAAATCTTTGGTAGTCCTGCCATCTGTGTTTGTGTTGCATATTTTTTCTCGTTTTTCAGCTCATCGAGGGAGCCTCCCCAGACCAGAAGCACAATTTGGGGATCATGAGCCCAGATTACTACTACTACCTGTCCCAGTCAGAAACGTACAAAGTGGACGGAACAGACGACCGGAGCGAATTCCACGAGACAATGGTGTGGTCATATTTTTCCCTTTGCATCTCGAATCATCAAAACCCTGCCATTTATTAGTTACCACAGTTTAGGGGCCCCCCCTCCCAAATCTGTAGCACCCTTATATGCGATCCCTGCCTCTCAATTAGCTCCAGTGGGCACCAGCAACCACTGGCTGTTGGGGACGCAGGTGGCGCTGTGGGTCTAGGACTTGCCAATCAGAAGGTTGGTGGTTCGAATCCCCGCAACGGGGTGAGCTCCCGTTGCTCGGTCCCTGCTCCTGCCAACCTAGCAGTTCGAAAGCACATCGGTGCAAGTAGATAAATAGGTACTGCTCCGGCGGGAAGGTAAACGGCGTTTCCGTGCGCTGCTCTGGTTCGCCAGAAGCGGCTTAGTCCTGCTGGCCACATGACCCGGAAGCTGCAGGCCGGCTCCCTCGGCCAATAAAGCGAGATGAGCGCCACAATCCCAGAGTCAGCCATGACTGGACCTAATGGTCAGGGGTCCCTTTACCTTTTTCACCACTGGCTGTTATTCACAGTCAGCTATAACATGGACTTACTTCCTCTCTCTCTCTCTCTCTCTCTCTCTCTCTCTCTTTTTCCTGGGATTCCCCCCACGCTACCCAAGAACGCCATGGACGTCATCGGGATCTCTGGCCAAGACAAACAGCTCATCCTACAAATCACAGCTGGCATCCTTCACCTCGGCAACATCGGATTCCAGGAGCAGGGCAACTACGCCCAGGTGGAGAGCCCAGATTGTGAGTTGCTTGCCAACCTGCATTGCAGGGGGGCTGGACTAGATGGCCCTTGGGGTCCCCTCCAATGCTACAATTCTACGACCCAATGAAATATTGCTCCAAATGAAGCGGTGCAAAATTATCTAAACCACGCCCCTCACCAGCCCTGCTTCACAGTTGGAGAGTAGGGAGTGTGTGTGTGTGTGTGTGTGTGTGTGTAAGAAACTTGCCCTAGGGAGTAGGATGTGTTTTTCTCATGCAAAGTGTCCTTCAAGAGGTATAGGAGATAAATGTTTTAAGTAGATAGATAGAAAAAGATTAGGACAGCAGGGGTCAGCAAACTTTTTCAGCCGTGGGCCAGTCCACTGTCCCTCAGACCTTGTGGGGGGCAGGAATATATTCAGGAAAAAAATAATGAACAAATTCCTATGCCCCACAAATACCCCAGAGATGCATTTTAAATCAAAGGACGCATTCTATTAATGTAAAAACACGCTGATTCCAGGACCATCTGTGGATTGAGAAGGCGATTGGACTGGATCCAGCCCCCGGGCCTTAGTTTGCCTACCCATGTCCTAGAGCAAAATATACATCAGTATGACCGCCCCCCCCAAAAAGACCATAAAACCTTCATTCCCCCCCCCCTAATCATAGATATGAGGCATCCTTAAGACATAACTGGAATTTTAATTAAGAAACCGGGATGGCTTCTGTCAATCTGGGAGTGTCCCACGACCCCCGCTGGCTGCTTACCTGTGTCTTGCGAATGGCAGGGGCTGCTTAAAATGGCGGCCGCTCAAGCGCTGCTGCTGCTGCTGCTGGCACCATCAAAGCCCAGCCCCCTTCCTCCTCTAGGCAGGGCAGGGAGAAGCCAGGAGGTGGGAGGGATGGAGGAGGCGCCACCAGCACTGCCATGGGAGGGAGACAGAGGGAGAGGGAAGGAATGTGCGCACTGGCGATCCATGCGGCGATTCCTGGACCATCTGTGGGCCAGATCCAGAAGGCAATTGGGCCTGATCTGGCCCACAGCCCTTAGTTTGCCTACCCATGGGTTAGGCTGAGGGAAGATGGCAATCGACCCCAAGTTCGTCAGGCAATCTTTGTGGTCCAGCAAGGGTGTGTGAACCGAACTACCCTACAAGGTTGTTGTGAAGATCATTCCATAGCCCTGAAGTTCAGGGTTATACAGTGGCCGTGAGTTCCACAGGCCCCTCTAGAGATGCTCAGCTGCCTCTCCCTCCCAACCCCAGTGCTGGCCTTTCCTGCCTACCTCCTGGGGATCGACAAGAACCGGCTCAACGACAAGCTGACCAGCCGGAAAATGGACAGCAAGTGGGGGAACCGGAAGGAGTCAATCAACGTGACCCTCAATGTCGAGCAAGCTTCCTACACCCGCGACGCCCTGGCCAAGGGGCTGTACTCCCGAGTCTTTGACTTCCTTGTGGAGGTGAGGACTGGCCTCATCCTGGTCCAGGGTGTTAGGGGAGGCTGGGGCCACTGGGGCAACAGGGAGTCTTGTCTATCGCTTCCAACTCTGTGGTTCTTTGGATCCCAAAAGTATTGGGACAAGATGGCAGCCCCTTCATAGCTACCAACTCGATGGTTCTTTCAATTATTATTATTATTATTATTATTATTATTATTATTATTATTATTTATTATTTGTACGCCGCCCATCTGTCTGAGTTTCCCCAGCCACTCTGGGCAGCTTCCAACAAAGATGAAAAATACATTAAAATGTCATACATTAAAAACTTCCCTGAACAGGGCTGCCTTCAGATGTCTTCTAAATGTCAGGTAGTTGTTCTTCTCTTTGACATCTGGTGGGAGGGCGTTCCACAGGGCGGGTGCCACCACCGAGAAGGCCCCCTGCCTGGTTCCCTGTAACTTGGCTTCTCGCAATGAGGGAACTGCCAGAAGACCCTCAGCACTGGACCTCAGTGTCCGGGCAGAACGATGGGGGAGGAGACGCTCCTTCAGATATACTGGGCCAAGGCTGTTTAGGACTTTTAAAGTCAGCACCAACACTTTGAATTGTGCCTGGAAACGTACTGGGAGCCAGTATAGGTCTTTCAAGACTGGTGTTATGTGGTCTCGTCGGCTGCTCCCAGTCACCAGTCTAGCTGTCGCATTCTGGATTAATTGCAGTTTCCGTGTCACCTTTAAAGGTAGCCCCAGGTAGAGCGCATTGCTGTAGTCCAAGCGGGACATAACAAGAGCATGCACCACTCTGGCGATCCAGTCCGTGGGCAGGGAGGGTCTCAGCCTGCGTACCAGGTGGAGTTGGTAGACAGCTGCCCTGGACACAGAATTGACCTGCGCCTCCATGGACAGCTGTGAGTCCAAAATGACTCCCAGGCTGCACACCTGATCCTTCAGGGGCACAGTGACCCCATTCAGAACCAGGGAGTCCCCCACACCTGCCGGCCCCCTGTCCCCCAAGCACAGCACTTCTGTCTTGTCAGGATTCAACCTCCATCCATTAGCCGCCATAATCAAATATGGAAGGGTGAGACTAGTCTTCTCTCTTCCGACTCTATGGTACCTTGGAAAGCAAATATGGAAGTGTGAGAGTGGGCCATTCATCACTTCCAGTTCTATTAAGTCCAGTGGGTTTACTCTGAGTGGAACTTCGTTGGAAGCAGCCCTTTGCCTTTAGGATTAGCGGGTTTGGGCAAGATGGCAGCTTGCTTTGCTGCCGGTTCCTCGGTTGTCCGCTCTGCATTTGTGCAATCTTCTTGTCATCCTTCCGCCATGTTTGGATGGTAACCAATCCTCTCTCCTTTGCCTCAAGTCCATCAACAGAGCCATTCAGAAGCCGCACGAGGAATACAGCGTTGGCGTTCTGGACATTTATGGGTTTGAAATATTCCAGGTAGGTGTCTTTGTTCAGAGCAGCCCCTCTCAAGGCCCTGCTCCACACCTCCTTGAGACTTTTCACCTGGCTGAAAATAGGTCCTTGAGCTCTGATAATGCCTCTCGCTTGCTGGGATGAAGGGTGTTTCTGTGTGGGGGTGCAGGAGAGACATTTGCATGCACTGCCCCGCCCACTTTGACCTCTGGCCCCCCCACCGCTGCCATGTGGCCCCTGGAATCTTCACCCAAGGGGAACACGGATCTCACTTTGAAAAACCACCCCAGGTTTAGAAGATAGGTGCGGGGGTTTAATTCTCTTGCTGTCTCCAGAAACCACAATACACCGATCGCCACAGTTTGCAACCTGAACTGGGCATGTCTCTGTTCCCTGTGATATTAATAATAATAATAATAATAATAATAATAATAATATTTATATCCCGCCCTCTGCAGCCAAAGCAGGGCTCAGAGCGGCTAACAACAATAAAAGTAACACAGCATTCTAAATTCAATTCATTCTAAAATCAATTCAAATCGAATTAATGGCAACCATTGGGCTAGAGTTCTGTGAGGATTACCAAAGGAGGGGGTCAGGCTGTGTCTCAGCCAAAGGCCTGGTGGAACGGCTCCGTCTTGCAGGCCCTGCGGAAAGATGTCAAGTCCCGCAGGGCCCTAGTCTCTTGTGAAAGAGTGTTCCACCAGATCGGGGCCACAGCCGAGAAAGCCCTGGCTCTGGTTGAGGCCAGCCTAACCTCCCTGTGGCCTGGGACCTCCCAGATGTTTTTGTTTGAAGACTGTAAGGTCCTCCGAGGGACATACCAGGAGAGGCGGTCCAGTAGGTACGAGGGTCCTAGGCCGTAGAGGGATATAAAGGTTAAAACCAGCATCTTAAATCTGATCCTGTACTCCACTGGGAGCCAGTACAGCTGGTATAGCACCGGGTGAATGTGATCCCACGGCGAGGACCCCGTAAGGAGTCTCGCCGCGGCATTCTGCACCTGCTGGAGTTTCTGGGTCAGTCTCAAGGGCAGCCCCACGTAGAGTGAGTTATAATAATCAAGTCTGGAGGTGACCGTTGCATGGATCATAGGTCAGGGCAACAGAAGCAATGCCTTTTAATCTCTCTCCTCCCATCAGAGAAATGGCTTTGAGCAGTTCTGTATCAACTTTGTGAATGAAAAGCTGCAGCAGATCTTCATCGAGCTGACCCTGAAAGCAGAGCAGGTGAGGTCTACGCCAGAGCTCAGGAGGGCGAATTCAAAGCTCCAGACCACTTTATATGGCCCCCAATATTCTTCCCTTGTATTTTCTTCTGGCTCTTCCCACCTGCAATAGACAAGTCATTAAACATTTAGACGCCTTTAACCAGTTTGTTGCTAATATCTATGCATGCCACCTTGAATGTATTTTAATATAGAAATGCAGAGTCTAAATGTAATGAACAAACATACCCTGCTGGCTTGCCTGCCCAATATTCTGCTGTAATGCTGGAGCTACTGTAGCCACCAACTGCAGAGTGATGACAGCCTTACAACTGTATTATATGGCAAGAAAAAAACCTGGAGTTTGGAAAGGCTTTCCTCCCCCACCCCCTTTCAAGGTGAAAAGAGGGGGTTTTCTAAAAACAAAATCAGCAAGTGTGCCCATCTAAGTCACTTGACAGACAGCCTCCCCACACATCAATCAGGGTGACATCAAGAGTTAACTCCTCAATTCTTGATATGTTGTGGTTTCTTTGAAAATAAAAAACCTCGCATTTCCAGCTCGTTCTCTTTGCCTTAGGAAGAGTATGTGCAGGAAGGGATCAAATGGACCCCAATCGAATATTTCAACAACAAAGTGGTGTGTGACCTCATCGAAAACAAGCTGGTAAGAGAACCTTCCCCCCCGCCCCCAGTCCCCTTTTACAAAACAAAAGGTGTAAAGGAATGGTTGAGCATAGACTGCTATACCCTGTACATTTAAATCACATGACTTCCTCCGAAAAAATAACCCTGGGAACTATAGTTCACCCCTCAGAGAGCTATGATTCCCAGCACCCTGAACCAACGACATTTCCCGTGGTTCTTTGCCATTCATGGGCTTGCGATGGGTGGTGTGTACATAGCTGTACTCAGAGGAAGCCCGTTCAGACTTAAGGACATGCGTGCCTAAATTCCATTCATTTTAACACGCCTACTCCGCATAGAATTTAATTGGGTGCGACCCAAAATGTGTGCATAGAGTGTCAGGAGTTCAGCCTACACTTGAGTAGGACCCTGGCAGAAACAGGCACATTCTCTCCCTCCTGGTCGATCGTTCGGGAGCTTCAAAAGCTTTCTTCAGCCCGAACATCACAGTGACCGATGCCAACTGACACCGGCACACTTAGGGATCCGCAGAGTTTGTGCATCATGCATGACAGGCCTCAGCAACTCAGCATTTTGGCTAATCTACTTTATTGACATATAAACACACATGGAGCATGGCAACATGGCTCCCTCTCTCTCTATAGCATCAGACAGCAAAGAGAGAAAAAACAAAGGACAATAGTCCCACTTCACGGAACACAGTAACACAAACATCCTGTCTCCGTCACTTCCCACTCTGTGGAGTCAAAACATACACCGTCATGTGATAGACAACAATCCCATGACTACTACCAGGGAGCAGGAATTCTAACATAGAGAACAGGCTGAATGCCAGCAAGGCTGAATCAGGACATAATTAGCCCCCCTCCACTCTTTTCTTTCAACTCCCAGAATCCTCCTGGCATCATGAGCGTCTTGGACGACGTCTGCGCCACTGTGTACGCCAAGGGCGACGGAGCTGACCAGACACTCCTTCAGAAGCTGCAGTCAGCTGTGGGGAACCACGAACATTTCAATGGGTCCAATATGGGATTCATCATCCACCATTACGCTGGCAAGGTCTCTGGAGCTCTGTGGGGCGCTATTCTTACCTACATCAGTGGTTCCCAATTAGCTAATTTGCTATCCTCATATTATTTTGCTTTTAAAGCCCATTTTTAAATAAAAGTCTTGTGGATTCTTCCCCCCTTCATTTCATTTCTGCACATGCGGCAACTGCTGGGTATTCTCTGTTTGTGACTCCTGCACTGCAGGGGGTTAGTCTGGATGACCCTTGGGGGACCCCTCTTCCAACTCCACTGTCCTAAGATTCCATGGCGCTCGTTTCCAGGTCTCCTACGACGTGAGCGGCTTCTGCGAACGCAACCGGGACGTGCTCTTCACAGACTTGATCGAGTTGATGCAAAGCAGCGAATTGTGAGTTGCCGGAATCCCTGCGGTCGTGAGTTTCCCCGGAAACATCTGGCAGTTAGAAACAGGCTCTGGGAATTTGCTAGATCCAGGATGGGAAACCAGCAACACTTCTGGGAGGTGAAATTCAGTGGCTTCTGGAGTGGCTGCTGGTTCCCCTATCCTTGACAGAATAAGATTCAGTCCCTGCAGTATGCAAGGCATGGAGAGACACGTCTGTTTAGAAGAGGCACTCAGTCCTGAACTACATAGAAATTATCTGTTCAGAAGAGGCATTCTCTCCTCAGATGTGAGTGAGTCCAGGGCAGCTGTTTATCACCTCCATCTGGTACGCAGGCTGAGACCCTACCTGCCTGCAGACTGTCTGGCCAGAGTGGTGCATGCTCTAGTTATCTCCTGCTTGGACTACTGCAATGCACTCTACGTGGGGCTACCTTTGAAGGTGACCCGGAAACTACAACTAATCCAGAATGTGGCAGCTACATTGGTGATTGGGAGCGGCCGCTGAGGCCACATAACACCGGTCCTGAAAGACCTACATTGGCTCCCAGTACGTTTCCGAGCACAATTCAAAGTGTTGGTGCTGACCTTGAAAGCCCTAAACAGCCTCGGTCCAGTATACCTGAAGGAGTGTCTCCACCCCCATCGTTCTGACCGGACACTGAGGTCCAGCTCCGAGGGCCTTCTGGTGGTTCCCTCACTGGGAGATGGGAAGCTACAGGGAATCAGGCAGAGGGCCTTCTCGGTGGTGGCGCCCGCCCTGTGGAACGCCCTCCCATCAGATGTCAAAGAGAAGAACAACTACCAGACTTTTAGAAGACATCTGAAGGCAGCCCTCTTTAGGGAAGCTTTTAATGTTTAATAGGTTATTGTATTTTAGTGTTCTGTTGGAAGCTCCCCAGGGTGGCAGGGTATTATTAATTATTGATTGATTGATTGATTGATTGATTGATTGACTGATTGATTGATTGATTGAATAGTTAATCCCACCACAACCACCTGGGGGCAGTACCACCCACTTTGCGAACCACTGCTCTAACCACTACACCACACTGGCTATTCCCAGGGTCAAGGACAAGCAGGGTGGAGGGGAAGTGGGATGGACAAAAAAAATTCAGAATTAACCAGCTGTCCTGAGTCTTGTTGACAACAGGGGACTGTTTTGCCCTGGTGGCATCAAAGTCACCGCGGTTTGAGGAAGGTAGACCTTTCCTGGAAGAGGAGGCTCTTCTGCCCATCTATTCAACCTTTAGAGATGACATCTGAAAGCAGCCCTGCATAGGGAAGCTTTTTAAGGTTTAATGTTTTATTATGTTATTATGCTATTATTATGTTTCATATATGTTGGGAGCCACCCAGAGTTGCTGGGGTAGCCCAGTCAGATGGGTGGAATACTAACAACAACAACAACAACTATTATTAGTCTTATTGCCTGATCCTTCTGTTTGGTCACTGAAAGGGGGCAGAGAAAAAGCAGGCGAGGGTGGATTGGCTTTGGGGCTATGTGTGTACTCTCACACCCTCACCCAACTTCTGCCTTAAAAATAGAGCATGCAGTTTCTAGACCTCATGAGTGTGCTTGGGAAAGTGCATGGCACTGATTGATGATGATGATGATGATAATAATAATAATAATAATAATAATAATAATAATAACAACAACAACAACAACAACCAACTCCCTTGGTCTGACTGCCTTATCTGCTACCTCAGTTCTCTCTTTCGGGGAACGTGGGTGGGGTTTATTGGCTTGGCATAACCAGGCCCCCAAACCTTTCGCCTCCCAGCGGGTTCATCCGGGGACTCTTCCCAGAAAAACTCGATGCGGATAAGAAAGGGAGACCCACCACAGCAGGATCCAAAATTAAGGTGAGTCTTCGTTTGGCCTGATCCGTTTCATAGCTGAAGCTAGGAAGCATTCGTGTGGGATAAAACTATCCATGTATTATGAAGTCCAGAATAGGAGGCAGAAGCAGGAGAGGAGGGAGACCAAGAGGCAGAGAGGAAGTCCATCTGGTGAAGAGTCATGGATTTCTCCCCCTCCTGCTGCAGCAAATTCCCCTCCCTCTGGTCTCCCAGAACCAGGAGAGGCATGAAAGGGGCAGAGGAGAGGTTGGCTGCATGGAGGCATAGTCTCCGATTGCTTGGGGGAAGTCCGGACAGAAGGGGTCTTAGATGGTTGTGGGGAGGCAGGGACCATCAAGACCCACTGAAGAAGAGTTGCTGTGCTCATTAGGCCTGGTGCTGCTGTGCAGATCCTGCTTTTCCTAATTGGCTCCTGTGATTGGCTCATTCCTGTCATTTGCACCCTGGGCTGGGTAACACCAAAAAACCTGTGTCTTCTGCTGTCCATCAGGCAATGGCTTTTCCCACCTGCCTTGCTCCACCGTCCAGCCCAGGATTTCCCAGACTTGGGTCCCCAGTTGTTGTTGGACTACAAGTGCCATCATCCCTAGCTAGCAGGACCAGTGGTCAGGGATGATGGGAATTGTAGTCCAACAACAGCTAGCGGCCCAAGTTTGGGAAATCTTGATCAAGTCCTGGGAACCTTTCTCAGACTTTGAGAACAGCAAAAGCAGCTGGGAAGAGTACATTGTGACTTGCGATTATTTTTACTTATTATAGTTTAACTATTCTTTCTTGTAATTGATAAGTGTGGACTGTTTAATTATAATCTGCTGATTTAATTTTATTGTTTATTATTGCATTCTAATTGATTGCTGAATATAGCTTTATTTGATATAAGTTGTTTATTTTAAGGGACACGGGTGGTGCTGTGGTCTAAACCACAGAGCCTAGGGCTTGCTGATCAGAAGGTTGTCAGTTCGAATCCCCACGACGGGGGGTGAGCTCCCGTTGCTCGGTCCCTGCTCCTGCCCACCTAGCAGTTCGAAAGCACATCAAAGTGCAAGTAGATAAATAGGTACCACTCTGACGGGAAGGTAAACGGCGTTTCTGTGCGCTGCTCTGGTTCGCCAGAAGCAGCTTAGTCATGCTGGCCACATGACCCAGAAGCTGTGCGCCGGCTCCCTCGGCCAATAAAGCGAGATGAGCACCGCAACCCCAGAGTCGGCCACGACTGGACTTAACAGTCAGGGGTCTTTACCTTTACCTGTTTATTTTAAAGTTATTGTGACTTTATTTGTATTGGATCAAATTGTTATGGTGAATGTTTGATGTTTCATTATGTTTTCATATGTGTGGCTGGGGCAACCCTGCCAGACAGGCTGGGTATAAATAATATAATTATTATTATAATAATTATTATTATTATTTCCCTAAAAGAGGCAGGCCAATGATCTTGTGAACACCTTGATGAAGTGCACCCCCCACTACATCCGCTGCATCAAACCCAACGAGACCAAGAGACCAAGAGACTGGGAGGAGAGCAGGTAAGAAAGGAGGGTGGGAGACCCAGATCGGACAACTGAGAACTGAGAACATGAGGAGAGTCCTGCCTGGATCAGGCCAATGGCCCATCCATTCCAGCATCCTCTTCTCACAGTGGCCAACTGTGGGAAACCCCCAAGCAGAATTTGAACACAAGAGGGGCTTTCCCCTCCTGCGGTTTCCAGCAACTGGTGTTCAGAGGCATCGCTGCAGAGGGCCTTCTCGGTGGTGGCTCCCGCCCTGTGGAACACTCTTGCATCAGATGTCAAAGAGATAAACAACTACTTGACATTTAGAAGACATCTGAAGACAGTCCTGCTCAGGGAAGCTTTTAATGTGTGACATTTTAATGTATTTTTAATCTTTGTTGGAAGCCGCCCAGAGTGGCTGGGGAAACCCAGCCAGATGGGCGGGGTACAAATAATGAATTATTATTATTATTATTATTATTATTATTACTACTACTACTACTACTACTACTATTGAATATCTCATCTCAGAAGAGGCATTCTATGCTGCTTGAGAGAGGGAGAATGTGGACTGCAAAACCCTGTCTTAGAAAAACCATTCTCTCTTCGGTGGGAGGATGTGTTTTAGAAGAGGATGACAAGAGGGGAGCAGAGATTCCCTTAAGAGAGGCATTCCCTTCTCATTCTCATTCATTCATATATATATATAACATATCATTTCCAACATTCATATAACGTACCGGTAATTTCTTATCTTATACATTATTTTTGACTTCCGTCAACTCCTCTGATGATTTTCCGTTTTTATCACTTATTCTGCATTTCTTAATTTCTCTATTACACTTAATTATCATTAACTAATAATTCTCCTCATTGTCCTACTAGCGTAATCTGTTCATTACAATAACTTTTCAAATAGTTCATCTATTTGCTCCAGTCTTCTATGAATGTCTGGTCCCGCAGGTTTAGGAATCCTTCCTGTTAATTTATCCAGTTCTGCATAGTCCATTAATTTCATCCTCCATTCTTCTTTCGTCGGTAGTTCTTCTTGTTTCCATTTTTGTGCCAATAATATTCCTGCTGCCGTCATCACATATAAAAACAACTTACAATCCTGTCTATTTATATCTCCTACAATGTCAGAGAGGCAAAGAAAGAATTTCATAAATTCATATATCTTAAAAGGCGTTAGCTTCTGGGTCAGACAAAAAGGCACACAAGATGGCAAGCTGCACCTTAGAAGAGGCAGTCTGTCCTACAGGAGGGAGAATGGAATGCCTCTTCTAAGACATTTACAACACTCTCTTGAAAACGAAGAAGCAAGGCAGCTCTTCCTCTCTTTCAGGGTGAAACACCAGGTGGAGTATCTGGGGCTGAAGGAGAACATTCGAGTCCGCCGAGCGGGCTTCGCCTATCGCAGGCTCTTCCACAAATTCCTGCAGAGGTAGGCAGAGACCAGAGTGGCGGGGAAAACTCAGCCAGATGGGCGGGGTATAAATAATCAATTATTATTATTATTATTTTATTATTACTTCCTGGGGGTCGGAAGTGGGGAGGGGCTGCCGGGCTGGGCTTCCATGATTTTTCACCTTTATAACAGAAGGTGGGTTCTGCAGACCCCCACTACACCCCTATTAAGTACAGTGGTGCCCCGCAAGACGAACGCCTCGCAAGACGGAAAACCCGCTAGACGAAAGGGTTTTCCGTTTTGGAGGCGCTTCGCAAAACGAATTTCCCTATGGGCTTGCTTCACAAGACGAAAATGTCTTGCGAGTTCCTGCGGGTTTTTTCCCCTTTTCCCCCCCTTTTCCTAAGCCCTAAGACGCTTATCAGCTGATCCGCTGATAAGCCGCTTAACAGCTGATCCGCTAAAAGCCGCTAAACCGCTAATAGCGCTAATCCGCTAAGCTGTCAGTGGGCTTGCTTCGCAAGACGAAAAAACCGCTATACGAAGAGCCTCACGGAACGGATTAATTTCGTCTTGCGAGGCAGCACTGTAGTGGGTGGACATAGCAGACGTCACAGAGATTTCTCCAAGTATTTCTTTATAAGTAAGCTGGAACTGAACTGAACTGAACTGAATAGCTCAGCCGACCTGCTTTTATAGGCAGCCGGCTGTCAACATTGGAATAACAACAACCCATGATTTCCTGCCTAAATTAACTGATGTGGACCTGAGTGAAAACTATATACAGTCATACCTCTTGTTATGTTCGGTTCAGGTTACGTTCTTTCAGGATACGTCCCATGGCGACCCGGAAGTAACGGAACGGGTTACTTCCGGGTTTTGTCGCTCGCGCATGCACAGACGCTCAAAATGACGTCATGCGCAGAAGCGTCAAATTGCGACCTGCGCAGATGCGGGTTGCGTTCTGCTCATATTGCAAACGAGGCTCCAGAACGGATCCCGTTCGCAACCAGAGGTACCACTGTACACAATACCCCTGGTGGCCAGGGGGAGAAATTCAATACATAACAGCCCCCATCTCATATTACAATCACCCTCTTTGCCTTTGGTTCTGCTCTCCCAGGCTGGAAAAAAAGCCCCCACTGCCCCCCCCAGGTTAGAGCCTGATTTTGTTTTTAAATGCTCCTAGCAATGCCTCAGGGTACACGCCCAGAACACAAATCTGCTTATCATTTGCATATGGTGATCTAGGCACATATACACACCTCTGGGCAAATTAAGATGGCAGGCGGCTGCGTTTCGCTAGCAAGGTGATACGCAGGGCACCCCAAAAGCACAGTTTTAGCAGAATATTATGGGGGGAGGAGAAGGCAGCAGGTTTCAGAGCCCTCTAGACTACCCACCGCTAGGGCTGAGCGATATATAACCAAAAACCAGTTTCAAGTCCATATTATAAGACAGTATTGGTTTCAGAATTTTTGGTATATATTGTAAATCACCATGTGTTTGTGTGCTGTGCAAAATTTACGATGCGGGGGAAAACCGTGAAGCCTCTACCTGGCTCCACCCTTATTTCAGACATGGTGATATATCAGTATATTGCGATGTTTAGCTGGTGTTAAATAGGGTTATCAGATGTCCCCGTTTCCCGGGGACAGTCCCCAGATTTGCGACTAAGTCCCTGGACAAATTGCATCCCCGGAATGTCCCCGGATTTCATCTAATGTCCCCGGGAAACGCAGCCGCGGCAGTCTCAGCAGCCCGGAGCAGTTGGCTCTGGCTGGCTTCAGGAGCTGCCCAGAAGTCCCCATCTGATGTGACACGGCAGCTAAAAAAGCCAATGCAATTCTGGGCTGCATCAATAGGAGTATAGCATCTAGATCAAGGGAAGTAATAGTGCCACTGTATTCTGCTCTGGTCAGACTTCACCTGGAGTACTGTGTCCAGTTCTGGGCACCACAGTTCAAGAAGGACACTGACAAACTGGAACGGGTCCAGAGGAGGGCAACCAAAATGGTCAACGGCCTGGAAACGATGCCTTATGAGGAACAGCTAAGGGAGCTGGGCATGTTTAGCCTGGAGAAGAGGAGGTTAAGGGGTGATATGATAGCCATGTTCAAATATATAAAAGGATGTCACATAGAGGAGGGAGAAAGGTTGTTTTCTGCTGCTCCAGAGAAGCGGACACGGAGCAATGGCTCCAAACTACAAGAAAGAAGATTCCACCTAAACATTAGGAAGAACTTCCTGACAGTAAGAGCTGTTTGACAGTGGAATTTGCTGCCAAGGAGTGTGGTGGAGTCTCCTTCTTTGGAGGTCTTTAAGCAGAGGCTTGACAACCATATGTCAGGAGTGCTCTGATGGTGTTTCCTGCTTGGCAGGGGGTTGGACTCGATGGCCCTTGTGGTCTCTTCCAACTCTATGATTCTATGATGGTGGTGCAGGGGCTCTAAGACGCAGCTTCTGGGCTGCCTCCGCCTTCCCTGACCCCAGCAAGTAAGCTGTGAAGGGAGGCTTCACGCTGCCTATTGGAGCAGCTTCCCAACTCCTACTTGCACAAGCAGGAGGGTTCAGGGATCTCTCAGGTAGGCAAAGGGAAGCCTCCCTTCTCAGCTGAGGGATCCCCGCCCCCTCCTGCTTGCACGCAAGTAGGAATGGGATTGGGGCTGCTCCAATGGGAAGGGAGGCATCGTGCTGGCCTAGCCTCACCACCGCTGCTCTCAACCCTCCTTCTCCGCCTTCCATGCCTGACCCACCGCGCATTGCTTCTCCACCGCCACCAAAGAACCAACAACTTGGGCTGTCCAGGCTCATGGAAGAAAGAGATAGAAGCCTCGGAGGAAGGGGAAACGTGGTTTTTGAGGTCAAGGCAGCAGTCGCCCCTCTGCCACCGCCATTGCTGCAGCATCAACGTCCCAAACATGTAGTATTTATTTATTTAGTCCCTGGATTCATTGAAAAAAATCTGGTAACCTTATGTTAAAAACCAGGTCCCTCCCAGGCCTTCCCACCAACCACGCCCCCGTACTTTCCCATTCCTGCTGGCATTCCCCAAAATCTCCAGGTGCCTTTGCGGCGCCCTGAGCAAAGTGTGTTTGCCCCCTCCGGCAGGTACGCCATCCTGACCCCAGAGACGTGGCCCAGGTGGCAGGGAGATGAGCGCCAGGGGGTCCAGCACTTGCTGCGGTCCGTCAACATGGACGCGGATCAGTACCAGATGGGCCGCTCCAAGGTTTTCGTCAAGAACCCCGAGTCGGTAAGCAGAACGCTCTGGTGTCGGAGGATCTGGGACTTGGGTTCGGGTTTGGCTGTTGTGTAAGCCAGGTTGCACGATCCGGACAGCCTTGCTTTTTTTTGCTACTCCCCCGTTTCGCCTGAATCCACTAGGCTACACTCCCCCTGTGCCCACTCTGCTCCAGTCTGTGGCCATCCTGGCTGGGGGCTGGAGTCTGGAGGAAGAGGAGGAAGAGGCAGCTCAGGCAAGTGAAGCTGCTTCCCAACTTTCTAATAATAATAATAATAATATTTATATGCCACGCATCTGACTGGGTTCCCCAGCCACTCTGGGCAGCTTCCAATAAATTAAAACACAGTAATACATCCAACTTTAAAAACTTCCCAATACAGGGCTGCCTTCAGATGTCTTCTAAAAGACAGATAGTTGTTTATTTCCTTGACATGTGGTGGGAGGGTGTTCCACAGGGCAGGTGCCACCACCAAGAAGCCCCTCTGCCTGGTTCCCTGTAGCCTCACTTCTTACAGTGAGGGAACCGCCAGAAGGCTCTCAGAGCTGGACCTCGGTGTCCGGGCTGAACGATGGGGTTGGAGACGCTCCTTCATATATAAAGGGCCAAGGCTGTTTAGGACTTTAGCACCAACACTCTGAATTGTGCCCAGAAATGTACTGGGAGGCAGTGTCGATCTTTCAGGACTGGTGTTATATGGTCCCATCAGCTGCTCCCAGTCCCCAGTCTGGCAGCCGCATTCTGGATTAGTTTCAGTTTCTGAGTCACCTTCAAAGGTAGCCCCGCACAGAGCACATTGCAGAGGTCCAAGCGGGGGATAACCAGAGCATGGACCACTCTGGTGAGACAGTCTGTGGGCAGGGAGGGTCTCAGCCTGCATACCAGATGAAGCTAAATCCCCTCTTCTCTGGGGCTATTTTTGAGCAATCAGAGACTCTGTCTGTGTGAAGCCAGCCTCTCCTCCGCCCTTTTCATGCCTCTCCTGGTTCTGGGAGACAGCAGGGAGGGGAGCTTCTCGCAGCAGGAGGCTCTTCACCATCTCTGCCTCTTGTCCTCCCTCAACTCCTGCTCCAGCTTCTGCCTCCAATTCTGGACTGCTCTCTTCCACTGAGTCTCCCTGCTCACTAAGCCCTGTTACATCTTCCACTTCTGACACCTCCCCATCCAAGTCTTCTCCCTCATTGTCTTCCCACCCACCCCTCTCCCCAGGCTCTGAGCCTCCCTCCCTTGGGGGTCCCCCGGCTGGTTCCTCCCACCACTTATCTGCATCCAACTCGTCCCTGAGAGCATCCTAGCATATTTTGCTGGAGCCATGCCAATGCCCAAGACTCGCATTACCAACAGAAATAAATCTGGGCATCAGCCACCGCTAAGTGGAAGACATCTTGGATTTGGGTGGAGCAGGGGGGAAGTTCAAAGGGAAGAGGGAATGGGTTCCTCCCCACCCTCGGTTAGTTTTGGATAGATTGCCTTCTGACACAATCCTTTAGTTCTGTTTCGCTCTCCCTCCCACCTTCATCGCCACTCAGCTCTTTCTGCTAGAGGAGATGCGGGAACGGAAGTTTGACGGATACGCCCGGGTAATCCAGAAAGCTTGGCGGCGCCACATCGCGATCCGGAAATACGAGCAGATGCGGGAGGAAGGTAAGGGGTGTGCACAGACACCCCAATGTTTCAGGGAGGGTGGAGAGAGAAGCAGGGTGGTGATGATGATGATGAGAGAGAGAGAGAGAGAGAGAGAAGGTCATTTATCTCCCTTTTCCACCACCCTGAAGAAGGCCTTTAAAGCAGTTTACAGCCATTTTAACCGTTGTTGCGATTGTTGAGCTATCAACGCCCCTCCAGCTTAGCATCATTTAAGAGGACAAGGTCTCTGCCCCAAGGACTTTACAATCTAATTACATTTCATCCAGGTGGTTGGAGGGAGGAAATAATAATAATAATAATAATAATAATAATATTATTATTATTATTATTTATACCCTGCCCATCTGGGCAGCTCCCAATTGAATATTTAAAACACAATACAGCATTAAACATTAAAAACTTCCCTAAACAGGCCTTCAGATGTCTTTTAAAAGTAGGTTTGTTGCTTATTTCCTTGACAAATGCTGGGAGGGCGTTCCACAGGGCGGGTGCCACCACCGAGAAGGCCCTCTGCCTGGCTCTCTGTAACCTCACTTCTCGCAGGGAGGGAACCACCAGAAAGCCCTCTGTGCTGGACCTCAGTCTCCTGGCAGAACGATGGGGGTGGAGATGCTCCTTCAGGTATACAGGGCTGAGGCCATTAATCATCATCATCATCATCATCTGGTCAGAAAGACGAGCACATTATGTAAGCTTAAGAGACTAGCCCCTTGCGGTTTTAACTTTGCCTGTGTGTTTGTAGAACTGGTCAGAAAGATGAGCAGAGTGTGCAGTCTTCAGGACTAGCACCTCGGCTTTTCAATTTTGCCTGTGTGCTTTTAAAGCTGGCCAGAAGCACAAGCTCAGTATGCAGCCTTAAGGACTAACGCCGTGCATTTCAAATTTTGTCCATGTGGTTTTAAAACTGGTCAGAAACACGCACAAGGGTATGCAGTCTTAAGGTCTAGCTCCTTGCCTTTTTCATTTTGACCAAGGCTAGGTCTGCCTGGCCGCTTTTCAAACCGGCCTCTTCTTTTTCTCCCAACCCCGAAGCATCTCACATCCTGTACAACTTCAAAGAGAGGCGGCGCAACAGCATCAACCGGAACTTCGTGGGGGACTATTTGGGCATGGAAGAAAAGCCTGAGCTGCGCCAGTTCTTGGCCAGGAGGGAACGGGTCGATTTTGCCGACTCCGTCACCAAATACGACAGGCGCTTTAAGGTAAGGTGGAGGTTTCCCCTTCCAACTCCTTTATCCAGAGTCCTGCCTTTCCATTGGCACTGAAATGTTCACAAACGTCACCTCTGTTTTACCTTGCCGATGTTCTGTGCAAGGCAGATCGGAGCGTTTAATCCCTATTTCACAGATGGGGAAGACCGAGGGAGAATGGGATGCTTAAGAGCCACTCAGTCAGTTTCACGTGAGATTCGAACTCTGGACTTCCTTGTTCATAGCTGAAATTTTTGCCCAGTACATATTGGTTTTTGAGTTTAGGGGGAAGGTGGGCAAGGGCAGGGGACACATGCTCCCTTTGAGAGGTCGTGGCAACCAACTTCTCCTCCTCATCATCAGCCCATCAAGAGGGACTTCATCCTGACTCCCAAATACCTCTACATGATCGGCCGGGAGAAGGTGAAAAAGGGTCCTGAGAAAGGTCAGATCCGAGAGGTCCTGAAGAAGAAAGTGGAGGTCCAGGCTGTCAACAGAGTGTCCCTCAGGTGAGATGCCACATTGTTTGTTTGGGCCACTTCCCCTCTTCGTTGTTGTTTAGTCGTTTAGTCATGTCCGCCTCTTCATGACCCCCTGGACCAGAGCACGCCAGGCACTCCTGTCTTCCACTGCCTCCCGCAGTTTGGTCAAACTCATGCTGGTAGCTTTGAGAACACTGTCCCACCATCTCGTCTTCTGTTGTCCCCTTCTCCTTGGGCCCTCCATCTTTCCCAACATCAGGGTCTTTTCCAGGGAGTCTTCTCTTCTCATGAGGTGGCCAAAGTCTTGGAGCCTCAGCTTCACGATCTGTCCTTCCAGTGAGCACTCAGGGCTGATTTCCTTCAGAATGGAGAGGTTTGATCTTCTTGCAGTCCATGGGACTCTCGAGAGTCTCCTCCAGCACCAGAATTCAAAAGCATCCATTCTTCGGTGATCAGCCTTCTTTATGGTCCAGCTCTCACTTCCATACATCACGACTGGGAAAACCATGGCTTTAACTATACGGACCTTTGTTGGCAAGGTGATGTCTCTGCTTTTTAAGATGCTGCCCAGGTTTGTCATTGCTTTTCTCCCAAGAAACAGGCGCCTTTTAATTTCGTGGCTGCTATCACCATCTGCAGTGATCATGGAGCCCAAGAAAGTAAAATCTCTCACTGCCTCCATTTCTTCCCCTTCTATTTGCCAGGAGGTGATGGGACCAGTGGCCATGATCTTAGTTTTTTTGATGTTGAGCTTCAGACCATATTTTGCGCTCTCCTCTTTCACCCTCAATAAAAGGTTCTTTAATTCCTCCTCACTTTCTGCCATCAAGGTTGTGTCATCTGCATATCTGAGGTTGTTGATATTTCTTCCGGCGATCTTAATTCCGGCTAGGGATTCATCCAGCCCAGCCTTTCGCATGATGAGTTACTTTCCCTCTAAGCCACCTCTAAGCATCTTCCCTGAAAACTGAAGCAAGAATCTAGTCCTCATTGTTTTGAACAAAGGGTTGATTTAAACAGGAAGCTGAGTTGTAGAACTCGGAAGGACCCCCAAGAGTCATCTAGCACAACCCCCGGAAACGCAGTAATCTTTTGCCCAATGTGGGGCTCAAACCCACAATCCTCCGATTCAGAGAATTGAAATGGAATGGTCCTCTGCTCCGCACTTGGCCATCTCAGGGTCAGAGGGACTCCCCGCCACTCTCCCTCTCGTCTCACCCGCTTCCTCCCTCTCCCAAGAGGACTAACGCCTTCTTTTCTCTGGCTGTTTCCTGTTTTGTTTTGTTTCTCCGGGGTGGGGCGACCACAGCACGAGGCAAGACGATTTCTTTGTCCTCCACGAAGCCGAGGCCGACACGTTCTTGGAATCCATCTTCAAGACGGAGCTCATCAGCCTCCTCTGCAAGCGCTACGAAGAGGCGACCCGCAGCAAACTCCTCCTGAACTTCAACGACACGTAAGCGGGACGGCCAGCGACACACACAAGCACACAAACTGCCGCTTTCCCAAAGTGTTGCAGGAAAATGGACCCAGTTTCCCTCCTCAGCCCAACTCAGAACCCCTCTAAAACAGCAGTAGCGTTTTCCACAATATGCATTAGGTGAAAAGTATGATATTATGCGGGACGTGGGTGGTGCTGTGGGTTAAACCACAGAGCCTAGGACTTGCTGATCAGAAGATCGGCGGTTCGAATACCTGCGACGGGGTGAGCTCCCGTTGCTCGGTCCCTGCTCCTGCCAACCTAGCAGTTTGAAAGCACATCAAAGTGCAAGTAGATAAATAGGTACCGCTCTAGCAGGAAGGTAAACGGCGTTTCCGTGTGCTGCTCTGGCTCGCCAGAAGCGGCTTAGTCCTGCTGGCCACATGACCCGGAAGCTTTACGCCGGCTCCCTCAGCCAATAAAGCGAGATGAGCGCCACAACTTCAGAGTCGTCTGCGACTGGATCAAATGGTCAGGGGTCCCTTTACCTTTATGATATTATGCAGCATATTAAAGGAATATTTATAAAAACAGCACGGGAGGGAACATGGGAAGTCTTATTATTATTATTATTATTATTATTATTATTATTATTGTTATTATTATTATTTATTTGTTACCCGCCCATTTGGCTGGGTTTCCCCAGCCACTCTGGGCGGCTTCCAACAAAGATTAAAAATACATTAAAACCTCACACATTAAAAACTTCCCTGAGCAGGGCTGCCTTCAGATGTCTTCTAAATGTCAGGTAGTTGTTTATCTCTTTGACATCTGGTGGGAGGGCGTTCCACAGGGCAGGCGCCACCACCGAGAAGGCCCTCTGCCTGGTTCCCTGTAGTTTTGCTATAAGAGAAATGTGTGACAAATTTGAAGTCCGAATTCAATTGGTTAAAGCAAGGGTCAGCAACCTTTTTCAGCTGTGGGCCAGTCCACTGTCCCTCAGTGGGGGACCGGACTATATCTTTTTTTGGGGGGGGAATGAACGAATTCCTATGCCCCACAAATAACCCAGAGATGCATTTTAAATAAAAGGACACATTCTACTCATGTAAAAACACGCTGATTCCCGGACTGTCCGCAGGCCGGATTCAGAAGGCGATTGGGCCGGATCTGGTCCTTGGGCCTTAGTTTGCCTACACCTGGGTTAAAGTTATGAAAATCTAATAAGAATCTTAGAGAGGGAGATAAACCAAGAACCAAACCTGCCTTACCACCGCATCAGTCCATGGTGTGTTACTGGCACTGGCTGGCAGCAGCTCTCCCAGTTCTCAGAATCAGAGAATTGAAGAGTTGGGAGGGACCCTGAGGGTCATCTAGCCCAACCCCCTGTAGTGCGGGGAGTCTCAGACAGGGAGTTTCCCCGAGCACTGCTTGGAGATGCTGCAGAGGGAATCTGGGGCCAACACAAATCCAGAGCAGAGTCCTTAAGATGGTTGGGTGACGCCTTGCACAACTCGTGCCGCTAAGCTGGTGCCAAACATCTTGCTCTGCTTCCCTTTGGACCACATCCATGAGGCCAAGAGACTTTTGGAGTTGGGCTAGATGACCCACAGGGTCCCTTCCAACTCTATGATTCCATGAAAAGGGAGAGGGTTCTTTTTTTCTAAAGGTTGTCTAGTGACTTATCTCCTTGGCTTGGGGGCCACATAACTCCTTACCCTCCAACACTTCTTTGACGAAAATAGGGAGATCCTAAGGAATAGTGAGGGGCTGTGAGGGACACGGGTGGCACTGTGGGTTAAACCACAGAGCCTAGGGCTTGCCGATCAGAAGGTCAGTGGTTCGAATCCCTGCGACGGGATGAGCTCCCGTTGCTCAGTCCCTGCTCCTGCCAACCTAGCAGTTCGAAAGCACATCAAGGTGCAAGTAGATAAATAGGTACCACTCTGGTGGGAAGGTAAACGGCGTTTCCATGCGCTGCTCTGGTTCGCCAGAAGCGGCTTAGTCATGCTGGCCACATGACCCGGAAGCCGGCTCCCTCGGCCAATAAAGTGAGATGAGCGCCGCAGCCCCAGAGTTGGTCACGGCTGGACCTAATGGTCAGGGGTCCCTTTACCTTTACCTTTAAGGAATAGTGGGACATTCCTGGGTCAAGTCAGAAACCAGGATGGCTTCTGTAAATCCGGGACTGTCCGGGGAAAACGGTCACTGGGAGGGTCTGCAATTGCGGCCTCCTTTTGGTGGGGTGGGGTCGGCACGTCCTGAGTTATCTGTTTAGCTGTTTTTAATATTTTTATTGGATGTTCTTAATAGGTCCAAACTGCAAGTCACTTTGGATGTGAGAGAAGCAATGAACAAATAAGGTTTTTGTGGATCTAATCGTTTCCGCCCCCTCTCCTTCTCTCTGTCCCTCAGACTACAGTTCCGTGTGAAGAAAGAAGGGTGGGGAGGAGGGGGCACCCGGACGGTGTCGTTCGTGAGTGGACAGGGCGACGTGGCAGCCCTCAAAGCAAGCGGCAAGACTCTGACCATATCCATCGGGAGCGGCCTCCCCAAGAACTCCAGTAAGCTGGGGCTCAGTGTGGGATTTCCTTATACAGAGCTGCCTTCAGGTGTCTTCTGAAAGTCAGATAGCTGTTTATCTCCTTGGCATCTGTGTTTCACAGGGAGGGCGCCACCACCGAGAAGGCCCTCTGACTGGTTCCCTGTAGCCTCGCTTCTTGCAGGGAGGGAACCACCAGAAGGCCCTTGGAGATGGACGATGGGATTGGAGACGCTCCTTCATGGCCAGTTCCGTTTAGGGCTTCAAAGTCCAGCACCAACACTTCGAATGGTGCTCAGAAACGTACTGAGAGCAGGTCTTTCAGGACCAGTGTTATATGTTCTCGGCGGTCACTCCCAGTCACCAGCGTTCTGGGTTGGTTGTCGTTTCCTGTAACTTCGCTTCCTGCAGTGAGGGAACCACCAGAAGGCCCTCGGCGCTGGACCTCAGTGTCCGGGCTGAACGATGGGGGTGGAGACGCTCCTTCAGGGATAGAGGGCCAAGGCTGTTTAGGACTTTAGAAGTCAGCACCAACACTCTGAATTGTGCCCAGAAATGTACTGGGAGGCAGTGTAGATCTTTCAGGACTGGTCTTATATGGTCCCATCAGCTTCTCCCAGTCTGGCAGCCACATTCTGGATTAGTTTCACTTTCTGAATCACCTACAAAGGTAGCCCCATGGAGAATGCATTGCAGTAGTCCCAGCAGGAGATAACCAGATCATGGACCACTCTGGTGAGACAGGGAACAAGCAAGGAGGGTCTCATCCAGCACACCAGATGGAACTGGTAGACAGCTGCCCTGGAGGCAGAATTGACCTGTGCCTCTATGGACAGCTGTGAGTCCAAAATGACTCCCAGGCTGCGCACCTGGTCCTTTAGGGACACAATTACCCCATTCAGGACCAGGAAGTCCCCCACACCTGCCCGCCCCTTGTCCCCCCAAAACAGCACTTCTGTCTTGTTGGGATTCAACGTCAATCCGTTGACCACCATCCATCCTCCAGGCGCTCACACAGGACCTTCACTTCCTTCACTGGTTCCGATTTAAAAGAGAGGTAGGGCTGGGTACGATCCGCATGACTCGCACCCCTTTGCAGAATTTTATCCCAATTCCAGGCCAAGGTGAATGTGAAATCTCTTCCTCTCTTCCTCCAGAGCCAACCCGGAAAGGGGCCCTTCAAAGCAGAGGTCGCCACAAGCAGGTAACGCCATCGCGAGCCGCCCCGTCAGCCCCCAGAGGTAAGCCTGGCCAATGATGCTTCTTGGCGGAAGGGAGAAAAATGCACATTCAACATGGGAGTCCAGCTCCCAGCAGCCAGCATGGTCAATGGTCCAGGGGGTTCTGCAAAGTGGAGTCCTGGAACATCCAGAAAACCACGGAATTGCCCATTTCTGATCTAAGGGTAGAGGATAAAGTACCATTTTGCTAACCCATTTTGCGGGGTTACCTTGTCTCACATAGACTAGCTGGGAATTTCAAGCTGCATTCTTCCTCCATGAGGTCTAGAAACCTGCCCTCTAATTTTTATTGGCCTGGATGAAAGCTCAGATTCGCTCGACATGTTTTCTTTAAGCTGTTTTTAATACTGAAGTTTAAATCGCTGTGACCCACCCTGGGGCCTGTTTGTGAAGGGTGGGTAAAAAAATGTGGCTTGTTTTTATTATGTAATTTGTACTTTTATATTGTGATTTTTTGACTGCGGGAGGCAGTGGAAGACAGGAGTGCCTGGCGTGCTCTGGTCCATGGGGTCACGAAAATTGTGATTTTATGTTGTAACTGCCCTGAGACCTGCAGGTATAGGGTAGCACACAAATTTTAATAACAATAATAATAGGGGCATTACTAATAATTGGAGCATTCATCACAATGTAACTCGCCTGTGGTGAGCTGACAGTTTGCTCCAGGCGACTAGGCAACGAACGGCTCAGGTTGTACGCAGCTGAGCAAAACTAGCACGAGACTCTGCAGTTTATTTGCTAAGGCTTCTGTAACGCCTCCTGTTTAGGGGCGCCCCCTCAAGGTACATGCAGGAACGGAGCGCCGCAATTTGCACGCAGCACCAGGTCCCAGGAACAGACCTACAGCGCCCCCAAGAGGCCTGGACAAGTGCCCCCGGCCAGCGCTCTCCCCAGACAAGGAATGACGCGGCGGGCAAAGGCGAGGACGCCCTCGGACCACAACATGGAGTTCCTCAACGTTCCAGACCAGGGAATGGCAGGGTATGTGTTGATTTTGAAACCTATCACCTGCCCCAGGGTGCCCTATGTGAGGAAAGCTGTTTCCCTCCCCCTTTGCTGGCAATATTATTATTAAAAGGTAAAGGGACCCCTGACCATTAGGTCCAGTCGCGGACAACTCTGGGGTTGCGGTGCTCATCTCGCTTTATTGGCTGAGGGAGCCGGCATGCAGCATCTGGGTCATGTGGCCAGCATGACTAAGCCACTTCTGGCGAACCAGAGCAGCGCATGGAAACGCCATTTACCTTCCCGCTGGAGCGGTACCTATTTATCTACTTGCACTTTGACATGCTTTCGAACTGCTAGGCTGGCAGGAGGTGGAACAGAGCAACGGGAGCTCACCCCGTCGTGGGGATTCGAACTGCCGACCTTCTGATCGGCAAGTCCTAGGCTCTGTGGTTTAACCCACAGCGCCACCTGTGTCCCTAATATTATTATTATTATTATTATTATTATTATTATTATTATTTGCAAACCGCTTGGAGGTTTTACTTACGATCAAGAAGCAAAAGATAGATTTTGATAACAAAACCATAAGGGCTAGAGTCATGGGCATGGGGTTGGTTTGAATATTAAACTGAACTTATTGGGAACCATAAGAATCAACTCCTAGGGTCTGAGGTCCCTTGGCCCCTCCACATTTTTGTTTTTATTTTGCCAAATAATTTTTATTAGTTTTAACAAATCGATACCCAATTACATCAAATTTAACAGTTTTTCCATTGACTTTCCACTCTTCGTCGTCCACGTGTTTCATCTTTCCTCAAATTACTGCTTTATATCAGCCATTTATTTCCAATTCACATTCTGTTCCTTATATTTAATCTTCAGTTCCAGATTTCAAAATTTATTTTCCCCCTCCCTTTCCCCTTCTCCCTCAGCTGTCTATTTATCAATCCCTGCTTGTATAATTACTTATTTCCTTAAAAAGAAAAACAGAAAGAAATCAAATGAGGTTCCTCTGGCCCTTGCCTCTCCACCTTAAATCATTACTTGTATAGACCCAGATGGGCTGGGTAAAAACAATAAAATTATTATTATTTCTATATTATGTTTTTCTTTTCATCTTGCTTGTGTGATTATCTGGATCTGTCTTTTCATCTGTTGTTCCACCTTTTATTTTTTCCCCCAATTTTTTTTAATTGATTTTCCACATTTATTACAAAATGACATACATAACAAAACACACAACAACAAAAAACACACTACAATACAATAAAATTAAACACAGAGAAAAATTATTTCTTCAAATACCTAATTCTCTTAACATTGATAACTGACTTCCTCGATTCCCCTCTAACTGAATTTCATTATATCACCTTTATAACAGTTCTCCAAGTTCATATTTCTAATAATATTAACTCCTTTCATTTACTAACCTCTTCTCCTTTATTAATATTCTAATCCTTAATATTTACTACCCCATATCCTTATTCAACCCCTAAGCCTATTTGTTACTTCCAAGGATTTTCTATTTATCTTATATTACAATATTTAGCTAAACATTCTTTAAATTTCTTGTTGTTCCTCCTTTTATATCCGCTCCTGCCCTGCCAAATATTTGAGGGTCCCAAAAAAGCTGATGGGCATTGCTATCCAAATTGTTTGCAGTGTGCCGCATCATGTGATCATTTATGTGGGGCAGGGCTTACCTGGGCCCCCCAATATTTCATTCAATTGGGCACCCGTCGGAAAAGCAGGATTCTGTGCCCAATGCCATATTCTGTTCCCCTGTGTCATCCTGCAGATGGGATCAGCCCAGTAGGTGGAAACATCTCTGGTGCCCTGCAGAATTCGAACCCAGAGCTGCAAGCACCGCCTGCCGACTCACTTCCGCCTCTTTTTAACAGGACACAGAGGAAGCGGAGCATCAGCCAGAAACCCCCTCCGGCCGTGGGGAGGCCCAAGCCGCAGCCGAAGGCTTCCGGGCCACGATGCCGCGCTCTGTACCAATACGTTGGGCAGGATGTGGATGAGATCAGCTTCAACGCGGGCGACGTGATAGATATATTGATGGAAGGTAGGTCTGCAATGCGGTCTGTGACTCACGCAAACAAGGAGTGAGGAAGCTGTGGTTTTGCACGGCAGAAATGCACATTTCTCTTGGGGGAGGTACAGGTGGGTCTGAGGTCAGCCATAGGGCAGGTGGGCAGTGGCAAAAGTGTGCAGGGCTGCCCCCTTCTTCTGAAGCCGTCTCCCCACCAGACACCCTTTCCGCTCTCTCTGCCACTTTCGTACCCTCCAATGTTTCTCTGATGAAAGTAGGGACATCCTATTCCTGCATTATTATTATTATTATTATTATTATTATTATTATTATTATTCCCTGTCCATCTTACTGGGTTGTCCCAGCCACTCTGGGCAGCTTCCAGCCATATAAAAACATAATAAAACATTAAGGTAAAGGTAAAGGGACCGCTGACCATTAGGTCCAGTCGTGGCCGACTCTGGGGTTGCGGCACTCATCTCGCTTTACTGGCCGAGGGAGCCGGCATACAGCTTCCGGGGTGTGGCCAGCATGAAAAAGCCACTTCTGGTGAACCAGAGCAGCGCACGGAAATGCTGTTTACCTTTCCGCCAGAGCGGTACCTATTTATCTACTTGCACTTGACGTGCTTTCGAACTGCTGGGTTGGCAGGAGCAGGGACCGAGGAACAGGAGCTCACACCGCCATGGGGATTCAAACCGCCGACCTTCTGATTGGCAAGTTCTAGGCTCTGTGGTTTAACCCTCAGCGCCACCCGTGTCCCTTAATAAAACATTAAACATTAACAAACTTCCGTATCCAGGGCTGCCTTCAGATGTCTTCTAAAGGTTGTATATTTCTCCGATGGAAATAGGGACGACCTAAGGAAAAGCTGGGGACACGGGTGGCGCTGTGGGTTAAACCACAGAGCCTAGGACTTGATGATTGCAAGGTCGGCGGTTCGAATCCCCACGGCGAGGTGAGCTCCCGTCATTCGGTCCCAGCTCCTGCCCACCTAGCAGTTCGAAAGCAGCCCTAAGTGCAAGTAGATAAATAGGGACCGCTTTCTAGGGGGAAGGTAAATGGTGTTTCCGTGTGCGGCGCTGGTGCTGGCTCGCCAGATGCAGCTTCGTCACGCTGGCCACGTGACCCGGAAGTGTCTTCGGACAGCGCCGGCTCCCGGCCTCTTGAGCAAGATGAACGCGCAACCCTAGAGTCTGGCAAGACTGGCCCGTACGGGCAGGGGTACCTTTTTAAGGAAAAGCTGAACATTCTGGGATCAAATCAGAAACCAGGACAGCCTCTGAAAATCCAGGACTGTCCCTGGAAAGTAGGGACCCTTGGAGGGACTGTAGAATGATCCTGTTTTCATCAGAGAAATGTTGGAGCATATGCACGTAGCTAGGGCAGTGGAGGAGAGCAAAAAAAGGCTAGATTTCAAGAGATGGTTTTTATACAGCAGCTGTTTCAACAAAGCAGGGGTGGAGGGCGGCACGTGGGGTTAACAAGCAACACAAACACCTTGTCATATATTATTATTATGTTTTCGCAGACCCCTCCGGATGGTGGAAAGGCCGGCTTCATGGGAGAGAAGGCCTCTTCCCCGGGAATTATGTTCAGAAGATCTGAGCAACGCTCCATCCTGTGGCCCAGCGCCCAAGCAGGGCAGTAAACAGGCCAGATCATACGAAACCAGCTCTTGAAACAGAGAGCTTGCGTCATGCGCAAGGAACCCCTGCCACATGCGTTGCAAAGCACATGGAGTCAGAAACTGCCTCCTTGCCGCTGTTTCCAAAACTGCAAACGCTTTGGCATGTGGGGTTATTTTTCAGCAAAGGCAACCTTTGCACCCCAGCACTCATTGTGTTGATATTCCTTGCTGTTCTGGTGCTATCTAAAAGGGTATGGCAAGTAGGTTTTTTTTTAAAGGGATATGAGTTATCGAGGCATGCTGGCGGAGCATTGCACAATGACCGCCTTGATGTGTTCTCTGCACAATGTTGCGATGCTTCTGAGGGCGGCGGCGGGGGGGGGGAGGCAGGGAGGCCCAGGAAGGAATTAAAAAAGCCGTTTCGAAATGCACATTGTCTTCCTCGTAGTGTCTGTTTAGGGTGCAAGCACGCTCATTCAAAGGAGGGGACATGGGCATAGCCAAGGGAGCAGCTGCCCCCCACATCAAGTAATACTTAACTAAAAGTAGAAATAATGAGAATATTGGGAACTGAAATCCTTGCTGAGTTCAAATGCAAGTAATTTAAAAGGAAGTAATTTAAAACAACAGTTGTTGAGACATTTCATTCCAAATCTGCTAAACAGAGCCAGGCAGAGGAGGGGGATGGGTGGGGGGCCTGCAGCCCCCTAACCTAAATCTGGCTATGCTCATGGTTCAGAATAGCGGTTTGCAAAGCCCGCCCAAGAAGATCACGAGGCAATCAAGATTCAAAACGGTAAACATCCATCACAATTTATTTAAAATCTAATTGGAACTATTTAGTTGAATGAATTCAACAGAACAAATGGGACTTAGAAGCGTGGAATCGTTCGACCAGTGTCATTCTAACCTAGAGGTTCAGGTTTGCATTGGCCTTTATTTCTATGATTATGATTCATTGGGGTTGGAGCCAGCATTTTGCTCCATCAGATTGGGCAAAAAAAATGAGAGGCACAAATACAAGATGGGTGACACCTGGCTTGAGAGCAGTACATGTGAAAAGGATCTAGGAGTCTTGGTTGACCACAAACTTGACATGAGCCAACAGTGTGACGCGGCAGCTAAAAAAGCCAATGCAATTCTGGGCTGCATCAATAGGAGTATAGCATCTAGATCAAGGGAAGTAATAGTGCCACTGTATTCTGCTCTGGTCAGACCTCACCTGGAGTACTGTGTCCAGTTCTGGGCACCACAGTTCAAGAAGGACACGGACAAACTGGAACATGTCCAGAGGAGGGCAACGAAAATGGTCAAAGGCCTGGAAACGATGCCTTATGAGGAAGGGCTAAGGGAGCTGGGCATGTTTAGCCTGGAGAAGAGGAGGTTAAGGGGTGATATGATAGCCATGTTCAAATATATAAAAGGATGTCACATAGAGGAGGGAGAAAGGTTGTTTTCTGCTGCTCCAGAGAAGCAGACACGGAGCAATGGTTCCAAACTACAAGAAAGAAGATTCCACCTAAACATTAGGAAGAACTTCCTGACAGTAAGAGCTGTTCAACAGTGGAATTTTCTGCCAAGGAGTGCGGTGGAGTCTCCTTCTTTGGAGGTCTTGAAGCAGAGGCTTGACAACCATATGTCAGGAGTGCTCTGATGGTGTTTCCTGCTTGGCAGGGGGTTGGACTCGATGGCCCTTGTGGTCTCTTCCAACTCTGTGATTCTATGATTCTATTCTATGATTCTATGAGCTTTAGCATAGAATTGTAGAGCTGGAAGGGACCCCCAAGGGTCATCTAGTCCAACCCCTGCAATGCAGGAATCTCAACTAAAGCATCCATGACAGATGGCCATCTAAACTCTAAAAACATCTACATCCCTTTAATTTTCGGCTTGGGCAAGATGTGTTCAAAACATTGCCCCCTTTCCTTCTGGCTCAGAGATAGGGCACCTCAGGCGTTGGGGACAACTGGCGTCCTGCAGACCTTCCTCTCTGGCCCTGGACACTCTCCCCAGCCCCGCCTCACTTTCCTTGAGTGCTTTTAGCTTTGACAGAATGTGACAATGAACTGCAGCAACACCTCTTGCTGGTCTGGGTAGGCTCAGTAGACTAGCATGGGTAGGCAAACTAAGGCCCGGGGGCCGAATCCGGCCCAATCGCCTTCAAACGGTCCAGGAATCAGTTTTTTTACACGAGTAGAATGTGCTCTTTTATTCAAAATGCATCTCTGGGTTATTTGTGGGGCCTGCCTGGTGTTTTTATATGAGTAGATCGTGTGCTTTTTATTTAAAATGCATCTCTTGGGTTATTTGTGGGGCATAGGAATTAATCCCCCCCCCCAAAAAAAAATATAGTCCGGCCCCCCTACAAGGCCTGAGGGACAGTGGACCAGCTCCCTGCTGAAAAAGTTTGCTGACCCCTGCGGTACAGAATAGAGTTATCCTGCTGGTCAGATAACCTTTTAATTTTTGGCCCCACTCACCACTGTCAGCAATTCCCTAAAAGGTAGCTCTAAGGTTGAAAAAGTTTCTCCACCTGTTATTTTTTTGCACCTGCCTTAAGGTTTCCAGCAGGTTGGGGTGGACCTATCCTAAGTTTAGTTGTGGTGCCGATAATGCCAAGCTTGCAGGTTTGATCATCTTATGGGACAACTGCAGTGTCCCAACTCTACAATTCTGTTTACTTACTTATGCTACAAAGTCGCTTCAATGCTTATCTTGTGAGCAGTGTACGTACGTGACCCTTAGGTAAAGACCACAGTGGCAAGCATTTTGCCTTGGCGTCCAATTTGTCTGTGTAGACAATGCTCAGCTAGGTGGATCCATGGTTTGCTGCAGTGTAACTGGCAAAAGTAGACTGTCTTGAGATGGGAACACAGGATGGGGGTTTTTTAACAAAGACTCTGGCAAGGGGCTGCATTACAGGGTATAAAACCAGCCGCTACCTAGGATTAAAGGAACGGAGTTGAGAAGCCAGGGGTTGGGACTTCTCATAGCAACCAGCTCAACCGAGGTGAGGAGACATGGTAGAGAAATGAGAATGCAGAGACATGCACATTCCCTACAGCTGCTTCTCTGGACTGCTGCAACAACTCAAACACCAGTCCCAATTTGAGGTTACCAGGCACTAGGGCTGGGCGGTATCTTGATAAAACCTGCTTTGGATGGTATAAGTTCCTATCACGCTATTGGTTTCATAATTTTTGACCTGGCAATATACTGCAAATCATGGTGTCTGTGTGTGCTATGCAAAAATCAGAATGTGGGGAAACCCATGAAGCCAGCTAGTGACTACATAGCTCCATCCTTCTCAATCGGTGTGATACATTATCGCGATGTTTAGCTGGTGATGTTGAAAACCAGCTACCGCCCAGCCCTACTAGGCACCTGTAAAAAAGGAAACAGCCAAGTCCCTGCCTGCAGGACACAGGAAAGTAATCTTGAGGCGCTCACTCAGCACCCTAGAATCCCATCTCTCTCGAAGCAATACTGACAATAACACAAATGAGCCACAACCCATGGCAAGCCTCAGAATCGGCACCAAATTACGTTACTGAGAGGACGACCCCCAATAAGGCCAGGTGATGTTGTGGAATATGCAACTGTGTTGCTTGAAAGGACCCTGATTTGAGTGAAAAACTATTCCCTGAAGAAACTGAACCTTCACAGTAGGACCAATGTCATGTTCTCGTCAGCAAAGCTAGGGAACACCCACCGCTTTTCTCGATGTTGCTGATCTACAACTGCCATCTGCCTCCACCACAATAGCTAGGAATGAGAGGATCCGAGAACCCAACATGCCTCACTACTGCTCTCCAAGTCCAGGCTAAAAAACCCCTTCCTAGCCGAACATACCAACTGTTATTAAACATTAAAACTAGCAATAAAGTAAAATATAAACTTTTATTTAGAATTAAAAGCAAATACTTCAGTATCACAAACACACAATATTAAACTTCCAAGAAATATACTGCTAATTTGGAGTGAGCATTTATTTTTTTTCTTTGCACAATCACAACATGCGGACAAATCCAGGAGAGAGGAAAAAAACAGATGACAAAAAGGTGGAAATTTTCAACATCTTTTCCCCCACACCACCACCACCAGAGCAGCCTGTCACAAATAATTCGTACAAAGGAACAAGTCATCGTTCTTTCTTTCTTTCTTTTTTTCCGGCGCTTGTGCGCTACGCGTCATTTAAAGATGTTGACAAAATTTCTACAGATTCATCTTTGACAAAGAGAAAACAAGAGAGAGAAAAGCTCTAACAAGGCAAACACTGCAATCTAGTCTTCTTCGGAAGAGTCTCGTTCGAAGGTGTACGCCATGAAGCAAGCATCGGGTCTCTTGGGGACAAGGGCATGCCCGGGTCTCACAATCTCAAAGCCCAAGAAGCTGAAAGTACGGAGCAGCGAGGCTGCCGGGGAGAGAAGAGATGTAGGGTGAGTTCCCCAGACGAAATCAAACACCCCATTTGCCCCCCATCTCCCACCCATGCCACCGGGGAGGTGACACGGGTTCCTCGCACGCACACCCAGCCACCAACTCTTACCTCTGTCATCTCTATTCTTGTGGAAGCAAATGAAGACATGGTCCACTTGAAGCTGTTCTTCAGCAAACTCAAGAAGAACTGCAAAACTGGAGGTGGGGGGAAAGAACAGGAAGCAAGTGAAAACTCTGTTTTCCACTTCCCTGCTCAAGAAGTATTTTATGCAACTGTGGTTTTGATTTGGGCAGAGGAAAAGCAGCAGAAGCTCCTTAAGGAGCCAGCAGCTGCCATTTATAGCTTAATAATCTCCTGGGGCTGAACGGAAATTGCCCAGGATGGCCTCTGCCCCGCAATGCTACTGTCAAGAACTGGTTTTAGGAATTAAGATGCACATGTGGGAACTTAGAAGAACCTGGACTGCATTCCTTTCCCGTTAAACACAGGCCTCTCTTTTTTGAAGCCCCACACCACCTCTGTGGAAAAGCCGGAAACATGCACATACTTAATAGGTACAAAAGTAGAATAGCACAGTTTCCCCAGGACCCATTTAACGAGGAGAAATTCCTCCATTCTCCTGTAAAGGGAAGGGGGGGCACCTAGTATTTGAACAGCCTCAGCCTATCCCTGTTGCGCCACCAGCACCATCTGATCCCCAGTGGCCAATTAGATGCCTCTGGGAAGCCCATCAGCACAGTCTGAAAAACATAAAACTCTTGCCTGCAGCAGCACAGAGTCTGCAAACACAGAGGGTCCACTTAGCCATAGCAGCCAATTGTCAGCAGATAGACCACTCATCCGCTGTGAACCTGCCTAATCAGTGTGTAAAGCACACCGCACAACACAACACAACACAACACAACACAACACCAAGAGGTGTATCAAGGATAGACCCCGAGGGCAGTTCTGTAAAAGCCACAGATTCAAGAACGAGACTTGACCAGAGCTATAAATTTGCTGGCAGCCTCCCTCACCCCACTCCAACCATGACAACAACCGAGGCACACCTGAACTCCTTCCGCCCTTTACCTGTCCTTGCTCCCTTCAGGCAGAGCGCCATTGGGAATTTCGATGTACAAGTTGTTATTGTTCAACACAGCTTTCCAGCTGATGTGTTTGGCATCCGTAAGCCTGGACTGGACATTCAGGATTCTCGTCCTGTTATTGGATGTTATCTCTTCTGTTACATTCAGCCGATTATCCTAAAGGAAACAGAAAGGTGTTTGTTTTTTTTAATCTGCTTATGGCTGTGGGGAAAGCGTTAGGCTGAATCTACTGTGAGTCCCACTCAGAGTAAACCCGCTGAAGTTAAAGGACACATCTCAGCCTAATCTCTAAAACCCTTAAAATATTCAGAGATTAACCCCACGTGCAGAGTACAGGCATACTTACGGAATAAAATAAGTTAGCTGAAAGATTGTGATCCCTCTGACAATTCCCTCGCCCACCTGGGATCTTCAGGGGTGGGTGAGGGGCATCAGGAGCACCACCGAGGCCCCGGACCCAGGTTACTACAGCAACTGAAGGACACTCTGGAACTGAGAAAAAGAGAGGGGGAAAGTGGTCAGGGTTGCACACCTAGGGAGGACATCAGAATTTCTTATGGACAAGCTCCAAGTTTGAACAAGCCTCCCAAAAATTAACACCCCCCCCCCCACAAATTGCTTCCAACTCCGCAAGAATTACGCAAATGTCACACTTGTGTCTGTTGAATGCTCACACACAAAACAATCTGGATGCACTCCACTGATATTCAAGCCTGCTGTTTTGTTATCTGCTATTCTCTGGGGAGTTGCTTAAGTTTTCAGAGTTAACGGGAGTTAGCAGGCGGGGGCTGGGGAGAGGACTAAAAGGCTCCCATTCTAGTTGTTTAACTAGCACTCTATTGCCCCATCAGCCCACAAACATGTTCATTCCCTATTAGCCTCTTGCCGCACTCACATTCTACAGAACTGGAAGCCCTTTCCTTTCCCCTTTACTGGTTGCAATAAAATACATATAACTTCAATAATCCATAATATGTTTTGCTTCTTTCTACTGGGAATTTAATACTGGGAGCAGCAAGCCAGCAAGCTAAATTGGAGAACTGCCATTTAAAAACAGAAAAATAAAGGGGCATGCATCCACATGTTAAGAACGGAACTTGCAGCTGCAAAATACCAACCACTATTTCTGAATTTCTAAGCTGCCATTTAAATGTCCCGCACAGCTGAAGAAAGCTAGCCGCGCAACATTCACGTACAGTGCTATGTCAACAGCAAGCCAGCTGAATTGAATGGGCTCCGTCTCCTTTTTAACATCAACAGCGGGTGATGATAATCGCTGTCCCACTTAGCCCCTCCCTCTGCACCATCCTTTACCCTGCAGGCTCTCACTGGATGCGTCACCTCAGCAGATGAAGCAGATCAAGGTTCCCCTCGGGGAAATTCTCACAACCATCCTGCCAGCAGCCATTTGCAAAACAGTATAAACAAGGGGGGGGGGGAGAGGAAGCCCTGTCATCCACCATTTTGAACAGCCAAAAAAGAAACAACCGCCCCACTAATCCCTTAACGCGATATGCAGTGCTTTGCTCAAAGGATTGCACAACAATCCGATTTATTTTATTCCCCCTTCAGCCACACAAGCTGGGCTCAAGGTTGCTCAAATGTGGAGGGGGGGGGGATGACTGAGTCATCTGAGGCGCAGAAAAATGCTGCTCCGGGTTACAATGGTTTGTGACTTCTTTTAAGGTCTTCTGACAGGCAGTATCTACTCATTAAGGGCGCCTTTTCCATGTACATTTGCTATTGTAATTTCTGGTTTGATGCCATAGGCCCAACATCCAGTTACTAACTCCATCGTCTTACAATGCTCTGTGCTGTTTCAGTTTGGATGAGTGGGAGAATGGTTCCAGGCAGGAAACCACAGGGCTTGTTTTATTTATTTTTTATTAAATTTGGCAGTTGCTTTATCTTGTTCAGGGCAACCCAAAACGGCATACAACCAAACGGACAAAGAATAAACGCCACATAGGTACATTAAAATCAAATCTCCTTCCTTAGAGGTTTTTAAGCAGAGGTTGGATGCCCATCTGTCATGAGTGCTTTAGCTGAGATTCCTGCATTGCCGGGGGTTGGGCTAGATGACCCTTGGGGATCCCTTCCAACTCTGCAATACATTAAAAACACCCCACCCACTTCTAAAAGGCCACAGATAGTTAAAGGCCTGGTTACAGAGGACAGTTTTTACCTGGTGCCTAAAGATAAAGGATTGCGCCAAGAGAACTTCTCTGGGGAGAGCATTCCAGAAACGGGGAGTCACCACAGAAAAAAGGTCCATTCTAGTGTTCACGATCTACCACCCTTTATGTTTTCCATCATGAACTCAGCTCTCTCCTTAAGCAGCCATTACGCCCAGGGTTCAACACCCCTCTATCCTTGCAGTCCGCCAAGGAAGCGGCCCTGTTACGCAGGAAGCCCAAGCTGCTTATCTAAAGACAACTGTTTCTATTCAGTGTAACCAAGACTGCAATCCACTGGTGGGGGACCAATCGCCAGTTCCCCATGGATCACCTAACTAAGGCAGGCTCCTGCGGGCCTGGATCTGAGCAAGCATGGATGTCTTGGGTGCTCTTGAATAGGAGAATCACTTGAAACATAGGTTGGCTGTGCCTCACCTGTCTGCGGACCCAAATTATGCACTCTTGCTTTGTAAATTCAACACCCACTGTTGAACCGAGAGGATTCAAAGCAAGAAGGGAGACTATTCAGGACTGGATTCAACCCAGTTCCAGCATCAACTACCTGCAAAAGCATTTGCCTTTAACTCAAACCCCCCTGCATTGTGTTCCGAGGTCATTTCAACAGCACCACAGGGAACACAGGGCTGGTACTGATTTTCTCACAACGCCTAGGTACCCCACTCATATTGAGTGTGCCACCAGGGCTGTTCTGAGAAATAGTGGTCTGATTCAGGCCCCACCCCCGAAGGATAGTCGACAGGAGGGAATTCGTTCCCGTACTGCAGTGGGGCGGACTAAATGACCCAAGGCGTCCCTTCTATGACGACCCTGCTCTATCCAAACCTTGCTGATCAACACCTAGAGCACATCAAGGGACAAACTCAATCTCTGGGAGAAGAGCTGACCCAGGCTGCTCACCCCACCAACATCCCAAGCTGGGGATGATCCGAGTTTACACTACCAAGTGCTACTGCATACTTAACCCAGCCTGTCCAATGATTAAGGACGAGGAAGACACCATGCTGGGGGCAGGTTAGTCTAAACAGTGTCAGGAAGAACTTGAAGGCAACCATTGCCACAGCATTCAGTTACAGTGGTACCTCCGGTTGCGGGCAAGATCCATTCTGGAGCTCTAGTTGGATCCAGAGGTTTTCGCAACCAGAGACGCCTGTTCTGTGCATGCGCATGGCACGGCAGAGCACTTCTGCGCATGCGGTGAAACCCAGAAAAATACTTCCAGGTTTGCCATATGTGTATCCTGAAGGATACGTAACCAGAGGTACTACTGTATATGCCTTGTACACTATGCTTCAGAGATCAAAATCCCTGAGAGGGAAAGGAATATGGCCTGCACCTCTTACCGTATTTTTCCCTCTATAACACGCAGATTTTTTCTCCTAAAAAGGAAGGGGAAATGTCTGTGCGTGTTATAGAGTGAATGTGTGGTCCCTGGAGCCGAAAAATCAGGCAAAAATCAAATCACGGAGAAGGGAAAACTGAAAAGAGGAAGTGGCTGCTTTCCTGCATTCTGCCTCAGGGTCTTACTGCTCACCCTCCTCTGTTTCGTTGCTGTGTTTGCTGAAACGGAACAAAGAGCAGGGAAAGCCCCTCCCCTCCAGGCAAGCAGAGGGGAATTCCTCTCTGTGCTCGGGTGCTGCTGGGGGAGAGGGAGAGAGAGGGGGGAAGTGAGGGGGGGAGGGGGAGGGAGAGAGAGAGAGGGGGGGAGGGAGGGAGAGGGAGAGGGAGAGGGAGAGAGAGAGAGAGAGAGAGAGAGAGAGAGAGAGAGAGATGGCTGGCTTGGGTGGGGGGAAACTTTTGCCTTTCTTTCCTCCCTCCCGTTAAATCCCTCTCCTGCATTCTTAGCCAGCTGCTTCTCTGCACACCCCTCTCATGTCCCTTATTTGTTTTTCCTTCGCTCCCCACTTAAAATGTGGTTACAAAGCATAGATCCACATGGATCCTCAGGATCTTTGCATGGCTACAGCCTGCACCAAAAAAATCACGCACCCACTGTTGCCTGGGGCTGCAATGGTGCAAAAATGTGGTTACAAAGCATGGATCCAAAGGGATTCTCAGGATCTTTGCACTGGGTCACCCCAAATTCACCATCAGATCACATAGCATGTCCATGGCTACAGCCTGCACCAAAAAAATCACGCACCCACTGTTGCCTGGGGCTGCAATGGTGCAAAAACGTGGTTACAAAGCATGGATCCACAGGAATTCTCAGGATTTTTGCATTGGGTCACCCCAAATTCACCATCAGATCACATGTCTGTGGCCACAGCATGAAGCCCAAAAATGATACATCCACTGTTTCATTCAGAATGTTTTTTCCCTTGTTTTCCTCCTCTAAAAATGATGTGCATGTTATGGTCAGGTGCGTGTTATAGAGCGAAAAATACGGTAATTATGTGGGGAACAGGCCACAGTGTAAAGTATTACATGTAAGAAAAAGCCCGGACCTTGCTTACAGCGGGTCAGAGATCCAATTTCCCACCCCTGGCTTGGTCAAAACAAGATGTCTTTCTCAGAGAAACAGATTTATTTTCTTTTTTAAAAAAAACCATTCTTGGATCAGCTGCTACTTTTGCAATGAGTTTGAGAAAAGGGAGCTGAGGCATGGGTGACTACAGAGAAGCTTCTTTGCAATGGTTCTGGCAGGTGCTACAACCGTATTTTCTGAGCTCATGAAGAATGGCAAGGCAAGTGAGGAAGGGCTATTAGAGGGTTAAAGGGATGCAAGTGCCACCCAAGATGTCTCCAGCATTCTCTTGCACCCGACACTTCCACCCCCATTTCTCATTCTTGAAGGAACATCCCTTCCTAGGTAACGCCAATAAAGTGTGCACCTGCAGATTTTAGCAAACAAGGCGAGGGGTTTGGGGGAAGGGGAAGTGGGTCCTCTGCCTGTTCTGGGAAGGTGCAGTTGGGCCAGGGCCCCATGTCAGCTCCAATGGCACTAAGAAAGGAAGTTCAGGGCAAGCCACACCCAGAGGACAACAGCTAGGAAACTCCCCACTCTCCCAGAGGCAGACAGTTACATCTCAATAATGCTCAGTTTGAGGTGCTTCTTCTAACATGATCAAAAGTGGAGGAAAAGGCATTATTAAGCCCTACTGCTGGCAAGAGTGAATTAAGTGCTTGCCTTGTGAATTTGTCCCCACCTCAAATATTGTTTAAAGCCCCCACCCCTTTTCTAAAAGGTGGTCCCATTTCTGAATTCAGTGACATGGGAAATCTAGAGGTGGTTTTTACTAAACCTGGTGCCCTCCACAGGTTTTGAACTTCCATCTCCCATAAGCGCCAGCCAGGACTGCCACTGGTCATTGCAGCCCAAAAGATTTGGAGGGTACTAGGTTGGTGAAAGGACGCAGGTGGCGCTGTGGGTTAAAGCCTCAGCGCCTAGGACTTGCCGATCGAAAGGTCAGCGGTTCGAATCCCTGCGGCGGGGTGCGCTCCCGCTGCTCGGTCCCAGCGCCTGCCAACCTAGCAGTTCGAAAGCACCTCCGGGTGCAAGTAGATAAATAGGGACCGCTTACCAGCGGGAAGGTAAACGGCGTTTCCGTTTGCGGCTCTGGCTCGCCAGAGCAGCGGTGTCACGCTGGCCACGTGACCCGGAAGAGTCTCCAGACAGCGCTGGCCCCCGGCCTCTTAAGCGAGATGGGTGCGCAACCCCAGAGTCTGTCAAGACTGGCCCGTACGGGCAGGGGTACCTTTACCTTTACCTAAGGTTGGTGAAATCTGATTTAGATTATGTAGTAAAGACACTGTTTTCTTTTTACACACACTCTCTATGTATCGAATGGGGCTTCCCTCTACTTGGGAGCCTAGTGTTATACATATCCACTTGGAAGAATTGTTTAAATGTGGTTATTTTAACAATGCGCATCAGTGAGAAAATTTGCACTGCTGAAGATTTGCCTTTGCTGTATGAATACATAGGATATTCTACAAAAAAGAAAAATCAGATGGGTATATGTGTGAAAGCTCAAGTTGCTACAGCACAAGATTCTTTAATCTCAGGGTGGTGGGTTTGAGCCCCACATTAGGCAGAAGATTCCTGCACTGCAGGGGGTTGGATTGGATGACCCTCAGGGGTCCCTTCCAACTCTGCAATTCTGTGTGTTTCATTAATGTAGATTTCCCTAAATAAAGGTAAAACCGCTGCTTTCCCTGTGATTGACAAAGGGGTCGTAAATATCTCTCCACAAGGATTAGGCAGGTGCTCCACTTTTATGTATCCCTGCACATTAACTGTTTTTCACAAAAGGCTCCCAAGGTTTTGATAGGGAAGAATGGATGTTGGTGCCCATTTCTCCTTTATGATGACACTCATTTGCCTGAAACTTATACTGAGTAAGGTGTCCAAATATGTCTTGCGTCTCAAGGGAGGGATGAAGCCTTTCCCCTAATGATAAAAAGAGGATTTGTTTTTTGTCTGGATCAAGGGAAGGTCTCTCATGTAACCAATGACCTCGTCTGCAACAAATGAGAGCAGAACCTCATTCTTTCCTAGGGAGCAGATGCTTCTGCCTCACTCTGGGGCAGGCAGAGTGGAGAGGGAAGACCCCATATCCTTCCCCACAATGATCAGATATGGGTTTTGCTTCATCTGTCCCTTCATACTATTTAGGAAGAGACTTCTTCTCTGGGGGGTGAGTACCAAATGAAGGACGAGAGGGAAGAGTTTCTCACTATAGAATATAAAAGTGCACCTTATTTTCCCTCATCCTCACCCCCAGCAC
This sequence comes from Podarcis cretensis, assembly GCF_951804945.1. Classification (NCBI taxonomy): domain Eukaryota; kingdom Metazoa; phylum Chordata; class Lepidosauria; order Squamata; family Lacertidae; genus Podarcis; species Podarcis cretensis. The sequence continues at coordinate 3,496,036 of NC_137188.1, forward strand.
ATACATACTGTATTTTTCGCCCCATAGGACGCACTTTTTCCCCTCCGAAAATGAAGGGGAAATGTGTGTGTGTCCTATGGGGCGAATGCAGGCTTTCGCTGAAGCCTGGAGAGCGAGAGGCATCGGTGCGCACCGACCCATCTCGCTCTCCAGGCTTCAGGAAGCTATCCACAAGCCTTGCAAGCCCGGTGGGAGTTCCCGCGGGCTCACAAGGCTTGCGGGCAGCAGCCTGCAGCCCCGGCGAGTGTCCGCAAGCCTTGTGTGCCCGGTGGGAGGTCCCGCCGAGCGCGCGAGGCTTGGGGCGGCAGCCTGTCGCCCGAAGCACGGAGAGCCCTCCGGAGGGCTCCCCGTGCTTCGGGCGAGTGTCCGCAAGCCTTGCGCGCCTGGTGGGAGGTCCCGCCGGGCGCGCGGGGCTTGGGGCGACAGCCTGCAGCCCGAAGCATGCGGAGCCCTCCAGAGGGTGCCCTGTGCTTCGGGCAGGTGTGCGCAAGGCTTGGGGCGGCAGCCGCGGCTGGGGGGGGGGGAAATAATTTTTTTTAATTCATTCCCCCCCCAAAAAAAACCGAGGTGCGTCCTATAGGACGAAAAATACGGTATTTAAAATAGTACCTCCTCCTTTGTGGAGTGTTCAGTGCCTGGTGGCCAATTGTCATTTTACACAAAGGCACGTGTTTGATAAAATTTTATTTTGTCCCGCGTGATCAAATAAAGTCTCATTCCCTGCAAACATACAGGTAGGAACTTTTCTCTAAGTGTTGGCTGCCAAGTAGGTGTACGGGCAGCAGAAAGTGGAAGGACAAACTTGAACTTCCCAAAAGAACAAGGATGAGGCTCACACTCTTCCCCTTCCCCCTTTAAAATTGGCCCCTTTCTTCCTAAACGTTGGTGCTATAAGTGTGTGTTGGGTTGTGTGTGAAAGAGCAACATTTTGTTTTGTTTCTTAATTAACAGAAGTGGGCCTCACTCTGCCCTTCGTCCCTATGGATACAGAATTTAGAGTTCTGTAATGAACAAAGGTGACACTCAATTCTCCTCTCTCCCCACACTCAGTATCTGAGTAGTGGTTGTCAATGAGGTATAGTTGGCAGTGTAAGGCAGTGTTTCCCAACCTTGGGCCTCCAGCTGTTTTTGAACTACAATTCCCATCATCCCTGACCACTGGTCTTGCTAGCTAGGGATGATGGGAGTTGTAGTCCAAAAACAGCTGGAGGCCCAAGGTTGGGAAACACTGGTGTAAGGCACCGAAAAGACACTTCACCACCATGCACAATTATTTTTTTTTCCAAGAACCCCGGACTTATACCTAGCACTTTTCTCCCTCCACCCTAACTCTGAACATAATTTAGCTATGAGGCACATAGGCAAACCGCAAGGCCCTACTGAATAGAGAACTTTGAGAGGTGTTAGGGAAAAGATCACCCACACGCTCTATCTGTATGCACAGAACCTAACCAGGCAGAAGCTGAAACCTAAATATGTCCCTAAACAAACACAAATGCTGCCTTACAGCTAAATTATGTTCAGGGCATTTTATATATCTTTAGCTTGCTCCTAGTTTTTAAAACTCTTGCTCCCTTACTAAATCACATCGCTTTTAAAAACATCTCTTGTTCTCTATTCAAAATGGCTTGGTCATCTCTAATTCCCCTCCCATTTAAAAAAAATCTCTAGCCCTCTCTGCGTTTTAAACCTTTAGTATCATCCCCTCGTTAAACAAATTTTTCTCTGTAGTTCCCCTCCCCTCCATCCCTACGCCAGATAAAGCCCCCCCCCAAAAAAATATTTCTTTAAAAATGCTGGGGAGGGGGCGCGAAGAAAAAAGGAGGGGAAAACACGGGTTTTCCTTCCTTTTTGAAATACTTTTACATTTACAGCCCCTCCCTTGTTCAAAAATACTTGAATATCTTCCCCCCTTTCTTATTTTTTTTTAAAGCTCTAGAGCCCCCTCCCTTTTTCAAAGTATAGTTTCATCTCTAGTTCCCCTACATGTCCTACTTAATAATAATAATAATAATTTATTATTTATACCCCGCCCATCTGGCTGGGCCTCCCCAGCCACTCTGGGCGGCTTCCAAAAGAATATTAAAATACTGTGATACATCAAACATTAAAAGCTTCCCTGAACAGGGCTGCCTTCAGATGTCTTCTAAAAGTCTGGTAGTTGTTGTTCTCTTTGACATCTGGTGGGAGGGCGTTCTCTATCCTCTCCCTAGACACACAAACGTGTACATTCACACATACGTATGAGGTGCTAGTGGGGGACAAGAGGGACAGGGAGAAAAAGGGAGGGGCGTGGCCAAAGCAAGCCCCGCCCTTCTCGGGCCCTTCGTGCCGAGGGGCGTGGCTTATAGGGCGTGGCCTGCGCGACTAGGCCGCGGCCCGTCAGGCGAAGCGAGGCGCCTGCTGGGTGGGAGGGGGGGGTTGGGGTTCCCCTCCCGGTTCCTTTCCCTTTTCCTCCGCCTCCTCACCTCCTCAAAGCGGCGCTGGCGGGCAGGGCGGGCATGTCGGCGGGGACGTGGGTCTTTTTATTTCCTTCCTTCTCGCGGGCGAAGCAGTGACTGTTGAGGATCCGCTGCAGGGAGGATTTCACCATCCGGGCCGCCCCCTGGTCGCCGAACCCCCGGTCGGGTCTTTCCCCCCGCCGCCTCCTCCTCCTCCTCCTCCTCCTTCTCGGCTCCCCCTCGCGGCAGCTGCTTCCCTTCCTTCTTCTCCCTTCGGCTGCACAAAATGGCGGACCGGAACGTTTCGACAGCCGCCTTTATGTAGTGGTGGGCGGAGCCCGGGAGCCTTACGGCCACGCCCACCTCGCGCGTTTTACGCCTATGGGAGCAAAGGCCGCGTCTACCTTCTAGCATAACGCGGGTTGCCCCGCCCACTCCTCAGCAAATAAGGGCAAGGCCACGCCCACTTTTCCTCCCCCGCTCCCCCCTCCCTGTTCCACCTCTTTTTTCATCTTTACCGTTTTTCCTCTCTGAGCTAAACAATATTTTCTTTCCCCTCCCCCACTCACCGTGAAGGGCTTTCCTGATTGGCTGAGGGGCCGCGGCGCAGAAAAGGAAGGAGGCGGGTTAAGATGATTGGCAGCTCGCAGAATACTTTCACACAAACGCACATAAAAGAGGGAAGGCGGAGCCATGCTGAAGCGGACTTCTCTAATTGGCCAAGGGAGATGATCTTGGCGATTCGATTGGCTGAGAAGGTGGCATTCTTGAAGTTAGTTGAAAATGAGAGAGAGATGGAGGGGGCAGCGTCTCGGTGAGCCGAGGTAAGGTGCGCATGCGCAGATGTGGAAGCGCGATGGGGCTCTTATTACTATTCCCTCATAAATAAATGCCTCGTTTTGAATAATATAAAGTTATATTCATTAGGTAAAACAAATATAAATAAATATTAAATATCCATAAACTCCTTCCTAGAAAATATTCTCCTCAGACGCTCATAAATTGCCTCAGCTGAAATACATAAAATGCATACTTTTGAAATAATCACACATGAACGCTGAGAGACCCATTAAATCCACAGAATTTCCATAAAACAAATATTTCTCATGAAGAATAATTTTCCACAGATAATTTCTTAAAATGTGGATCCCCCCCCTTTTCTCTTTACCTCATAGAATAGCTCCTCAAGGCACGAACAGAAAATCCTTCGTTTTATCCCCCTTTTATCACATTTTCTGTAACAGATTATATTATATTATATTATATTTGCTGATTAATATCCTACAGCCTTTTAAATGTATCTGCGGGAAGGGGGGAGTTATTGTTTCATTGTTTTGGTTTAATTATTCACTTGTGTTTTAACTTGTATTTTATTATGTGAACTGCCCTGAAGGCCAGATAATAATAATGATGATGATGATGATGATGGTTGTATACAACTTAACAGCAAAATCCTAAACATGTTTAGTCAAAAGTAAGCTCCATTCATTTCAATGGGTTTCCTCTTTGGAAGACTTCACTGGATGCAGCCCCAGTTACCTCGACCATGTATAGAATTTTATTATTATTATTATTATTATTCAATTCCCTGTGGTTACATTGAGAAACCCATATAGCACACACACAACACCCCCAAACCTTTTTCAGATTTAAAAATCCCTTCACCCTTAACTGTACATTTATTTAGTTCTAAAAATATATATTTATCAACCATCAAACTAAATATTGCGGGGGCAGGAAACACTCAGGTTGGTGTACGATGAAGACATTTAAACATTGCAAAATCATAAAATCATAACATACAAAAAAAAAAAGGGAAGGGAAAAAAAAGAACAGCCAACACTGAATTAAATAAAGGGTGCCTCCATAGTGGTGTGGGGTTGTTTTTTTCTTTATTCTGTATTCTGCCATCATTGTGCACATCAGTCATAGGAAATAAATATTTCAGTGTGGAGGCACCTAGGCTTTGGAACTCCCTGCCTCTTGACACCAGGCAGGCGCCTTGGCTGAGCTTTTTCTGGCGCCTGCTTGAATCGCTTTTGGTTAGGCAAGGCCATCCAGACGTCGACATATTTTAATCTTTGGCCCCGTCTGCACTACACATTTAAAAGCATTATCACACCACTTTAAACAGTCATGGCCTCCTCCCTCCGGCAAAGGATCCTGGGAAATGTAGTTTGCTAAGGATTGCTCAACATAAAAAAAAAAAAACGAAGATCATGGCCACTGGTCCTATCACCTCCTGGCAAATGGAAGGGGAAGAAATGGAGACAGTGAGAGATTTTACTTCCTTGGGCTCCATGATCACTGCAGATGGTGACAGCAGCCACGAAATTAAAAGACGCCTGCTTCTTGGGAGAAGGGCAATGACAGGCCTAGACAGCATCTTGAGAAGTAGAGACATCACCTTGCCAACAAAGGTCCGTATAGTTAAAGCTATGGTTTTCCCAGTAGTGATGTATGGAAGTGAGAGCTGGACCATAAAGAAGGCTGATCGCCAAAGAATGGATGCTTTTGAATTCTGGTGCTGGAGGAGACTCGTGAGAGTCCCATGGACTGCAAGAAGTTCAAACCTCTCCATTGTGAAGGAAATCATCCCTGAGTGCTCACTGGAAGGACAGATCCTGAAGCTGAGGCTCAAGTACTTTGGCCACCTCATGAGAAGAGAAGACTCCCTGATGTTGGGAAAGATTGAGGGTACAAGGAGAAGGGGACGACAGAGGACGAGATGGTGGGACAGTGTTCTCGAAGCTACCAGCATGAGTTTGGCCAAACTGCAGGAGGCAGTGGAAAACAGGAGGGCCTGGCGTGCTCTGGTCCAGAGTCAGACACAACTCAACTATCGTATTTTTCGCCCCATAGGGCGCACCGGCCCATAGGACGCACCTAGGTTTTTTGGGGGGGGGAATAAAGGGGGGGATATTTTTCCCCCAGGCGCGGGGTTGGGGCGGGGGATGCCGGAGCTTCCCCCGACCCCAGCCCCCAGAACAGGTTGCTATCCGCAAGCCTAGGGAGCCCGGCGGGAAGCCATAGAATCATAGAATCATAGAGTTGGAAGAGACCACAAGGGCCATCGAGTCCAACCCCCCGCCAAGCAGGAAACACCATCAGAGCACTCCTGACATATGGTTGTCAAGCCTCTGCTTAAAAACCTCCAAAGAAGGAGACTCCACCACACTCCTTGGCAGCAAATTCCACTGTCCAACAGCTCTTACTGTCAGGAAGTTCTTCCTAATGTTTAGGTGGAATCTTCTTTCTTGTAGTTTGGATCCATTGCTCCGTGTCCGCTTCTCTGAAGCAGCAGAAAACAACCTTTCTCCCTCCTCTATGTGACATCCTTTTATATATTTGAACATGGCTATCATATCACCCCTTAACCTCCTCTTCTCCAGGCTAAACATGCCCAGCTCCCTTAGCCGTTCCTCATAAGGCATCGTTTCCAGGCCTTTGACCATTTTGGTTGCCCTCCTCTGGACACGTTCCAGTTTGTCAGTGTCCTCCTTGAACTGTGGTGCCCAGAACTGGACACAGTACTCCAGGTGAGGTCTGACCAGAGCAGAATACAGTGGCACTATTACTTCCCTTGATCTAGATGCTATACTCCTATTGATGCAGCCCAGAATTGCATTGGCTTGTTTAGCTGCCGCATCACACTGTTGGCTCATGTCAAGTTTGTGGTCAACCAAGACTCCTAGATCCTTTTCACATGTACTGCTCTCAAGCCAGGAGTCACCCATCTTGTATTTGTGCCTCTCATTTTTTTTTGCCCAAGTGCAATACTTTACATTTCTCCCTGTTAAAATTCATCTTGTTTGTTTTGGCCCAGTTCTCTAATCTGTCAAGGTCGTTTTGAAGTGTGATCCTGTCCTCTGGGGTGTTAGCCACCCCTCCCACTTTGGTGTCATCTGCAAATTTGATCAGGATGCCCTTGAGTCCATCATCCAAGTCGTTGATAAAGATGTTGAATAAGACCGGGCCCAAGACAGAACCCTGTGGCACCCCACTAGTCACTCTTCTCCAGGATGAAGAGGAACCATTGATGAGCACCCTTTGGGTTCGGTCAGTCAGCCAGTTACAAATCCACTGAGTGGTAGCATAGTCAAGACCGCATTTTACCAGCTTCTTTACAAGAATATCATGGGGCACCTTGTCAAATGCCTTGCTGAAATCAAGGTAGGCTACATCCACTGCGTTCCCTTCATCTACCAGGCTTGTAATTCTGTCAAAAAACGAAATCAGGTTAGTCTGACATGACTTATTTTTCAGAAATCCATGCTGACTATTGGTGATCACAGCATTCCTTTCTAGGTGCTCACAGACTGTTTGCTTAATGATCTGCTCCAGAATCTTCCCTCCTCTATGTGACTGGGCGGTAATTATTAGGGTCCTCTCTTCTCCCCTTTTTGAAAATAGGGACAACATTTGCCCTCCTCCAGTCTGCCGGGACTTCGCCTGTTCTCCAGGAATTCTCAAAGATGACTGCCAGTGGTTCTGAGATCACATCTGCCAGTTCTTTTAATACTCTTGGATGCAGTTCATCTGGCCCTGGAGACTTGAATACATCTAAACTAGCCAAGTATTCTTGTACTATCTCCTTAGTTATTCTGGGCTGTGTTTCCTCTGCTGAATCATTTGCTCCAAATTCTTCAGGTCGGGCATTGTTTTCTTTATCGGAGAAGACTGAGGCACGCCGGTCTCCCCAGGCTTGCGGATATATGTCCCCCAAGCTTGTGGGGCTGGCAGCCTCCAAACCAGGTCGGGGAACAGCGGGATGGTGGCGCTCCGCCTCTCCGCTGTCCCCCGAGCTTGTGGGGCTGGCAGCCTCCAAACCAGGACGGGGAACAGCGGGATGGCGGCGCTCCGCCTCCCTGCTGTCCCCCGAGCTTGTGGGGCTGCCCGATATCTGCATCCTGCAGCGCGCCCCAGGCTTCAGGATGCAGGCTGCTATCCGCAAGCCTTGGGAGCCCGACGGGAACTCCTGCTGAGCTCCCAAGGCTTGCGGAGAGCTTCCTGAAGCCTGGAGAACGAGAGGGGTCGGTGCGCATCGACCCCTCTCACTCTCCAGGCTTCAGCGAAAGCCTGCATTTGCCCCATAGGACGCACACACATTTCCCCTTCATTTTCGGAGGGGAAAAAGTGTGTCCTATAGGGCGAAAAATACGGTAAACAACAACAAGGATTGCTGAGAGTTGCCAGGCGACTCTCTTATTGCACAGAGCCACAGTTCCCAGAAGATTTAACTATCAGTCCCTCTTCTCAGGAAACCTATAGCTCACTGAGGGGAATAAGGACCTCTTAAACACAATTTAGCTGCTTAATATTGGGTCAGATCATTGGTGCAGCTCATATCGTACATTATATTCCTTTATCATTCTCATTCCTTTTTCTCATATTTCCAGCCATGCCTGCGATTTCATTTGAGTATAATATTTTCGCAGATAGTCCAAAAAGGCTCTCTACTCTTCCACAAACATTTTGTCTTTTAGGTCTCTTATTTTTGCCATCAATTTCACCATCTCGATACAGTACAATCGTTTTAACGTCCACTCCTCTTTTGTCAGAAATATTTCTTTCCATTTCTGGCTACAGTAGAAACATACACAATTTAACAAAATTTTGGGACCTCTTCCCCTATTATTCCCAAAAAGAAATGCTTCAGGCTTTTTTGGGGGGGTGACTATTTCAAACACCTTTTTCAATTCATTTATCATTTCCCAAAGGCCTGCCACTTTTTTACAAGTCCGCCGCATATGAAAAAATGACCCTTCAGCATTTCCAAAATTTACTTGATACAGTCTTGTACATCTTGGCCAGTTTATTCAGCTGCTTAATGCTGAGTCAGATTATTGGTGCATCTCATTCAGTATTTCCTACACTGGCTGGCAGCAGCTCCTCTTCGCAGGGCAGCTCAAGGGATTGAACTCAGGATTCCATGCCTGCAGAAGAGATGCTCTATGGCTGAGTTATATGTGGAGTTGGCAAGTCTGGCAACAAAAATTAGAGACCAGGAGGAGTCAGTGTTAAGGGAGGAGGGAAAGCCTTTCATAGAATATTTGCAGAAATATAATAGATAAATTTGCCAGTAGGATTCAAACTGTGAACAGCAGTGAAAAATAATTTAGATATTAAGCTAAGTTGAAGAGGGCTGTTAGGTATGATAATCAGCAAAATAAGGAGAAATAAGGAAACCATGGGATGGAGGGTAAGTTCATATGTATTAGAAAGAATGGTATTAAATATGTACTAAGGGTTTGAAAAATTTAAAATAAAATATATATTAAATAATCGTACATGGAACCGAACGAACCGGCCTATTGCTCAGCTACTTGATGGAGAAATGGAATAATTAAAAACCAGTATCAGTGCTTTCTGTACATGAACTGCCTAACGTGCGCATTTGGAAGAGAAGTGTTTAGGCACGCGGAATGTGAGCCCCGGTGCATTCCTGACAAAGCGCATACAACGCAGGCATCTGCTTGCTTGGACAACGCATTTCCCGGAGACACTGTGGGTTGCAATAACAGGCCAGTGTGGCGCACTCAGTCTTTCATAATGTGGATCAGCTCCACTATAACAGAGAGATTAAGTGGGATCAGCTAATTCTACAGGGCGTCCCTTCCTGGAAGAAAAAAAGAGAACAGGGCGAGGGAGAGATCTGCCCTCAAAACACGGAAGCATCATTCTGTCGGCCTGAGTACAGCTAATCCCTGTGATGCAAAACGAGCGGACGTTGAGATGTTATGAATGATCGTGACCGGTAAGGAAGTTAGCATCAAAAGGCGCATAGCGCATAGCTAAACTCTGGAACTCCCTCCTATAGGAGGCAGTGGCTGCCACCAACGTCGATGACTTTAAAGGAGATTTGGATGAATTCATGGAGGAGAGGACTTTTTTTTTGTTTTGGACTACAATTCCCATCATCCCTAACCACTAGGGATGGGGGTTGTAGTCCAAAAACAGCTGGAAACCCAGGTTTGGGTGCGGACCATCCTTTGTCTTTTTTTTTTTTTTTAATAATATTTATTCCAGTTTTAAAAATTACAAAAAGAAAACACTAAATTAAGCAAGAAAAAACAAGACAATACATCACCATGAATACAGACAAGCAAAAAATAAAAAAACCCCAGAAAAATACAAACAATTAAGAAAAAAAGAAAAAAGAAAAAGAAAAAAACAAATCAAACCTTCCCATAGCTTATTTTTCATTTGCTTGTTTCCTTGACCTCCTCACACCTCCCTTTTTTGTATTCTAGTTCAATTAGATATTTCAGCAAATCCTTTCCATCTTTGTTTTTATCCTAATAATTTATCTTAACATACTGTAATTTTATACTCTCTTCTTTCACCAATTAACTATCCATTTTTACTTAATCCTTTATATCATTTCTGCTAAAACCACATAACTTCATTCCAACATCCTTCTAACATTCCTTAATTTTACAATATTTCTGTAAATAAACTTTAAATTTCTTCCAATCTTCTTCCACCAACTCTTCTCCTCGGTCTCGGATTCTGCCAGTCATTTCCGCCAGTTCCATATAGTCCATCACGGACCATCCTTTGTCAACCTGGTGCCATCCAGATGTTTGGGCTCCAACTCCCATCTGGCGGTGCTGGCACGGTCAGGCTCAATCTATATACACAGGGGAAAGCAATGCATCTTTGCAAAGAGTGGGGAGAAATCTAGCTCCAGACTGGTGTGGTTTTTCTGTGGGTGGGCATATTGCGCAGCATAAACACAGTCTGCTGGATCCAGCCAACAGCCCATCAAGAAACAGAATTTTAGTGTTAGGAGGGACTCTGAGGGTCATCTATTCCAACCTGCAAGTTGCCCCATGTGGGAATCAAACCTGCAACCTTGGTTCCAACCAGATGCCCCCAATGGGAAGCCCACGAGCTGTAATTGTTTGAAATGCAATTAGTTAAAATTAGTTAAAAGTGGTTAAAATGTATTTGGATCCTGTATTTTTCAAGTGCAATGCCTATCTATAGATGTAAAAGAATGTAGAGTTAAGTGTTATGCTATATAGTTACATTTGGAACTTTATAGTGTTTATAGCTTAATAGTATTATAAAGTACCATATTTTTCTGTGTACAGTGGTACCTCGGGTTAAGAATTTAATTCGTTCTGGAGGTCCGTTCTTAACCTGAAACTGTTCTTAACCTGAAGCACCGCTTTAGCTAATGGGGCCTCCTGCTGCTGCCATGCCGCCGGAGCACTATTTCTGTTCTCATCCTGAAGCAAAGTTCTTAACCCGAGGTACTATTTATGGGTTAGCGGATTCTGTAACCTGAAGCATATGTAACCCGAGGTACCACTATATAAGACTAGATTTTTCCCCTAAAAAATAATTTCAAAAATTAGGGGGCGTCTTATACACGGATAGTGCCAAGGGTGGACTGGTGAATGGTTGTTGCCACAAAAATAGGGGGCGTCTTATACATGGGGGCATCATAGACTGAAGAATACGGTATATAAGGTATTGTGTGTGCGATGCACATATATTTGCGTATTGAAACAGGAACCCCAAAATACTTGTTTACCATTCCTGCCCATTGCTGCATCGAGGCTGGTATGTAACACATTAGAGAACTGGGCCAAAACAAACAAGATGAATTTTAACAGGGAGAAATGTAAAGTATTGCACTTGGGCAAAAAAAATGAGAGGCACAAATAAAAGATGGGTGACACCTGGCTTGAGAGCAGTACATGTGAAAAGGATCTAGGAGTCTTGGTTGACCACAAACTTGACATGAGCCAACAGTGTGATGCGGCAGCTAAAAAAGCCAATGCAATTCTGGGCTGCATCCATAGGAGTATAGCATCTAGATCAAGGGAAGTAATAGTGCCACTGTATTCTGCTCTGGTCAGACCTCACCTGGAGTACTGTGTCCAGTTCTGGGCACCACAGTTCAAGAAGGACACTGACAAACTGGAACGTGTTCAGAGGAGGGCAACCAAAATGGTCAAAGGCCTGGAAACGATGCCTTATGAGGAACAGCTAAGGGAGCTGGGCATGTTTAGCCTGGAGAAGAGGAGGTTAAGGGGTGATATGATAGCCATGTTCAAATATATAAAAGGGTGTCACATAGAGGAGGGAGAAAGGTTGTTTTCTGCTGCTCCAGAGAAGCGGACACGGAGCAATGGATCCAAACTACAAGAAAGAAGATTCCACCTAAACATTAGGAAGAACTTCCTGACAGTAAGAGCTGTTTGACAGTGGAATTTGCTGCCAAGGAGTGTGGTGGAGTCTCCTTCTTTGGAGGTCTTTAAGCAGAGGCTTGACAACCATATGTCAGGAGTGCTCTGATGGTGTTTCCTGCTTGGCAGGGGGTTGGACTCGATGGCCCTTGTGGTCTCTTCCAACTCTATGATTCTATGATTCTAACCTCGCCCACACAATGATTTTCAGGCGTGGGACATGTGACGGAAAAGTTTGTTTACTGAGCAGGTTGAGTCACTGAGTGTGTGTGGGTTTTTCCCTGCCAGCAAACAGTTAACTCACAATAATTACCAAAATGATTATGCATTCTTTATCAATCTTCTGAGAAAAATACAAAAAGCCACAGAGACTTACGAACTACCCAACCTAAGATGAACTTATAATGCCTGATTTCAATGGATTTTTCAAGTGCTTAGCTCAGTCTTTTGTTTTCTTTATCTTTTTAGGTAGGTTCATGAAGATACCAACCTAAAAGGTAAGCTGGATGTTGTTCACAATACCGAGAGATGCTAGTGAAGTTGTAGGTGGATGTTAATGAAGTTGTAGACAGGGTGCCAGCGTTTTGCACCTGTTTCGCCCTGGCAGTCCAAGTAGCCTAATAGTTGCCATTAATTTGATTTGAACTGATTTTATAATGAATTGATTTTAGAATGCTGTATTATTTTACTGTTGTTAGCCGCTCTGAGCCCTGCTTCGGCTGGGGAGGGCGGAGGTCCGGAGACACTTCCGGGTCACGTGGCCAGCGTGACAAAGCTGCATCTGGCGAGTCAGCGCAGCACACGGAAACGCCGTTTACCTTCCTGCCAGTAAGCGGTCCCTATTTATCTACTTGCACCCGGGGGTGCTTTCGAACTGCTAGGTTGGCAGGCGCTGGGACCGAGCAACGGGAGCGCACCCCGCTGCAGGGATTCGAACCGCCGACCTTTCGATCGGCAAGTCCTAGGCGCTGAGGTTTTACCCACAGCGCCACCTGCGTCCCTAGGTTCACCCTATTCATACACAAATACGCCCTTAAAACAGGATTTGTAAGTAAAAAGACAATGGGAAAACTTTCCCCATTTTCCTCCCTTACTGCAGAGCAATATTTGAGGTCACTGGGAGAATCAAAATGACTTCTGGACTGCTCATGTACTATTTCAAATACGTGGTTTATATACTTATGTATGTGTTTGCCTCGTGCATTCATGAACATGTATTTTATATTTGGGGATGTGGGTGGCACTGTGGATTAAACCACAGGGCCTAAGACTCGCCGATCAGAAGGTCAGTGGTTCTAATCCCCGCGACGGGGTGAGCTCCCGTTGTTCGGTCCCTGCTCCTGCCAACCTAGCAGAGGTACCGCTCTGGTGGGAAGGTAAACGGCATTTCCATGCGCTGCTCTGGTTCGCCAGAAGTGGCTTAGTCATGCTGGCCACATGACCCGGAAGCTGTACGCCAGCTCCCTTGGCCAGTAAAGCGAGATGAATGCCGCAACCCCAGAGTCGGTCACGACTGGACCTAATGGTCAGGGGTCCCTTTACCTTTACCTATTTTATATTTGAGACCTTACAATTCTTATAACCTTTCAACTCCCAACTGCCCCTGACCAGTCCTGGCTGCATGGAGTTGGAGTCATGCAACACCTGGAGGACCACAGGTGCGAATTCCCACCAATATCTTGCCTAAGGAAACCAAGGATTCCAACAGGTGAATCTGCCTTATTCCAAATCAGGCCATTGGCCAGTCTCTCCCAGTACGATGCATTCCTCCAACCAGATTCCTGCATTGCAGGGGTTGGGCTAGATGGCCCCATGGTCCCTTCTGATTATACGTTTCTGTGATTCTTTTCCCATCAGGGAGCAGTTTTTTCAACCCAAAGGACACTGGCAGAGCAATGTCTGAGGCTCTTAACCTTTGTACATTCCAGCTGTGCCAGAGATACCTCTCAATCTCTCTATATCTAATAAAGTGGTACCTCAGGTTAAGTACTTAATTCGTTCCGGAGGTCTGTACTTAACCTGAAACTGTTCTTAACCTGAAGCACCACTTTAGCTAATGGGGCCTCCTGCTGCTGCCGCGCCGCCGGAGCACAATTTCTGTTCTCATCCTGAAGCAAAGTTCTTAACCCGAGGTAATATTTCTGAGTTAGCGGAGTCTGTAACCTGAAGCGTATGTAACCTGAAGCGTATGTAACCCGAGGTACTACTGTACAGTATAGAGCTGTTTTGTTGGCACTCAATATATCTAATATAGAGTTGTTTTGTTGGCAACTGAGACAGTGAATATATATATATAATACATACATTTTTTCAGTGCTTTCTTTCTGGGTGGATGCTGGGGTACGCATACCCCTAAACATTTTGTGAATTTTCATATTTTTGTCCATTTACTGTATTCCCCCCCCCCCCCCGATTTGAACTATAAAATAGTTATTTTCTTGAGTCAAAATGAGTGTACCCCTAAACATTTTTTTAAGAAAAAAGCACTGCATTTTTAAGCAGGAAAAGACAGGGCATCAAGGGAGAGACTATTTCTTTAAAAAATTAACTTTGCATACATTGATGGTTGGAAGAGGTATCTCTTTTTTTATCCCCAAACTGACTTATGATTATTTTAAATAAATAAAATTGGAGTCGGTGGGAGGAATGCCAAGGAGAAAGGAAGCCAAAACACTTTTTTAAAAAAAACAACAACTCTTCCCACCCCTAAAGAAACAAACCTCCTCCCATTTTTTGTCCTTTAGAGGAGCCTCAGAGTTGTTCTCTACTACCCAGCCTCAAACTCTGACCAGGAAATCAAAGCCACCTTCCACACACCCCAAAACCCAGAACTGAAATTTCCCCGAGTCTTTGAAAGGTTAAGTATTTTCAAAGCCACTCCCCTCTTTTCAAGCCAGGTGGGAGGGAGCAGAACTAAACCTCCCCCCTCCCCTTCAAGCAGAGTTAATGTATAATTAAGTTTTTTTAAAAAATATTTATTTATTTATTTAAAGAAACTTACAACCACAATCATTCAAAATATTTCAAATTACAAGCACAATCGTTGTCAGCCAGTTTACATTTATATCACATTCTTAATGATTTTCCAAATACCACCCTCTGCTTCCCTCCCCCCCCCATAGCTGTCAAGCGTCCCTTATTTGGCGGGACAGTCCCTTATCCCAGCGCCATGTCCCGCTGCTGTCCCTTATTGATGATGTCCCTTAAATAAGCTACTGAAGGTAATGGGGCCCTTTCTATGTCCAGCTGTCCTTTGTCAACAACAAATTGTTGCTGGTTTTTTTGTGTTGAATATATGCTATATGGTAATTTATGGACCTAATAGGTATCTAAAGCCATTTGCATGCAACAAAATATGTATTTTATCAAAGTAATTGTTGATCCCTTATTTTCGCTGCTGATCCCTTATTTTCAAGGCTGCTGGTCCCTTATTTTCAAATCTGTAAGTTGACAGCTATGCTCCCCCCCCCCAACTTCCCCTCACCCGTGTGTGTATTGGCATTTGTATTATTATTTCTTGTTGTGTTAGGAGTCATTTATACTTAATAATCATATCCTTTATAATATCATCTTGTGCCCTTGCGAGTCTTTCCTTTTACGTATATATTAAAATTAATTTCCATATCCAATTTTTTCCCTATATATCTCTACACACTCCCACTCTCTGTTATTTTTTTGCTTGGAGCACCCCTGATTGATGCCGTTAATTTTGCCATCTCTATAAATTCACAGATCTTAATTCTCCATTCTAATAATTCTGGCTTTCCCCCCGTTTTCCAGTTTTTTGCCACTAGTAATCTAGCCGCTGCAGTCATATAGAGCAGGCACGTCCAACAGGTAGATTGTGATCTATCGGTAGATCACTAGACGTCTGTGGTAGAGCACTGGCTCCCCCCAAAGAAGCTCCACAACTTTGGCACCCCTAAAAAAAGCTCAACATTTTTGCCCTTCACTCTGTGAGTTGGGACACCCCTGATATAGAGGAATATATTTCATTTGTCTTTGGGGATATCGTTGGTTATTAAGCCTAACAGATATGCTTCTGGCTTTTTGATAATTGTGCTCTTAAATACTCTTTTCAGCTCTTCATGTATCATAGTCCAAAACTGTTTAATCACCTTACACCCCCACCACATATGGTACATTGTCCCCACCTCAGCATTACATCTCCAACAGAGGTTTGAATGTTTTTTTATAGATCTTTGCCAATTTTACTGGGGTAAACACATTTTCTGGTGATAACACATTTTCATTATATATATATATATATTATCAAATAACAAGCCGTAAAATTTATGTCAAAACTCCATAATTTTCCCCACCTATCTAAATGTTTTGTCTTGCCCAGATCTTGTGACCACTTTATTGTTGTTTCTTTTATTACTTCATCTTTCAGTTCCCATTCAAGTAATAGGTTTTACATTTTCGATATAATTTTTTTATTTTGCTGCTACACTTCACTTTCATTTCAGTTTTGAAGTTTTCGGTTCAAAACCAGTGTTTTTTTTATCTTGGTTAATTAAGTTTTTTTTTGGGGGGGGGTGAATTTCCTCCAGCTGCTTCTGTTGCCTTGCCTCCCCCCCCCCCCCCGGGCTGGCCCTTGTCTCAGCCAATCAGGACGAGGTAAGGGGGAGGGGAGGGGCGAGCTCTGGCACTCGTGAGAGTGTTGGCCACCTGTGCCAATCCAGGTGAGCCATTGTGAAAGGAGGCGGGGAGAAGACAATAGGTCGTGAAGGGGGGGTGGAATGCGGGTAGAGGCAGGGCAGGGTTTAGTTGTGAATGGTCCAGCCCACTGGGCGGGGCAAGGCAGAGCTGGGAGGAGCCTCTGGCTTGACTGTTTTCACTGTGGCCAGCCAAATACCCAAAGGGGAAACTCCCAAGCAGGACCCAAGCTCCCAATAGATTTACGAATGAGGACTGAAATTTAAATAGAAACACAACCCATCACTCCACATTAAGGAGGACTGAGAACTAATACAAGGTTGTTACTGATAAGGACCAGCGCTCTCTGCCCAGCCCAGAGGAGGAGGCGGGAGCTGTCAATATTTGTTCTGACAGCATGGAGGCTGCTGGAGATGCGAAGCAGGTAGGGTGAGGTTTGAGTTCGGATTCTGAGAGGTGCCCAGCAGGGCTTGTAGGGCCATTGTAGTGGCTTGGAAGGGCAGGAGGTAAACACAAATACGGTCAAGTGGTGATACACTTGAATGAGTGGCTTATCCAGTCATTAAAAAAAAAAGATATTTCTCTTAGGTTGCTTTTGGTTCAGTATTAATCTTGTAAGTTATCTGTTTGCAAGTGTTTCCAGGTGAACAAGGAGGAGTACCACTCCTGCGGGCCAGGGACCCCACAGCAGCCCTCCCTCGCCAATCGAAGCATGGAAGTGCAAAAAAAAGAAGAAACATCTTCGATGGTCAGATGAGCAGGACCAGCACTCTCTGCCCAGCCCAGAGGAGGAGGCAGGAGCTGTCAGTGTTTGTTCTTACAGCATGGAGGCTGCTGGAGATGTGAAGCAGGTAGGGTGAGGTTTGAGTTCAGATTCTGGGAGGTGCCCAGCAGGGCTCGTAGCACAATGGCTTTGAAGGGCAGGAGGTCCCACGTTTGATTCCCCAGTGTCTCTAGTTAAAGGGATCAGGAAAGGGCTCTCTTAACTTCAGACCCTGGAGAGCCACGGCCAATCAGAGTAGGCATAGCTGGTCTAGATGGACAACAGGTGCTGACCGAGAACAAGGCACCTACGTATGTACATCTGTGTTGCAGCAGAGTGCCGGTCAGTAATCACACAGTTCAAAGACAGAGTTAACTCTTTATTAGCAAAAACACGATCTCCACAGACCTGTGGAGTGTCAGGCCTAATGAGCAGAGCAGCTTTATTCCTCCGTCTTACTCCGTGAAAATCAGCTGCTGAGGCTGAAAGTCCACTGCCCCCCCCCCCCGGGCTTTTTCTCAAGCAATTGGAGACCGCACCTGCGTGCAGTCAACCTCTGTTCTTTGCTTTTCATGCCTCTCCTTGTTCCGGGAGACAGGAGGGAGGGAAGCTTGTTGCAGCATGAGGGGGAGACAATGCATGATGAGAGTAGGGTGGGCAGGTGGGCGTTGGCTGCTTCCCTCAAGGAGGCAGGGATGGGTGCAGGGTGGGTGGGCAATGCCAATCCTGCCTTCTCCCCCTCCCTCCACCCCTGCAGAGGCGATGCTGTTGCTGGTCTTGATCCTACCTTCCCTCTTCAGAGACCCAGCTCCTTCTCACCTCCATCCTCTTTCTCCACCCCCCCCAGCACATATCTCTCTCTCTCTCTCTCTCTCTCTCTCTCTCTCTCTTCAAACCAGCTGGGGTGCGGAGCTCTTTCGTGCCCGGCTTTGGAGTCATTGTCTTTCTGCCTATTGAGGAGCGTGCTGTGCTCGGGCTGCCTTGGGCCCGCGATCGACCATGATCAACCCCCTGATCGACTGATCAATCAGGATTGGTGGGTTGGACGTGTCTGATATAGAAATTACAATTTGGGTAACAAATGCCGTTTAAAAAACAGGAGGAGCTGCATGCTTCGAAGACGGTGCCTGGAATGAGAGGCCTGTTAGGCCAGGTGTGATTTCCTTGCACATCAGTGGGAATGTGCCCAGTTGAGGGTCCTACACTTTAAAGAAGGATAGGGACAAACTGGAATGGGTGGGGAACAGTCTGATGAGGAAGGGTCGGAAGGGAGAGGACATGTTAACCTGACCGGGGCATCTAAAGATGCCCCGCTTGCAGGCAGAAGTTCCCTCCCCTCTTCCTAGCGCTGCTCAGAGCTTTTCCCTCTTCCTCCGCAGTTCCCCAAAATGGATATTGGCAACTCTGAGGTTGTGTGCAGGAGGACCCCAAATGGAAAGAATCCCCTCACCCCCCGCAGAGAGACGCCAGCCGGGACAGCCCCCTGAGCTTAGACTATGAAGCCTACGAGAGCGACACCTTGGGGGACTTCAGAGATCTCAAGGAGGTACTGTATGTGGCCGACAGAGGAGGAGGGAAGCCCAGGCAGGGAAGACGAAGGACAGCCTTGCAGGGTCAGGCCAGGTTGCAGGAGATTCTGGGAAGTCTCTTCCCCCTTCCCAGTACTGCTGACGGGGCTTCTCCCTCTTCCTCCGTAGTTCCCCGAAATTGGTGACTCTGAGGTTGTGTGCAGGAGGACCCCAAATGGGAAGAATCCCCTCGCCCCCCCAGAGAGACGCCAGCCTGGACAGCCCCCTGAGCTTAGACTACGAAGCCTACGAGAGCGACACCTTGGGGGACTCTGGACACCTCAAAGGGGTATGTGGCAAATCTCTGGTGGCCAATCTCCGGTTGAAATATCTGGTTATATAATGTGAGAAAAATGAGGCTGGACTAGGCAGATCTTTCTTATGAGTTATTTAGGAAATAGAGATCCTCTGAGGACATCTTGGCCTGCTCTGTCCTTCAGACTTCTTCAAGTTGCTATTTTTGTTTTGTTTTTGTCCCACAGCTTCAGGATAAGGAAGAGGGGTCCTTCCAGGAGCAGCCTGGCATCACCCCGGAAGATATTAGCAGACAAGGGCCACCCCACAATAATTCGGCCAGGGATGCTGTGGAGGGGCTGTGACTTCCACCTGGAGGCAACACAGAAGAACACCTGCAGCCAAGAGTGAATAACGCCAGAAGCGCATAGGGATTCAGTCCTAGGAACTGCCTGCCACCAGAAGTGGTGAGTGGGCAGGCTTGGGTGGCCTTAAAAGGGGCGGAAGACACTCATAAGTCGGAGGCGGTGGCCCCTTAACTAGGGTTGCTATATTTCAAGAAGGAAAAAAAATGGACACCCATGCCAATGTCGCCCCTAGTCCGGAATCCTGTTCTCACTCTGTCCAGCCAGATGCCCAAAGGGGGAACCCCCAAGCAGGATCCAAGCTCCCAATGCGTTTAGGAATAAGGACAGAAATTTAAATAGAAACACAACCCATCACTCCGCATTAAGGAAGACTGAGAACTAATACAAGGTTGTTACTTATTAGATTAAAAAAAGGAGAATGATTTCATTTCTTGCTTCACAATTATGGTTTCCACCCATCCACAAATAAATGCAGAGATGTGGTTGTGCATGCCCTAATTTCCCAGGGTTCCAGGTGCTTACGTAGGTTCAGTTTCTTTGGACTGAAGGTCAGCGGAAACTGTGGTGTCTTCAGGGTACATGGTTTTATTTGCACAAGTACAACCACAGCCCTCCGGGTGCCTCCAGGACAAAGAGGGTGGGGGCCTCAGGCTGGGCAGGAAGAGTATCCCTCTCGCAGAGGGGCAGGGAACCCACGACGGCCCTCTGTCGCCTCTGCCAGCGGCCAACGGGAGCAGGAGGTGTCCCCAGAAGAGGAAGCACGGAGGGGGCTCAGAGAAGGAGCACGAGCAGGCCACAGCAGTGGAGCTGCAGCCGCAGCTGCAAAGCCAGTCCTCTTCTCCCCAGCCCGGAGGAGGAGGCAGGAGCCCTCAATGTGTGCTGCAATATCAAGGAGGCAATGGTAATGGCTTGGAAGGGCAGGAGGTAAACAAAAGTACTGGCTCTTGGCGATACAATTCAGTATTAATCTTGTAAGTTATCTGTTTGCAAGTGTTTCCAGGTGAACAAGGAGGAGTACCACTCCTGCGGGCCAGGGACCCCACAGCAGCCCTCCCTCGCCAATCGAAGCATGGAAATGCAAAAAAAAGAAGAAACATCTTCGATGGTCAGATGAGCAGGACCAGCACTCTCTGCCCAGCCCAGAGGAGGAGGCAGGAGCTGTCAGTGTTTGTTCTTAAAGCATGGAGGCTGCTGGAGATGCGAAGCAGGTAGGGTGAGGTTTGAGTTCAGATTCTGGGAGGTGCCCAGCAGGGCTCGTAGCACAATGGCTTTGAAGGGCAGGAGGTCCCACGTTTGATTCCCCAGTGTCTCTAGTTAAAGGGATCAGGAAAGGACTCTCTTAACTTCAGACCCTGGAGAGCCACGTCCAATCAGAGTAGGCATAGCTGGTCTAGGTGGACAACAGGTGTTGACCTAGAAAAAGGCACCTACGTATGTACATCTGTGTTGCAGCAGTTTATTAGCAAAAACACGATCTCCACAGACCTGGGGAGTGTCAGGCCTGGAGCAGCTTATTCCTCCGTCTTACTCCGTGAAAATCAGCTGCCGAGGCTGAAAGTCCACTGCTCCCCCAGGGCTTTTTCTCAAGCAATCGGAGACTGCACCTGTGTGCAGTCAACCTCTGCTCTGCCCTTTTCACGCTTCTCCTTATTCTGGGAGACAGGAGGGAGGCAAGCTTGTTGTAGCATGAGGGGGAGACAATCGCGAGTCTTCCCCAGCCTGACTCATCTCTGCCTCTTGGCCTCTCTCATCCCACTCTCCTGCTGCAGCTTCTGCCTCTGATTGTGGACTTCTCTCTGCAACAGACTCTCCCAGTTCACTAAGCCCTGTTACCTCTCCAGCTTAAGACACCTCCTCTTCCCAGTCTTCTCCCTCTGACCACTGACTGTTGTCCCACCCCCACTCCCTGGGCTCTGATCTTTCTTCTCTTTGGCATCCCCCAGCTGGTCCCTCCAATTTATTAATTAATTAGTAATGATCATGGCAGTTTCCCAGAATCTGGGTGTGACTTGTTTGCTTTTCTCGCAGATCGGGCTAGAGATGGAAAGCGGAATAAAGAGCCATAGAATCACAGAATCATAGAATCATAGAGCTGGAAGAGACCACAAGGGCCATCGAGTCCAACCCCCTGCCAAGCAGGAAACACCATCAGAGCACTCCTGACATATGGTTGTCAAGCCTCTGCTTAAAGACCTCCAAAGAAGGAGACTCCACCACACTCCTTGGCAGCAAATTCCACTGTTGAACAGCTCTTACTGTCAGGAAGTTCTTCCTAATGTTTAGGTGGAATCTTCTTTCTTGTAGTTTGGATCCATTGCTCCATGTCCGCTTCTCTGGAGCAGCAGAAAACAACCTTTCTCCCTCCTCTATGTGACATCCTTTTATATATTTGAACATGGCTATCATATCACCCCTTAACCTCCTCTTCTCCAGGCTAAACATGCCCAGCTCCCTTAGCCGTTCCTCGTAAGGCATCGTTTCCAGGCCTTTGACCATTTTGGTTGCCCTCCTCTGGACACGTTCCAGTTTGTCAGTGTCCTTCTTGAACTGTGGTGCCCAGAACTGGACACAGTACTCCAGGAGTCCCCAGCGAGAGTCATCTGCTCGGAGCCGCGCCTCAGTCAAGGAGACTCCCAGTACCCCATCAGAGCCTCACACAACCCCTCACACCTCAGTTTCTGTTCCCTCGTCTCCTAGGTCCGGAAGGTCTTCAGGAAAGCACCGCCCCATTGGCATCGGTGCAATCCAGCCAGCAGTGGGGCGCAAGTGGGGAGCAGGCCTCTGGCCAGGTGGCTGAGACGGTGGATCGGCCAGCACCGCAGTCGCGTCCACCCACAGCGAATGTGTCCCCGGCATGTCGTGCTTCCAGGAGGAACTGGTTGGTCTGTATATCAAAAAAGGAGATATAAGCAGCAGCAGCAGCACCACCCAGGAACCTGCAGAAAGAAGTTGTGACGCACGATCAGTCACACATGGGTTTAACTTAGAAATTACCCTATTGGCCCGAATATAAGCTACACTTTCCCCCCAAATTCTGCCCGGGAAAAGTTAAAAGTGTGGATTATATTTGTGACCCTACAAAAATTGGCCTTGCCTTCCGGAATGGAGAGCGCCCTCCCACTTCACTCAGGAGGCCACCACAAGGGCCATTGCGGGTTCAGGACAATGGCACCCCTCCCAACCGTGGCTCTCAAGCCGCTGAAAGAAGGGGGAGGGTAGCCGGCCAATACAATACAGCCCTTTAAAAAACAGAGGAGGGGCAGCATCCTTCAAAGATGGGGCCTTTACTGAGGTGCAACTCTGAGCAGATGTCCTCCACTGTGGACTCTTTTTCCAACTTTCTTTCTCTATATATAATTTTTTAATTAAGATATATATATATATATATATATATATATATATATATATGAATGAAACGAAATCATTTCAAACATTAAAATACAGAGGGGGTGAGCTGCGCCACCTTGCCCATTGCCCCTTCTTTTCAGCAGCTTGGGAGCCGCGGATGGGACGGGGGCCATAGCTGTCTGTTGGTAACAAATGCCTTTTAAAAAACAGAGGAGGAGCTGCATGCTTCGAAGACGGTGCCTGGAATGAGAGGCCTGTTAGGCCAGGTGTGATTTCCCTGAACTGCAGTGGGAATGTGCCCAGTTTAGGGTGCCACACTTTAAAGGAGGATAGGGACAAACTGGAGCGGGTGGGGAACAGTCTAGGTTGGAAGGGAGTGGACATGTTTAGCCTGGCCGGGGGAAAAGATGCCCCGCTTGCAGACAGAAGTCCTCCGCCCAACTCACCCCCAAGGTTAATATAAGGCTGCCAGGGTGCCCAGTTGGTGGTGCCCCTAGACAGGGCCTCTTTGGTGGCGGCTTCCTGTTTGTGAACCACCCTCACTCCATCTCCCTCGCTATTAGTTTCCAGGAGAAATTTAAAAGCATCCTTGTTTAAACCTGGCATTTGGTAGCGTAAAGCCCAGTCCCTGGTACGACCCCCTTGTGCCTGGCCTGTTCCTGCTCCGAGCCCCCTTGGTGGTCCCTCTTCTGGAGACAGTTCCCGCTTGTGTTGGCCACTGGTGCCAGAGGGCTGCCGTGGGGTCCCTGCCCATCTGCGGGAGGGGTAATCTTCCTGTCCACCTGGAAACATACAAACAGACAACTTACAAAATAAATACTGAACCAAAAGGGGTGATATGATAGCCATGTTCAAATATATAAAAGGATGTCACATAGAGGAGGGAGAAAGGTTGTTTTCTGCTGCTCCAGAGAAGCGGACACGGAGCAATGGATCCAAACTACAAGAAAGAAGATTCCACCTAAACATTAGGAAGAACTTCCTGACAGTAAGAGCTGTTTGACAGTGGAATTTGCTGCCAAGGAGTGTGGTGGAGTCTCCTTCTTTGGAGGTCTTTAAGCAGAGGCTTGACAACCATATGTCAGGAGTGCTCTGATGGTGTTTCCTGCTTGGCAGGGGGTTGGACTCGATGGCCCTTGTGGTCTCTTCCAACTCTAGGATTCTATGAAAAGCAACCTAAGAGAAATATCTTTTTTTAAAAAAAACCACTCATTCAATTGCATCACCACTAGACTGTATTTTTGTTTACCTCCTGCCCTTCCAAGCCACTTCTATGAGCCCTGCTGGGCACCTCCCTGAATCCGAACTCTCTTTGTCCTGGAGGCACCTGGAGAGCTAGTGACAGGGGAACTAGAGCAGGGGAACTCGAGTCTCCAGCTAGAGCAAGTCGGGCCAGAAGAACTCTCCTGTGCATCAAAGCTCATTTCATGCCTCACGTTCTTTCCTGCCCCGTGAATGGCCTGTGCTCACCTGACAGCTCCTTGAGACGTGTCTTGGCCAGAGGAGGAGCCCTCAAGGAAAAGCAGGGCAGAGACTGCAGCGCCACGGATTGCTCCAAGCGAGCAACTTGCTCCTGGAAGGACTGAGGCCCTTTCAGGCGCTGCTTCTGGTCCGCCCCACCTGGGCTCCACCCCTGCCGCTGTCAAACAGCTGCAGACTTGTAAGGAGTGACCCTTGGGGATTTTTGTAGCCACAACTCACTGGAACTCCCAAGCCCTGCTTGGGGGGGCTTGGGGGACCTTCTGGAGGGACCTTCTTGGGGGACCTTGGGAGGGGGGGGGACCTTCTGATTGCTTTTAGGAAAAGCGAGGTTGGAATATAAACAATTTGGTTCAGAAACAGGCCTCCCAGCTCCTCCTTGAAACGGGACATGCCATCAGACAACGTATGTAGGTTTGCAAGAAGTTTTGTGAGGAGTATTATTGGAAGTATTGCAAAAATGGAGAAGGGGAAGGATGATTTGTTAAGAGATGTAAAGGCAATATAAAGTTAAGAAATGCATAAGAAGTGGTTAAAACAGTGGATCATCAGAGGTGCTGATGGAAGTCTAAAAAGATTGTAGAAGTGATAGGTTTTCTGGTACATTTTACAATTTATATGTTAAAAATCAATATATATATATAATGAAACGGGACATGCCAGAGTCATGTCGGTGGCCGTCTTGGGTCACCACCAACTGGGCACCTTGGCAGCCTTGTGTTAACCTTGTAGATGGGGGGGGGGGTTGGTGGCATGGGGGGAGGACTTCGGCCTGCAAGCAGCGCATCTTTTACCCCAGCCAGGCTAGACTGTTCCCCACTTGTTCCAGTTTGTCCCTATCCTCCTTTAAAGTGTGGCACCCTAAACTGGGCACATTCCCACTGATGTGCAAGGAAATCACACCTGGCCTAACAGGCCTCTCATTCCAGGCACTGTCTTCAAAGGATGCAGCACTTTCTTTGTTTTTTAAAAGGCGTTTGTTACCCAAACTGAAATTTCTATATTAAACAATTGATAAGGAAAAATCCTGGGGTGTGGATTTACGCCTCTGCCCAGCTCGTCGGGGTGCCACTCCCCGCGGGTCCCTCTGGTCAGCAAAATAATTTTGGAGATTATTTGATTCTGTATTGGATAGTCAGAGGAAACCATACAGTACATGGTATCCGCTTATTGCTGCAATTTTATGGACTGCTTTTCTGAACCTCTTTGCTGTTGTGTATGTATGGTGCCTGTGTCATTGTCAATTGTCCTGGCCTTAGTTTGAGGCTGTGGGGGGGACTTGAGATTTTTGCCCCATTTCTGGTTTTAACACAATGAAAACAAATGTGTGACTGATCATTGTCCTGGGTGCTGGTGATGCTGCTGCTGCTAATTTCTTTTAGGAGTTGTTATCTGGTTTTAGAATAATTTTGATTTGGTGGCTTTTGTTTTGTTTTGAAGTTTCAATTATATTGTATATGGTGTTCTTTCCCCCCCTCCTTTTCCTTTCCCCCTTTTTCACATCATATTTTACCTGTACACTTACAATTATATACACACATTGCTTTTTGTCTTTAGTAAAGAAGAAATATATATATAAATAATAGATTGAACGATAACAATCTTGTAATGTTTATACGTTCTATTTCTGGTTGGGTTTTCTTTTGGTATTGTATTTGGATGTTATTTTTCTTTTCTTACCCCCCTTTTTCAAATCTTTTTTTACCGTGTGCACTTACAATTACATACACATTATTTTCATCTTCCAGTAAAGTATATAAAAGAAAAAAGAAATAAATTGATAAGAAATAAATAATGGCCTCACTTCCGGAGGCGGCGTGAACGGCAATGGCGGTCCTCCTTGCGTTGTGAGGAGGAAGCTCCGCGGAAACGGGTCGTCCGCTATGGCGAAGCGGAGACCCGCACCGAAAACCCACAGGCAGCAAGAGCCTGTGGTCGTGGGACTCGGCGGGCGCCAGAAGCGTCCCCCAAAACGAAGAAGGGACCCTGTAAAGGGTCTCTGAACGTGGAGGGGGTATCGCGGCGCTGTGAGTCGATCGCTATTCCTGTGGAGTGAAGCCGCTGCCGGTGAGCGCTGACCTTTTTTCCTGGAAACATCTGATTCGGAAAAGAACAACCCGTGAGTAAGAAAAGATAGTAAGAATTGGAAACTAAACTGCTATAAATTCGGCTAAAAGCGGGAGATGCAAACAGGAAGTCCGTCTTCCGCTTCTGCTTAAGATTTAAAGCAAAAGACTTTGATGTTTGGAGCCTTTGAAGAGGCGTTAAAAAATACTATTCTGTGCATCCGTTGAAACTGCCTTTATACAAAATTGGGATTTAACTTCTTTTAAGTGAATTACTTTTCATATGGACTGTGTTTTACTTCTCCTTTTGGAATTACAATCCTACTGAGTAGCCCAGATAATTGGACTGCCTGAATTAACAGAACTGTCAGATTGCAGACTTTGACACTTTGTTACCTGGGCTTGTTACAATCTGAGTGTTTGTGGAACTGCTACATTGAAACATCAATTCTGGCACTTTGCTAGAGACATTGTAGTACTTTTTAAACCAACTCTGCTTACTACAAGAAAAATTGAAGGCTCTTTGGAAATTAATTGGACTCTAACAATTCGGCTTTTTCCCTCAAGACATATTCGAACTCCCTCTAGAGGATTTTGGATGTACATTTGTATGTGATTTTACTTTCTCTTTCCTTTCCTCCTATTGGACTGTTTACTCTCTGGGCTGCTGGATTCCCATGGGAACAATTTAGCTTGACCTTGACTAGTAGACAATACTGGAATGAGTGGCACTGGGAAAACAAGAGCGGCTAAAGCAAAAGCTAAACAAACAACACTGACTTTAACTTCACAGCCGCGTAGATCATCTGTTCCTACTGTTTTGCTGGCAGAGGAAGAAGAAGTTGAGCAACCATTGTTGGAAGATATGGCTGCAGGAGGATCTGGTTCAGTATTCGAGAATTTTTTTGAAAAATTGGAAGTTT
Source organism: Podarcis cretensis (assembly GCF_951804945.1). Classification (NCBI taxonomy): domain Eukaryota; kingdom Metazoa; phylum Chordata; class Lepidosauria; order Squamata; family Lacertidae; genus Podarcis; species Podarcis cretensis. Next base: position 3,523,091 of record NC_137188.1, read on the forward strand.
TGGATAAAAAGGCGGATGAACAAACAGCTAAGATTGACCAAAACACAGCCAGTGTTAATAAATTAACTGAACAAGTTGCTCTGAATGCACAATCGATTGGAAAGTTATTTGAGGCCACTGCAGAAAACCGCAAATTGGCTGAGGAAGCCAGCCAAAAAGTTGAAGAATTACAACAAGAGGTAAAACCATTGCATAAACAGGTTAGTGAACAGCAGGCGTATTTGTCTATGATAGAATTGCGGAGTCGGGAAAATAATCTGAGATTGAGGTTTATACCAGAACTTGAACAAGGGAATTTAATTGAGTTCCTGACAAAAGAATTTTCCAAGTTTTGGCCTTTGGAGGAAGAAAAGGACTTTAAAATTGTGACTGCTTTTAGACTTGGAAAATCAACAAGGAAAGACAGGCCCAGAGATTGTTTGATCACTTTGAGTTCTAAGGAGGAAAGAGACAAAATACTAGACCTACATTACGGAAAATCACTGGATATTTCGGACAAAAGAGTAGAAATTTATAAAGATATCCCAAAACAACTTTTGGACCTTAGATCCACCTACACTGAGTTAGCAAAACTGCTGAGGAGCAACTCAATTGTTTTCAGGTGGGAATTTCCCCAAGGACTATCTTTTACATTTAGAGGGAAGAAGGTTAAAATTAAAACAGCCGAGGATAAAGAAAAATTTTTGAGTGCCTACGGAGAGGATCTTCAGAAAGGGATTGAAAGACCTTTAGGGTCTGGGCCATCACCTGCACCCGCACCTTCGGGACCTGAAGACCCGGAGAAAAAGATACCACCATTAGAGGAATAACAGATTTGTCCAGGATGTCTCTGCAACTTCTGAGTTGGAACATTAATGGCTGCAATTCCCCGGAAAAGAGGAGAAGAATATTTCATATATTGAAAAAAGAACAATTGGACATTATTTGTTTGCAAGAAACACATGTGACTAGGCTCCATAGGAAAGTGTTAATAAATAAAAGATTAGGACAAGAATTTATTTCTTCGGACCGAGTTAAGAAAAGAGGAGTGGTCATATATGCAAAGGAGAGCCTATCACCAAAATTTCTATTTAAAGATGAGCAAGGAAGAATTTTGGCAATTGAGATACAAAATCAGGGAGAAAAGTTTTTGATACTAGGAATCTACGCACCAAATGAGGGGAAATCGGAATTTTATAAGAAGCTGCATGAGATAATGCTGGACTATCTGGACTATGACAACATCATTATGATGGGAGATATGAACGGGGTGGCATCAACCAACATGGACAAGTCTCAAAGCCAAAATGTGACAAAAGATGGCAGACTACCTAAAACCTTTTTTGAACTGACTGATAATATGGACTTGATTGACATTTGGAGGACAAAGAATCCCCTGGGAAGAGAGGGAACATTCTTTTCTGAAGCCCAACTGACATGGACAAGAATCGACCAAATATGGATAACTAGAGGTCTGGCACCTAAGACGAGAAAGGTGGAAATCTGCCCAAAGACCTGCTCCGACCATAACGCTGTAAAGATGGACATGAGACTAATCCCAACCGGTTCCTTTAGATGGAAGATGAATGACAATTTGTTTAGAGACCAGGAAATCATTAAAAAGGCCCAAAAAGTTTTGAAGGACTATTTTGAGATAAATTTGAACACCACGGTGGAAAAAAGAATCATCTGGGATGCAAGTAAGGCGGTTATGAGGGGGTTTCTGATACCACAGAACGCTGCAAAGAAAAGAGCACAAAATGAGAAAAAAGATAAGATTGTGGAGAAAATTAAAGAATGTGAGAAGAAGTTAAGATTGAAACCAAAATCAAAGGAGATTTTGAAAGAAATTAAATTTCACCAAGCACAATACTCCAAATTGATAAACCAGGAAGTGGAGTGGAAAGTCAAGTTAATGAAACAAAGATCATTCGACTCGGCAAATAAATGTGGAAAACTGCTAGCATGGCAGTTGAAAAAGAGACAAAAATTAAACATGATCACTAATCTAGAGATTGAAGGAAGAAATATTCAGAACCCTGTGGAGATTAGGAAGTGCTTCCAGAGATACTTCAAACAACTATATACTCAAGGGCCGCAAAATGAGGTTGAGATAGAACAATTTCTGATAAAGAATGGATTACCAATGTTGTCTCAAGAAAACAGATCAATCCTGAATTGTAAAATAACTCGACAAGAGATTGAAGTTGCCATTCAGAACATGCAATTGGGCAAATCTCCAGGGCCTGATGGGCTTACCTCCAAATATTATAAGATATTGAAAGACTACTTGATACATCCACTAATGGAGGTTTGCAATGAGATTATGGAGGGGGAAAAAGCACCGAAAATGTGGAAAGAAGCCTTTATCACATTGATACCTAAATCTGAATTGGAAAAGACACAACTTAAGAACTACCGCCCCATTTCCCTTCTAAATGTGGATTACAAAATCTTTGCAGACATTTTAGCAAACAGATTTAAAAAGGTTTTAAGCGAAGTGATCCATAAAGATCAGGCAGGCTTTCTCCCAGGAAGACATTTGTTTGCTAACACAAGGAACATTATTGATATCTTGGAACTTTTGCAAACAAATATTAATACAAGAGCAGTGTTAATATTTATAGATGCGGAGAAGGCCTTTGACAACATTTCTTGGACGTTTATGAAGAAAAACCTGGAAGGGATGGGAGTGGGACGGGGATTTGAAAATGGGATAGATGCAATCTATTCAGAACAAAAGGCTAAATTGATAGTTAACAATGTGGTGACAGAAGAGTTTAAAATTGAAAAAGGAACACGACAAGGTTGCCTTATTTCCCCTCTGTTATTTATTTCGGTCCTGGAAGTGCTTCTAAATATGATTAGAGGGGACCGGTTGGTGGAAGGAATTCAGGTCGGAGCGAAGCAGTACAAACTTAAGGCTTTTGCAGATGACCTAGTTTTGACCCTACAGGAGCCAGAATCTAGTACGAAAAGGGCTTTACAACTGATTCAAGAGTTTGGTCGGGTGGCGGGATTTAAACTAAATAAACAAAAAACTCAGGTATTGGAAAAAAATTTGACAGCTTCAGAGTCAGAAAGGTTTCAGAAAGAGACAGAGTTAAACGTGGTTAAAAAAGTAAAATATCTAGGGGTGAACATAACAGCAAAGAATCTGAATTTATTTAAGGACAATTATGAAAAGTGCTGGTCAGAAATTAAGAGGGATTTAGAAAGTTGGTCAAGACTGAAACTTTCCTTGTTGGGCCAAATTGCTGCTATAAAAATGAACGTATTGCCAAGGATGTTGTTTCTTTTTCAGACTTTACAGATTGTGGACAAAATGGAGTTTTCGGGAGGTGGCAAAGAGATATCTCTAAATTTGTCTGGCAGGGCAAAAAGCCCAGAATTAAGTTTAAAATATTAACTGATGCTAAAGAAAGAGGGAGGTTTGCCCTGCCAGACTTAAGGTTGTATTATGAATCAGCAGCTTTTTGCTGGTTGAAAGATTGGCTGCTTCTTGAAAACACTGATGTTTTAGATTTGGAAGGATTTAACAATGCTTTTGGATGGCATGCGTATCTGTGGTATGACAAGGTTAAGATTCACAAGAATTTCAAGAACCATATTGTAAGGAAAGCAGTGTTTAATGTCTGGATAAAATATAAAGACTTATTAGAAAACAAGACCCCAAGGTGGTTATCACCTATGGAAGCTAAGGCTGTGAAAAGACCCAATATGGAGGTCAAATGGCCGAAATATTGGGAAATATTAGAAAGAGATGGAGACAATTGGAGATTGCAGAGTATGGAGAAACTTAAAGTGTGAGATTGGTTACATTACGCTCAGATTAAAGAGGCTTTTAAATTGGATAAAAAGTTAGGATTCCAAGTGGAAAAATCGAAATTGGAAACAGAATTGCTAGAACCTAAGACTAAATTACTCTCAAGAATGTATAACTTGCTGCTGAGGTGGAATACACAGGATGAAACGGTTAAATCAGCTATGATAAAATGGGCACAGGACATTGGGTATAATATTATGTTTGCTGACTGGGAAAAGTTATGGACTACCGGTATGAAGTTTACGGCATGCAATGCCTTGAAAGAAAATATTATGAAAATGATATATAGGTGGTACATGACCCCAGTCAAGCTAGCTAAAATATATCACCTGCCAGATAACAAGTGTTGGAAATGTAAGGAAACTGAAGGAACATTCTTTCACCTCTGGTGGACTTGCCCTAGGGTTAAGGCCTTCTGGGAAATGATATATAATGAGCTGAAAAAGGTATTTAAGTATACCTTTCCTAAGAAACCAGAGGCCTTCCTTTCGGGCATTGTTGGCCAGAGGGTGTTAAAGAAGGACCAAACATTATTTATGTATGCAACAACAGCAGCAAGGATACTTGTCGCCAAACATTGGAAAACTCAAGATTTGCCCACGCTGGAAGAATGGCAGGTGCAACTGATGGACTACATGGAGTTAGCAGAAATGACCGGCAGAATCCGAGACCTGGGAGAAGAAGTAGTGGAGGAGGATTGGAAGAAATTTAAGGACTATCTTCAAAAACACTGTAAATTATATGAGTGTTAAGAAGGATGAGAGATTTGAAAACAATAGGGCACCATAAAGTTAGCTGAAAAGATTATGAGAATGAGTGAATTTCATGAGAAAGATAAATTTTAAATGAATATCATGTTAAAACTAGGTATTCAGGACTTTGACAAAAATATTCAAAGTTATGGATAAAATATTGGAATTCTGTACAATAAGAATGAAAATAAGGTGATAAGTTGCTGGCTAAAGTTTTATTAACTTGGAAAGTAGGAGCGAGAGACGTGAGGAAGTCAAAAGGAAAAAAATGAAGAAAAGATGGTTATTACAAGATGTATAACTTTATGTTTGTTTTATTCTTTGTTTGTTCTTTGTTTATTCTGTCTTTCTTTTCTTTATTGTATTAACAAAATTCTTAATAAAGAATTTATATAAAAAAAAGAAATAAATAATGGCCTGTATCCCTACAGAGCCATTTGCTCTCTCCAGGGAGAGGTGAGATCCTGCACTTTTTGCAAACTGATAAATCCAGCCTTCTAAAACTATCTAAACAAGCCAATTGATCTGGTCAATAAATAACAAAACTGCAGCCTGCTGTTTACATATTTATTCATTTTTTAGGCCCTGTAGGGTGGAGTTCATTTCAACATTTCTACTGGCTACCTGGGTTTTCTTTGTGGGGGGGGGGGGTTGCCTCGGTTGACAGCGGTTTTCCATTTCACCTCTCAACTTGGAGGCACACTTTGGCCCTTCAAAACATCTGTTTAAAAAAAAAAAAGAACGAGCAAACTTTCCTCTGGACCGTTTTATTTTTCTTTTGAACCTTTAAAGTTTCAAGACTGGGAACCACACACAGGCAAGAGGCGTCACCCGGGTGACCTGCGGCTGGCAAGTTTTGCTGGTGGAGAGTTTCAATGCATCCCTCGCCTAGGGAAGCACAGTGACTGACAGGTGCCCACCTAGGTAATCAGGTGCGCAGGAAAAGAAAGCTAATCTCTCCGGTTTCAATTGGAAATGGTGGCTTAACATATTGCAAAGCAGGCAGGGGAAACCTGAACCAGCCACCTGGGTGGCTGCTAAATCAGGAGGGCGAAATCAAGGCTTCTTTGTTGACAGGGAGCAGCAGGGTGGGGAAACTTGGGAGCAGAAGGGAGTTCTCCTGGCCTCAACAGGATGTGACCTTGTCTATGCATGATCCCTTAACCATAGCAGAGCAATGAAAATCTTGCAAAGTTCATCTTGCAGATGGTTAAAGTTAACTCAGTTGTTTCCTTGTTTATTAATCACAATGTAAATACAAGTCCCACTTAATTGGTAAAAAAAACCCACACTGAGTTTTTTACAGTATACAATATAAAAAATACATAGCAAAAATACCAATGAAATCAAACTTCTAAAAACTGGGCGTAAAATTTATCAGAACCTAGCCTGAAATTGACAGTTCCAAAGAAATGTACAAAATAAAATTGTTAGAGGACCACCAGGCTCCTTTTCTGGGAGCTGTTCCCCTTATTGCTGTGATCCAGATGGGAAGGCCAGAAAAGGGTGAAATGAAAAGCAGCTGCGTCTTCCAAATGCCCTGGTGCATGCTGGGAGTATTGTGGCTAAGGTCCTCAGTTTCCCATGCTCATGCCTACAGCTCCCATCATGCACTGCTGATGAAAGCATCATGTGATTTCTCAGTTGTTGCCGCTGCTGCTGCTGCAGCACACAGAATGCATAGGTCTTCCGAGAGGGAGAGGCAGGTAGAATTACATACCCTCCAGCATTTCTCGGATGCAAATGGGGACATCCTATTCCATAACCAGTGCTATTTTTCTAGAAAAGGTGCCGGAACTAACCATGTTCACCTCCCTTGTTCTCTTATGATGGCAATGGCCCCCACCTGAGAAGTGCAGGAACTGAGTTCCGGCAAGTTCAAGCTGAAAAAAACCCTGTCAATAGAAGAAGAAGAAGAAGAGTTTGGATTTGATATCCCACCTTTCACTCCCTTTAAGGAGTCCCAAAGTGGCTAACATTCTCCTTTCCCTTCCTCCCCCACAACAAACACTCTGTGAGGTGAGTGGGGCTGAGAGACTTCAGAGAAGTGTGATTGGCCCAAGGTCACCCAGCAGCTGCAGGTGGAGGAGCGGAGACGCGAACCCGGTTCCCCAGATTACGAGACTACCGTTCTTAACCACTACACCACACTGGCTCAATAACAACAACAACAACAACAACAATACCCCACCATCAGACTGGGTTGGGTGGTGTCAGAGACCAGACAGGATTAGAGCTCTGATGAGGAATGGTGGAAATCTCCCTGCTCTTGACCAGGATCTTGAAGCTGCCCAGGAACAATGGAGCAGCATAGATTTAGAGAACTGGTTTGCAGAGGGACATAGTTCGGAAAACAACAGCTGGGCAGAGCTGAGTGGGGAACAGGTAGGGCAGGGGTCAGCAAACTTACCGCGCCTCGGGTCAGTGTCTCCAGCACCGATCGCACGGAGGGCGGGGAAGCGCATGCCCATACACGTGCACACATGCTATTTCCGGCGCACTTCCGGGTCAGAGGAACACCAGAAATAGCTTGTGTGCATGTGCACGGGCCTCCTACAACCCGGATGTGCACCGGAAAGAACATGCTCAAATAACGCGCATGCACACAAGCTATTTCCGGTGCTCCTCCAACCTGGAAGGGGGCAGTCACGCAGCACAGCGTGGAAAGAGCGGGCAGTGGCAGCGGGCAGTGGGGGTCGCTGCGGGCCGGATAAATGAATCCCTCGGGCCTTATCCGGCCCGCGGACCTTAGTTTGGGAACCCCTGAGCTAGGATAAGCAGAACAGGAAGAGAGAGAGAGATAACTGACCCCCCTTCGCTTGATAGTGTCCAGCCTATCTCTCCAAACTCATGGAAAGCTGATTAAGTTGCTATGCAGAAGGCTCAGTGGTTGCAAGATCAGGTTGCAAGAAGGGGAAATGACGATGACTCGGGGGGGGGGGGGAAGGAGGAAGAAAACTTAATTGGGAGCACCTGTGCTCCAAGAATGGCTGCTGTGTTCTTTTGCTGTGATCATTAAATGCTCTTAAACTGCTAAGGGACTCTAATTGCTTTGTTCTGCTGATGCACGACCAAAGCCGTGTCTCCAAAGTCTGACAGGTGGGTTCCAACACACATAAAAACATAATAAAGCATCGAAAATATAAAAACTTACTTATACACGGCTGCCTTCATATGTCTTCTAAGGCTTGTAGAGTTACTTATTTCCTTGGCTCGGGTTGCATAACTCCCTACCCTCCAACATTTCTCCACTGAAAATAGGAATATCCAATACAGTGGTACCCTGGTTCTCAAACGCCTTGGTTCTCAAACGCCGAAAACCCAGAAGTAAGTATTCCGGTTTTCAAAACTTTTTCGGAAGCCGCACGTCCGATGTGGCTGTCGGCTATTGTTTCCAGGGCACCTGCACCAATCAGAAGCTGCGCCTTGGTTTTTGAACATTTCAGAAGTCAAACGGCCTTCCAGAATGGGTTAAGTTTGGCGCTTCTTCAGTTAATTTGTTTTTGCGACTGTGTGGAACCCAGTTCAGCTACTGATTGACTGATTGTGTGACTGTGGAAATGGATAAAAGCCCCCCGGTGTGGTGTGGTGGTTAACAGCGGTAGTCTCGTAATCTGGGGAACCGGGTTCGCATCTCCACTCCTCCACATGCAGCTGCTGGGTGACCTTGGGCCAGTCACACTCCTCTGAAGTCTCTCAGCCTCACTCACCTCACAGAGTGTTTGTTGTGGGGGAGGAAGGGAAAGGAAAATGTTAGCCGCTTTGAGACTCCTTCGGGTAGTGATAAAGCGGGATATCAAATCCAAACTCTTCTTCTTTTCTTCCCCATCAGTGACTATCATCAGTTCAGGTAAGATTTTTTTTTATTCATAATAAAAATCATGGTAAATTGCTGTTTTAGGGATTGTTTTTAAAAGTCTGGAACGGATTAATCCTCTTTGCATTACTTTCTATAGGAAAGCACGCCTTGGTTTCCAAACGCTTTGGTTTTGGAACGAACTTCCAGAAAGGATTAAGTTTGAGAACCAAGGTACCACTGTACCCTCCAACATTTCTCTGATGAAAATAGGGACATCCTAAGGAAAAGTGAGACATTCTGGGATCAAATCAGAAACCGGGACGGCATCTGTAAATCCAGAACTGTCCCTGGAAAATAGAGACACTTGGAGGTCTGTAATTATGTAACTAGATGGCACCCACAAGCACATTTTCAGAACACAGAGAATATCAGGGACGGATCTTCCAGACGTGCTCTGTATGCTCTGTGAAAAAGAGACAGCCTCGCATGACAGTTTCAATAGTGGTCTCAAACCCTCCCACTCTCCTTGAAAGGGTGGTTTGTTCTCACGCATTTAAGGTCTCAAATACAGTGGTACCTCGGGATGTGAACGGGATCTGTTCCGGAGCCCCGTTCGCATCCTGAATAGAACATAAGACGCGACTGTGTGTGCACGGGTCGTATCTCGCTGCTTCTGCGCATGCACATGATGTCATTTTGACCGTCTGCACATGCGCAAGAGGCGAAACCCGGAAGTAACATGCTCTGTTACTTCTGGGTCACCGCAGAGCGCAACCCAAAAATACTTATTCTGAAGCATATTTATCCCGAGGTATGACTGTATATAAATTAAATGTTCATCAATTTACAAGGCAAACACATACATAGATATGTAAACCACATGTCTGAAACAGTACAGGAAAAGAGTCCTAAAGCCATTTTGACCCTTTCAGTGACCTCAAATATTCCTCTGCAGTTTGGATGGAAATAGGAAAAGCCTCCTCATTGTCTCTGTGCTCACAAATCCCGCCTTAAGGGCACATTTGGGTATGAATTAGGGTATGAATAGGGACACAGGTGGCACTGTGGTCTAAACCACTGAGCCTCTTGGCCTTGCTGATCGGAAGGTTGGTGGTTTGAATCCCTGTGACGGGGTGAGGTCCCATTGCTCGGTCCCTGCTCCTGCCCACCTAGCAGTTCGAAAGCACACCAGCGCAAGTAGATAAATAGGTACCACTCTGGTGGGAAGGTAAACGGCGTTTCCGTGCGCTGCTGTGGTTCGCCAGAAGTGGCTTAGCCATGCTGGCCACATGACCCAGAAGCTGTACGCCGGCTCCCTCGGCCAGTAAAGCGAGATGAGCGCCGCAACCCCAGAGTCATCTGCGACTGGACGTAACTGTCAGGGGTCCTTTACCTTTAGGATGAGCCCAGGTAATGCAATCAGTGACCATTAACAGGTTTCCTGCCAGACAGGATTTCTGCTGTAGACCACCCCATCTGTGATGTATGTATGATGTATTGGGCGTGGTCTTGAGCTACAGTGTGTGTGTGGGGGGGGAGTCTATATAAGGGCTTGGCACACCATTGTTCTGCGTTCCTCCTCCCTCCTGCGTGTGGTGAGTGAGGACCCTGTTGCAACAGTTTAATAACGATCAGGTTTACAAATCTTGTCTTAAGGGCATATTTGTGTATAAATAGGGTGAGCCGTGACTTGGATTCAGGAACTAAAGTATTAACCATCACAAAAGAATGGCCAGGCTGCCCAGGTAGATCAATCAGTGGCCATTATCAGGTATCCTGGCAGGCAGGATTTCTGCTGTAGACCGCCTTCTTCTGTGATGTATGTATGATGGTTCAGGGGGGTGGTCTTGGGCTACAGGGTGGGCAGTTTCAAAAGTCTATATAAGAGCTTGCACACCAATGCTCTGGGTTCCTCCTCTCTCCTGCATGGGGTGAGTGGGGGACTCTGTTGCAACACTTCATAAAGATCAGGCTTAATAGCTGCTTTGCTTCTCAATATTCTCTGGTTGGCCTCTGTTATTTTTCTCCTACCGATAGGGAACCCACTTAAGGACTCTATATGGGCACTTGGATACCCCATAAGGGGGAAAGGGCAGATTTTTTTTTACAACGCTTGGCATGCACCCTTTCCCTGGAAATGGGAAGGCGGTGCTTGCAGTCCCAGATTCTTTTTTTTTTTTTTCAAATAATATTTATTCAAGTTTTAAAAGATTACAAAAAGGAACACAATATACAAAAACAAAACATATCCAAGAGAAAAATAAAAAATAAAAAAGCAAAGACAGCAAAAAAGAAAAAAAAAGATACCATCAAAAAGACAAAAGAACAAGTTAAACCTTAATATAACTCCCTTTCTTAACTTATCTCCTTGACCTCCTCACACCTCCCCTCTTTGTATTCTAATTCAAATAGATATTTCAGCAAATCCTTCATCTTTGTTTTTATCCTTATAACTTATCTTAATATACTGTAATTTTCCATTCTCTCATTTGCCAATTAGCCATCCACTTTTACTTTATTTAATCTTATTTCTCCTTAGAACTTATATATCTGAACTTATTCTCTTAAGACGTTTCCCCTAGGGTCACAAAAAATTCCATTCCACGATTTTCCCATCTCTCATTAAAAAAAAAAGAATTTTATTTTTTTTAATATCACAATATATACACTTTAAATTCCCAATTTTTCTTTCACCATCTCCCCTCCCCGGTCTCGGCCCATGCCAACTGTTCTCCAAAAGTCCATCAACCCGGAGATCTTAAGTCTGAGGCTCTTAACTCTCTTTCATGTCCCCTCTGCCCATCTTTTTGATAGTCTTTGGTGTTAAAGAACAGATCTTGGGGGAGCTCCAACCCAACGATAGTCATATTCCTTCTTAGCGAGTCTGCCAGACTTCCATAGTTAAAGGTAGGGCCCATAGAATATTCCAAATCTTGTTTCACACTCCTTCCATTTGCAGTCCCAGATTCGGTCCCCAGCATCTGAGTGGCATGCCGTTGGGTCAGAAATAGAAACTATAAGCAGCTCACCAAAAAAAAGTAGACGTTAGATTAACTGTGCTGTGCAAAGAGGTCCTTCCTATTTAGTCTGTTGTCTGTCCTGAATATTAATGATTGCTAAGCTTCTGATGTGGTGGAGGGAGACTCCAATTCTGGTAAATTGCAGTGTGCAAATTGGGTAGGCGTATGCAAAATAAGCAGATCTATCCGGATAATTTCCCTCCACTTCCATTGTGCATGACAAATTCTGTTCAATTGACAGAGCAGAACAGCGTGATTTACTCAGAACATGAGAGCATCCGATGCCAACAGTAGAGGGTGCTGTCTGCCTATTTAATTGGAATCAATGAACTGCGAAATTGTTGAGTCCAAAGGGACCATAAGGGTCATCTAGTCCAACCCCCTGCAGTGCAGGTATCTGCAGAAGGACAGAGTTGTTTTTTCACTTGATCTGCTTTTTAAAATTTCCCTCTGTTCCAATCCGAACAGGAACTTTGACATGATTGGAGAACCTTGGTTCAGAAACAGCAGAATATGTATTTCTAATGTATTCATTGCTTTGGGGTACCGGTTTCAAATTCTGCAGAACTCTCCATCAAGGAAGATGTTGCATGACCCAGTGGGTGGTGGAACAAAGGGGTAGGCGGGTAAAAAAATTAGAGTTGGTATCTTAACCCTATGATCAGCTTGTTGCCTTTGGGAAGTAGGGAAGTAATGTAGGTCCGTTAATTTGAACAGGTCTGCTCTGAGTGGAATATAGAGGGTGACAACTCAATATATAATTTTATTTTATTGCATTCATATCCCACATTTTCCTCTCCAAGGAGCTCCAGGTGTCGTACGTGGTTCTCCTTTAACCCCCCACAACAACACCCCATAGCTGTCAACTTTTCCCTTTTCTTGTGAGGAATCCTATTCAGAATAAGGGAATTTCCCTTAAAAAAAAAGGGAAACGTTGACAGCTATGCAACACCCCTGTGAGGTGGGTGCGGCTGAGAGAGACAGTGACCACCCCTAAAGGACAAACCCAGGCTTCCTGGGCCTGCGGGGGGATTCGAATCCACTCCCAGCTCAAAACTCTAACCACTGCACTGGACCAGCTCTTAAACCACCACAGAAATGGGGGATTCGAGACAGCAAAAACGAGAAGCCAAGACGTTGAATGAACGGCTCCAATATGAAAGAAACCTCTCCCTCCTGCACCTTTGTCCTTTGCCACCCCCTGTCACTTTTCCCAGACCCTCCAAGTGTCCCTATTTTCCAGGGATAGTCCCAGATTTATAGAAGCCAGGGCTGTCTTACCCATAGGCCTGAGAGTTAAGTCCAGGAAAAAGCGCAGCAGCGGGCTCTTCTGCTGTGGGCAGCTCTGCACCAAGAGTTTGGGGGCGACTGAGCCAGCGAGACGCTGAGCCAGCAAGACATCCTGCGTGCCTGGGACTGGGCAACCGGGGAGGTGGATCTTTGCACCACGGCACCACATATGCTTAAGACAGCCCTGATAGAAGCCATCTTGGTTTCTGGTTTGATCCTGGAATGTCCCGCTTTTCCTGAAAGGTAAAGGGACCCCTGACCATTCGGTCCAGTCGCGGACGACTCTGGGGTTGCGGCGCTCATCTGGCTTTACTGGCCAAGGGAGCCGGCGTACAGCTTCCGGGTCATGTGTCCAGCATGACTAAGCCGCTTCTGGCGAACCAGAGCAGCACACGGAAACGCCGTTTACCTTCCTTCCATAGCGGTACCTATTTATCTACTTGCACTTTGACGTGCTTTCGAACTGCTAGGTGGGCAGGAGCAGGGACCAAGCAATGGGAGCTCACCCCGTCATTGCGGGGATTCAAACTGCGACCTTCTGATCGGCAAGTCCTAGGCTCTGTGGTTTAACCCACAGCGCCACCCACGTCCCTCCTTGCTTTTCCTTAGGACATACCTATTTTCATTGGAGAAATGTTGGAGGGTAGGGAGTTATGTGGCCTTCAAGCCTAATGTGGTAAGTAACTATACAACCTTTAGAAGACATCTGAAGGCAGCCCTGTAGAAGGAAGATTTTTAATGTTTAATGTTTGTGTTGGAGGGCGCCCAGATTGACAACTTCTACTTCTTCTTCTTCTTCTTCTTCTTCTTCTTCTTCTTCTTCTTCTTCTTCTTCTTCTTCTTCTTCTTCTTCTTGACATCCTGATTTTCATTGGAGAAATGTTGGAGGACATGTCTTCCCCACCCACCAGGGCAAAGCCCCTTGCCTTTCGAAAAACGAAACTGCAGCAAAGTCCCCGTCATTGGCTGGAATTTTCCTCGGAAGGGAAGGACACCTGTCGCTGTATATTTCAGCTGTGCAGAGAGACACACAGAGAGAGAGAGTGAGAGAGGGCAGGATTGATCCAGGCGACAATCTGAAGGCCAGACGGCCGGATTTAAAGGACCTGGGTATGAACTGCATGCCGTCTGTCTGTCTGTCTGCGTCTTGGCACTCTCAGCTTCTGGTTTCTGAACCACATCTGTCTGCGTGTCTGCTTGCAACAATCCCACGAACTTTCGGCCAGCCTGCCTGGATCTCCCAAAGATTCATTTTCCCCTTTCGCTGGCTAGATTCCAGCTGGGCCGCCTTCCACGGGTCGCCCGGGATGGGGAAGGAAACTATTTTTGGGTGACGCTTTGATGTTGAGTCAGCAGCCGTCGACGCAAAAGCCCCACACCAGCTCCCTGGGAGCTGCGGCGAAGGCTGTTCCCCATCTGAGAACTCAAATGCAGGCATGAAGCTGGCAAGGTATCTATAACTATAGATTGCACTCTGTTATTATTTCCATTTTCTGAAGCAGACTAACCTCGATGTGTTCCTGGCCCAGTAACCATCGACATTGGGAAGATCCAAAGGGAGTCAAGGTGTTTTACAACATTCAAAAGCTTGATCCTAAAAAACCATGTAATAATAGCAAATAGGTTAAAAACGTAAGGATTTGGGGGGAGTTTTTAGCTTGCGCAGACGCCAAGAACATTTAAAGCACATGTGTGTGTGTGCACACTCACACACAGACCAAAGAATCTTGAGAACTCTGATTAGTTACCGTATTTTTCTGTGTATAAGACGCCCCCATGTATAAGACGCCCCCTATTTTTGGGTACTCCAAATTAGGAAAACACCCCCTCAGCACTACCTGTGTATAAGACGAGCCCCAATTTTAAACAGATTTCTTTGGTTAAAAAAACCTAGTCTTATACATGGGGGAAAACGGTAAGTTTGCTGGGAACCTAAGCACCTCTGTGAGGAGTAAGCTACAGTTAACAGGATTATTGGTGTGTGTGGGTGGGTGGGTGTGTGGGTGTGGGTGTGTGTAGAAATGTGCTTTACATAGTCTAGCAAAAGGACATTTCTCCTACAAAAATAGGATAAATTGCTTTATGCTAACCAATAATTAATTCAGATGCTCATATTTCAAATCCTGCTTGCGTTTCCATCTCCACATGGTACTGTAGTTCTTTAAATACTCAGTAACAGCTCTCCCGTCCTCATTTTGGTCTCTAAACTTTGCTGTTAATCTTGCCAGCTCTGCAAACGCCATCATTTTCAAAAGCCAGTCTCCCTTTGTTGGAACCTCCTCTTCTTCCCATCTTTGGGCATACTGTACAATATTCTTACTGCTGTCGTTGTACACATAAATAAGGAAGTTTTTAATGTTTGATGTCTTGTGCTGTTCCATGGGCCATATTGGGCCTCCCCAGTCAGGAGCACAGTGAGATTCTCACTGCCTGCTCCTCAGCTGTGGAATCACCTGCGGCTGAAAGTCTGCCAAAATCCAAGATTGAGCGTATACAGGGAACGTCTTCTGTTAAACAACCATAGGTGTTTTGTTCACATCTGGCACAGATCCAATTAAATGAATATTCAGTTTAAATAAGTAGCGTAAGAATGTGGTTTGATTGAGGACTGGAGTCTTGCGCCGTTCTTTTGTTTTTTAAGAGGAAAGGCCATAACGCAGTCGTTGGACACCTGCTTGGCATGCAGAAGGCGGCAGGTTCAGTCCCCGGCACCGCCCGGCAGAGCTGGGGACGGGTGCCCACCTTGAAATCTCAGAGAGCCCCTGTAGGTGATGCTGAGCTAGACTGGAAGAGCGCTCTGACTTACAGAGTCATATAATCATAGAGTCGGAATCTCATTTCTTCTAACTTTAAGCCAAAGATTCAAGTCTCACCTTCCAGAACAGGAGAAAGCAAGTTTTCTCCCTGTTCCATGAGACTCAGCAGAAGGCAGCTCAGAAATTATGTCTGTCCCACAAGCTGAAAACCTCCCCACCTCCGGTTTTCTTAATTTCTTTACAGTGGTACCTCAGGTTAAGTACCGTATTTTTTGCTCTATAAGACTCCCTTTTTCCCTCCTAAAAAGGAAGGGGAAATGTGTGTGCGTCTTATGGAGCGAATGCAGGCTGCGCAGCTATCCCAGAAGCCAGAACAGCAAGAGGGATCGCTGCTTTCGCTGCACAGCAATCCCTCTTGCTGTTCTGGCTTCTGAGATTCAGAATATTTTTTGTTTTGTTTTCCTCCTCCAAAAACTAGGTGCGTCTTGTGGTCTGGTGCATCTTATAGAGCGAAAAATATGGTACTTACTTCGTTCTGGAGGTCCGTTCTTAACCTGAAACTGTTCTTAACCTGAAGCACCACTTTAGCTAATGGGGCCTCCCGCTGCTGCCGCACCGCCGCCGGAGCACGATTTCTGTTCTCATCCTGAAGCAAAGTGCTTAACCTGAGGTACTATTTCTGGGTTAGCAGAGTTTGTAACCTGAAGCGTATGTAACCCGAGGTACCCCTGTATTGCCCTTTTGCCAGGCTGCTCAAAGCACCATGCAGAATCTTCACCCCCTCCGTGTTTCATTCTCACACAACCACTCTGTTGTTTTTTTTATAATATTTATTCAGAATTTAAGAATAACAAAAAGAAGAAAAGAAAAATACAAAATACAAAATACAAAATACAAAATACAAAATACAAAAAGAAATAACAACACTAAAAAAGAAAAAAAAATACATCCACTTAAAAAATAAGAAGAACTGATTAAACCTTTACATAACTTTCTTCCTTTACTTATTTCCTTGACCTCCTCTCACCTCCCAGTTTTGTATTCTAAATCAAATCGTTATTTCAGCAAATGCTTCCAACCTTATTTTCATTTGAGTAATTTAATATAATATATTACAGTTTATCGTCCTCTCTTTCGTCAATTTCATCAACTCATCTTTACTTAGTCCTTTATGTCATTTCAACCAAAACCATCTCATTTTCTTTTTCCAACATCTTTCTAACAGTCCTTAATTTTACAATATTTTTGAAGATATACTTTAATTTTTTTCCAATCTTCTTCCACTGACTCTTCTCCCTGGTCCCGGATTCTGCCAGTCATCTCAGCCAATTCCATATAGTCCTCACACAACCACTCTGTGGAGTAGGCTAAGATGAGAGGGACAACAGACTAGGACATGGGAGGCCTGAGTTTGAGTCACTGCCTCCCAGACTAACCTACCCTGTTGTGAAGGGAACAACCAGGTGCAACACCTGGAAATTCTTGGAGAAAAAGGGGGCATATAAATGCCATCAGTAATCATAATAATTGATAATCAATCATTTGGATTGTTGGAATGGGTTGCTGGGTTGTTGGGGAATTGCCCTTCTCCAAAAACATCTCGTAAAAGCAAAGTATTTTTTTGTAATACAGTGGTACCTCGGGTTACAGACACTTCAGGTTACAGACTCCGCTAACCCAGAAATGGTACCTTGGGTTAAGAACTTTGCTTCAGGATGAGAACAGAAATCGCGTGGCGGCGGCAGCGGGAGAGCCCATTAGCTAAAGTGGTACCTCAGGTTAAGAACAGTTTCAGGTTAAGAACGGACCTCCGGAACGAATTAAGTTTTTAACCCGAGGTACCACTGGATGTGCCACGATTTTATGCCACCAGTATATGCAAACATCTGGCTTACTTAAGATATTTATTAGAACCTTTATTCTCAATAACGATGAAGCCTGCAGCTGGAGATTGCTTTGATCTTTTTAATGAATCTTTATTATTTGTAAAGGGCAGCTCAGTGGGCTAGAGCGTGGTGCTGATGAGACAGCCGCACATTTCTGCATTGCATTGCATTGCGGGGGGTGGGGTGGGGTGGGGTGGACTGAATGATCCTTCCAACCCTACAATTCTATGATTCTATATTTGTATGAGTTGATCCTTTATTCTCCCTTTGGAGCTGAGCTGTATGTTTGTACTTTTGTCTTTCCGGGCTGTGGCGCTTTAAGGTTTAAAATCTTTTGATTGCTTGTCTTTTTTTGCGCGTTGTTGTTGTTGTTGTTGTTAGTAAATCAGTTTATTAAAAAAGGAGCAAGCAGGCACACCCAGGGAGCTTGTGCCTGAGACAGGGGCAGAATTCGAACCCGGGTCTCCCAGGTGCCTAATCCGACACACTCTTTCCCACTGCACCTAGGGAGGAGAGTGGCGAGGCTCCTCTTGCGTCTCCAAACACCTGCTTGGGCTGTGAACGGGACGGGGAAATGGGGCTGCTCGTTTTGCAGGTTGGACGGTGTCCAGCGTGCTGGGTTTCAGATCCCTATTCTTAGAAGGCTGCCATGGGGTTTTTGACGATGACTGCACAGCCAAGGCTCTGGTTTGACATATCCGAGTGTGAATGAAGGCTATGGCATCTTCCAGGAGAGGTGGGGTGGAAACTAGACTGCCGTTTAAGGCCCTGGGATATTACTTTCACCACCCCCACCCCCCGCCCACCTTCAGCTGCCCCACCTCTCCAACAGGACTCGGTATTTTAAAAAAAGGAATCTCCTAGACTTAGAACCAATTTTCCACTTTTGGGACAGGAGCCTTAATAATAATAATTTTATTATTTGCCCCAGCCACTCTGGGTGGCTTCCAGCATATACAAAAACATTATAATAAAACATTAAACATTTTTAGAAAACCCTTTTCTATCCAGGGCTGCCTTCAGACATCTCCTAAAGGTTGTGCAGTTACTTATCTCCTTGGCTCGGGGGTCGCATAACCCCGTACCCTCCAACATTTCTCAGATGAAAATAGGGACCATTAGAACCGGTGTTATATGATCCCAGCGGCCGCTCCCAGTCACCAGTCTGGCTGCTGCGTTCTGGATTAGTTGTGGTTTCCGAGACACTTTCAAAGGTAGCCCCATGTAGAGCGCATTGCAGTAGTCCAAGCGGGAGATAACCAGAGCATGCACCACTCTGGCGAGACAGTCCGCGGGCAGATAGGGTCTCGGATGAAGCTGGTAGACAGCCGCCCTGGACGCAGAATTGACCTGCGCCTCCATGGACAGCTGTGAGTCCAAAATGACCCCCAGGCTGCGCACCTGGTCCTTCCGGGGGCACAGTTACCACTTTCAGGACCAGGGGGTCCCCCACACCTGTCCACCCCCTGTCCCCCCAAAACAGTAACCTCAGTCCATTAGCCACCATCCATCCTCCAACTGCCTCCAGACACACAAACAGTGGATCATGGGTAGGCAAACTAAGGCCCGGGGGCCGGATCTGGCCCAATCACCTTCTCAATCCGGCCCACGGACGGTCCAGGAATCAGCATTTTTTTTTACATGAATAGAATGTGTGTTTTTATTTAAAATGCACCTCTGGGTTATTTGTGGGGCATAGAAATTCATTCATCCCCCCCCCCCAAATATAGTCTGGCCCATCAAAAGGTCCGAGGGACAGTGGACCGGCCCCCTGCTGAAAAAGTTTGCTGACCCCTGCTTGAGTGGATCAATAAAGGCCCCCTTTGCACTATGCATTGAAAGCAGCCTTGGAGCACTTTAAAGAGCCGTATTTCAACTCTCTGCCCCAATGAATCTTGTAGTTTAATGGTACTGAGAGTTGTTCAGAGACAGCGTGAGCAAAAGTTGCAGTCCAACTGGGATTTGCACGGCTCCAGTCCCTTGTTTCGTGACTTAACCTGGTCGGGATGCTGACGACAGATCTCTGCCTCGTTCCTCTTGTTGCGTTTAGCAAGGGTTCCTCAGCGACGACATGGCGACAGGTCCCTGCGAGATCCTGGAGCGGAGCGAGGAGTCTCCAGATTCTCGGAAAGAGCCTCCGGTCCAGAAGCCATTGAAGGAAGAGATAAAAGAAGGTATTTTAATTATAGAATTGTAGAGTTGGAAGGGACCCTGCAGTGCAGGGATATGAGCATGGCTCAGGGAACCTAAGCAACTTACGCCCTTTCAGAAGAACATGTGAAATATACTATGCGAGCGTGTGTTCGAATCCCACCTTCGTCGCCAGTGAAATATACTCGGAGTGGAGAGTGGATTTCATGCTCTTTGTTCAGCTCATGGTGGTGAGGAGGAATGGAAGTTCCCCCAGAATGTCTGCTTTATATACATTATTTACACAATGGGCCCCACGTGATTGGCTAATTCTGGGATTCTCCTGTAGGCCAATCAGGTTGTGGATTCACTTCCACCTGGAGTTGGATTGGGTGGCTCCTGTGGACCAATCAGACTGCTGCATTCTGGGACCTATTGTTCTAGGACCAGTCAGACTGCTGCATTCTGGATCCTATTGTTCTAGGACCAATCAGACTGCTGCATTCTGGATCCTATTCAACTCAGTACATAGCACAATGAGAACAGAAGACGAGGCTGCTGGGTCCGGCCAAAGGCCCATCTTTGTCCACCATCCTGTTCTCTCAGGGGCCCATTGTGGGAAACCCACAAGCAACATCTGGGCACGAGAGCCTCTCCCCTCCTGCACCTGATGTTCAGGAGCGTTGTTGTATACAGGTATTAAAAGATAAGCCAGCCCCCAAGCTCTTAATCTCATGGACATGACACAAAAGGAAGGAGAGAGGAGGAGGAAAGAAGAAAGCCAGTCAGTCTCTCCTCACCTGGCCATGATCATCGTCTCCCCCATCATCTCAGCGCTGGTCCCACCATTAAAGCAATGCTAATTGGGGTGTGTTTCTTTAACAGATGCCGCAATACCAGTAAGTAAAGAAGAGATCAACAGCACCCCAAACGTAAGTACGATTGCGTGTGGCAATGCTTTAAGACCCTTGCTTCCTGGGTCCTCTCTCGGCCCACATCCACACCTCACATTGAAAGCAGCATTTAACAGTTGCAACTTAAATAAAATTTTATTATTATTTTAGAATGTTGTATCATTTTAATGTTGTTAGCCGCTCTGAGCCCGGCTTTGGCTGGGGAGGGCGGGATATAAATAAAATATTATTATTATTATTCCCCCAAAGGATCACGGGAACTGTAGTTTTTGTTTTTGTTTTTAATTTTTATTTTTCATTTATTACATACATCTCAACTTCTTAACATTTACTATATATTCCTCCCTCCCCTCCGGGGCTTCCCCCAACTTGCGCTTCTGGTTTGTTTATCTTTTCACCCACTTTGCTATCTCTCAACAGAAAAAGTTGTTAATAACGTAACATCAAACCTAAAAACATAAAAATTAAATTAAATACACCATCCTATTTCACTATCTTCTAAACATTTTCTGATGCTGAAAATGTGGATGTTTATTTAAATCCTGCCATCAAGTCTAACTCCAATCTAGCTCCAGGTGGAAGTGAATCCTTCAGGTTTTTTTAAAACGTAATTTGGAAATGTTTGTAATATTGAGCAGCAACAGTGAAACATCAGGCAGTGGGGCGGGAAGTCAACTTTTAAATCTGCATTAAATTTGCATTAATTTGGTGTTAATTTGTTTATTTTTTTAAAGCATGATCTCTCCTTGCAGGGGACGGAGGGGATTCTTTTTCTTGTTACCATCATCGTTTCATTTATCAATTGCTCCCGACGAACCCCCTCAAAGAGATTCCCAGCACCAACTTCGTAGGAAGCAATTAATAGATGAAATAATGATGATAATTACGAGAAAACAGAATCTGTCCTGTCCCTCGAGAGGAGAGACTGACGCTTGGCAGCCTGTCCCAACATCATTCCTGTGTGAGCTCACCAGTCTCTGCCTAAGGACAAGCTGTCCTGTAAAATCAGCTCAGGCAGCTGGTTTGTGGCTGAGCTGATTTTTGAACCTTGTCCTCCCTCCTCCCTCCTTGCAGCTGTTCCTGGGATAGAGCAAGATTCTAGTCCTCAAGGAACTGGCTTGAAGTAGGAAACTGTAATAAATGAAAATCTGCCCTTATTCCCTTATGGGGGCCACAAGAGCCCTTCTAGAGTCCTTTGCAGGTTCTCCATCGGCCGGAGGAAATAACAGAGGCCAGTCAGAGAATACTGAGAAGCAAAGCAGCTAGTAAGCCTGATCTTTATTGATCTGTTGCAACAGGGTGCTCTCCTCACACGCAAGAGGAGGAGGAGGATCCTGAACCAATGTGGGTCTGCCCTTATATAGACATTTTAAATTCCCTGCCCTGGAGTCCAAGACCACCCCCTGACACATCATACCTACATCACAGAAAGGGTGGTCTACAACAGAAATCTGAGTGCGTTGTTTACCTCCTGTCTGGCAGGTTACCTGTTAATGCTCGCTTGATTGGATACCCTGGAGAGCCTGGCCAGTCTTTTGTAATGACACTTAGTTCCTGAGCCAGGTCACAGGCTCACTCTATTCATACCCAGACATACCCTTAAGACAGGATTTGTGAAGGAAAAGACAATGGGGAGGCTTTTCCATTTTCCTTGACCTTGCAGAGAAATTGCTTTCAGGGCTGTTTTCCTGTGCTGCTTCAGACATGTTTATGTGCGTGTTTGCTTGGTACATTTATGAACATTTATTTTATATATATATATATATATATATATATATATATATATATATGACCTTAATTTTTTTATTTCAAAACCAAGAAAGCTGTCTTGTGCCAGCTCTGAATGCAAATGATGTGCATTCCCAATTAGCTATAGCCCTTTCCCCAAACTCTCGGTAGCTCAGCTGATAAGAGCATGAAACTCTTAATCTTAGGGTGGTGGGTTCAAGTCCCATATGAGGCAAAAGATTGCTGCATTGCAAGGGGTTGGGCTAGATGATCCTCAGGGTCCCTTCCCACTCAATGAGTCTGTGATGTCATTAGTCAACCCTGTATAACGCACACAGAAGCCTGCTGGTTCAGGCCTCTGATCCCTCTAGTCTAGCATCCTGGGAAGCCCAAAAGCAAGAACCAAGAGTATGCAGAAATAGCAAGGCTAACTGCAAGAATCCGACAGCAGGACGATGGAGAATTTCCAGAAAGAATGGTCCAAATTTATGGTATGCTTAGAGAAAACTGTACATAAATAAATACACTCACAGGACTGAAATAAAACTCATAACGTTTATTGCAAACATTTGGCTAGACCACAAGATGTTGGGTTGAAATAAACGACAGACGAATGACGAGTGTCATATGGGAGGCATCTCTCGAGCATGTCTCGGGGAGTCCCTTTTATTGAATATTACAGCATTGCCACATATGTGCTTGTTGCTGATTGGTTACCACGAATACAATGCAAGGGTTGTATATAGGCATTAATCATCAATAGATTAAAGGTTGGGAAAGGGAACACAGAATTGGACAGGTATGAAAACCTCCTTATTAAACTATTACTAGTGATTGATATAGCAAGACTTAAAAGAACATAACTATCGCATTCCGTAGATGTGGTTAACCATGCATTGAGAACAGGTCAGGGTACAATGTTTCATGAACTCAATGTGAACTAAACATTCTAGGGTGGGTGAGGAAGGAACGCTTCAGCTTCGAGCGGTTTGCCAGAGTCATGTGCAGAAGCAAAACTTCCCATCAGTGTAATGCTGTAATGTAATAAGGAATGTATAATACAAAAAATTATTAAGGAATTAGAGACATTTATAGAATGTATATAGAGTAATCACACTTAAGTAAGAGCAATGTAGAGAAGCCAGAGGAAGGTAGGAGGGAAGTTAGTTTGGATAAGATATAGGTTGAAAGGAGAATAATATTGTTAGGCTGTACTGTGTTTAAGATATTTGGAAAAAATTAATAAAAATTACTGGGGAAAAACAAAACAAAAGCAAGAATCAAACAGAAGAGCATTCTCCCGTGTGTGTGTGTGTTAAGACAACCAAATTCCCGCTCCCCAAGTTGCACAACCCACAATGCCGAACATCTTATCTGAGGCAGGCTGAAAACAGCAGCCAAGGACCCTGAAATTCCAATCAAACGGACACACGCACACAAAGGCTGCTATTGTGCAATTTGTTCTACAGAGCCGTGAACCTTCACGACAGCATCCTTGAAATTGAAAGGAGATTGCTCTTGATCTCTTCTCCAAGTCCCGCCTGGAAATCTCTCTCTGACTTTTAGCAGCACGAGGTATCGTGCCAGAAATTGTTATCCCTGTGTTGAGATGCAGTGGTTGGTTTAGAGATGGGGAGACCAGGATTTGAATCCCACCACCCCCATGCTCATCCATTTGCTTGTGGGCCTTGGGCCACTCACCTTAACCTACCTTGCAGGGGCGTTGTGAGGATAAAATGGGGGGGGGAGAACCATGTGGGAGTCAGAAAACAGCAACACCTGGAGGGAGACAGGTTTCCCCATCCCTGATGGAAGAAGAAGATGCATTCCCCTCTCTTTAGAGAAGGCCTCTTCGGAATAGAGGCATTGTTCCATTTCCTCCATGCAGCAGAGAAATGCTACTTCCTAGATCAGGAATGGATGGGACGCGGGTGGCGCTGTGGGTTAAACCATGGAGCCTAGGACTTGCCGATCAGAAGGTCAGCGGTTCGAATCCCCACGACGGGGTGAGCTCCCGTTGCTCGGTCCCTGCTCCTGCCAACCTAGCAGTTCGAAAGCACATCAGAGTGCAAGTAGATCAATAGGGTACTGCTCCAGCGGGAAGGTAAACGGCGTTTCCGTGCGCTGCTCTGGTTCGCCAGAAGCGGCTTAGTCCTGCTGGCCACATGACCCGGAAGCTGAACGCCGGCTCCCTCGGCCAATAAAGCAAGATGAGCGCCGCAACCCCAGAGTCGTCCGCGACTGGACCTAATGGTCAGGGGTCCCTTTACCTTTACTTAGATGAGGAATGGGGGGCTCCTGTGTCCCCCCCCCCCCCCGTTGTCTAACATGGGATGCAAATATTGAAAATAATGAAGAGTCATTCACATGGATTTCTGGGGAAGAAATCAGCTTACTACTGTGTCCAATTCTGGGCACCACAATTTTAAAAAGATGTTGACAAAGCCAAAAGGTGTGCAGAAGAGTGAGACCAAGATGATTAATGAAAGCAAGCCTTGTGAGGAGCGATTGAAGGAGCTGGGTGTGTTCAGCCTGAAAAAGAGGAGACAGAGAGGAGATAGGATAGCCATCTTCCAATATCTCAAGGGCTGTAACATGGGAGATGGAGGAAGCTTGTTTTCTCCTGCTCCGGAGGGTAGGACTCGAACCCATGGCTTCAAGTTACAAGAAAGGAGATTCCGACTAAACAAAAATTTCTCATGGTAAGAGCTGTTTGGCAGTGAAAAAGAGGTGGTAGACTATCTTTCCTTGGAGGTTTTTAAACAGAAGCTGGGTGACCATCTGTCCTGGATGGTTTAGCTGAGATTCCTGCCTTGCAGGGGGTTGGGCTGGATGACCTTTGGGGTCCCTTCCAACTCTACAATTCTATGATTTATGAGCCCATAGTATGTATTATTTTAGAAAACTGCTTAGAGGACGTCTTCAGTGTTCAGATGAAATAAGCCACTGGAATTCCTCCCACTTCAGGGTATAGAGAGGAAAGATGTAGACAGGCTTCACGTGGTCGAGCAAGACCTCGATGAGTTCGTGGACAGCATCGGAGAAGCAGCTTCCTCCACGCTTCCCGAGCCATCGCTGGAAGCGGAGGAGCCCCTGGCTCCCAGGAAGGTCCCCGCAAAACAGCCCAGAGCCGAGCAAGTGGCGGAAAAAGTCCTGCGGGCTGAAAGGGTGGTCGAGAGGACGCCCCGAGCAGAAAAAACCTCCGGGATGGACAAGGTGGCTGAGAAGGTTCCCCGAGTGGAAAAGGCACCCCGAGTTGAGAAGGCGGCGCGGGCAGAGAAGCCGGCAGAGAAAGTGCGGCCTGCAGCTCCAGCAGGTATGCGGTTTCCCTGGGGCCGGATGCACGCGTGACGACAGCATTGCTTCCTACTTGTAAAGGCAGAAATTGCAAGGACTTGGGGGCTGGATTTGGATCAAGGCCAGGGGGCAGGAAGGTGGGTTTCCAACCTTCACTTTAGCAGCTTCCTTAGACCGAGTCGGACCATTATTCCTACACCGACTGGCAGCAGCTCTCCCTGGTTTCAGATAATGGAATCTTTCTGAGCCCAACCTGGAGATTTTGGGACTTTCTGCATGAGTTTATGGTCCTTTCCTTCATGGTTCTGAGCCGATTTAAACTAGGAAACCTCTCTCCAGGATATCAGACAGGGGGCATTCCCAGCCTTACTGGGAGACACTGAGGATTGAACCCAGGACATACTGCATACAGAGCAGCTGTTCTGCGTTGTGGCCTTTCCCTTAAAACTACAGGAAGAGGCTAGTCCTCAAGGTCATTTCCTCCTTGTAGCATGTGTGTGTGCCTGTCCAGACAGCTTTCTTGGTTTGGAGGGCGGGGAACAACTAAGAGGGATGGGGAACAAGGGAGATGAGCAACAGGGAACACAAACAAGGCGGCACTTGTGCTCATTAGGGCTGGGTAATATATCAATATATCATCCAAAACTGGTTCAAAGTCCATAGCATGATATTGGTTTCATAATTTTTTGGCCTGGCAAAATATCACAAATCATGATGTGTGTTAAGGCTGGGCAATAGATTGTCCGAAATTGGTTTCAAATAATAATAATAATAATAATAATAATAATAATAATAATAATAATAATAATTGTCAGAGCTGCCCAAGGTCCCAGCTCACAGAGGACCAACGCCAGGTCGTGGTTATATACAAAAGTCTTTATTGAAGTTCAGTTTCCATTCCAAAGCCGTAGCGCGCAGCTCTACGTCTTAAACCCTAGACCGCCGAAGTTCCGTCTGAATCTCCTCCCCCCTGACACCAGTTTAAGATTCTCGCCCTGCTCCACCTCTTCCTCTGCTCTCTTCTCCTCTGGGTCCTCCTGTCCGCTGGGGCATTCCCCTTTCTGGACTCTTCTGACGCTGAGTCCCCTGACTCCTCCCCCTGTCTCCGGCGGGCTTTAGGACCCAGCTCCCAATCCTCGTTCTCTGCTGCCCCGCGCACCTGTACTTTTGAACTTGGCTCTCGCGCCAACCCAGTGACCTTCCTCCTGACCGTTACACTGCTTCTGTCACTGCTTCCCTCTTCCGGGATGCTAGCCGGACCTGACCTCCCCTCCGTTGCCTGACTCTCCGATGGAGGCGTGGTCAGCCCTGACTCCTCTTCTCTCCCTGCTGGGGGAGACGCTACCCCCGATACCTGGGACTCTTCCCCCCCACTATGCTCAGGTGGGGAAGCTGGTCCTGATCTCCAACTGCTGCTCTGGGAGTCCCCGCTGGCCCCTTGCTTCTGGAGTGTCCCCCTTGGAACCCCCCTTGCCCTGGCCACCGGCGCCCCCTTCTGTGAATCTTCCGATTCGCTGGAGAGGCTCATGGAATCTCTCGGGCCACTGTCATCTTCTCCTACGCTGCCCTCAGATTCTTCCCCTTCGCTCTCTATCTCCCCTCTTCCCTGTGCTTCTGCTCCTGAGCCCCTGACAATAATAATAATAATAATAATAATAATAATAATAATAATAATAATAATTTTTATTTATACCCCTCCCTCCCCGGCCAGAGCCGGGCTCAGGGCGGTTAACAATAAAATAAAATCACAGTAAAAACATAATAGGGGGGAAAGGGGAGGACTTTAAAGGTCAAAACCAGCACCTTGAACCTGATCCTGTACTCCCCTGGGAGCCAGTGCAGCTGGTATAGCACTGGGTGAATGTGATCCCACGGCGAGGACCCCATAAGGAGCCTCGCCGCGGCATTCTGCACCCGCTGGAGTTTCTGGGTCATGATATTGGTTGCATAATTTGTGACCTGGCAATATATCACGAATCATGTCGTGTGTGTGATGCAAAAATCATGATGTAGGAGAAACCGTGAAGGCGGCCAATGTCTCTACACAGTTCCTTCTTCATTTCAGACATCGTGATATTATATTTCACAATGTTTAGCTGGTGATGCCAGATATTGCCCAGCCCTCCTGTTTGCCTCTACACAGTTCCACCCTTATTCCAGACATTGTGATATATTGGCGTATTGCGATGTTTAGCTGGTGATGTATCGCGGTGTTGAAAACCAGATACCGTCCAGCCCTGGTGCTCTTGCTCTCCTGTGGATTCCCCCGGAGGAGTCCGAGTGACCACCAAGATGACAGGATACCTTTCACCTGGTCCAGCATTGCTCTTCTGAACATCCTAGTGACCCTCTCCCACACACTTTGGAGGCCTCTGGCCCCTCCCACCGCCACCATGTGACCCTCAGAATGTGTCCCCCCCATGATGGACCCACCAGAAACGGCCTTTGGGTCCCAGCAGGCTGGTCAAGTGTGCCCAACTCTCTCCCTCTCTCTGTTCTCTCCTGGAAGCCACAAAGACCGTCCCGGCTAAGAGGAAAGCAGAGGCCCACACTGCAGGGCCAACAAAGGACACGCTCCCTTGGGAGGGCCTGACCCTGAACAAATGCCTCGTCGTCGCCTCCTGCCTCGCCCTCCTCAGCGTCAGCTGCCAGGTGGTTCAAGGTAAGGGAGAAGAGCGGTTTCAGGATATGACCAGCTGCTTACTGGAACAGAGAATCATAGAATTGTAGAGTTGGAAGGCACTGTGAAGATCGTTTAGTCCATGGGTGGGCAAACTAAGGCCCGGGGGCCGGATCTGGCCCAATCGCCTTCTAAATCTGGCCTGCGGATGGTCCAGGAATCAGCGTGTTTTTACATTAGAATGTGTGCTTTTATTCAAAATGCATCTCTGGGTTATTTGTGGGGCATAGGAATTTGTTCATCCCCCCCCAAAAAAAATGTAGTCCGGCCCCCCACAAGGTCTGAGGGACAGTGGACCGGCCCCCTGCTGAAAAAGTTTGCTGACCCTTGAATTATTCTAGGCAGGAATAGGCAGCTGCCCCAGGCAGGGATCGAACCTGCAGCCTTGGCGTTATTGGCACCACGCTCCAACCAGCTGAGCTGTCCCCTTGGGTAGTGGGCTCCTTCTGTTCAGGGACCCCCTTTTGCAATTAGGAAAACCCCACATTTATTGAGTGGGACGCAGGAGTAAAAGGGCTTGGGGTCCTATCCAAGTTGCAGCCAAACCACAAGTTTCTAGTCTTCATGGTTCAAAAAAAATAAGCGCTGCACAAATTCTGCCTTGTTAGTCATATTCAGAGTATGATTAGAGTGTGGTGCTGGTAATGTCAAGGTTGCAGGTTTGATCCCTGCAAGGGACAGCTGCATATTCCTGGACTGCAGGGGGTTGGACTGGATGACCCTCGGGGGTCCCTTCCAACTCTAAGATTCTATTCTACCTCAGATCAGTGGTTCCCAGAGCGGGTGCTACTGCCCCCTGGGTGGGAGACGTTGGGATTACCTAGGGGGGAGCTAAGAAGCGAGGGGGCATCAAAGGGGCACTGGATAGTGTTGCCATATTTCAGAAAGTGAAAATCTGGACACAAATCCATTCTGAATAACACTTTTACAGTCATATCTTGGGTTACAGCCGCTTCAGGTTGCGTTTTTTTGGGTTACGGACCGCTGAAACCCAGAAGTACTGGAACGGGTTACTTCCGGGTTTCGGCGGTTGCACATGCACAGAAGCGTCGAATCGCAACCCGCGCATGTGCAGACGCGGGTTGCAAACATGCATCCCGCACGGATCACATACGCAACCTGAACGTCCACTGTATAAGGTAGCAGGCTCTGGGGATTAATTTTTTTTGAGGCAAGGAAGTGGTTTGGGAATCACTGTCTCAGATCTATTTTGGGAGTGAGGAGGGGGTGCTACTCTGAGTAGAACTTGTTCCAGGTGTCTGCCTTGTTGGCCAGTCAAGAACAGAAGGCTCCTCTTCTCCAGAGGATTCCTCCAGGCAGTGTTCGAAATTAGCCAGGCACCAGGCGCTTTTTGCACCTGGATATCGGCCACTTGCGACCTGGGTGCCAGGATGGTGCCTGACGTCTCCACCATCTGGGGATCCTGTTTTCACACACTAAGGTCCCATCCTGTAGAATTTTATCCATTATATTTTATCCGCACAATCAGAACGAATTTCTGGAACCAAAATGCTTTTTCAGTGCCACCTGAGCAGTAGCAGTGAACATCGTTATAGTGAATTGTTGTCACTTGTCTTGGCTTCCCCCACTGCCCTGCTCAGAGTTGGGAAGAATATTCCTGCGTTATGAATGGTCTGTGTCTCCATTAAGAAAAAGGGGTCAGAATAGGCCAATAGATATGTGAACTAGGTAAAGTGACTTTTCTTTTTTAAGTTCTCAAAGCTCTTAACTGAGCTCAAAGTTGTCCTCTGAACTGAGAACCAATCACAGTTAGTCCATCATTTGAAAAATAAGACTTTGCCCCCAAAGTAGACATTCCAATTTGGCGACTGTAACCCTGGTTCAAGGAGCCATTTGGCACCTAGGTTATATCTGTGTTTCTAACACTGGCTCTGGGTCCAGGAAGGCTGAAGCATGGAGCTCAGTGGGAGATGTTGCTTCAGCAAGGAAGCAACTCAGAGTAGGATCTGCAAGCTCCACTCCTTCCTGCCTCTCAGCCTGGCCCTGATCCAAGCAGGCCTGATCGACACCCTTCTCTGAGTAGCTTCCCATGGGCACATAGGTGGCAGCTCTCAAACTCTCATCCAGCTCCACCAGAATCAGTGCCAACCAGAATCAGTGAGTTCTGCCTGCTGTTGTCTCTGGCGCCACCTGCTGTCAGGCTCCCTGCCTTCCCTCCAACCAGTCCCAAAGTGCACCAACTAGGATCAATCCCCATT
Source organism: Podarcis cretensis (assembly GCF_951804945.1). Lineage (NCBI taxonomy): Eukaryota > Metazoa > Chordata > Lepidosauria > Squamata > Lacertidae > Podarcis > Podarcis cretensis. The sequence goes on from NC_137188.1 coordinate 3,553,367, forward strand.
TCCCCCTAATTCAGGAAGACTGGTTTCTGTGGCTAAAAGGGAGATGTTGCTTCAGCTATGAAGCAGCTCGGACTAGGTTCTCAGAGATGGAGGATGCGGCCGATTCCTAGATTTGCAACATCCGCCAAAAAAAGTGCATCTACTTTTTGGTATTGGAGCACATCGAAGGTCGCCTCTCCTTTCCCACAGACATTGTTGACTATGGCGGGGAAATCCTCGAGGCCGAGCTGAGCGCTTGGACATCTCAAGACGGCAGCGTTGGGGAAGCGGTGAGTTGAGATGACGAACGGGTGGATGGAAAGCAGGAAAATACAGTGGTGCCCCGCAAGACGAATGCCTCGCAAGACGAAAAACTCGCTAGACGAAAGGGTTTTCTGTTTTTCGAGGTGCTTCGCAAGACGAATTTCCCTATGGGCTTGCTTCGCAAGACGAAAACGTCTTGCGGGTTTGCTTCCTTTTTCGTAAAACCGTTAATACCCGGGGAATCCGCGCTCCGCAAGACGAAAAAATCGCAAGACAAAGCAACTCGCGGAACGAATTAATTTCGTCTTGCGAGGCACCACTGTATGCCCAATTCCAGCAAAGCAAGTTGTGCCCATCCACGGTGGAGGATGCTGAATTGGGGCCCCACCCACTGCAATTGGCCCTCGGCCAGCACCCATCTAGGGAGAACGCTTCATCCTGGAGCGGGGGGTGGGAAAAGCTGATGCCCTCCAGATTTAAGTTTATTTTGTTGTTGCTGCTGTTGTTCTGATGTTTTATTGTGCTTTTAATTCTGTTGGGAGCTGCCCAGAGTGGCTGGGGAAACCCAGCCAGATGAGTGGGGTAATAATAATAATAATAATAATAATAATAATAATAATAATAACAACAACTGCTGGCATCAGGGGGTGGTCAAACTGCTGTGACAGCAGCACTGAAGAGCCCTCCCTGGGGCACAATCCTGGGCAGTGTGTCTGGGGTTCCTGGGCTGCTCAGACGACAAGACCCCCCCCCCCTCAGCCTCACTGATGGGGTCCAAAGGAACACAGTGGAAGACCTTTGGCACCAGCTTGGCTTGCAGGAGTTGCCAGAAGGAGACACACAAGGCGTCACCCAACTGCCTTAGGGACTCCCCTCAAGATTTGTGTAGGGTTCAATCCTGAGCCCTTTCCTCTGCCAAAGACACCACAAGGCATTCATGCATTTCTTTATTTAACAAATGCATTTATTTAACAAATGTATAGACTACTTTGTGGCCTCAAGCTGCTAAAGCAGTATTCGAGGCAGAATAATAGCTTTTTCTTAGACTTGTCTCCCTCCAAATATTGCTGGACGCCCAGCAGTGATGGGAGTTGTGGGCCCACAACGTCCGGAGGCTGTTTTTGGTGACACCCGCTGTGTGTGTTTGTGTGTTTTCTTCCCATTCCAGGAAGAACTCTGGTTTTATGAGAGGTGGCTGAACTGGTCGGACATGGACGAACCGCCTGACATCGAGGAGGAGGAAGAAGAAGAAGAGGAAAGCCTCGAAGTCGAAGAGGAGGAGCCCACTGAAGAAGAGGAGGAGCCAGAGGAGGAGGAGGAGCTAGAAGAAGAGGAGGAGGAGCCAGAGGAGGGAGGGGGAGGAGCTAAAGTCAAGCAGAAGAAAAGGCCGGAGAAAGCTACCCGGAGAGAGAGGGTCTCCAAGGAGAAGTCCCAGAAAGGTCGCAAGGACCTAGAGGAAGAGGAGGAAGAGGAGGAGGAGCCTGTTCGCAGCAAGCGGCCTCGGCGGGAAGGGAAGCGGAAAGAGCAGCGTGAGGAGAGGAGGAGTCGGCAACCCAAACTCGAGGCCAAGGCTCACAAGCATGAGGAAGGGAAGGGGCGCCCCAAGGACGGGCGCGACCGCGGGAAAGAGAGGGACCACAAGGCCCACTCCCACGAGCAGAGAGGCCGGAAGCCCTTGCGGGTGCAGCGCCCGCTCTTCCCCCTGCAGAAGCCTGCCAGGCGGCACGACTGAGACCCCTCCGCCGTGGGAAGCAGATCTCCAAAACGCCCCCTGTGCCCTCAAACAAGCGGGCCCAGGCGACTCTTGAGCAGTTCGAGACCCGCTTGTTTGCGTCTCACAAACTACCCCTTGGTCCCACTTCCCAGACACGTAATACCGAGGCCCTGCCACCTGCAGAGGGATCTTGGGCCACGGCCAAGGACTTGTCTGCCCAGCCCAGGAGATCCCTCTGACCTCTGACCTCAAGAAAGCCTCTCCCACCCCCCATTTTCTTCTCTCTTTTTTTGGGTGTTCACACCTCCCCCCCCCCCAAATAACGGGGCAGGGGGAGGCGCCCCGCAACGGCAAGGAGAAGTTGCAGTGTTTGCTAAACCAGCTTGTGATGGACAATGAGGCCTTTGTGCTAGACTCTGCTGCTTTGGTAGATGGAAGACCCCCCCCCCAAAAAAAACCTTGAGATCTCACCCCATAAGCAGTGGGGTTGGCTCACACATCCACACCCCATACATCAGTGCCTGAAAAAAAAAAGACAGATTGAACCATCCATTCCTCCTCTGTCACAAAGCAGTTTTCAGAGGTGGTGCAGATCCTGATTCCTCTCCATTCATCGTGTCTGCAGTCTTAAATTCAGCTCCCCACCTTTTATTCTCCAGCCAATTTTCTCTATTTTTTCCCCTTAAAAGAACTCTTCTCTTTTCTCCCCACCCTTTTGGCTTAAATCTGTTTATAATACATCTGTTAAATAAAAGTTTCAGACATGTAGGATACTCTTCTTTTTCTTCCACGCAGCGACGATCCCCTGAGGATCCCTGACCATTGGGAAATTCTGCCTTCTGGGGCTGCTGGGAGGTGGAACTTAAGGGCACCTGAAGGGGCACAGATTTTCCCAATACTGCTCTATTCAGAAGAGGCATTTCCTGCCACCAGGACAGAGATGCCTCTTCCAAATAGAGCAGCGGTGTCCAATCTTTTTTCAAAGAGGGCCAGATTTGATGAAATGAACATGCATGAGGGCCAACCTTTTTCTAGGGATGGAGTATTGAATTCCCCCCAGAGTTCCGGACCTTTTTTAAGGATTAGTCACAGAATACTTTTCATATACCTTTTGGCTCAGATCACAGGCAGTACAGAGGGAGAGACATAACCGCCCAGTGGAAGTTCCATGCCCAGGAAAGAAATTGCCGGTGGGGCTGGATTAAACTGACCAGTGGGCCAGATTTGGCCCCTGGGCCGGACTTTGGACATGCCTGAAATAGAGGAATCCAGTATAGTCATACCTCGGGTTACAGACACTTCATGTTGTGTTTTTTCGGGTGGTGGACAGCCGAAACACGGAAGTACTGGAACGGGTTATTTCCAGGTATCAGCAATCGCACATGCGCAGAAGTGCTAAATCACGCTTTGTGCATGTGTAGGCGTGCCAAATGGCAAACCACGCATGCGCAGACGCGCCGCTGCGGGTTGCAAATACTGCGGGTTGCGAACGTGCATCCCGCCCAGATCACGTTCGCAAGCAGAGCATCCACTGTATCTGGAGGGATACAGGTTCCCCCCCCATCCCAAATTGGAGAAGAGTGGAATGCCTCTTAAAAACAGATGCATCCTCTCATCTCTTCCTTGCCGCCTCTTGGAACAGGGGAGAGGAACATATATGGTTGCCAAATCTTGCTGGAATTCAGCTCCATAGCTGATAGGGGTTCGAGTCCAATAACGGGAGGGATCCAACATGAGCTTGCTCTCAGAAGGGGATGCCTCTTCTAAGCATTAATAATAATAATAATAATAATAATAATAATAATAATAATAATAATAATAATTGTTATTTGTACCCCGCCCATCTGGCTGGATTTCCCCAGCTACTCTGGGTGTCTTCCAACAAAGATTAATCACAGAATCATAGAATCATAGAGTTGGAAGAGACCACAAGGGCCATCGAGTCCAACCCCCTGCCAAGCAGGAAACACCATCAGAGCACTCCTGACATATGGTTGTCAAGCCTCTGCTTAAAGACCTCCAAAGAAGGAGACTCCACCACACTCCTTGGCAGCAAATTCCACTGTCAAACAGCTCTTACTGTCAGGAAGTTCTTCCTAATGTTTAGGTGGAATCTTCTTTCTTGTAGTTTGGAGCCATTGCTCCGTGTCCGCTTCTCTGGAGCAGCAGAAAACAACCTTTCTCCCTCCTCTATGTGACATCCTTTTATATATTTGAACATGGCTATCATATCACCCCTTAACCTCCTCTTCTCTAGGCTAAACATGCCCAGCTCCCTTAGCCGTTCCTCATAAGGCATCGTTTCCAGGCCTTTTACCATTTTGGTTGCCCTCCTCTGGACACGTTCCAGTTTGTCAGTGTCCTCCTTGAACTGTGGTGCCCAGAACTGGACACAGTACTCCAGGTGAGGTCTGACCAGAGCAGAATACAGTGGCACTATTACTTCCCTTGATCTAGATGCAATACTCCTATGGATGCAGCCCAGAATTGCATTGGCTTTTTTAGCTGCCGCGTCACACTGTTGGCTCATGTCAAGTTTGTGGTCAACCAAGACTCCTAGATCCTTTTCACATGTACTGCTCTCAAGCCAGGTGTCACCCATCTTGTATTTGTGCCTCTCATTTTTTTTGCCCAAGTACAATACTTTACATTTCTCCCTGTTAAAATTCATCTTCTTTGTTTGGCCCAGTTCTCTAATCTGTCAAGGTCATTTTGAAGTGTGATCCTGTCCTCTGGGGTGTTAGCCACCCCTCCCACTTTGGTGTCATCTGCAAATTTGATCAGGATGCCCTTGAGTCCATCATCCAAGTCGTTGATAAAGATGTTGAATAAGACCGGGCCCAAGACAGAACCCTGGGGCACCCCACTAGTCACTCTTCTCCAGGATGAAGAGGAACCATTGATGAGCACCCTTTGGGTTCGGTCAGTCAGCCAGTTACAAATCCACTGAGTGGTAGCATAGTCAAGACCGCATTTTACCAGCTTCTTTACAAGAATATCATGGGGCAACTTGTCAAATGCCTTGCTGAAATCAAGGTAGGCTACATCCACTGCGTTCCCTTCATCTACCAGGCTTGTAATTCTGTCAAAAAACGAGATCAGGTTAGTCTGACATGACTTATTTTTCAGAAATCCATGCTGACTATTGGTGATCACAGCATTCCTTTCTAGGTGCTCACAGACTGTTTGCTAAACAATCTGCTCCAGAATCTTCCCTGGTATTGATGTCAGACTGACTGGGCGGTAATTATTAGGGTCCTCTCTTTCCCCCTTTTTGAAAATAGGGACAACATTTGCCCTCCTCCAGTCTGCCGGGACTTCGCCTGTTCTCCAGGAATTCTCAAAGATGACTGCCAGTGGTTCTGAGATCACATCTGCCAGTTCTTTTAATACTCTTGGATGCAGTTCATCTGGCCCTGGAGACTTGAATACATCTAAGATTAAAAATACATTAAAATGTCACATTAAAAGTTTCCCTGAACGGGGCTGCCTTCAGATGTCTTCTAAATGTCAGGTAGTTGTTTCTCTCTTTGGGAGGGTGTTCTACAGGGCAGGAGCCACCACCGAGAAGGCCCTCTGCCTGGTTCCCTGTAGCTTTGCTTCTCGCAGTGAGGGAACCGCCAGAAGGCCCTGGGCGCTGGACCTCAGCGTGTGAGCAGAACGATGGAGGCGGAGACACTCCTTCAGGTATACTGGACCGAGGCCGTTTAGGGCTTTAAAGGCAATGCTGTTTCTTAGATGCTGGTGGTGGGGTTCTGGTGGCGGCAGAACAGGAAAGGGAAACCACTCTGCACATGCTTGGAGGCATGGCCTTGGTCACATTTTTTAGGGTCCAGAAGAGCCCTGCTGGACTAGACTTTGGTCTATCCTGTCCAGCATCCTTTTATCAGCAGCAACGCAACCAAATGCCTCTGGGAAACCTGCAAGCACTCTCCTGCTTTGCGGGGGGGTTGGGCTAGATGACCCTTGGGGGATCCCTTCCAACTCTGCAATTCTTTGATTACTCCGCAAAGAAACCACATCAATTTAAAGAACGGAGCAAAACCAAGCACAGCCCGCTTCTGGAAAAGAAATGCCACACACTGTCAACATTTTAAAAAACCCAATATCCAACAGATTTAATCATCCCAGCACCATCAGATATATATGCAAATACAGAATAAATTATGCAAAGCGTAAAGAGAAACTGGAGGTCGGCTGACTACGCATGAGGGGGTGTCATCGTTGTGGAACCAGAATTATTAGCTTGGTCTAAGGAACAAGAGGAGATACAGCAGTCCTGGTCAGTGGTGGGAGGAGGGTGCAGTCAATGGTGAGCGAAGGAGGGTGATGTCAACAGTGGGAGGAGGGTGAAGTCAATGGTGAGCGAAGGAGGGTGATGTCAGTGGTGGGAGGAGGGTGAAGTCAATGGTGAGCGAAGGAGGGTGATGTCAACAGTGGGAGGAGGGTGAAGTCAATGGTGAGCGAAGGAGGGTGATGTCAGTGGTGGGAGGAGGGTGAAATAAATGGTGAGCGAAGGAGGGTGATGTCAATGGTGGGAGGAGGGTGAAGTGAATGGTGAGCGAAGGAGGGTGAAGTGAATGGTGAGCGAAGGAGGGTGAAGTCAATGGTGAGCGAAGGAGGGTGATGTCAGCGGTGGGAGGAGGGTGAAGTAAATGATGAGTGAAGGAGGGTGAAGTCAATCATGAGTGAAGGAGGGTGAAGTCAATGGTGAGCGAAGGAGGGTGATGTCAATGGTGGGAGGAGGGTGAAGTGAATGGTGAGCGAAGGAGGGTGAAGTGAATGGTGAGCGAAGGAGGGTGAAGTCAATGGTGAGCGAAGGAGGGTGATGTCAGCGGTGGGAGGAGGGTGAAATAAATGATGAGTGAAGGAGGGTGAAGTCAATCATGAGTGAAGGAGGGTGAAGTCAATGGTGAGCGAAGGAGGGTGATGTCAGCGGTGGGAGGAGGGTGAAGTCAATGGTGATCGAAGGAGGGTGATGTCAGCGGTGGGTGGAGGGTGAAGTAATTGATGGGAAAGGAGAACAGGGCACAGCCGGGCAAGGAGAGACGAGCTCAACGGCGGGAGGAGGAGGGCAAAGCACCCCAGCCGCCGCCGCCGAGCCGGCCTCTCTCTACCGACAGCCGCACTCCTCGGCCACCATGTCGGGGTAGGCCTTCACCTTCATGCCTTGGTCGTTGGTGAAGGTGACGATGATGCTCCTGGAGTACCTGACGGGGATGCAGCAGGGGGCTCTCTCCAGGGGCAGCCCCTGCTCCTGCACCCGCAGCAGGAAGAGCGTGTGAGAGTAGTAGTCGGGGACGCGGGACGAGAGCGGGAAGCGGCAGGGCCCAGCGCAGTTGTTGGCGTCGTACCACTCGGGGAAGATGATGTACCCCGTAGACACCAGCTCGATCCGCAGCTTGCGCAGCCGGCAGTAGTCGTCGCGCTCCTGGGTGCTGCGGTTGGTGCGGGGGGCCGCCTTCCCGGACTCCCGCCAGCGGGCGCGCAGGGCCTGCAAGGCTTTGAGAAGCAGCAGGCTGTGGATCTTCCGCCGCCCGGGAGATCCTTCTGCAGATCCCTCGGGATCGCCACCACCGGGGACCCCGGGAGGGTAGTAGCAGAACGCCAGGAGGCCATGGAAGAGGGTCTCGTGGTCCCGGAAAGACGGGGAGGCCGCCAGCTCCCGAATCACCTCCCGCAATTTCTGAAGCAGTTGCCGCAGCAGTTTCCCCTCCAGGGCCCATTGCGCCAAGTGGCTCTCCATCAAGGCCTGGCTGTTTTCGGGGAACAAGACCACCAGGGGGTCTTCGGACTGCACCAGCCGCTCCAGCGCCACCTTCTCGGACAGGTTGAGCACCCGGTGAGGGAGGGCTTCCATGGTGTCAAAGTTCAGCCGCAGCTGCGGCCCGGGGGCTGGTGGGGGCTCTCCGGAAGGGCTGAGGACCTTGTTGACAAACTGGGAGAGAGCGGCGAGGAAACGGCCGGTGCTTGAGGGTGCCGGGTGGGCGGAGGTGGCGTTCGGCTGGGGGGCCGGGGAGGGCTGCACATCGGCTGTGGCAGACGTCGGGGGTACACTGCGGAGAGAAGGACATCAGAAGAGCAGCTGCATCAGGCCAGTGGCCTCACAGTGGCCAAATAATAATAATAATAATAATAATAATAATAATAATAATAATAATAATAATTTATTATACCCCACCCATCTGACTGAGTTTCCCCAGCCACTCTGGGCAGCTTCCAACAGAATATTAAAATACAATGACCTATTAAACATTAAAAACTTCCCTAAACAGGGCTGCCTTCAGATGTCTTCTAAAAGTCTGGTACAGTGGTACAGGGTTACATATGCCTCAGGTTACAGACTCCACTAACCCAGAAATAGTCCTTCAGGTTAAGAACTTTGCTTCAAGATGAGAACAGAAATTGTGCTCCGGCGGCGCAGCAGCGGCGGGAGGCCCCATTAGTTAAAGTGGTGCTTCAGGTTAAGAACAGTTTCAGGTTAAGAACGGACCTCCGGAAAGAATTAAATACTTACCCTGAAGTACCACTGTAGTTGTTTTTCTCTTTGACATCTACAGGGCAGGTGCCACCACCGAGAAGGCCCTCTGCCTGGTTCCTTGTAACTTGGCTTCTCGCAGGGAGGGAACTGCCAGAAGGCCCTCGGAGCTGGACCTCAGTATCCAGGTAGACCAATGGGGGTGGAGACGGTCCTTCAGGTATACCCCATAGAACATAGGGATCCAGATAGACTGCCCCTGGACCTCGAGGTTCCATAAGGACGATCCTTCTGGATCAGGGCAAAGGGGGTCCGTCTTGTTCCCCGTCCTGTTCTCGCAGTTTCCAAAGGGAAACCCGCCTACTCCTGCCGTTCCCATGCGCTTTGAATGTGCATCATGTGCGCGGCCAGAGAAAGGAGGGAGAGAAATGCTGGTTTTCAAGGGAAGGAGATCAGCCGAGGTCTCCTGAGCATGGACAGAGTGCCCTCCCTTTTGAGCAAAACAAGCACAGCCCTTGGCGGGGAGGGAAGGGGTCTCACCTGGGATTCAGGTAAGGGACCACGTCCAGTTTGCCGTCGGCAGCGAGGAAAGATGAGGAGGGAAGAAGGATTGGAGCAGATCGGGGTCTCAGCCTGGCCAGGAGCAGCACAGCCGGAGTCATGCGCGTGAAGCACTTCGGGTCGAAACCAAACAGGAGGTTTTGGGTTTCGTGTTGGGAGAGGCCGGTGCCTGCAAGGGAGACAAAGAGGAGTAGAACAAATGGAAGGTCTCTCTCTCGGTTGTAGCTAATAAAGACCCCTCCTCTAATTCCTGAACAGACGGCTGCTGCTGCTATTATTATTGTTTTCTGCTGCTATTATTTAATATTATCAAAGGAGAGGCAGTGTGGTGCAGTGGTTAGAGCATAAGACTTGGAAGACCAGGTTTCGAATCCCCCGCTCAGCCACATGCAGTTTAGTGGGGGGGACCTGGGGGGGCCAGCCACTGCCTCTCTGCCTATCCTACCTCACAGGGTTGTTGTGGTGGGGAGGATGAAATCGTAGAATTGTAGAATTGGAAGGGACACCCAGAGCTGGGCAGGGACAGAGGCAAAAGTGGACTTTTGTAGAATCAGAAACTGTAGGATTGGAAGGGACCTTTGTGGGTCATCTAGTCCAACTCCCTGCAGGAATCTCAGCTAAAGCATCCGTGACAGAGGGCCACATAATAATAATAATAATAATAATAATAATAATAATAATAATAATAATAATAATTATACCCCGCCCATCTGGCTGGGTTTCCCCAGCCACTCTGAGCGGCTTCCAACAGAATATTAAAATACAATAACCTATTAAACATTAAAAGCTTCCCTAAACAGAGATTTAGGGAGATTTTTAAATCTCTGCTTTAGAATCTCCAGGGAAGGAAAGAGTCCACCAGTTCTATGATTCTTTGACAATAAACAACTTATGTCAAATAAAGTAATATTAAATAATCCGTTAGAATATAATAGCGCACAGTAAAATTAAACATCGGCAGATAATAATTAAACAGAACTTCACTCTTAACAATCACAACAAACAATTTCCGAACTATAATCAATAAAATCCACGGCGCAATGCAAATTGGGAAGCAAAGGCACAAAACTTATAAAGTTATTTTTTAAAAATAAACATATCCCTGAACTCCTCTTCTAAGCCCCATGTAAGGTCGACAGAGGCTTTACTCCCGTGTAAGGATTGCAACGTGGTGAGGATTGGGCCTTTGTGATTTCAGGTGCAGACGATGTCAAAGCATGTTCTGCATTTTAAAGGATTTATTTTGATTAACTTTTTATGCAAGAATGGAGGCCTTTTCTGGGCTATTTGGAAAAGCACTACAAACAAGTGAAATTGCAGGCAGGATCCAAGAGAGGAGTATTGGAAGGAAAATAATAATAATAATAATAATAATAATAATAATAATAATAATAATAATAATATTTATACCCCGCCCTTCCCGGTTCAAAAACCGGGCTCAGGGCGGCTAACAACAAATTTAAAACACTTAATTGTAAAAGCAGCATAAACTACAGTATAAAAGCATGTATAAGAGTAAAATTCAAAATGATAAAGTAATTGGGATTTTTGGAATAGATAAGAGTTGGATATATAATGCAAAACAAAAACACTTTGGAGCTGGAAGTGAAAAGTCAATACAGTACATTAAATGTCTATTGAATTTGAAGTTAATTTGGAAAAATTTGGAAATTCAATAAAAATACATATTGGGAAGGGAATTTATTTTGCATATACTTGCATGCTATGGAAAGCGCAAAGGATGAAAGCCGACCCCCCAGTGCTTGGCTTGCGTGTCAAAGGTTTGTTTCTATTTCATTTTATGCAAGAGGGGTCGTACCATTGCTGTTCTGGCGCCTGATTGCCAGGGAAACCTCAAAGCTGAGCTGCCCCAGGGAATATCTGCCTGACATCGCCGACCCCTGAAGGACGAGGTACTGGGTTCTGCTGGAGAGACAGACGACCTGTGGGGTGGAAATGAGACAGCATCCAATATTTGCAAAAATGGCTAAAGGCAGCAGCACCCCACGCACTTAGCATCGCCTCCGCTAGGCAGAAGTTCAACAGGTGATGTCTCTCCTCTAGAATTCCAGGTTGCCCAAACTTGGATCTCCAGCTGTACTGGGACTACAACTCCCATCGTCCCTAGCTAGCAGGACCAGCAGTCAGGGATGATGGGACTTGTAGTCCCAAGGCAGCTGGAGACCCAAGTTTGGGCAAGGCTGCGGATGGCAGGGAAAGGCCTTACCAGTTGGATTTCTGCAGGGCTGTGCTTGCAGAGCAACTAAATTAACAACCATAATAACTGAGAGTCAAAGCATTGCCCTCATTTATGTTTCTTAAAGTATCAGTTTAGGAAAAACAGGGCCCAGGAATCTATTTACGTCAGCTTTTATGCTCTCTGGTAGCGTGGTTCTGGACATGGAGGCTCTATTTCATTCATTCACTCAGCTTTTATTGGCACAATTCAGACAATAAAATCATAAAAGAGAGAGAGGGGAAAAAACATGCATAAAACATTGGTGATCAAGGTCTATTAAACACGTGAAACGCATAAAAGAATCAGCAGCCACCATTAAGTAAAATTTAGTAGTTTCAAATTTGACTTTAAAAATCTTGGCTGAATATCCTGAATCCAATCTCAGTAGATCTGGGTGTATCATCCTACAAGAGATATTGGATTCCAGATTCTTTGTAAGCAGATACTTTAAGCTTCAAGAGAGTCGCCAGTAGTGAGGCATCTAATCATAAGCCTGCATTTTTATCAAACTTATATTTTGATCAGGGCCTGTATCTTAAAATGAGCTTAAAGATTTTCAAATGTTCATGCCAGGCAGAAGAGCAGCTGCCTAAGAACCTTGGCAATGTTTTTTCTCCTAGACAAGGGGGCCCCCCTGATTTATAGCAGAAAACAATTCTCAAAGTCAAAGGGAATTACAGGCTGACAGCCAAGGTTACACTGACCCTACATATTACAGAAGATAAAAAAGCAGAGAAAAACATAATTAAGAGTGGGTAAATAGTAAAATAAAACCATGTGCCTCCCATTCAACTTGAGCCATATTTTCCTAAGGTTAAAAGGCCAAGAGCAATGGAAAAGCATCTAGCTGGCAGAAAGGAAGAGAGTATTTTGGGAAGTCTTTTTCTAAAGTTGTTTCTTTCTTAAACTGAGATCCTTTTAAGATTTCTTTTCCTTTTAAAAGGTTATTTATGTTATGTATTAAATATATTGGCTTAAATATAATTATGCAAAGGAATTAGAAGCTAAGAAATGTTAAATCCTTATGCTAGATTCTTATTTCATATAGTTGGAAGAGACCACAGGGGCCATCAGCCCAGCCCCCCCTGCCAAGCAGGAAACATCATTAGAGCACACATATGGTTGTCAGGCCTTTGTTTAAAGACCTCCAAAAGAAGGAGATCTTTCAATGTTGATGTGAACTCAAGATCCTTGACATCTGTTTAAGATAAAAATTTAAAACTATTAAACCATCTGTTTTGGAGGGCAATAGGGCAAGGAGGGCAAGAGGTGAGCTGGTAATTAAGGTTCCTTGTTGAGACAAATGTAAGATATATGACTACTTATTTGTCATTTATAGATAGAAGAATATATAGCTTTTTGTTTCCCATAAAAGGCAAAAAGGAAATGGGTGTATCTTTTGTGATTGGTTCTAGCAAACAGCCAATAGGAATTTCAACCAGGCTGATTGGACAGAGGCAGCCACAGGAGGAGCAAGGGGGCTGGATTAAGGAAATATAAGTGCTGGCCAGAATGGCAGGAGGCCAGGCCAGAGCTTGGTAACCATATACCACTGTGCCTCTCATTTATTTGTCTGACAAATAAATTATTATTTTAATTTCTCTATTGCTGCGTTGAATATTTCATTCCAGCTAAGCGTTAACCACAAGCAGGGTGCTACAAAACCACATAACTTCATTCCAACATCCTTCTAAAAGGTAAAGGTAAAGGTAAAGGTACCCCTGCCCGTACGGGCCAGTCTTGACAGACTCTGGGGTTGTGCGCCCATCTCACTTAAGAGGCCAGGGGCCAGCGCTGTCCGGAGACACTTCCGGGTCACGTGGCCAGCGTGACATCGCTGCTCTGGCGAGCCAGAGCCGCACACGGAAACGCCGTTTACCTTCCCGCTGGTAAGCGGTCCCTATTTATCTACTTGCACCCGGAGGTGCTTTCGAACTGCTAGGTTGGCAGGCGCTGGGACCGAGCAGCGGGAGCGCACCCCGCCGCAGGGATTCGAACCGCCGACCTTTCGATCGGCAAGTCCTAGGTGCTGAGGCTTTAACCCACAGCGCCACCTGCGTCCCTTAACATCCTTCTAACATTCCTTAATTTTACAATATTTCTGTAGATAGTCTTTAAATTTCTTCCAATCTTCTTCTACCGACTCTTCTCCCTGGTCTCGGATTCTGCCAGTCAGATGATAACCATCTTTCCAACGATTGCCGCCCCCCCATCCCTGTTTGCATACCTGTTTAGGATGGAGACCTTCCCCTCCCACCAGGAATTTCTCCGGGGTCCCGAGCCCCCCCGATTCCTTTCTGCCTTGGTAAAATATCAGCAGGGCCAGTTGCAGGGACCTCAGGGAGCCCCCGGCATCCTCTTCGTGGAAGGCCAGCTGGAAGAGGAGTTTCGTTTCCGCCTCCCATTTCACTGCAAGAAGGAAACCGGAGAATCAGACAGGAACCTGCTTCTTCTTCATCCTGGGACAAGGGAGACCCCAGCGTCACTCCCGACATTGCTGGTGTGCCAAATGCCAGCTTAAATAGCAAACGCAGCTCGGGGGGGGGGGGGACACAGCCAAAAATCTTACACTTGGTATCGCTCGCTCTGCACTATGAGAAAACCAGGCATCATTTGAGATCTCAATGAGGACTAGCGCTTCCAGACACTTTTAATATGGTTTTGCATTCCTTTTGTATACATATGCAGTGAAAGTACCCTTTGAGATTTCACCTCCAGAAACTAATGGTTCTCTCCACTTCATATAGATTATAAAACAAAATAATAACAAAACCTTGCCTGCCTGCCTGCCTGCCTGCCTGCATTTTAAAAAAGCAAGAGGCAATCCCATTCACACTGTCAAGTCAAACCCTGATGCCATCCCGAGACTAAGCTCTGGCCGAGAAGTACCGCACACCCAAAGAACCAGGCAGCATGCATTGTAGCGGGCCGACTTATTCGGCTCTTTGCATTATGGCAAGTTGTGTGTTTTTCTGGCGAAATTGCCATCTTGGTCCTGATCAGAGGCAGAGAGGGAGGGAGGAAGACACTGCGAGTACTGCAATAAAAGGTTGCAGTGCACGGAGCACTTTCTGCCCGCTATCCCCTGTTTTTCAATATATTCTGTTCTTTTTGGAGAACTGAATAGATTCTATTCTTCTCCCATCAAATTCCCACTGCTGGCCCTGAACTGAGACATATAGAGAGAAGGAGATAGGATGAGACCTGTAACAAAGTGTGGGGCGTGTGGGGCTTCTCAGCCAGGCCACCCCAAACCCAGCAGCCAAGCCCTCTTTCACAATATGCCATCCCACCCCCCCTCTCCTCCTCATCCTCCTCCATTCCCTGCCCCCAACACACACTGGGGTTTCCATTCTGCATCCTCAGCCTACAGAAGACATTGTGGGGTGCAAGCTGCAATATTTGAGGGGTTTCTGCAATATTTGGGGTTCATCCCAAGCCCGCCAACACTTTCTCCCTTGTGCATTGGGCGGGGGTTCTGTTTTGGCTGCATAGATTACTATTTACTCTTTGCATAAACTAGAAATCAAAAAATCTCGTTAACTAGATCCAGCAGGAACCAGCGGGGGGGGGGGGGGTAGACTAGAATAATCCAGCGCAGCCTCTCATTGGCTCTGGCTCTGCCTACTTTTTGGGGTCCCTGCTACCCGCCTCGCCAGTCCCCAATGGGCACCAGCCAGCAGTGGCACTAACTGGAGAGACAGAGATCAGGCCTTGCCAGAGTGACTCATGCCCTAGTTGAACCCAAGCTAGACTACTGCAACACACTCGGGAATGGGACTGCCCTTGGAAACTTTGCATAGGGGCAGAGCACTGGCAGGGATCAGAGATGGGGCCACCAATCCCATAATAAGTGTGCTGTCTGACAAGGCGCTTGCAAAGTTGGCACTGCCCATTAAAGCTCTGAGCAAGGGAAGAAGACTCTCAAGCTGGGAGACTTAATAATAATAATAATAATAATAATAATAATAATAATAATAATAATAAATTTTATTTATACCCCACCCTCCCTAGCCAAGACTGGGCTCAGGGCGGCTAACACCAGGTATAAAAACAACTGATGGAAATACAACTTAAAAAACAAGATTAAAATACAAAATTAAAATGCAGCCTCATTTCAGTAGAAACTCAAATCAAAAACTTTTGGGGGGATGAAAACGTCAAGTCTTCACCAAGGCCACCTATCCAGACTGGTCCTACGTGGGCCAGAAAAAAGTCAGGGAAGTCCCCCAAAATCTGGAAGTTATCTTGACGCCTTAAGCTCCTGCTTATAACCCACACCTACGAGGCCAAATAAGAAGAGCACAGTGGCAGGATGAGGCCAATGGCCTACCAAGTCCAGCATCCTGTTCCGCGGCAGCCAAATACCCCTAAGAAGCTAGGGATCGCGATAGACTGCCTCTGGACTGGGAGGTTCCATAGAAACATAAGAGCCTGGCTGCTGGTTCAGCATCACAGTGGCCAATCTGATGCCTCTTCTGGGAAACTGGATTCAAGCATCAGAGCAATCTTAGAATCATAGAATCATAGAATCATAGACTCATAGAGTTGGAAGAGACCACAAGGGCCATCGAGTCCAACCCCCTGCCAAGCAGGAACCACCATCAGAGCACTCCTGACATATGGTTGTCAAGCCTCTGCTTAAAGACCTCCAAAGAAGGAGACTCCACCACACTCCTTGGCAGCAAATTCCACTGTCAAACAGCTCTTACTGTCAGGAAGTTCTTCCTAATGTTTAGGTGGAATCTTCTTTCTTGTAGTTTGGAGCCACTGCTCCGTGTCCGCTTCTCTGGAGCAGCAGAAAACAACCTTTCTCCCTCCTCTATGTGACATCCTTTTATATATTTGAACATGGCTATCATATCACCCCTTAACCTCCTCTTCTCCAGGCTAAACATGCCCAGCTCCCTTAGCCGTTCCTCATAAGGCATCGTTTCCAGGCCTTGGACCATTTTGGTTGCCCTCCTCTGGACACGTTCTAGTTTGTCAGTGTCCTTCTTGAACTGTGGTGCCCAGAACTGGACACAGTACTCCAGGTGAGGTCTGACCAGAGCAGAATACAGTGGCACTATTACTTCCCTTGATCTAGATGCTATACTCCTATGGATGCAGCCCAGAATTGCATTGGCTTTTTTAGCTGCCGCGTCACACTGTTGGCTCATGTCAAGTTTGTGGTCAACCAAGACTCCTAGATCCTTTTCACATGTACTGCTCTCAAGCCAGGTGTCACCCATCTTGTATTTGTGCCTCTCATTTTTTCTTTGCCCAAGTGCAATACTTTACAATGCTCTCCCCTCCTGTCGTTTGCAGCAACCGATATTCCTGCCTTGCAGGGGGTTGGACTAGATGACCCTTGGGTCCCTTCCAACGATTCTATGGTTCTATGATATTCAGAAACACTGCTGCCTCCCATCATAGAGGAAGAGCAAAGCAGCATGGCTACTAGCCATCTATAACACCCCAAACTTGTCCGAATCCCTTTCGAAGCCAGCTAGGAAACCTGCCCTGAATCTTGCAACCTTCAGTTTCACTGGGATTCCTGTGACTTCTAGTGTTCGGGAGGGAAACTTTTCAACATCCCACTTTTTCAACATCATGCATCATTTTATCTATCATGTTGTCTCTTCCTATAAACAAAAAAGCCCCAAACGTGGATCCCAGGAAACTTGCTACATCCCCTTGACCGTTTGGGCTGCCCTCTTCTGAACCTTTTCCAACTCCCTTTTGAGGCGAGGCACCCAGAACCATTCGCTGCCTTCCAAAGGCGTCCGCACCGTCAATTTGCAGAACGGCATCAAGACCCTGGCAGTTTTGTTTCCAATCCCTTTCCTGATGATCTGAAGTGTGGGAAAAAATTGGCGCTCGCCAATCAGAGCTCTCACACAAATGGCCACCTACCTTCTTCCAGGTGTAGCCACAGAAGCCGGTTTTCCCCTGGGTCGTCCAGGTGAGCGCCAACCCGCTGCAGAGAGGCCAGGACACCCCGGGACACATCTGTGGGGCAGACCCCAAACACCTCCATATCCTCCTCGCTCCAGATGGACCCACTAAGCGCCTTCAGAAACCTGCTGTCATAGCTGGTGAGGAGACCCACAACCTCCAGAGGACGGTGGCTCAATTCGCCACCCCGGTGCACCTTGACCCTACAAACAGGCCCCTGGGGGTCTCCGTGGGGCCTCGGCCGAAAGCTAGCCCTGTGGGGCCACAGACCTAAGGGCCCGCCCCAGTCTGCGTCCGTGGGATATAGGGCCTCCACCGTCATCTTGGGGTCCGCAAAGTCCGACGTGCCCAGGACTTCGTCCTCTTCTAGGGGATTGGGCCCCACAGATTCCCTGGAGCTTGGAAGCTCAGGCCCTTCCCCTGCTAGGATCTCCTTCCCAGGCGCAGGGATAGACTTGATCATCAGCAGGAGGCTCAGGACGGCTCCTCCGATAACGGGGTGCATGGTTTGTCTCGGGATGTTTCTAGGAAAGTCGCCGGAGACCAGCAGCAAATGGAGACATCCTTTGAAATAGGGGGTAGAGGAAGCGTCCACAGAGAGAAAGTGAAAACGGCAGGCGAAGAGGTGTCTCGAATTCTCTCCTTTCAACCCGGCTGTCCTTGAATCAACAATGCACAGTGTTGTTCCCTGGAGAGATTATTGGAGGAGGAGGAAAAGAAGTTTGACTCAAAGGAATCCTTCTCTGTTCTCTGTTCTATTTTCAGCAGCTGGTTATCTCCAAAGGCCGGGCGCTTTCACAGAACTCAAGCCACCCAAATGGTTGCAACCTTGAGTTAGCAATCTTCTTTATTCCTGCAGCCCCAAACCGGAGGAAAACAAGCGAGACGCGTCCCCCCTCCTGCCCCGAGAAACAGTCCCAAGATGGGCATGTCTGTCTAAGGATGTCCGGAGGGCCCAAAAGGCTGGACCAACCAGGGGAAATAATAACAAGTTATTTATTCCACCCATCTGACTGGGTTCCCCAGCCACTCTGGGCTGCTTCCAACACAGTAAAACATCAAATTTTAAGAACTTCCCGATACAGGGCTGCCTTCAGATGTCTTCCAATAGTTGTTTATTTCCTTGACTTCTGATGGGAGTGCGTTCTACAGGGCGGGTGCCACTACCGAGAAGGCCCTCTGCCTGGTTCCCAGTATCCTCACATCTCACAGGGAGGGAACCACCAGAAGGCCCTCGGAGCTGGACCTCAGTGTCCGGGCTGAACAATGTGAGCAAAGATGCTCCTTCGGGTATACAGGGTTTAGGGCTTTCAAACTCAGCACCAAGACTTTGAATTGTGCTTGGAAACGTACTGGGAGTCCTTTAGGACTGGTGTTCTATGGTCTCAGCGGTCACTCCCAGTCACCAGTCTAGCTGCCTCATTCTGGATTAATTGTAGTTTCTGAGTCATCTTCCAAGGTAGCCCCACGTAGAGCGCATTGCATTAGTCCCAAGTGGGAGATAACCAGAGGTTGGACCACTCTGGTGAGACATGGCGCAAGCAGGGAGGGTCTCAGATGGAGCTGGTAGACAGCTGCCCTGGATGCAGAACTGACCTGCACCTCCATGGACAGCGGTGAGTCCAAAATGACCCCCAGGCTGCGCACCTGGTCCTTCCGGGGAACACTTACCACTTTCAGGACCAGGGAGTCCCCCACACCCACCCACCCCTTCTCCCCCAGAAACAGCACTTCTTTCTCGTTGGGATTCAACCTTAATCCATCAGCTGCCATCCACCTAATGAACGATGCCACGATGACTCCTAAATTTAATTATCATGCCGTGCTGCGTAATGTACCAGATTTTACCAGGAACCCAAAGCAAAAGTCTGGATGGTTCTAATTCAAACCCTGAGGAAACCAGGTCCCCAAATTCCTAGGCTGGGATCCCCAAACCTTCTAAGGTATAGAAGTGCAAGGTTGGAAGGGACCATGAGGGTTTTCCAAATCCCTACAATGCAGGAAACCTTTGTCCGACGTGGGAGTCGAACCCACAACCGAGTCTTATGCTCCACCAAGTGAGCTGTCCCAGTTCACTCCCAATTCCCCAGGTTTCGCACTGTGTGCACGTGTTGTATCCAACTAAACTCTTTATTCAAAAAGTGCAGAAGAGAAGCTCCCCTATGGCAAACAGGCACAATACTTAAAAATGCAAATAAAGGGAAAGGGAATACATGGCAGAGGTATATAAAATTACGCAGCAGGTAGCCCCGCCGCCATGGATCAAGGACTCTGGGGCCGGCCCAATGACCTTTAATAATTTTACAGTGGTGCCTCGCAAGACGAATGCCTCGCAAGACGGAAAACTCGCTAGACGAAAGAGTTTTCCGTTTTGGAGGTGCTTCGCAAAACGAATTTCCTATGGGCTTGCTTCGCAAGACGAAAATGTCTTGCGAGTTCCTGTGGGTTCCCCCCCCCCTTTTTCTAAGCCGCTAAGCCGCTTATCCGCTAAGCCGATAAGCCGCTAAAAGCCGCTAAACCGCTAATAGCGCTAATCCGCTAAGCCATCAATGGGCTTGCTTCGCAAGACGAAATAACCGCTAGATGAAGAGAATCGCGGAACGGATTCTTTTCGTCTTGCGAGGCACCACTGTTACTGATTTGTCTCCTGCGTGGCTCGATCTAAGAACTGTTCTAAACACACCCACACCCTAAAAAAATACCCTGCTGGATTAATTTGAGACTCTCCTTACAAAACGACCGCCCTTTGCTAAAGAAGTTTAGAAGCCAGCATATGATTTCGTAAACGCAACAAAAGGCAATTCCAGAAATGGAGGAACTTGTTTTAAATGAAGATACAGGATTCCAAACCAGTGTGTGTTTTTATTCTAAAAAGGGGGTGGGGAGAGCGAGAAAAACAGACGTCGGAAGCAGGCACCGGGAGACGAAGGAAGTCCGCGACAAAACCCCCAAACGGCTTTTTCAGCTGGTGGGGGGCGGTGGGGGGATGCTGCCGGGCCCTTCCGTGGGAAGCGGGGGTCTCAGCATGGGGGGCAGGGGGGCGGGGGGAGGGACGCCGGGAGCTGGCGGGAGCTGCGGTGGGCCTGGGGGCATGGGGACGGGTCCCGTGGGGGGCGGCATGGGGGGCATGGCCATCCCTCCGGGAGGAGGCGGGGGGAGGGAGTCTGGGAGCGGGGGGCGGGGGGGCAGGCCGTTCATGAGCGGGGGCGGCGGGGGCCTCTTGACGGTGGCCGGCCCAGCAGGGATGCTCTGTGGGGCTGGAGGCTTCTCCATCTTGAAATGGAACTGCAGGAAGAACTGGGAGAGGAGAGAGGAAGAGAGAGAGTTACCATCAAGAGTAGGTGAGCCTGGCTTCATCTCCAGGGAAGCTGAACAAAATAGCAGAACACGATGGCCAATAACAAGGGCACTAAACACTATTTATACAGATGAAACTTGAAAAATTAGAATATTGTGGAAAAGAATAATGCAGAAGAGCTGAAGGCTGCTATTGAAGCATCCTGGTCTTCCATAACACCTCAGCAGAGCCACAGGCTGACAGCATCCACACCAGGCCACATTGCGGCAGTAATTGCTGCAAAAGGAGCCCAAACCAAGTACTGAGTACATGTGCATGCTTCTACTTCTCAGAGGTCCAATATTGCTCTATTTGCAATCCTTGTTTTGCTGATTTCATTTAATGTTCTAATTTTCTGAGATTGTTAATTTGGGGTTTTCATCAGCTGTACGCCATAATCATCACAATTATAACAAATAAAGGCTTGACATATCTCGCTTTGCATGTCATGAGTCTATCTCATATATTAGTTGCACCTTTTAAGTTGAGTTACTGAAATAAATGAACTTTCCCACGATATTCTGATTTTTTGAGTTTCACCTGTAGACTAATACAAACGATCAGAAATTGCAATCAAAGTCTCTAAATCTTCTTCACCAGTCGAGGTAGAATAATTCAAAAGCTCGATATATACAGAATCTATCACCAAATATCGCCGGAACAGAGTTTCCGGATTATGTATATATCAAACTTTTGAATTATTCTACCGCAACTGGTGAAGAAGATTTAGAGACTTTGGTTGCAATTTCTGATCATTTGTATTAGCCTATAAATAGTGTTTAGTGCCATTGATACTGGCCATCGTGTTGTGTTATTTTGTTCAGCTTGTCTATACAGTGGTACCTCGGGTTACATACGCTTCAGGTTACATACGCTTCAGGTTACAGACTCCGCTAACCCAGAAATAGTACCTCGGGTTAAGAACTTTGCTTCAGGACGAGAACAGAAATCGTGCTCCGGCGGCACAGTGGCAGCTGAAGGACCCATTAGCTAAAGTGGTGCTTCAGGTTAAGAACAGTTTCAGGTTAAGAACGGGCCTCCGGAACGAATTAAGTACTTAACCCGAGGGACCACTGTATTGCAACACAGGGGTCTGTTTACAGGGAAGGTTCTCTCTCCCGCAAATCCGAAATCCTGAAGAGTCGGAGCAGCACTGCTTGGCCAGTGGCTCCAGACCCTCCCAGCCCTGCTCCCTCCCCCCCCAGACCCCGCTTACCTGCTTCGTTTCTCGGTTCCAGTGGGTCCAGAACTTGCCTTCGGCTTTGTCAATCTCCCTGCTTGGCACCTGAGCAGAGGGAAAGCGTTAGTAAGAATGTCTATCGCTTAGCCAAAGCGCATACAACAGCAGAATATAACGCTATCTGCACGCTGGTAGGTTTTTAAAACTTGTTTTGGACATCTGATTTAATCAGCCATTTTAACTGTAGAAGTTAGAACCACGCCATTGTAGAGTTCGAAGGGACCCTGAGAATTTTCTAGTCCGCAGAATTAGATAAAATGACAGGAAGATTTCGA
Source organism: Podarcis cretensis (assembly GCF_951804945.1). Taxonomy (NCBI): domain Eukaryota; kingdom Metazoa; phylum Chordata; class Lepidosauria; order Squamata; family Lacertidae; genus Podarcis; species Podarcis cretensis. Next base: position 3,575,394 of record NC_137188.1, read on the forward strand.
AACCTGCATGACCAGAGATTTACAGAAGATTGGAAGAAATATACGAACTATTTGAAAGCAACTGTAATCAACAAATTATGCTAGTAGGACTACAAGACGTTTTGTAAGGGGAAATATATGAAACATTGCAAACTGGAGAAAGAATAGAGATATTATTTATGAGATTTAAATGTAATAGTGAAAGTAAAAAATGTATATTAAGTGAATAGATTGGAAAATTTTCAGATGTGATTGATGGAAGTCAAAAAAACTATATAAGATGTAAAAGTATGTTTAATTACTGTGGAAAATGATGTGTTAAAAAGCTAATAATTTTTTTTTAAAGAGAATTCTCTAGTCCACCCCACCTGCAACGCAGGAATATGTTGCTGTCCCATACGGGGACCAAACCTGCAACCTTGGCATTATCAGCACCATGCTCTAACCAGCCGTACATAAATCAATTGCCAAGATAGAAAATGTACCCCAAGGTTTCCCATCTTGCCTCTTAGAACTTCGTTTTGGCTCTCACCCTCGGCCAAACAGCCCAACCTCGCACGTCTGCGGACGGGGGCGCTTTCAGGATGTCGGAAACTGTCATATACTAAATGCTTCTTCATGTCAGGTACAGCTTCTTCCACCCAGGGCGAAGCAGCCCCTCTCTGGTTCCGCACAAGTCTCGGAATAAAAAGCCCAGTTCCACTTTTGAAATCCCCAACCAAATTTTGTTTCTCGCACCCAGGTCTTCCCCACTTTTTATTTTTTAAAAAACCGTATTTTTCGCTCCATAACATGCACCTGACCATAAGACGTGCCTAGTTTTTAGAGAAGGGAAGCCCTTTTTTTGGGATCAGCTCACAGTTGTGCAGCTTCTTTTGCAAAGGGGGAAAATCCTGTTTTTTGAGGATCAGCTCAAAGTTGTCAAGCTTACTTTGCAAAGGGGGAAAATCCTGTTTTTATGGGGTTCAACTCACTGTTCTGCAGCTTCTTTAGGAAAGGGAGCAGTTTCTACAGTTTCCAGACAGATCATCTAATCAGCCAAGTCACATGTCGCTGGGGAAACAAACCTCCGTCTGCAGAACATTCAACAATGGAGGCCGGGGCAAGGGGCCGGGGCTGGAAAGGGAGCCAGCGAGCGACCACACATTCGCTCCATAAGACGCACAGACATTTCCCCTTACTTTTTAGGAGGAAAAAAGTGTGTCTTATGGAGCGAAAAATACAGTATATGGCCTACTAAACAAAGAGGATAGCGGAAGCACCGCTCACCTTGAAAGCGATGGTCTCGTAGGGCTCTGCTGCCATCAGCAGATATTGCCAGCGCCGGTCGGGAGGTTCAATCCTCTGCTCGTATGCGGACATAAAACGATGTCTGGGCATGATGCTCTCAGCGATCTCCGGGTAATCGATCTGCGCCATTAAATTTGTTTGCTGGATTTAGGAATTACTCCCCACATCAACCAAGAATATGCATTTATCGATAGATAGTGCTCGTATCCCACCTTTTTCTCCAAAAGGCTCAAGGCCTTTTCTGCGGTGGCTCCCCAAACATTTATCTTTGCACATAAATACACTCACACACCTATACATACGGGGGACTGTGTCTCCCCATATGAACCAGCCAGACCCTGCAATCATCGTCTGGGGCCCTTCTTCCTGTGCCTCCTCCTCATGAGGGCTGAAAGGTGGCAACACAAGAACAGGGCCTTTTCTGTGGTGGCTCCCCTTTTGTGGCATGCGTCTCCCCAGAGAGGCCCACCTGGCGCCATCACTACATGTCTTGACGCCAAGCAAAAATATTCCTCTTTACCCAGGCCTGTGGCCATTAAATAATTCATAGCCTGTAAATGGGGGGGGGGACTGTTTTATGATGACTATTTTGTTATTTTAGGATTTCTGTCACTATGCTTTTTATCTATGTTTTAATTATGTTTTTATTAGTTATATTTTGCAATGTGTTTCGAAGGTTGTATACCGCCCTGAGATCCTTTGATAGTGGCCTGCATATGAATGAAACAAATAATGAAATAAATGGAATAAACAATACTAAAGTGTTTTCCTCCTCATTTAATCCCTATAACAACCTCCCCCACAAGGTTACCCAGTAGGCTTCTTGGTTGTGTGGGGACTTGAACTCTGGTGTCTCCCCTGGTCTTGAGATTGACACTCTAACCCAGTGATTCACAAACTTTCTTTTTTTGGGGGGAGCACTGTCCCCTTGGATCCATCAACTCATCCCTACAGTATAAAGAACAATATTCAGAAGAAAGGTAAAGGTAAAGGGACCCCTGACCATTAGGTCCAGTCGTGGCCGACTCTGGGGTTGCGGCGCTCATCTCGCTTTACTGGCCGAGGGAGCCGGCGTACAGCTTCCGGGTCATGTGGCCAGCATGACTAAGCCGCTTCTGGCGAACCAGAGCAGCGCATGGAAACGCCGTTTACCTTCCTGCCGGAGCAGTACCTATTTATCTACTTGCACTTTGACGTGCTTTCGAACTGCTAGGTTGGCAGGAGCTGGGACCGAACAACGGGAGCTTACTCCATCTTGGGGATTCGAACCTCCAACCTTCTGATCAGCAAACCCTAGGTGTCCCTGTTATTCAGAATAGTGGTTTGCAAAACTTACTATGAAAGATAATAAGGCAAAAAAATTCGAAACAGTAACCATTAATTGTCCGTTTGTTCGAAATCCAATTAAAACTACTTAGGTTAATTCAACAAAATTGATCAGCTTGATCCAGCAATACCAGTTTTCCAAATTCTGATAGTAATTTACACCTCCAGCAGCACCCTCGCCCCTTAGCGAGCTCCCAGGTAATCCCACCACAACCACCTGGGGGCAGCCCCACCCACTTTGTGAACCCCTGCTTTAACCACTACACCACACTGGCTATTCCCAGGTCAGGGACAAGGAGGGAGGAGGGGAAGTGGGGTGGGCAAAAATATTTCAGAATTAATAAGCTGTCTTAAGTCACGCTGGCAACAGGGATGGTTTTGCCCTGGCGACATCAAAGTCGCTGCGAGGTAACAGGTAGATGAAGATACCTGGAAGAGGAGGCTCTGCTGTCCCATCTCTGGATCCCTCTGTTTGGTCACTGAAGGACAAAAAAGAAGGCAAGGTGGAGGTTAGTATGGCTTTGCAAAGAGGCACAGAGCGCATTGGCTTTGGCGGCTGTGTGTGCCTGAAAGGAGTGCACCCAGCCTCCGCCTTAAAAATGGACAGTGAAGTTTCTAGACCTCATGAGTGCGCTTCAGAAAGTGCATGGCACTGCTTGCTCGTACCTGAGACGTCAGACTTTCTTGAGGATCCTTGCCTGTCCCCATTACTCAGAATAAGTAATAATAATTATTATTTTATTTATACCCTGCCCATCTGACTGGGTGGCTTAGAGCATATCTAAAAACATAATTTAAAACATCAAACGATACAGGGCTGCTTACAGGTATCTCCTAAAAGTCACAGTTGTTTATCTCCTTGACATCGGATGGGACGGCATTCCACAGGGTAGGTGCCACTACTAAAAAGGCCCTCTGCCTGGTTCTCTGTAATCTCACTTCTCACAGGGAGGGAACCGCCAGACGGCCCTCGGAGCTGGACCACAGTGTGGGTGGAGACGCTTCTTCAGGGATAATGGGCCGAGGCCGTTTAGGACTTTTAAAGTCAGCACCAACTAGGGCTGGGAGGGATCTGACTTTTAACATTGTGATATATCACTAGCTAAACGTTGTGGTATACTGATATATCACAATGTCTGGAATAAGGATGGAGCTATAGAGGCATTGGCTGGCTTCACAGTTTCCCCCACACTGTGATTTTTGCATAACAAACACACTCGCGCACACATCACAATTTGTAATATATTGCCAGGCCCTAAATTATGAAACTGATATCGCAATATGGACTTCAAACTGCTTTTGGATGATAGCCCTAGCATCAACATGCAAAGAAAAACACACAGAGGAACAGTGTTCGCGTAACTGAACCTGGCTGCAGAATCAGGGCTGCCGGGTGGCAGAAACGCCATTAAAGTGTGTTCACACACAAACACAGCCCCCCTCATTTATCACAACAGCTACAAAGTGGTCTAGGCGGCCTGCCAGGACCTGAACATAAGAAGGGCCTGCAGGATCAGGCCAATGGGCCATCCAACCCAGAACCCTGTCCTCACAGCGGCCAACCCGATGCCTCTTTTGGGAAACTCGCGATCAGGATTCGAACACAGAAGCCCTCTCCCCCTCCTAGCAGCTGGTAGCCAGAAACATTGCTGCCTCGCCACTCTAGCTAGCAGACACTGTTAGCCTTATCTGGCAGGGGATGAAAACTCAGCCCCAAGGAGAGAGCGGGGCACTACCTTTGTAACCCGGCCGGCCGATTTTCACAAACTTCTTCACCTCGACTTTGACCTTCTCAGGGGCAGGCTGGGCGGGGGCCTCTTTGGCTTCCTTAGCCGCTCGACGAGCTCTTTAAAACGAGAAAGAGGTGTGGGGGAGAGGGAAAACAGCTTTTAAATAACTCCAGGGAGAGGAGGAGGGGGGTGCAGGATTTTTTCGTAGGAAGCTCTCTACTGTTGACACTTGCTTAATTATTTTTCTGCCAGACACACTAACCTCCCCCAGTCGACTTTTGTTCCAGAAGTCTTAACGCAACTTTGCAAACCTCAGCCGTGCTGCTATGTTCTTTTTGGAAAAAAGAGGCTTTCCTCCTGGCAACCTTTCCAAACAAACCACACTTGTTCTACCATGAACTTTTAACATTTAACATGCTATCTGAGGCCTGTGTAGCCTGAGATGAAACTCTTGGGTTTCTTGCAATTCCTCTGAGCATCGCACGGTCTGACCTTGGGGTGAATTTGCTGGTACGTCCACTCCTGGGAAGACTGGCAGCTGTCTTGAATGTTTCCCACTTTTGAGTAATCTTTCTCACTGTAGAACGATGGATTTTAAATTGGTCGCAGGTGGCCTTATAGCCCATCCCAGTTTCATAGGCAGCAGCAACTGCTTCTCTAAGAGCATTGCTGATATCTTTCTTCCTTGGCATTGTGTCATAATGCACCTGAATTTTCCAGACCATCAAACTGCCAGAACTTCGGCTTTTATTGAGGTGGGCGCACTGGCTGGTGATCAATTAAGCACGGGCATTTCATTAGCAGCCCCTGTCAGCAACTTAGCCTCTAAATTCCCATGGAAGCCGTAAGAGTGTACTTAGTTTTTCCACACATGGCTTCTCCATTTTGGGTTTATTTCTCTTAAATAAATGACACGGTGTAATATGTGATGTGCTGTTGTTCATCTGAGGTTGTATTTACCTAATTTTAAGACCTGCTAAGGAGGTATGCGGGTGGCGCTGTGGGTTAAACCACAGAGCCTAGGACTTGCGGATTAGAAGGTTGGTGGTTCGAATCCCCGCAATGACGGGGTGAGCTCCCGTTGCTCGGTCCCTGCTCCTGCCAACCTAGCAGTTTGAAAGCACCTCAAAGTGCAAGTAGATAAATAGGTACTGCTCCAGCGGGAAGGTAAACGGTGTTTCCGTGTGCTGCTTTGGTTCGCCAGAAGCAGCCTAGTCTTGCTGGCCACATGACCCGGAAGCTGTACGCTGGCTCCCTTGGCCAATAAAGCGAGATGAGCGCCGCAATCCCAGAGTCGGTCATGACTGGACCTAATGGTCAGGGGTCCCTTGACCTTTACCTTAAGGAGCAGATGATTGTTATTACGCCTTGATATGTAGAACCAGAGAATTCAAAGAGGCTGTACTTTCTTTTTCCCGTGACTGTGTATACCAAAGAAACAAAAGCACACTTGTCTTTTTAGAGAAGGCAGGCTCCTTCTCTGAACTGCCACGGGAAGAAAGCTTGTGATTGTGTGGAGGAGGGCTGTCTAAAGGATACCTTCCTCAGCTGCCCCAAAGGCTGCATGTCTGCCAGAAGAGGGACATGGCCTTCCTTGTCACATTTCAAGCAAGGAGCATTTCCAGCTTCTCAGGACGTCCCTTACCCCACAGTGACAGCAAGTGAAGAATGCCAGAAGAGTATTTAAGGAGAGCACTGGTGGATCAGGCCAGTGGGAAACCCGCAAACAGAATTCTAGCACAAAAGCACTCGCCAGTCCTGTGACTTCCAGTAACTGTGATTCAGAAGCACTCTTGCGCCTCACTGTGAAGGCAGAGCATGGCTCTTGTGGCTAGCAGGCATTGACAGCCCACTCCTCCATGAATTAGTCCCGTTCTCTTTTAAAGCCTTCCAAACTGGCTCCTGCAACAGGGAGTTCCATAGTTTATCTGTCTTGGCCAACTGGGGCCCATTCAACCCAGCACTCTGTTCTCACAGTAGCCAGTCCAATGCCTGGTTTTCAAACCATTGCAGCTGCTTCCAGCTATCTTTAAAAGCCGAATTGAGCAATGAACATTCCCCCTCCCTCAATGGACACTGAAGCCCTATAGAATAAATCTATGCCAGCGTTTGGGAAACATCTGCAGGCCCCGCGATAATGCTGGACTCCAAATCCCATTGGCCTGTGCTGGCTGCTGGGGGCTGGAATGCAACCTCTGGTTTCCCCATGACTGGTCTAAGAAGAGGAGAGGGAATGCCTCTTATAAACTGAGGCATTCTTCCAGCAGTATCTTCAAGGCCACAGGCTCCCTGTCCCTGGTCTAAGAATGGGTGAGAATGCTTAAGCAGAATGTTAAGCAGAAGGCATTCTTCCATCTTTGGCGGGGGGGGGGGTAAGGAAATTCTGCTTCTCATGTCAGGGAAGGGGAAGATTTAAATAAAAGTAAGTGTAAAGAAGACAAAGATGAGCACAGAGTTAGCAACTTACAAATTGGTCTGATGCTTCTTCCCCTGAGTGTGTGCCAGGTAACTTCCCTGTAGGAAGGAAAGGCAGAAGCAAATGGATTAGGAACAAGGGGCCAAAGTCTTCGGCTCAGGATTGACTACATCAGCCAACATGGAGCCTCCAAATGTTCCTGGCTATTGGGTCATAGAATAATAGCATTAGGGACGCAGGTGGCGCTGTGGTCTAAACCACTGAGCAGAGGACTTGCCAATCGGAAGGTTGGCGGTTCGAATCCCCACGACGGAGTGAGCTCCCGTTGCTCGGTCCCAGCTCCTGCCAACCTAGCAGTTTGAAAGCACACCAGTGCAAGTAGATAGAGGTACCACTCCGGCGGGAAGGTAAACGGCATTTCCGTGCGCTGCTCTGGTTCGCCAGAAGCGGCTTAGTCCTGCTGGCCACATGACCCGGAAGCTGTACGCCGGCTCCCTCAGCCAATAAAGCGAGATGAGCGCCACAACCCCAGAGTCGGCCACGACTGGACCTAATGGTCAGGGGTCCTTTTACCTTTACCTAGAGTTGGAAGAGAACACGGGGGTCATCCATTCCAATCCCCTGCAATGCAGGAATCTTTCGACCAACATGGGGCTCAAACCCACAACACTGAGATTAAGGGTCTCATGCTCTACCAACTGTCTTGTTGCTGGCTACACTGACTGTCAGCGGCTCTCTGTGGCTTCTGGCAGGGACTTTTCCCCAGCCCACCTTGAGGTGCTGGGGTCGAAACCTGGGACCCTTGGATGCTCTACCATGGAGCTACAGAGCCCTCCTTAAAAGCAAAATAAGGCACCAGACCCCATGGTTCCATACAAACATGGCTGACAGCAATAAGGATAGAAGCCATCCGAAGAATCAAAATGTAAAATAATAATAATAATAATAATAATAATAATAATAATAATAATAATAACAATAATAATAATAATTTATTATTTATATCCCGCCCATCTGGCTGGGCCTTCCCAGCCACTCTGGGCGGCTTCCATAAAAACCAAAAATACAGTAAAATATCACACGTTAAAAACTTCCCTGAACAGGGCTGCCTTAAGATGTCTTCTGAATGTCAGGTAGTTGTTTATCGCTTTGACATCTGATGGAAGGGCGTTCCACAGGGCGGGCGCCACTACCGAGAAGGCCCTCTGCCTGGTTCCCTGTAGCTTTGCTTCTCGCAATGAGGGAACCGCCAGAAGGCCCTCGGCGCTGGATCTCAGCGTCCGGGCAGAATGATGGGGGTGGAGACGCTCCTTCGGGTATACTGGACCGAGGCCGTTTAGGGCTTTAAAGGTCAGCACCAACACTTTGAATTGTGCTCGGAAACATACTGGGAGCCAATGTAGGTCTTTCAAGACCGGTGTTATATGGTCTCGGCGGCCGCTCCCAGTCACCAGTCTAGCTGCCGCATTCTGGATTAGTTGTAGTTTCCGAGTCACCTTCAAAGAAAAACAAGGTGTCTAACAGGCCTGATGCCCTTGCATTTTAGGACTGGAGGAAGCTGCCTTATAGGCTGCGCCAAGCTCATTACTCTCTACAGCAGAGCTTCCCAAACTTGGGTCTCCAGCAGGTTTTTGGATTCCAATTCCCATCATCCCTGACCGCTGGTCTTGGGAAACCCTAGTCTACAATGATGGGCAGCTGCTCTGACAGGAGTCTTTCCCCAGCTCTACTGATGCTGAAGATTGAACCAGGATCTTCTGTGTGCAAAACAGATCTCTGCTACTGAGCTTCAGTTTGTCTCTCTCTCCCTCTCTCGTAAGATTCCAGTCCTCATGACCTTGAATGTATGGCTGATTTAAACAGAAATGCAGGAAGCTACCTTACACAGCTGGGATGCTGGTGGCGCTGTGGGTTAAACCACAGAGCCTAGGACTTGCCGATCAGAAGGGTGGTGGTTCAAATCCCCACGATGGGGTGAGCTCCCGTTGCTCGGTCCCAGCTCCTGCCAGCTGGCAGTTCCAAAGCACGTCAAAGTGCAAGTAGATAAATAGGTACCACTCCGGCGTTTCTGTGCGCTGCTCTGATTCGCCAGAAGCGGCTTAGCCTGCTGGCCACATGACCCGGAAGCTGTACGCCGGCTCCCTCGGCCAATAAAGCGAGATGAGCGCTGCAACCCCAGTCGGCCACGACTGGACCTAATGGTCAGGGATCCCCACTACCTTTACCTTACACAGAGTCAGTCAGGCCTCTGGGTCTACCTAGCTCCTTTATGTTGGGTAGCGGCAAGATATGAAGCCTTCCAGTTGCTCTTGGGGCAACGATGGAAGTGCAGGCGTAAAACAGAACAGAAAAAGTGGGGGGCAGTGAACACTCACCTCGTTGTTGTGCAACGTAAGACAAAGCTTGCATTCATAAGAGCCCAAGTGGTTTTTCATAAAGTAGGGATCCTGGAGGAAAGGGAAAAAATGACGGTAAGCAGGGAGAACTCGAAGCCACACCTATACACGGCAAGTGCACATTCCCAAATGTTTATCTCTTCATTTAAATATACTCCATTAATATTAGCCACGTTAATATATCAAGTAGCAGGTCCTTGTTAGCCCACACAGGCACCCAGTCCTCGCCTTCCCACACGTAAAACACTCCTCTTGTCGGTAGGTGGACCTTCCTGTTTTACGGACGAGTAATCCCACCTTGTTGATGTCAATTGTTTCCAAGGCCAGCTGCCTCAGCCGCTCCCGGCGGTCCCTGTTGCTCTCTGAGGCGGAAGCGACGCCTCCGCTCCCTGTCTTCCCTCCGGGACGGTGCTGGAAATCCATCGTGGACGATCCAGAGCTTCAAAACAGATCCTGGAGAAAAAGCTGGTTTGTAGGGGGAGGGTGGCAAAGATAGAGAGAGAATGCAAGTTATTAGCTCCCAGGATGGTTGCTTTCAATTCATGGCAATCCAGGGTTCGTTTCGTAGGTCTGAGGGTGAGCACAGGGGGAAGTGAGACGACCACTTTGCTGATCACTACCAGCTTGGAGCCCAGTCCCCTGCCAGCGTCAAAACCAGCCACCTTGCATGAAAACTTTCTTCTCACTGCTGTGATCGTTTCCTAACTCTAGCCCATCTGGGTTAGGCCACAGAATTGTAGAACTGTGGAGTCAAAAGTGTCCCCTTAGGGGGTCATCATCTAGTCCAACCCCACCAACCCCACTTGCAAGGCAGGAGCTGCAGCTTAAGAATCCCTGGTATATGGGCCACCCGACCTCTGCTTTAAGACCGCCCCCCCCCCCCCCGGCCAAGGACAGCCATGGGAATGAATGGGCCTGTTACTCGTATCCATTCGCTTCAGTGGTTTCGACTCCAGGTAGAACTAACATCCGCATAAAAGTCTCTCCCTTCCTTGCTTTTAAAAACTTCTAGTACTCATGATTGTAAAATAAAGCACTGTACAGATTCTGGGTCGCAGACTCTGGGTCTGAGTAGACTCGATGAAACGGCTAGACGCAGACCCTCTAAGGGTCCCTATTTTGCATGGACAACTCTGGATTTACAGAAGCTGCTCTGGTTTCTGATTTGTTCCCGTAATGTCCCGCTTTCCCTTGGGATGTCCCTATTTCCATCGGAGAAATGTTGGAGGGTGCGGAGTTATGCGACCCTTGAGGCAAGGAGATAAGTAACTAGACAACCGTTAGAAGACATCTGAAGGCAGCTCTGCATAGCGAAGTATTAAAAATGTTTTGTTTTTATCTATGTTGGAAGTCAGGGACGCAGGTGGCGCTGTGGGTTAAAGCCTCAGCGCCTAGGGCTTGCCGATCGAAAGGTCGGCGGTTCGAATCCCTGCGGCGGGGTGCGCTCCCGCTGCTCGGTCCCAGCGCCTGCCAACCTAGCAGTTCGAAAGCACCTCCGGGTGCAAGTAGATAAATCGGGACCGCTTACCAGCGGGAAGATAAACGGCGTTTCCGTGTGCGGCTCTGGCTCGCCAGAGCAGCGATGTCACGCTGGCCACGTGACCCGGAAGTGTCTCCGGACAGCGCTGGCCCCTGGCCTCTTAAGTGAGATGGGCGCACAACCCCAGAGTCTGTCAAGACTGGCCCGTACGGGCAGGGGTACCTTTACTTTACCTTTACCTATGTTGGAAGTCTCTCAGAATGGCTGGAGCAACCCAGTCAGACAGGTGGGGTATTTTATTATTATTATTATTATTATTATTATTATTATTAAAATATAACCATAATACATTTATGATGAAGATGGGATAGGGCGTCCCTCTTTTCACCGGAGAAATGCTGGAGGCTCTTGAGCTCGGCCAACGCTGGGAACCCTAATTAGCCAATATTCCCTTATTCCCAATAGGATTCCTCGCAAGAAAAGGGAAAAGCTGACAGCTCTGCCAATATTGGGGGGGTGTCCCTCCCCCCTACCTGCTTCGGCCGCCCCCGCTTCTTCTTCTTCCTCCTCCTCCTCTTCCTCCTCCTCCTCCTCCTCCTCCTCGGCCTTCTTCCTCCTTCGGAAGCCAAACGGAGCCGGCCCGCCGCGCCACAAGGAATGCACTTCCGGGTCAGTCCTCCAACGTCACCCGGAAGCTATATCGGGAGCAGGCCGGAAGCGAAAGGGAAAGAAACCGCGCCTGCGCCTGCGCGGAAGGAGGATTTCCGGCTCTTCCCGAAGGCCAGGGCGGAAGTAGAGCGGAAGTGGGAGGCTCGCGAGCCATAGAGCCGAGCGGGCCAGAAGGGCTGGGGGAGGAGGCGGCGATGCGGTACAACGAGCGGGAGCTGCTGTCTCTCTCCCGGCAGCCAGCCGAGAAGGCGGCCGAGGTCCTCATGCGCGCCCCGAAGAAGGGAAGCGGTGAGGAGGAGGAGGAGGCATGGAGGGGGGGAGGGGTGACGTCACGAGAGAACACCGCGGCGTGACATCACCAGGCGGGTTGGGTGACGTCACGCCTGCCCGGGGGTGGGGGAGGAGGAGGAAAAGGCGGCGGCTCCCGTGGCGTCATCAGAGTTTATTGGGTTGGGGTGGTAGCAGAACTTCCAACCCCGGGGGGGGGGAGCTTGTCTCGTCCTCACTGAGGACTAGCACCTTTACTGTTGCAGGGGGGTGATCGGGATGACCCTCATGGTCCCTTCTAACTCTACCGTTCTGTGATCCTGTTACTCCGTTTTTTTCTTTTGCGCGCTTGCCCAGAGGTGTTTACATTCCCTCATGTGTTCTGCTCTGACTGTCATCAGCGTATTGCGATGTCCTGTCCTGGATGCATCCGCTCGGATTCCTGCCGTGCGGGTGGTTGGGCTAGATCACTGTTTCCCAACCTTGTGCCTCCAGCTGTTTTTGAACTACAACTCCCATCATCCCTGACTAGCAAGACCAGTGGCAAAGGATGATGGGAATTGTAGTCCAAAAACAGCTGGCGGCACAAGGTTGGGAAACACATGACCCTTGGCGGAGGGTTGAATTAGTAAAAATCACCAGTTGTGGGAACATCTGCCTTGAGGTCGCAGGAGCTCATCTTCGCTCTCCTAACCTTGGACATCGTAGAACTGTACAGTTGGAAAGGGCGCCAAGAGTCATATAGTCCAACCCTCCACAATGGAAGAATCACAGAGCTACAAAAAAACCCCGCATTTTTCTCTCTATAAGACGCACCCGACCATAAGACGCACCTGGTTTTTAGGGGAGGAAAACAAGAAATAAGGAGCCTCCTGAGCGAAGCCTCTTTGCACCAATCGGTGTGCACCAATGCTGCTTGTTCTCCTGGCTTCAGCGAAAGCAAGCCTCCTAGCTTCCCCCCACCTCCCGCACTTAGCTGTCAAGCGTCCCTTATTTGGCGGGACAGTCCCTTATCCCAGCGCCGTGTCCCGCTGATGTCCCTTATTGATGACGTCCCTTAAATTTCCCGGGTTTCAAAGGAAGCAGCTCCTCTCCCTCCCTCTCTGCCGGCCAGGGAGGAGGGAGGCTCCAACTGTGTTGCTTGGCTGCGTTGCTCACCCAATAAGGAGTCTAAGAACGACTGGGGGGTGGAGCTTGCATGCCTTGTGCCAATCAAATCGGCCGCGTTGCCTGGGGACTCGCCTTTGCTCAGCGCTTCCCAGCGGAGAGGTGACGGTGGTTTTCCTTGCTGCATCCCCTTTGCTGGGTGGGAACCCCCGCTTGAGGCTTCGTTTGGCTGCTGGCTGGGCTTTCTGCCTTTGGCTCGGAGGGGCTCAGAAGCTGAACATACCTGTGCTCAGAAAATCCCTTATTTTGGCTGCTGATCCCTTATTTTCAAGGCTGCTGGTCCCTTATTTTCAAATCTGTAAGTTGACAGCTATGCTCCCGCAAGAGCCGTGCGCTCTTTAAAGGGAGCGCGGCTCTTGGGGGCATTTCTGGGAGGTGGGGGAAGGGACAGGGCCGCGCACTCTGTCCCTTCCCCCACCTCCCGCAAAAGCCAGGGATAGCCACACAAAGCCTCTGCAGGAGAGCGGGATGAAGGATCCCCGCTGCCCTGCGGACGCTTCACGCAGCTAAGCCAGAAGCTACAACAGCGAGAGGGAGCGCTGCGCAGCAATCCCTCTTGCTGTTCTGACTTCTGGGATAGCCCGCGAAGCCTGCATTCGCTCCATAAGATGCACACACATCTCCACTTACTTTTTAGGAGGGGGAAAGTGCGTCTTATAGAACGAAAAATACAGTATGTGTCCAAGAGCTCTCAAACAACTCCCTCCATCTCGTCTTTCTCCGCAGCCTTGAAGAAGCGTTTGGTGAAACTGGTCGTCAACTTTCTCTTCTACTTCCGAACAGATGAGGCCGAGGTATTTTTGCTCACTACTTGCAGGGGAAATTACCCACTAGCAACCTTGCCAGATATAATAATGATGCGAAGCCTGCTCAGGTTACTAGTCCTCAGGTGATGAGGTCCTCTGGCAAGTTGTGGCAGGTGGTAGGAGCATGATGAGAAGACAGTGCCTAGAATAAACTCTTACGCAGGTGGCGCTGTGGGTTAAAGCCTCAGCGCCTAGGGCTTGCCGATCGAAAGGTCGGCGGTTCGAATCCCTGCGGCGGGGTGCGCTCCCGCTGCTCGGTCCCAGCGCCTGCCAACCTAGCAGTTCGAAAGCACCTCCGGGTGCAAGTAGATAAATAGGGACCGCTTACCAGCGGGAAGGTAAACGGCGTTTCCGTGTGCGGCTCTGGCTCGCCAGAGCAGCGATGTCACGCTGGCCACGTGACCCGGAAGTGTCTCCGGACAGCGCTGGCCCCCGGCCTCTTAAGTGAGATGGGCGCACAACCCCAGAGTCTGTCAAGACTGGCCCGTATGGGCAGGGGTACCTTTACCTTTACCTTTACTTATTAGTCTAATAAAGAGCTTGATCTTATTAGAAGAGTCTGGCTCCTGGATCTAGTCCTGTTCTTGGAGAGCAACCAGAATAGGATTTTTTTAGGAGGGGGTCCAGCAATCTCTAGATGTTCCCCAATCTCTCTCTAAACAACTTTGTTTTTATATGTCTATTTATTTGTTTTGCTTATTTAATAAAATTCATTTACCATTTGACTGTGTAGAACAATCTAGAAAAATATATAAAGGGGTTGTCTCCAACGCTGGCCGCCCTCTGAGTAAAACCACTGAAGTGCACAGATAGGACGACCGGATGGGGGGGTCCATTAATTTCATTGAGTTTCCTCTTGAGTAGAACTTACTTGAAGACAAGACAAAAGAAGGGCTTTTTACAAGGGTTTATCTGAGAATTTATTAAGCCCTCTTCATTTATTTTTCTTTCTTTTTTAAGAAAGAAAAATCCTTGTGCAGCTTTCAATTAAATGCAGGGTTGAGAATATGCACAATGTAGTTACTTTAAAAAGCTTGAGCGAATGTGGAAAGTAATTAATTAATCTGTGTGTCTCTTTCTCTCCCCCCAGCCTATCGGTGCTTTGCTGTTGGAACACTGCAGTATCAGCCAAGAAGAAGGCAAAATATTTTCCATTAGTGAGTCTTTCGGGTATTGAGGAGACAGATGGGGGAAAATGGGGTTTCCTTTTCTGGGAGCTTTTTCTTTCTTTTTTCTCTTTTTTATTGGTATTCCATTTTTTACAAAGTGGTCACTAATCAAAACAAATCTAACATTTTTCCAAATCGCTCTCTGAGGTGTCTGTACCCATTTGGAACACATTTCCAGTTCACAACTACCCCCTTTCCACCCACAGTATTCAGAGAGGGTCACTCAGCCAAATGTACTTTGCACTAGATTTCAGGACAGCCGAAAGAAACTCTTCGCAGGCCAATTTGGAATTTGCTGCTGTGGGTTGGGACGGTGACTGCTGGTTTTAAGATAGTCAAGTCAGTTTATTGTGTTTTAGCAGACATCTCATTAGATACATAAAAATGGTAATGGGAATAATAAGAGACTGACATTTCTGCCCTTTCACCTTTACCCCATACCCCTTTTAGGTTTATTAGCATGGATTTGTAGAGCCTTAGCGAGAAATTTAGATATTATCAAGGATGTATGCTTCTCTACATCAGGCAGCAAAAAACAAGACTTGTTTTTCTTTGAAGATAGCTTTTGAAAGGGATCGGATATGTATGTCACAGCAGCTGAAGTGATCAACTTAATCCAGTGACAACAGTTTTTCAAAGTCTGATAGTCATTGGCACCTCCAGGGTCCCCTTGCCACCCTCTTAGGACCCCCCACCCAGGGAAAGCACTGCCCATTTTGGGAACCACTGGTCTCAAGGGACTGGCTGGGGTAATCCATCGTTTCGGACTCTGAAGGCATCAAGAGTGGTGGATAATGAGCAGTTTGAAGGAGGCTGGGAGGCAAGGCAGGGAACCCAAAAGCTTGCGTCCCAAGCAGATACGGTGCAAGAAGATCTTCCAAGCTCTGAAAAATCGATTTCATATGTTTCATTCCAGTGAATCGCAAAGCAGCTTACAGACCATAAATAACAGTAACACAAGAGAACACCACAAGCAGAGCACAAATCAAATAGAATCATTAACAAATCACCAGTGAAACAATTACAAACCACCATTAGAGTAATGAACAAATCATCAGTAAAAACCATTGCAAATCATTGTTAAAACAATCCTTAAAATGCGGTTTCAGTTT